>NC_090941.1:812588476-813788476 GCF_040938575.1 Ambystoma mexicanum | reverse complement strand
CACTTAGAGCGAGGTCAATCCCATACGCCATGCTGTTCCCAGTGAGGATCCGCTTACAACAGGCCGGAAAGTGCCATTCCTTCGAGACCCAAGAGGAGGCAATGGCATATATAGAAAGCAATATACCGATACCACCAGACCTGGGGCGCTCAACACCTCAATCACATACATGACTCTATGCCACAAGCTGATGAAGCTATCACAGTTGGAAGATCATCCAAACCTCAAGAAATCTGTACAGTGGCTCCCTCAGAGCGGCCTGACACACGGTACGAAAAGTTCTGGCAGTACAGTGGAACCCACAGTTTCATTGTTTTTAGATTAATTATGGATATACACCGTCTGGTTGGGGCGATGGTGAGGGTGGGGGGAAGGAGCGTGGAGAGGCCTGTTGCCTACCAAAATTGAAAGGGGATGGAATGGGGGGACATTTGCTTAACAGGGAAAATTGACGGTAAAATGAGCAGAGATATATTAGATCAGGTACTTATATGACCCAGCGTAAAGCGAACTGGAATACATGACACAACTCAAGTCAATACATGGGATAAGACTCCTAACATGGAATATTAAGAGGCTAGATAATCCCATGAAAGCCAGGAAACTTCTGGTATACTCCAAAAGACACTGGGTCAACATCCTTCTCCTACAAGAGACACACGCTACAAAGAAAGTGACAGAATCATTTGCCCGGGACTTTGGACCGATACGCATAGGCACTGACTACTCATCTCAAGCCAGGAGAATGTTAACCGTTGTCCATCAACAGGTTGGCTTCCAACTCACTAAATCCCTGATTGATGCCGAAGGCAGATACGCAATTGCTTGTGAAATAATTAAGAACAAGGACATAGTCCTGATCAATTCCTATGATCCTAATAAAGACACCCCAGAATTTTGCCTAAAGATAATCTCACAGGTCTCTCTGTTGGGAGATGCCAAGATAATATGGGGCAGGGATCTGAATACAATCTTAGACCCAGAGAAGGACGGGACCTCATGAGGGCACAGACCCCAGACCAAGGCAGCACTAATCATCCACCAAATCATGTCCATACTAACCCTAATAGATGCCTGGAGGGAAGTGCACCCATCTCTGGAGGAATTCACATTCCATTCACACATAGATAACTACAGTTTGCGCATAGATTACTTGCTCTCCACCATGAAGTTTACTCCTCAGTTGAGAGAGTGCGACATACTGCCACGTACAATGTCAGACCACTCCCCAGTCCTAATGGAAATCACCACAATGGACGCCAGCGAGAACAATTGGCACTGGCACATGCCACCGGCACTGTTGAAAGATGAAGCGATAGTTGAACCATTGCGAGTAGACATATTGGAATTCTTTGATCACAATTCAGGCTCAGTACTCACAATGACCTCGGTGTGGGAAACAATTTAAAGTCTGGCTTTGAGGGCACCTAATATCCTTGTTGGTGGACACACTGTGTGAAATCAAGAGAGAGCTAGACCAAACAGAAAACAGACTGAAATCCTTGGAATCATCACACTCCCGGTCAGCCGGGTCAAACATGCTAGAACTGCTACAAACCCAACTAGCGAGATTTAGGACCCTGGCAGACCACGAAATGCTGTACACTATACCACTGATACGAGCCAGGAGATACGGGGAAGTGAATAAGGCGAGCAAGGACTTGGCAAACCTGATCAAAACTGAACACTGGGTGAGGCCCATCACGGGGATAAAGGCAACCAATGGCACAGTACACACAGGGGCCCACGAGGTCAATGAAGCCTTTACAACATTTTACACTGAATTATACGTGAACACAGATAAAGTAACGGATGACAAACTTGAGCAGTACCTGGCCTCGTTCCGATTGCCCTCATTAGACAAGGAAGAGAGGGAAAGGTTGGATCTCCGCCTCACACTGGAAGAGGTTACACAGGCAATCAAAGATCTCACAGCAGGCAAGGCACCAGTGCCTGATGGGCTCCCAGTGGACCTATACAAAGGCTTTAGCACAGAACTAGCCCCTAAATTGATGGTAGTGTAGGAAGACGCCCTGAGCACAGGTAATCTCCCTTGCTCCTTGAGGGAAGCCGTTATAATGGTGCTGCTCAAGCCGCATAAGTCCCCTCATGATCTATCATCATATCATCCCCTCTCATTAATGAATACTGAAACCAACATTTTCGCAAAGGCGATCGCCGATTGGCTAATCCCAAACATGAATAAACTGATCCACCCAGAACAATCAAGCTTTATTGCCTCACAATCCACAGCTTTGAATCTGTGCAGATTTTTTGCTATAACCTCCGAATTAGATGCTGATGAACCATTCGACTCAGTGTCCCGGAACTACATGTACGCAATAATACTCAAAATGGGAATTGGGCCTCGGTTCATGAAATATATACAAGTGTTATACAATGATCCTAAAGCCAGATTTACGACAAACAATACCCTCTCACCCGCTTTCTCACTACACAGAGGGACGAGACAGGGATGCCCACTGCCCCCCTAATTTTCACACTCACTATAGAGGGTATGGCTGCAAATCTGAGACATGAACATGCAGGGCGGGGCATACGCATTAGGGGTCCCCCCAATTCATATTCCTCTATGCTGACGATACAATGCTATACCTGTGTAACTCTGAGATTAATCTTCCCCCGGTAATGCAGGAGATTGACGAATTTGCCAAATACTCTGGGTACAAAATTAATAGAACCAAAACAGAAATTATTCCACTAACATCAGGAACAATTGGTTAGGCATCCACATCACAATTCAGGTGGTCCCCAAATACAGCCTGCTACCTAGGCATTATCCTAGCTACAGACAAGAACATCCTATACGCTAATAACTATGAACCCTGTATAGCGTCACTTGAGGTCAAGTTGAGTGTGTGGGACAAGCTACCTATATCCATTTATGGCAGAGTGGCCCTTTTGAAAATGGTGGTGGTCCCATATTTGATATACTTATTCAACAAGATCTTGTTCTAGCCGGGGCACCAGTTCTTCGATAGACTACAAAAACTTGCATCCAACTTTGTATGGGCAGGGGGCATAGTGAGATTCAGCTGGCCCAAGCAATGTGAACCGTATGATACCGGTGGCCTAGCAGCCCCGGACTTTCAACTATACCATCTGGCCACACAGGCACACTTTGCAAAGTACTGGTCACACAGATCGGAAGCATACACACATATTCAGGCCGAAAAATATTCAGCCTCACTGGCGTCCTTACAGTCTATGATGTTTGCAAAGGCAAGGAGAAACGGGATGGAGGTGGATGCTGTGGCTTGCACGACTCGAGCCTGGGTGGCCCTCTTTCGTAGAATCGGTTGAAAGGAACCATACTGGCCACATACGCTGCTCTGGCACTTCCAAGACATGATACCCATGTTCGATACCACAATGCAGAAAAGTTGGGACCCGCACAAAGAAATGTGCACGGGGGACATATTCCCTGAGGGACAATTTGTCATATTGGAGGAGGTCCGGGATAAGGTGGGGGGAGGCCTAACCACAACAATGCAATACCACCGCCTTAGGGCTACATGTAAGAACAAGTGGTTATTGTTTCGGGCAGCCCCGATCCTTCATCCGTTTCTGACCAGTACCATGTCCCAAATGGGATTCAAAGGTAGCATCTCCTCACTATATAAAACGGTGCATACGCACACCACTTTCAAAACCAATATGAGGTGCAAATGGGAAAAAGTCTTGGACGTTACTATTGACGATACCAAATGGGTGAAATACTGCAACTTCACCAAGGATATATCTCTCTGTGCCAACTTCAGGTTAATACAATTCAAGATGCTGAATCATCTACACATCACACCCTGTAAGATTCATAAATTCAAACTTTCCAAACAAGCACTCTGCCCCAAATGCAATTCCCCACAAGCAGACTTGCTGCACATGTACTGGTCATGCCCCCGGATGAGGCAATTCTGGGAGGATGTGTCCCAAACACTTAGTGATGTACTGGAAATACCAATCCTGGCCACTCCTCTGAAGTACCTTCTATGTGACATTGGGAAAGTCCCAATTAAAGTGCAAAGGCTCTTTTCGGTGGCGGGTGCAGTTGCCAAACGGAACTTTCTAATGTGATGGAAAATAATGCAGGCCCCATCCATTCATTCATGGCTCAGAGACTTGATTTCAGTACAAGAATGTGAGGAGTGGTATGTTAGAGGGGCGTTCGAGGGGTGACAGCTATACATAGGCCGAAGGACATTTGGGCTCCATTACACAGATACCTCACATACAGGAGGATGCCGAGAGTGTCGCCTCTTCATACAGCCTCATCTGAGCTAAATCAAAGACCTGAGAGAGTTGTGGTGTGTGTAAACTGTTATTCAATACACAAATCGTAATATACCATGTTTAAAATGTAATGTAACCGTAAAATAAAGTTTATTAAAAAAAAGAAATAGACAGAAAATTATCTCAAGGAACTACCTTAGAGATAGTTCCAAAATGAAGCTGAATAAAACTGAAAACATGTTTTTCTACCAATAGAATACATACTTTTGTAGAACTGTATGCTGCCCAGTATCTTGCCATCCAACGGCTAGTGTGTCTTGAAGGAAGTCAGGAAAATGATAAAGGTAAAAGGCAAAGTGGTCAATGAACTCCTCCTTACCTAGTGACTGGACTTAGCTGATGGTTGGTGGCCAGTTGCTTCCTACAGTCAACAGCCACCTTAAGGGGTAGCGTTGATGACACCTTCAGCAGAGGCTGGGGAGGGGTTGTCACAGTATTTTGTTATATGAAGTGGAATCACATAGGTGGTGTTTGTAGCAATCACTGGGATTTCAGATTGAGTTGTGGAATTGAGGGAGGGCAAGGAATGTGGCTCTGGAATACACAGAGGACAGTTTACATTCACTTGCAAATGATTTGTCACTTAGTTTATTCTTCTTACCACCAAATGATTCTTTACTCCCTTTTAGTCACCTATCCCCACTATCCCTGGTCCCCTTTGAACCAATTCATGATGCCTCCCAATATATCATTGATAGCTTGTTGACACACACAAACCTTTGCATCAATCTGACTGTCTTACAAATACTTTTTTTTTTTTTTTTTACAATTAATCTAAATTATAACCATCTGAATGCCTCAGTAGAGCAATCCTTCCCTCTAACTCAGGAGTATCCAAATCCATTTTCAAGATTGACTCCACTTCATGCTTTCCAGGGGTCAGATTATAGAAAATGTGTACACTGGGTTTTCAGGATAAACACTGACTATGAAAACAACTCGTATGTAGATTCAGATTATTTAAACTTTTGTTTTTTATGGCTATCTGGGTGCCATATTACAGAAACATTGCACCGGTGCAAGTCCAAAGTTGCACGCTATTAGCGCTAGCACAAAGTGTGCCCTATTTCTAAAGATGCTGGAACATATAAAAAAACCATTGCACCGACAAGAGAAGTTTGGCATGGTATAAGCACCAGGCAAACATTTCCCGAGTGCAAAAAAAAGATATATTTTCACTGCATGTTTGCACAAGGCAAAGGTTGCACTAGTGTTACTACGGAATGGTATTAAAATGTCTGGTTCGATCTCCCAGAAGTCTGTCACAGTGTATCTAACAAGTCTCAAACTCTTCCCACACACTGCATACCGCCACATGCCAAAATTAAATTCCACCTTCCCTCACCTGCCACCCCTTAATGGGTGTTGAGGCACATACCTTTGCTTTCAGAATAATGCTGAAACCCTGCATGAGGTTGTTAGGGGAGAAACAGAAAAGCAAAAGATGCTATGCTTGCAGAATACACATTTATGTTGAGAGAATTACAACAAACTTTCTAGCAAATTGAACAAATGGGCATTTTAAGCGGTGCATCAAGGAAGGCTGAGGAAGAGCATTGCACGTGTTTATGAAGTTAAATAAAGTTGGTTCCAGTGCAAGCTCAAGCGTAAACAAAATCAAGACTTAGGTATGTACGTCATTTACTAATCCCACATTGTTGCTTCACAAGGTGACCCTGAACACATTATACATACAATTTGACCGATTTGAATAACTCTTGTTGCATTACAAGGGGAACCTAATTACATTAGATGCATAGTTAGTGCTGATGTGTTTGTAGGATAAGTTGATCGTATCTCATAAGAATTATACATTGAAATATATTTGACTAATGTTCACATATCATTAAGAGAGGGGCAGATTGCCTCAGTTTGTAGCACGGGTTTCTTCACACTGAGACTTCTAAGGAAAGTGCTTCCGTGTGTCCCTTTTAATTTTCGTGCTAATGTAGTCACTGCCTCTATCATGGGCTTGTTGGACTACTGCAACAGCATTTACTTCGGTCAACCTGACTTTTCGGTCCACAGGCTCCAGATCCTAAAAAACTCTGCAGCATGAATGGCGCTGAACGCCCTGAGATGGTTCTGCGCCTTGTCATTACTGGCTGAACTCAGTTAGCTTCCTGTTAGAAGCCGAATAAAGTTTAAAGAACTTTGTATTTCACATTGTGCTTTTTTTCTGACTGGGCCCTCTTTTCTTCAGTCTAAGCTGATTTGCTATACTCCCAGACAGTCTCTGCATTCAGCCTCTGCTAATGTGTTCCAAGTCTGCGTTCCCTTAAATCTTGAGCAGGAGGGTGTGTTCTCGGTACTAGCACCTATATTCTGGAGTTCTCTCCCTGATTACCTGTGGGAGATTTCGGATCATCTGTGCCTCCACAGAGCTCTCCACAGAGCTCTCAAAACCTTCGTTTCTAGGTGAGGGGTGTGGCCCTGTAGGTTTTCTTGCTTGGCTGCTAGCACCCAAATGCCTTCTGGTGTCTATTTGCGCTCAATACATTTATTTACATTACATTACATATCAGATAGTTAATGTGTTCATCTCATAATCCATATCTAATAGCCGACTGCATGGGCACGAATTTTGCCCACCAGGCTTTGTCAAGGCTGGAGTAAAATTGGGTAATACCCTCTATGAATTGAGCACTCAAATGTTCGGAAGAAAAACAAAAGAGGAAAGGATAAGGGGGAGAAAATACGGAGAAATAAATTACAGGTTAGCATATTGTGTAATTGTGTCACTCGGACATTATTGAGCATAACCTAGTGGTAATCTCAGATAAATCTTGTCAAAAGTATAACGATCAAACGTGGAAAATGTTCATATGCCCACATGGGTCCCCAGCAGTGGCCACAGACAACCCTAAGCCCTCATTCATGCTCCTTCTAACTCCCCACTGCCCAGCACCCATTTCCCTCATACCCCCACCTGTACCACCAAATGAATTTCCCATCCATTTCCCTATTGACCATCATTCACAGTTGGTGTCATGGATGCAGATGAGCAAACGTTTTCTATGTCCATGGTGGTCATCTTTGGTTGTAGGCTTTTGTTAAGGGCATTCTGTGCTCACACTCAGCTTAAAGCTGAATTTCTTGTAGGAGAAAAAGAGCTATTAACACCCCTGCTCCCTTGCCGGGGTGCTAATAGCTACACACCTCTCAAATGTAGACATTACTGGCTGATAGAAAAAAGCCCAGAGTCTGGGTTAAGTCAATTGCTTTGCTCAGGCCTAACATTTGTACTCATGGGGTATTCCACCTAGTAAATGCTCCCCTCTTTGGTTTATTTTCCTTACGTACAGACAAGATGGAAGGTAAAGAGGATTTGGTTGAAGGTCATTAGAAGAGGTACTGTTGGACCTTACTCCAAGACAGATTGATAAAACTATGCAACATTTTCACAAAGATGAAAGTGTGCTCTGAGAAAGAGCAAATGCATTTTAAAGACGATATGTGTTTTGCTATTTTATAAGGGTGCAGATTCTCTACGGAGCAGCACAGAATGGCATCTGAGATGAATTGGTCAAATCTGAATAAACAGTTATAAGCTAGTGGGTAGGGCAAAGGAGATGTATACCAAGAAGACAATTTGTGATTGTCTGTACAAAATACTTGCAATGGTTTATGTGGAGCATGCACACTCACAAGCATATGCACACACACACTTCCAAAAGGATAAAGTTGAGTGTATATTTTAACAAAACGTTTCGGTGTCTGGCCAGCACGTTTTTTGAGACAAGGAGTAATATTCCAATCATGACAAAACCCTGCAATGTTGCAATTCAAATAGAGATGAGAGAAAATTGCATTTAAAAAAAAACTATATTGTGTTTAATGGTTAAATCAAACCTTTCACACATTCAAAATGTGATAAGGTCACCAGTTTAAAATACATTTCACCAAATTGCATATAATATAAAAGTGACTACAATAAATAAAATACATTAAGGCTAAAACTGCTGACAAATTCACCCTCCTAAATTCTTAATACTTTATTTCCACAAATAATACACCGTAAAATTCATAACCAGATTCTCTGCCATACAAGTATAAGACCAACATTATTTAGTGTGAATAAAATCCAAAGTTTGCACCCGGGCACCATAGGTCTTTTCATAAAAAGGGATCAGCTGATGACAATTAGTCAATAGGTGCCTGGGGGTTTCAACTTCTATTTTACACAATCTACACAAACAATCCTCATGTGGACTACTATTCCACGCACCCAAATCTATCAGTGTGGGAAGTTGATTAAACCTTAAAAGCATTATAAAACATCTAGCATCCTGATTTGTAAGTTGTTTTTAGATATGTACAAAGAATATCCACCAGAAAGGTTTGTCTAGAGTAGTCAGCATATCTAGACTTCTTAGATAAATGGGCACATATTGTATTTCTGTTCCAAACATCAACTTTACATTTTATTTCTTTGAATTTGCTAGCCAGATTATCATTAATGTCACACGTACAGCCAATAGTTTCCAAGAAAATATCAAGTCCCTTCCTCCATTCTTTTAAGGCGGCAAAGCTATCAAAGGCACCCTGTTGATTCAGGAAGTGGGCATATAGAGATTGTGATTTGTATTGGCTCAATAACATTTTAATGTAGACGTTACATGTCAGAATCATTGTCCTAATAGTTAAGGAAATTATACCTAATTCCCAACAGATAGCTTCCACTGGTACAGATTGTGAAAGTTCTAAGGCTTTCCGCCATATTTTCCCCTGTAGAATACTCAGCCACTTGGTTTCTTTCGGGGAGTATTGCCGGGACAACGCATGTCTTGTACAATTGTGTCAGCCCTTCGATAGATTCCTTCCAGCTTTATGGAGGAATGATTTTATTGCTTTGAACTTAGTCAACACTCTATCAGTGATGGATTTGGAGAAAGTCTCCTTATTCATATTATATGTAATCGGAGAGCCCAAGCACACATAGCTTGATACTTCTTCAGTTTTCTTCCCTTGTCTTCCCTGGTCTTTAACCAGCAATATTTGTTTATATTTTGTCTATTAGCCTTTATCATCATGATCTTAGTTTTTGATAGGTTAATGATCAGGTCATTTTCTAAGGAGAATTTTTCTAATACTTTTGGACTATTCTGCAACCCCATATCGAAGATAACAATATCATCTGCATGCGAAATCCGCCAAATAGATGATGACAAATGTGGAGGCTAGTGGCTAGGGTACAACCTTGTTTTAAGCTGTGGTTAACCTTAAAATCCTCACTAAGTCACCTTCCTGGTTAATCCTAATCTGTACATTGTTATTTAAATGTAGAGCTTTAATCAAATATAGGATCTGCTTATGTACATTTACCACTCTCATTTTTTTCTCATAGAATGTGGCATTAAAGACACTTATTTCTATCCAACACGGCGATGCATATAAAATACATTAAAATCCCTTTGTTTGTGGTAAAACCCTTTCTAAAACCTGATTGTTGTATGCTAAAAATCTTCTCTTGCTCTAGCCATAGATTTATATACCGTAATAGTAATCTACAGAAAATCTTGGCACTACAATCAATCACGGCCACGATTCTGTATTTTTCAGGAGGCTTTTTTATAAATTGGGACTCACAGTGATCGTTTCCAGGAAGCTGGAATTTGGCCCGAGGTCACAATGCTCCAAAAATTACACATAGAATTTGAGCCCAAATATGGGGGTGAGCTTTTAAATGTGCATTAGGTAAACCATCCGGATCCGGAGCTCTGAAAGGTTTTAAATAATTTATATTTTTTTCTATATCCTCCTTGGTGAGTTGAAAGTATTCTCTATCTTCAATGTTAAAGTAATTTTCAGTTTCTTTGAAGGTACATTCATTAAAGAAACATAGTCGGAGGCTGGATGAGGGACAACTGGATGTGCCTTAATGGTACTAAAATGGAACTAATGATTTTTGAGTCCTCACATGCCAGAAAAAAACGAAATCCATCATACTCCTCATTCAGTATCAAAAATGCTCAAATTCCAATATCGGGGAAAGTGAAGACGCTTGGAGTCTTCTTACAAGCCTCACTAGGAGGCGAGACTCATACAGCTTACTTGAAAAGAAACTGCCAATACCACCAAAAACCTCTTAAAAAAATCAGACCTCTGCTCGATCAGAAAAATAGCATTACCATAGCAAGAGCCACAATACTCTCTAGACTCGACTATGGCAACTCTTTGCTCCTTGGAGCAAATAGCAAATGCCTGAAGCAATGTCAGGTAATTCAGAACAATGCTATTAGGACAATCACGGGCAATCACGGGCAAGTCAAGAAGGGAACACATTACAAGCGACAGAAGAGACCTGCACTGGCTGGCCATGGAAGAGAGAAATATATTTAAGTCCCTCACTATGGTCCATCGATGCCTATATGGTAAAACCCCAGCATACTTAAAAAAACAGTTCAAGTTGCACGAACCAACCAGAAACCTAAGATCTTCTAATAAAGGTCTTCTCCAAACTATTCCAGCTCAAAAGCTGAACGGTCTTGGCAAGGCCTTCCCGGGCAGAAGTATCCTTAAATGGAACAAACTACCCGTGACCCTGAAGTTGGAAACCAACTATACACACTTCAGAAAGAAACTAAAGACGCTACTATTCAAATAAACTCCTGACCAGACAACAAATCCTAGTATATCGCGGAACTGACTTATATTTGTGGTTACCCCACTGTCCCATTTCTGTCTCTACACATCCTGTCTTTTTGGAATGCGCTCTGATGCCAGTGGGCTTTAGCGCTATACAAACAAATAAATACAAATAAAAGATTAAGGTTCATATATATTTCTCCCAAACCTCAGTTGCAATAGGGTCAATTTCTCCCACTGAGGTTTGGTTCATACTATGCTTGTGAAATAAGTACCAGGATTTTTTAGAATCCTTCCTCTTTAGGAAGGAGAACATGACCTTCCACTGGGCCCAGACCCTGCATAATTTATACCTGTTTTTAAAGTACTGTCTTACTTTTTTTAAATATAAGATCGGATCAGAAATGTCCTTACCATCTGATGTTGTGTGTTAATTGTTTCTTTTTTGGCACGACAATATAATCATAGGCTTTCTGATGTACCTTGTGACCGAAGTATATCTTTCTACTCTGTTGATGTGCAAGATCAATCATAAAGGCTTGAGTAATCTGGTAATAGGACTCAAAACTAATACAATTTGTGTAACACTTTCTCTCATTAGCATGGAGAGCATTTCAAGAACTTCTTCCCAAGACCCCTTTGGCCACTCTCCAATCCCAAAGGACCAGTTCAACAATATCATAAGGATTCTTGCCCTTAGTTAGGACTCTATAGCAACCCGCCAAGGCTTCCCATGGAGAAATATGGTGGCGCTTCTAGGCCCTCTTTGTTCATGGGACATAGGCACACTCCTTCTATACCATGGAGCATGTTCTCGAACTTCCCGTAGACTAGTTTATGCTACACCCAGGGGACTTGAGACGTGTTCCACCTGAGAAGCGGATTTGGCCCTGGCCTTGAGCTCCCCATTGGTCTCTCTGATTTTAGGGGTGCCTTCATTGGCGGGGGTTGGAGATAGCAGAGTGAGGGTTTCCCTATACCAGATTGTGGCAAGCAGCATTTGCATCAATGTTGACAGGACTGGGGGAGCCTGAGCAGTAGTGCTAGCCAATGACAGGTAGTTAAGCCCCTTACCCATGATGGAGGTGGTGCAGGACTTGCACTCCCCATGCAACCTTTCTCCTCCCTGTCGCTAGGTCTCTATAAGAACTGCACACATTTTTCTAATTGCTGCCAGCTCCGCAAGCACCTGGTTGCACTTGCACTCCCTGGTTGTGCAGTCATCCCCACTAGGTGGATCAGTGGCCATTCCAGCTACAAAGTTGTTTGTTCCGTGGCATGAGCACTTGGATGCCCTCAAAGGAGTTAGTAGGAAGTATCTAGCCCCTAAACTCATGGGCAACAGGTACTCAATCCAAGCACTATGAGCGGAGCAAGAGGGGAGTTTATGGACAGGAAGATCTCTAATTACTCTGTCCACCTCAACCGGGGGGAAGGAGCAAGGGTTGGTGCAATAACATCAGTGCCAGTGTCAGAGACCAGTGCAAGAACAGGTGCAGAGGCAGGATCCAGGCAAGGGTAAAAGGGCTAAGACTTGGTGGTGTGCTGTTGTTTTCACATGCAGCCAGAATAACAGCCTCCTTTAAGAGGGGCATCCGCTTTTTCAGCCCAGAGTATAATAGGATAGATGACACATGCACCGGGATGGAATCATGGAGCCTGTGGAGCCATATGGTATCAGCAGGGGAAGAAGGGAGGTTGGCAGTTGGGTCTTCCAGTCGATAGGACTTGTCGTTGAGGTGGCATGCTTCCAGTGAAGGCTAGGACAGGGTCAGGGACTATTTGTTTCATGTCTACACAATCCACTCCACGATGCGTATCTAATAGCCCTCGCAATTAACAGTACATGGCTCTCTGGTGACAGTTATCTGGTGGTGCTGAGGAAGCCCCTCCAAAAGCACCAAAAAAAGCACCTTCACCCCTTTCCCCCAAAATCAGTGGATCTCTTCAATCAGCATGCAAGCCTTCACCGCAGGATCCTGGGATAAATCAAATCTAATGAGAACAAAGTTGGATAAACAGTATTACAAGCCAGTGGGTAGGGCAAAGGAGATGTATACCAAGAAGACAAAGGGCCTCATTATAAGTGTGCCGGTCCGGTAACAACGGTGCCGGTAAGGCACCGGCACCATTGTTGCCGGACCGGCATACTCCGAGTTCTGCGACCGGGTGCCTTTCAGCCCTCCAGGTCTGACCTGGCAGGTGGAACGGCTCCCGCTCGCAGACATTGATGGTAGCACCGGCACCATTATGAATGGTGGCGGTGCTACCGTCCTCCCCATTCCTATCGAGTCTTATGGGACACGAATGGAAATGGGGAGTAATTGTTCCTGGTGTCTGGCAATGGGGAATTACCGGGACCGCGGGGGCTGTAGTGCCCCGGTAATTCCCTATTGCCAGGAGCCAGAAAAAAAAACAACCCTGGCGGCAGCCATGCCATTTTTACCAGCACGGCTACCGCCAGGGTCGTACTGAGACCCAATGTGTAATTGTATGTATACAATACTTGCGAGGGTGTATGTGGAGCACACACACTCACACTCACTTCTGGGAGGATAAAGTCGAGTATAGATTTGAACAAAACGTTTTGGTGTCTGAGCAACACGTTTTATGAGGGAAGGTGTAATATTCCAATCATGCTAAACACCTACAATGTAATAGAGATGGGAGAAAATGTCAATCACGTTTTCAGTGGAAGGGAACTCCTATGTTCTAGGTCACAGCATGACACTGGAGTAAGGGCAGTTCATTACAAACATAGGAAAATGTCTTGGACTACCAAAGATAATGGTAATATCACAGTTTTGCCGGTCTGGTAAAATTGCTGGTATAATTGCAGGTAAATTCAGTAGCAGCAATTTTACTGGACCGGCAAAGCACACACAAATTTGCCAGTGACAGCACTGATTTTCCTCCAACTCAGAACTGGAGATAAATCAGACCCCTAGCTGTAAACAAATACGGGTATAACAGATGCCTGTATCTCTGGCAATTCCCTCCATGCAATGGGGATTTACCGCCGTTGCCAGCACCTGTAATTTCCCAGACATTCCGGCATATCAGGTGCCGGTAACAGTAAGGTCAGTTAACCAGTATCCCACCTGAATTACGGTGGGATACTGGCAAACTCATAATGACCCATTGCATTCATGGAACAACTTTCCAGGAGAGGATGAAGGGACAGGATTAGCAAATGGGTGGACAATGCTTGTTTGTTTGTGCATTTATATAGCGCTACGAACCCTCAGGTATCTGAGCGCTGTTTATTTCCCACGGTGTGTGGTGCTCATTTATCGACCTCGGAAGGATGAAAGGCTGAGTTTGGCCCTGCCGGGATTCGAACCTGCATCAGCAGGCTCTGCACGGATGTCAAAGCGAGCGCTCTACTGTGCTATCAGACCGACTGAATGCCATATCATTAGGAACGCTAAGGCATAGGTGCATGTTAATTTAAGGAAAAAGATTCAGAAAAGAATCCTAGAAGTTCGTGTGCTTTTCCGTACTAAGACAATAGATTTTGATACTATAGTATCTTTTGAACTTGATAAAACGTGAGTTTAAAATGAAAATGACAACGAGCAATAACTGTCAAAGCATTAAAAGCCATTAGGGTAAAAGTGAAAATAGCAGACCAGGAAATGTGTGGCGGTATAAGCTATGCAATGATGCAAAATGTATTTGCTTGCATTATTATAAGAGTACATACTCCCAGAGGTTTCTTTTATAGGCTGGTAAATGGGTCTAAGTGAAAACAGCAATAGAGAGCGTTCCATCACTCACGTTTAATAAGCCAACCAACTCTGACATTGACTTCCTATAATTCTTTTTTATTAATATGGGCTTCAGCCCATGGGACAGCTAGGCAGTCAGAGAGGGGAAACACAAAGAACCTTTGAAAACCACCTGTAACTGGCAGATTGCATTCACAGTACAAACACAGGCACATATCCTGATCCTACTCTGCCTCCTTCCATCTGTCAGAAACATCAGTACAATGTATCTAGATGGAGCCAGTCAGATTACTGATAGTCAAAGCTTCAGAGGAGCAACGTGTCTGTTGGGGGAAATGTACAGCACTCATCTGATTCCTACTAAGGAGGAAAGCAAAGAAAAACAACATATTGTATGGGCCGGTGTTATTAGGAACAGCCACTGCTTACTTTGTGGGGAGTTTTATTTCTGAGTTCCGGCACTTATTTCTGAGCCCAGTTTGATGATGCAGTGGCGTTTTGGCAGATTTAACTGTGAGTCAGTCACAGAGGTGTAGCACACACTTTGGGGCCCCCCCTGCGAGCCATGCTGAGGCCCCCCTCCAGCTCTCGGCAAGAAAGAAAGAGAAAGATATAAACATGTGTTTTAAAGTATTATACAGCAAACTAGCTGAGAAAAATTGGCTAAAAGGCCAGAGCGTTTGCAATGGTTTTGTACGGTAAAACCAATCCATACATTCAATGCATGCAAGTCACCAACAAAGCACAGGAACATTAATGCTTTAATTAATATAATGCGTTTCTATTGAAAATGCCATGCCACAATGAAAACATGTCCAACTGACTGCACAATGTAGACCAGTCTAGACAAGTAATAACATGTTACAGTAAAGATTGCCAGGCCACATTTAGACATACCTAGACTGGTTGCACCAAAATGCCAGTCGAAGAAATAACACTTATCATGTTTATTTTAGCACAGATGCCCAGAAAAATATACAATGCTGCAGTAAGAAATGGCTAGACTGGCAAGATCCAAATGCCAGTCTAGCCAGGGACTTACAATTACCAGGAGTGTTTTTATCAGAGATGGCCAGTGACTAGACTGACTTCACCAACATTCCTCTAGCCACTACTACCACATATCATGCCTGCTCAGCCAGGAAATGGGTGATCATTATGATTCATCACACAATACCCGTCAAACCCCACCCCCCACACATCCCCTCTCCCTCCCACCCCCTGCCCCAACCCCCAAAATCAGCTTCTCAGCCCAGAATTACCTCTGAGTTCCTTTCCTTGTCCCAGTGTTTATGTATGAGGCTCCTTGCCTCATAGGTAAGAACTCGGATGAGGAACAGTGGGACTAGAAGTAATGAAGATTACAAGTAACTAAGCCAGGTATTACCTCCATGTCCCCCTACCTCATCCCAGTACTTGTGTATGAAGCAAAGTGCCTCACACAAGTACTGGGACAGAAGGAATAGGGCTATGAGTAATGCAGATTAACAATAAGTAAGCAAGGGAGTAAACAAAAGTAGTGGTGCAACACCATTGAGCTGGCTGGGCTTCAAGCATCCCCCACATCTGCCCTGAAGTTTTGGGTTATGTGGACTCGCCCTGGCTGACCTGCAGGGACAGAACAGGACACAGATGTTAAACGGCACCTCGGTTTCGCTGTTAACAACGGTCCGGCATTTACTAACGTAAAGCATTTCACTGTTAGTACCTGCATTCAAATGCATAATTATTTTGGCAATTGAAATCTTGATGTGGGTTTAGTACTAGCATGCCAGGGAAGTGATTGGAAGGGTAGAGAGGGGACAGGAGATTACTTATTCTCAGAGCAGTCCATAAGTGGGTGCTTTCAAACTTAAAGGAAAGAGTTAACTGCTTGTAACATTGAAGCTGCACTAGAATAGTCTCATTAGAATGCATAAAGAAGTTAGATGCCCCCACACGAATAGGTTTTCCCCTCCCCCACCGCCCGTGATGTTACCACCTCTCCCAACATTTAAAGGGATAACACCAACCCTGAAATTTAGGTTGTGTTGTGCCCCTGAACACACACCATACACACACATGCACACCAAGACACCCATCCATTTTAGTGTGTACCCTTTCACCATACAGGCACACCTAGGCAGCCACCCATACATTTAAGCATGCACCCTTTTGCCATATAGGCACACCCAGACAGCCACCCCTACATTTAAGTGTTCCCCCGTTCAGCATACACTCACACACGCGCACGTCATGGGGTTGATGGGAACCCTATTATTTCAAAAAGAAATGGTTTCAGACTGAACCATAATGGAAATCATTTTTTTATGAAGGCAGAGTGACTTCAAAAATAAACAAGTCATATAACAATGATTGGGAAGGTGACCACATACTGCTCCACTTAGCTTTCATGACATTAGTGCAAATTCTCTTCTGTAGTTACCAGCAGACCTGCCACAGAATGGTGGCGGTCACAATAGCAGGACAGTGATCAGTCAGCAGCCCAACATAGGGCAAGGTCAGTGAAAAGGCCAATGTTGAAGGGGAGTGCCAACCTATACAAGATCATCTTTCTGCCGTGTTTGACAGACAAGTTCCTCAGTTCTGTCGTGATATTACCGGCATTTGTCCATCAATTTGTCATAAGACGAAAGCATCTTTGCTCTTTATTTCTGTGGATAGATGGTCAACATGTTCCACTTGCCTCCAAAACAATCTGAGCAAAATGTTTACATTTTTTTTTTTGAAACTCAAAGGTTTATGTTATTTTGAAGATACAATTAATGTATATGTTGATTTGTAAATCTCACAACTGCCATAGTCGGTGCATCCATCAACCCCAATGAACCAGTGGGAGTTGCAGCTTTGACCCCCAAATAGGTTGAAGCTGGGGCTCATTACAGGGTTGCCGGTAAAACCCACTGGTAAGGGGCGGGTTACCAACAATCCCGTAAAACCCTTACTGCCGCCTGATATCCTGGTGAGGCAGTGTTAACGGTAAATCCCCATTTCCATGGCGTCGCTGAAGCACCGGCATGGTTGCTAACGGTGCCGGTGCTTTCGTGACAACCATGCCGGTAGGGGCCTGAAGACCTGGCACGTCAGGCCTGCCGGGAGATCTCTGACCCCTACCGGCATTGTTGTAGTATGGCGGTCCGGAAAGGATGCTAGTACGTTGCTACCGGCACTCTTATTTCCAGAACGTCATACTTATAATGAGGGTCACTGTATGGAGCAGCCGTGTTTGTTGTACATAGTGGGTGGGGAGCTGTTTGCCCAGTAATGTCAAAGGTGTGCTAGAAAATAATATTTGAGCCCTGGCACTTATTTTCCTACAAATTAAGCCCACGGAACAGCATTTGCAGACCACCAACAGGGCGAGTAAAATAAACAACTTGATGTTTTTGTGCAATAATCTCATATGTAACAAACAACGTGACATGTATTTCTGCAATGCCAAAAATATAGAACACAATATAATATGGATGGGCGTGTACACTTACCAACTTCCATGAGATACTTATTAATTCTATAATAAAGATATTGGGCCTCATTAGGAGTTTGGAGGTAGCCATGCCGTTCTTACTGGGATGGCTAACACGAAACCGGGTACCGGGTCCCAAAAATAGGGAATTACCAGGCCATGCTGACTTTAGCGGGCCCGTTAATTCCCATTCTTGGGACCTAGACCCGGTACATCCCCATTCCCATTGAGCCCCCATAGGGCTCAATGGGAATGGGGAGGATGCTAACAACGAACCCGTTAATGGCAGGTCTGTTGTTAACATCCTGGTTTGCTCGCAGGTGGTGGTATGCACATCTGGTCTGGACTAGATGTGCATTCCGCCACCCGCGAGGAAACCCGTAATGTGGCGGCCCGGACTGAAAGGTGCCGGTACCTTACCGGCACTGTTCATTCTGCAGCCGCCAGCCTCCTAATGAGGCCCATTGTCTCTAAGCACTAAAGAAGTGGGTGCTGCCCAATCCTCTTGGTTTTGAGTGCAGTGTCTACTGATAAAAGCCTATGTTCCAATAAATCAGTCAATGGCTCTTTCACTTCACCCACTGATTACTTTCTCTCTTTTTCTAAAAAAGTAAATAAGTTAAGCATGTGCATACAGCTTTTTCATCGAAATAGCTAAATATTTGCCTTTGGCCTGCACTACCACATTAGGAGAAGGAAGTCTACCTTTGCGTCTTCTTCACATTTATAATTGAGACCCCTGCTGCTTCAGTAGTAGTGTGGGCTGAGTAGATGGTTTATCCACTACTCATCCCTGTATATTCCTACACAGCAGTAGTCATTTTGTTACAAGAACTCCAACTACAAAACACCCAAACTGCCACACTAAGCCTATGGGCTTGTATAGCACTTTGGTGAAAGGGGACTTCAGTGTGTTAGCTGGAATAGGAATTGGCTTTTCAACTATGTCCCTAGGGATGACCTACAACCCTGATCTACCAAATGTGATTTGCTTATCCCAGCCCTGGGGCTCTCCTCTCACTGCCTGCCAAACACTGACCCTTCTTCTAAGCCTGTGTTAAGGGAACTCAGGTGTGTCTCTTAAGGCAACTGAAAATACCTCTAATATAGGACTGGCTATTGGTGCCTCTTTGGCAGTACTCTTAAATCTAATTGTCACATCTTACTCCTGGGGGGCTAGACTCCCTTAGCCTATCTTCTTAAGTGCATAGGACTTGAGGCCTGGTACAATGGGTGAGGGCTGACTTCAGAGTTTCTTCTTCCTATTCTGGTACTTCTCATTCCCTCTGTACAGTAAGGTGTTATTCCTTCACCAAGGCAAGGTATGCAGGCACTGACAATTGTGTGAGAATGCTGTTACTTGATTCCTTTAAATATGGTTGTGGCATTGTGACTGTACTGGGTCTGGCGGGCCATAATGACCCAGTAATTGCCCATTTGCGGGTTCCGGAAAAAAAGTTTGTCATCAGCCTGCCAGTTATACCTGTGAGGCTACCACCAAACTTGTAATGAGGCCCATTGTGTTAGAGATAGTGCCTTATCCAACCAATGAAGCCAAGAAAATCACAGTGATTTTAAATACTAAATTCAACTTCCAACCTCAAGTCAATCTAAATGTGCAAAACACGTATTTTTAAATATCATATTCCAAGAAAAAATCATATCTTTTCTGGATATTAATCACACAATAGATGTCACTATAACACTGGTATTCTCTAGACTGTTGAAAAAGCCTTTACATTCGGCCAAACAATTCTCATTTTCAGCTCTGAATAATGTGTGTCACAGATGGCCTCAAGATGACAGTTCTAGTGTTTTTATTGACATTTTCATGAAGAGCTTAAGTGTGGGCTGTGTTGGTCTATGTCGTCTTCATTGAGATGTTTCCTACCTTGATCAGATGTCCCTAAACCCCAAGATGGTCAATAGTGATTGGTAACTCCAGTTGACCAGAGCAGTCACCTCGTGCAATCACTCTCACTAACACTCCTGCACTATCTCTCCGTCTCAATCACTCACACACCCAAGTACCACGTTCTCATACTAACCAATAACTCAACTTGCACATGTTCTCTTTAAACCTCCTCCACTCTCCTCGGATCCATCCGTCATCTGCCTGGTATATGTCTGTTTTATCCTCCCTGGGTCTCACCTAAATGACCCTCACTGCCAAGACCCTTGTTTCCCTTTTTGTTTGAGCTCCAGAAGAAATTATTAGTGGGTGTTTGATTGCCATTCAGTCCTCCAAAAATTGCCAATTTTGATGGTTAACATGCAAGTGAAGCAACTGATAAAGAAAAAAGAAAACCTAGTCAAGCTGTTAGAAGGACAAGTTGCTACCCACCTTAATCAACGACTCATTTCTAAAACGAAATGCATAAAACAGCTTTCAAGTTGCCACCTGCCCACCTGTAATACTCTGAACATGCAAGTCCTTTTGTGTTAGCTCGTCATTTCGCATTCTTGTACTGAAGTGCTATTTTCGCACAATTAAATCATCTATACAAGCAGCAGGATGAAAAAACATTGACGGCTAAAAGCCAGGATTGGCTGATCATCTCACCACTTCTATGGCTGTTATGAAATCTCTAAACTGCACGGCACAAATTAACCCTTCTGATGAAGATATATATATTGTTGTACTAACAATTCATACCTGCATGCAGTTTATTGATCTGTGCAAAGCGTACAGTCTCATTAAAAAATGAAACTGACATCATGGCATTGGCTCAACAGCTTTAAGGAATATTAAGAAACACGATTTACTTACAGTATTTGTTAAGCACAACTGTTCTTTTTTGGCGGAGCTAGCAGTTTGGTTCATAAACGGGGGTCTCTGTGGGGATTTCACATTCAGCTCCAAGGTGCCCATCTCACCTCTGAATACCAAAACATTCCACAATCAGAATCACTGTCTATCCATAGATAAATAATGAGTGATAAAATCAAAGAGATTGTAAGTGTCAAACTTCCAGTACTACCCCGCCTGATTATGTAGCACCTGCCCCCTTTTCACAGCACTAAAGCAGCTGATGCTGTTAGCCGAGAAGGGTCCTGCGTCCAATTGTCCTTTATAACCGCTCAATCAGTAACTGTCCTCTTGGGTGTACTTAGCAACGATTCACACCCTAGTAAGTACTTACCAATCTTTCACTAGCACTGCAATCCCATCAAACACTATTGTATATCTTCCGGTTAACCTCAAATCGGCCTCACTTAGCCCTTCAAAAGATTATCTGGCTTGTGCTTTTTTTTCTGCACTGTATTTCTCTCCTTCAACTGCTCAGGCATGTAACATTATTGAGATATTGTCAGCCTGTTTTGTATGTTGTGATGTCCTGCCTTGGACAAAGCTCTGCGCAACACCCTGGGACTTAAGCGTTCTGTCCACATCTCAGCAGACAGACATGAAGCCCACTGGTTACCTATAAAAGCCTGTGTTGACTTCAATACATTGTCTATTGACCACTGGTGTATCTACAAGGAATCTCCTCTTACCTCAACGACTGCATTTCACAAACTCATAGTACATAGTACTCTGAGATCGAGTTCCAATATCCTGCTGATTACCGTGCGCTACAAGAGAAATAGAGCTGGATGAGTTAACCTTTGTGCCATGGCTCCCACCCTTTGGAAAACACTACCACTGGTTCTCAGAAATGAACAGTCATATGTCGTTTTTAAAGACTCTTAAAAACCTAGCTGTTTGATAAATACGACTAACACAGATTATTGAATTTGCTTAATTCATAACTATTGCCTCTCTCTCTGTGTATATCTATGGTTCTGCTGTGCTACCTTTGCGGCTGGGTGTTACAAAAATGTTATCAATAGATAAATAAATAAATTGGAGCTTTGAAGCAATACTTCCAGGACTTTGCACTCTAAAATACTACCAAATAAAGCAAAATAAATATATTCAGGATAGACTTAATGGATTTTGTTTGGCATAAGCATCATGGGAATGTATTTTACGGTCACAATACTGGTATTTATTGTTGAAACAGGCACCCTGGTTTTCCTTGGGCAAGTGCAGCATGGTGATAAGTTCTACATAGAGCATGCTGGCTTATGTTGTTGAGATATGTTGAATTTGGTAATTGGTATTTATTTGGTACAAGAAGAGAGATCATTTTAATCAGAACTAGTGAGGACAAGGGATGTGCATCCTTTAGTCAGTGACATAGGTGTAGCACTGTTTGTATCAATCCAATGTAGTACTATAAGTTTTGATGAATCTGGACAATTTATCCACTCTCCCAGAGGGGAGCCCCCCCTTTGAAGATAGGGTGGTGATCCCACTACGAAAGACCCTGTCTAGGGGTCTGGGCAAGTGCAACCTCACTGGGAGTGACTTCCCTCTTGGGGACAAGGACTCCCATTCCAGCATGGAAATTCCTGTCCAAACCACCCTCTCTGCATTTATGAGTGTTGGATAAACTGTCGGATTCCCTGTTACAACTACAATGCAAGTAGAGTCGATTGGCATCCTTGCCTAGTGCCCCGCTGTATCGCCCAGGATTTGGAGACCGTCCCTCCAGCCTTTACTCTCGCTGCCGGTGAGTTGTAAAGCACCTCGACCCATCGCACAAAGCCTTCGCCAAAGCCGAACTCCCTTAACACCTCGATCAGCGATTCCCAGTCGATGGAATTGAAGGCTTTTATGGCATCGAGCGATAGCAGCGCTAGGTCTTTGTCCCTGTCGTAGGTCTCTGCCATAATGTGCTGGAGTCTGAGTCTATGGTTTTTATATGTTCTAGTCACAGAGTTGGACAGATCGCAAGAATATAAGAACACTCTCCACTTGAGCCCCTTCGAGGATTGTTTGCCCAGAGTACAGATTGAGGTACCTGCGTCCTCGCACTTCGATAGATAGAAAGATTAGGAATTTTAACATTAAAGTCCCCTGCAGTTATTATCACCAGGTTAGCAGATAGATCTTGGCATTTCATCATCAAGTCCCCCAATTTGGTAAGCTCAAGCTCTATATCCAATTTCAGTTCCAATAAATATTGACAATCAAAAGGGTACATTTTCCAATGAGCAAGCTGGAGTCAAAGCACACTAGCAAGAGAAGGCACCAATCAGGGATCTTATAGATGTTTATAACTTTGGGTCCTAATGATGTAGCGACTGCTATAAGCAAACCACCTATGGGCCTGCCTACTGGGCGCTGTTTGGCCACACTGGCATGAAGAATGAAACCATCCACAATAAAATCAGAGGTAAACCATGTTTCCTGTAAACTTATGATCATAGACTCCTTAAGAAGGGCACAAGTTTCCACACATTTCCTCAGTGACCAGTGCCCCCTGGAGTTCCAATTTACCAGAGGAAAAGTATTATTTTGACTCTTTGACTTCAGACCCTGTAGTTGTGCAATTGAATCTCTAAGTGTTATAGCCAACCATCTGAGGTTGGGCTCTCCGAAAGTACTGCCAGTATTATTGACATTCATACCCAAATTCTCATTCACATTCAGCCCCCTCCCCTCCTGGGCAGGATTACCCCTATCCATGACTACCCTCTCCAGGTTGTATCCCATTTTATGGAAAGTGCTACTCTCTTTCAAAACATGTTCAATGATAATGCTAGAGTGGAACACAACCCTCACATAATCATATCTTACGGGATGCACAAAGTCCACCAACTTTATGTCCCCTGTGGTGATAAGGGAGAGGCCTGGAATTTCCCCAAAAGGTGCCAAAACTGTTGGTCTGTTCAGAGACACAGGGCCTCCCTTTTCATTAAATAATATAAGAGTATGCTCGGGTATTCCACACATTTGAAGGGGCGATAACTAATCCCCACACGCCGAGCATCTGGAGCCCCCCTTAAAGGTGGAGTTGGTTGAGTTCCGGCATCCTGACTTTTCGGACCCACACTATACCCCATGGGTATTGCATTTGTACCTCTATCTCCCTCCACTTCAGATTGATCACCATTATTGAATGGGCCTCGAGTTAGGTTTAATGTTTTTAAGTTCTGATTTAGGCATTCTGGATTTATGCCAGGACTATTGGCCTATCCCGAGGGTGGAATTTCCTTAGGGGCGATGTCACTTTTGGATTGTGCAACATTCTCGTGGCCATCCAGCATTAATTTGATGACCCTTCTGATGACCCGCTCCATCATCGGGCCGCCTGTAGAGGGGTTTAGATCTAGATCAGATTCCCTAGATTCCATACCCCTAGCATTGTTGGCACATACTGCAGTTTCCGGGGTCCCCTCTTTCAGCCGGAGTTGCAAATATCTATTTCGACCCGGTCCATTGGACTGAAAGTGCAGGCCCACGGCTTTAGGGTTGCTGATAGGATGCGAAGGCTGTAAGGTTGCATCACTTATTATTTGGGGTCCTATAGTTGGTATATTTGCTACAACCGAAGGGGAACCCCCCCTCCCTATGGCCCCCAGTCTCTGCTGAGAAAATCCTCGGGTGAAGTTGAGAAACCCCCGTTGGTAAATGGGGGATTACATCTGTCTCTGGAGGATTTGGCAAGATAGAGTCGGTGGGATCTCTAATATTATCCATCTGCATTGTTTTTTTTGGAAAGAAATTTAGCAGACTCCCCTGAATGTTTAATTCTGTTGTCATGGGGCCTCCAATGTTGGTATTGGGTACACTCATTAAACATTTTGAGCCCTTGTTTTTTAAGTTTGCAGAGAGTGAGTCTGGGGCACCTGTGCCCCCCGATCCTCTAGACAGTAGCACATGCGTGTCCTCATTTGCTAGACTCACGTCAGACTCCAGGGCTTCAGATTCCTCTCTTAAATGCCATTGCCAATTATTCCAGGCACCTTTATGCTGCTTCCGTTTGCTACCTGCAGCATTTTACTTTTTAAATTGTGTGGTCATTTTCTTTCTATTATTTTTATTTTTATTTAGATTCATTAGTTTCTGCTTCGGGACACCATCATTGTTCTTTTTATTAGAAGGAACATTCTTAGGGTCCTCATTCAGTGACATATCTAGGTCTTCAACGGGATCCCTAGGTACACACATCTGCACACTGGGAGATGCGAGCAGTTTAACTGCCCCCCCAGGCGCCCTCCAGATAACTGCGGGGGCTCCGCTGGATCCAACAGATTCAGACTGGCCATGCCACACTTGCCCATGGAGCAGTTTTGTCTCTCCACTGCAGCAATAAGTTGCTTTAGTAGGATAGTGTGGAGTGTGAGTTCATTTAATATCAGGCTATTGTCTGAATATTCTTGCGCTGATCCACCCGGGACCACCCCACCCAGCGGTTGAGCTGAAGAAATCTCCCATCCTGCCTCCCTCCCCAGTGGATATTGGGACAAAGGCAGAAGGGAGATGTTGATCATTTTTGGACTATGTTCATTCTCATTCCGCGCCTGTAGAGACATTTCTTCCAGCTGAGAATCATCTTTAGAAATCTTGACAACTTCCCCTGAGTCTATTAACAAGATAGATTCATCCGCAACGCATCCACCCTCTTCCGAACTCAGAGCAGCATTCGCCCGAGGGGACGGAGGCGATGGGGGTAAAGGAAGCTTGCAAGCCATGCTCAAAGTACCTTTAACAGGAGTAAAAACCAATGGCGCCGACAAAACATCGTCAAAAGGCCTAACCACTGCCCTGGATTCTCTCCTTGTCAGTGGTACGGTCCTCTTGTATGTATATTCTTCCCGTTTATTTTTCCTCATGCCATTCACATGATTGTGGGTATCCTACCACAGAAAGGAGCTACACAATGATCAAAAATGTGCAAAATTCAAACAGTGTTCCACTAAGTTAGATCTTAACACAGCATATGCTCATGAGGCAGGAAAAACATTGTTACACGTAGCATGATCAATTGAGCCAATGAATTACCATGCCAGAACTTGGTATACACAGGCCTCCGCTCACGCGACCACGCCAAACAGCCCAACAGCACTTACAAGGCACTTCCAGGTGCACGCGCAAACAGTGCTCTTGAAGGCTGCTGGGAAGTAGGGGGCGTGGTCTCAGATGCGGGCGCCAAACTAAAATATAAAATAAAAGAATAATGTCGTAAGAAAACGTATAATTACGTGCCTGCACAGGAGTGAAAAACAAGCACACTCACAAGGTGCACACAGGAGCCTATAGGGCTAGATCAAAGTCCATAGAATTAGTAAAGCAAAGTCCAAGACTGTGTAAATGCTACTGGCAAAAAAAAAAAAAAAAGAAATTACTTTGATTTGTAGTTGTTTCGCCTGGGCGGCTTCCTCTTGCCGACTAGTGTCCTCGCAGCAAGGCAGCAAAGCAAATAACACGGACCAGCGTTCACTGCAGGGAAAGGCAACACGGTGCATAGAGCGAGCGAGTCCAGTCAGCCCAACAGCACTTACAAGGCACTTCCAGGTGCGCGTGTGACCTTATTAATGGCAACAAGTTCACACTTTGCATTGCTTGTATTTCATGATTACATTTTTTTAAACAACTTTTTTGCTGACTACATTTTCCTGGGGGCAATTTCATACAGAACCAAACCTATCTGCTTAAAGATGCGATTAGAGGTCATCCTATTTTTTTCTCAAATTCTCTTTCAATGTATTGTCTGATAATACCCTTTCCTTATTATTACATCATACTCTTAACTCTCTTTGCTTTTTTTGCACTTTAAAAAAATCACACTATTAGTTCTTGTGAAGTTTCAGAGAACCATGTTATCGTTTCTTTTAATGCATACAGGCATATTAAATATACATGGTTCAGGTACAGGGGCTGATTTACAAAAGCGTTTTACAATGGCACACTCCCATTGCAAAACGCTTTGTAAATCAAGCCCACGAATTTAGATATGTACTGGTATCCATATATTAGGTTTCACATTCTGTCTGTAGAGCCCTCGTGTCTGTTCATCTGGGGCATTATTACTCTTGTGGAGAGGCCTGTGTGAGAGGCAGGTTGCACATTAGCACCCAAGGTTCAACATCTCATCATTAGTTTTAATGCATCCAGCTGCGATCGTACCATTAAAAATGCATGGCGCCACTTATTTGGTGAGTGGTCAGTGAAAAAAAACAAAAAAACAAATGGCGCTTTTATGCATATTGTCATTGCAACACAAAGCATTCAGCTTTCAGATTCCGTCATTAACGATGTGTGAGTTCCTCACTTGATGATTCTGAAGTTTGTCCTAGAAGAGTTAAAAGCACACGACCCGCATCACAGCGCTGCTCCCTGCATGAGGGATCGAGCCTGCTCGTCCCAGGCATTGCCCGCCGTGCATAATGACTGCCTCTCGGGTTCCCTGCCTGAAGCACCCCTGGATACTTTATTAAAGTGACCTGCTCAATGACTTGAGCAAAATTGGGTTATCGTCTGTGTCTCAGTGGAAGGCGTGATTTATCTGCGTGGGCATCTATAAAGATACAGCATTAACTGAGCGGAGTCTTGCATAATCAGGCAGGTGTGCCGTTCAGTGGATGTAATCCTGCGTGCTACATCTCAATTAATCTTTGAGGCTGTGGCTAATCACATGCCCACCAGGCGAGCTCACAGATCTCACAGGGCTGGGATTATTAAAATCCATATTTCACCTTAACAGCCATGTGCGCGAGATTAGTTTCTAAGTAGCGATGCACCTGCCAGAAATACCTCCGATCGGTTATCACTTGAAATAGTGCTGCTGTCAGAGTGAGGAGGAGTGAGGGCTTGCATTCATAACCAGCCCACCTCGTCTATCAGCAAGGCGGATCCCCTTTACACTTGCCTTGCTCTAACGCCCCGCTTTTACTAGCAAGGTTGAACTTACAGCAGGTGTACATAGCGCCTTAATGAGGAGTATACTTGAAATGACGTCCTCTTACAGATACACTTATAATTTAAGACATGGGGACTCATTTCAACTCCTGTGGTAGCCGTGCCGGTAATAACGTCAGGCTGCCGCCGGAGTTGTGTATTTTTTCCAGCACCTGGCAATGGGGAATCACCGGGGCATTACAAACGGAAAATGGAACTCCCCATTCCCATTTCAGTCCCATAGGACTTGTTGAGAATGGGGAGGACGGTAGCACCGGCACCAGGGATGTCATTTGGGGGTCGCCAGAGGTCGTCTGAGGTCTCCCTTGTGACCTCTGTGGTCTCCCTTGCGACCTCTAAAAATATATATATTTTTTTTTATTTTATTTTTTTGCAATGCAATGCAAGCTCCTGGCCTGTGGCCAGCACCATGCGGCTCTTTAATTCTGGGGTGGCTAGCTTTCTTGTTAAGGCCCCTTAAAAAAAGACGAAAAATAAGAACAGGAGTGCCACAAGTCTAACCTAACACTTTCATCACTGACCTAGGAATGACAAAAATGTGTCTTTCTGGAATTCTATACAATAATTGCTAGACACATTAAAGGTTTATTTCAGGCACACTTCAGGGGGTGAGTCACTGATTTAGTCTGTTCTTAAATGCCTCAACTCAGCCTTTTATCCTTCTGAGGTCGATGAATGGGTACCAACACAGGTTGGGTGATATTGGGTGTATATTTCTTCTATGTAAAGCGTTTAAGCGTAAGTGCTATATAATAACACATCATTATCATTTGGTCATGGACGTCTGCTTGCATTCACAGTAATGTGGTAATATGGGCCTATACACACAGATCTTAATGATACATATGGTGATCCATTCTTGTATGAAATGTACATCACATTATAGTGATATTGTAACCATATTTTTCGTAGTGTACAATGCTATGTGATGCCACTTCCTGTTTTGTCAACGGGTGAAAGGTTGTGTTCCATCGCTTCCCGCAATATCACTTTGGGGTGGGGTCAAATGACATCACTTCCTGTGATGTCATCAGGGGGGTCAAGGGTCGTGTGATGTCACTTCCACTACCCCTGGCATTTTGGTGAAATGACATCCCTGGCCGGCACCATTCATAATGGTGCCGGTGCTACTGTCAAAGTTTGCAGTCGGGTGTCGTTCCGCCCGCCAGGTCAGACTTGGCAGGCGGAAAGGTGCCCGACCTGCAAACGTGTACTCTGCCGGTCCGGGAACAGTGGTGCCGGTAAATGTACTGGCACCATTGTTCCCGGACCGGCAGGGTCATAATGAGGCCCATGGCATTTGAGTATGGGTCATTCAACCAGTGAACTGGAGGCGGGGCAGCTGCCAGATAGTTCAGTGACTGTTATTTATGCTTGTGTCAGTATTTGCCTTGTGAGTCACAGTTCAAATCCTTTCTGTCTCATACTTGCTTGGCCAAAGAATTGAATGCTAATACTACTAATACATGCCCCACAACCGTCATTTAAAAACGGTCGGTAGTTTCACGTTATTTTTATATCACCACTATCTTGGCCCCAAAACATCTCCTTGATGGGTATTAAAGGAGAGGGAGGCACTGTCTATTGTTTCAACACTTTGTGCATCATTGTCAGTCAATGGGGTTCGATTGACAGACATCTTTTTCTTGGGATGAAAATAAGTCTGTATGCGTTCAGGCACGTGACCTTGCCAGAATTCAGTCAGACCTTAGATCCGAACATTTGCCTGCGATATAAATCTCCACGTGATCTGTGGGTTTGAGCCTCTGCACTGTTAATCTCATAGAATTGCACTTCCTTCACTCATTATTATTAATAATGCGCATGCGCGATCTGAATGACACCTGGCCTAGTAGGATCCTTGTCTCTCCTCCCTTTGTTCCCCCTCCCTTGCCTCATCGCGCCTTTGAACACTTGTCTATAGGCGCATTATAAATGCCATATCATATCATAATATAATTATGTGTGCAATATACTGCAACACGCCATTTGATTTCTCTGTACGGCCAATTTCTTATTTAAAAATGATGGGCCCTAATTTTTCTTTGCCCTCAGGTTCTTACAGATTTGCGTTTGCTTTGTAGAATCAGGAGAGCTACTGCATGTGTTGCTGGAATGGCAATGCAGCATATTGGCATGCATGTGGCTGTAATTTGTAAGGTGAGTTACCGGTATTTTTGATCGATCCTGTATAGTAATTCCAAAAATCCATCTGATTTTGTAACTGTCTGGAACCTGGCTAGTTGTTAGCCAGAGCCCCCTGGCAGCAGTGTATCCACAAGCCGCTCTCTTAGCCCTCCCCCACAGCAACCTTTAACCCTTTGTTGGACCTCTCTTGGTTGCATCACAACTAGACAGGAATGGCTTTCCTGCATATCCATTCAATTTGAATACCCATAGCATTCCAGCAGTGGCACGCATAGCACTTTAACAATCAGTGAATTTCCACATTTCATAATTAGTGTAGGTTCTAGTGTGAACACAATATTTACCAAGATCCGATCTGTTGATGGTCCAGAGATCTAAATGAAACCACTGTGTTTTACACTAGGCAGGTCATGTCCTGAAACAGATTAACTTTCTCCAATAAGTCTGATTTGTAATGTTAAGTGTCTACCATGAAAACAAAGGGGAATTTCACCCCAGAGGCCAACCATCTTTTAGTTACTATAGTGAAGTCAGGGGGATATGATGTTCTACGCGGTGTCTCTTTCCTGTTTAATCCCCAGTTTGAACATCATTTGATTTGTTTGCCCTGCAGGAGTTTCATGTGCGAGAAAGGAGCAACATTGAACAATTATAAAGAACTGAAAAACATATAGATTTTTAATTAACACAATTTGTTTTTGCTTACCCACCCAAGACCATTGTTATCATGTTTCCTTATTTTTTGAGGCTGCCAGATAATTTGGTCTCATTGGAGCTCTGGGGGACGGTGGAGTTTCTGGGGGAAGGTGAGGAAGAGGAGAATGCCTCTGAAGAGGTGAAGCTGAAGGTGGGCCTTCTTGGCAAAGTCAGTAATGTGGGGTGAGAAGGAGAGAGAAGAGTCAAAGATGACACCCAGGATTTTAGCCTCACAAGAGGGTAAAGGGAGGGTGCCCAAGGAGGGCGGCCAGAGAGTAGGAGGAAATCAGGGGCTAGGAGTCCCAATGAGAAGGATCTCAGTCTTACTGGCATTAGGACAGAGATTGTTATCAGCACACCCTGCCTGGACAGCAGTCAGCCAATCAGGAATGAGAGTGGAAGGAGCATAGGAAGAGAATGGAAGCTTGAAGGAAAGCAGTGTGTTGTCGGCATAGCACTGGAAATGAGGAGAGAAGGTGGAGATCAGGTGGGTACATATTGAAAAGCCACACAGAGAGGATAGAACTGTGAGAGACCCCACAAGTAGACAGTGAGGTAGAGGAGAGGAAAGGGCCCAGTTGCACATGAGTGGACTGATTTGAGAGAAAAGGTATCATGGAGATCTTTGATGAGGGTGAGCGATTGACCGTGTCAAAGGCAGAGGACAGATCGAGGAGATCCATGTTAAATACATGGTGAAACACGTGTAGAGAGATACTACGTTGTGCTATGTGTAAAACTACAAGGCAAAGCAAAAACATTCTTTATTTTGGAAAATTGGAAAACATGAGAAATAAATGGATAATGAAGAATGAAACTATCGCCTGGAAATAGTGTTTTTGATTAAAATGGAAGCAATAACCCTATAATTCAATAAGTACAAGAATTGGCGAACAGGTAACAATACAATTTGGAAGAACACAGTATCAATTGGCTATGGTATATTGTTCAAATTAGTTAAAAAACATGTTTTCTGCTCTTTTTCCTATTTGTTCTTCTGTCAGGAAGCTCTCCCTTTAACTTTAATCTGATATCCAGGCAAAGTGCCTTGGTGTTCACTGGTAGACCTGGGTGAATCTCTCACTGGGAAATGTGCAGACGGCTTGCCCGTCATGCAGCACCTTGTGTGATGTAAGTGCATTCCAAGTGATGTAAACCGTTAACATGACAGGAGGTTAATACCGGCATTTTTAATAGATGCATGTGTGAAACTAATGGGTTCCTCTGGAATTGAGCTTGGTTTAGTACCTTTTAAAGCATGCAGATTCCAGAAGAAGTCACTGTAAATGCTGTTTGCTAAGTGCAGCTGGCAAGCCGCATTTACATTTTTCTTTTTTTTTACAGAGAGCATCCCGCATTCAATTAACACTTTTAATAAAATGAAACTCGATAGAGCATTGCAGGTGCATTCTGTACAGCGTTCTGTAAGTATGAACAGACATTATGAGTGATGCAGAAAGCGCTGGCTCTGCGCTCTTAGGTTGCGGTTTTGGAAAGTGGAAAAGTTAACAAATCCATGTGTTTCTTTGCTACTGTAGGAGGCCACCCTCTTAGCCACTCAAGGCATTTTCCTTCCGTGCGAAACACGATTTGCACGAAAGGAATTAAACGAATGATGCCACTTAGATAGCAATGGAGATGCAGTGCAAGCGAATGGGGTACAGCATTAGGGGCGTTCAAAGCAAATATGTCCCGTGTTGGGCAAGCTTTACATTATAAATGTCCTGCATTTTAGAATGGTCTTCTCCTACTTTGTCGGGCATACCTCATGCCAAACTATCACCGTATCCATGCAGGAATCGCTGCTCACACTCGACATATTATTGTACTGTTTCCAACCCAGCCGGTTACAGCATATTTAGCAAGAAAAAGGCTCACCTGTAGCAGAAACAGAACACCAATCACCTGCTCCCCTGCAAGGTCCTACCCTGGCTAAACTGGGTAATGGAAGGGCATGGGTAATGAACCCACCCTGCTGTGGCATGGCTGCTGTAATTACAGTAGTTGACCTGCATCATCGTTATGCAGGCTGAGTGGTGCTGTGCACCGCATTGTCCAGCATGAGTGCAGGACTCATGACCATTGCTGGTGGCGTGAACTTAGAGTCACACACAATGCAGGCGATGCAGAATTGTAATGATATATCAAGATATAACGTGTTTATCACCCACAATATGATAGTTTTACGTAGCTAATGTTTATTTGTTTATTTATTTATTTTCTGTCCGTGAATTACTCTATAGTGACATTACTATTTCGGTCTCTCAAGTGTTTTGTGTCGTGCTTGCCTTTCCTGCCCCGTCCAGCGCCTCTTGCAGGCCTAAGACGTCAGTTTCACATTGATGGCAGAAGCATGTGGCTCGGATGTACGTGTATTTGTAAAGATCAGGTAAAGTAGTGTGGATGCTGAACACATGATAGTTCTTTGCCGTTAGTGATGAGGCAGTATTCAGACGACCAGCGATGGGTGACTTTCATCTATTCTGACACAATCTTACTGCCCTTGCTGTATCGGTTCTATGTCATAATTTAGCTTTTTGTAGTTCGCCTAACAAAAAAGACATGTTTTTTTTTTGGGCAATTTTATGCAGCCTACAAAAACCAAAAAAAAAAACGACATTCCCGAAACCCCCAGGATTTGATTGGATTGACTCACTTGCCATTTTCATGAGGCTGATCGAATTATCATCAAAGGTTTGATTTATACAATCACCTTCTATCATAGCCTTTACACAGTGGGCCTCATTACGACCCTGGCGCTAATGGGTTAACGGCGCTGTAAAAGGCTGCAGCGCCGTTAACCCATTAGCGGGACCCGATCTTAATGGCTGGTCTACACCAGCCGTTAAAGATGGGACACGCAAAGGGACCATGGTGCAATTTGCGGTAACATACTTAGCACCTTCCCCATTCCCTTGGAGCCCTATGGGGCGAAAATGGGAATGGAGAAGGGCCATGGTTCAATGGGGAATTACCGCCCCGCCAACCTTGGAATGGGGTGGTAATTCCCCATTGAACCATGGCGGACCCGTTACAATGCCGGCACCAACCATGGTTCTAATAGCGTCATGGTTTAGCGCCGGTATTGTAATGAGGGCCAGTGTGTTTTAACAGACATGCTGTATGCATGTTCCCCATTATTTGTCAGAGCATACACATTTTCTGTTAACAGGACCATGATATGCATCTGATATTATTATTATTATTATTATTATTATTATTATTATTATTATTATTATTATTATTATTATTATCTATAGGTCAAAGGTAATTCCAAGCAAACAACAGGTGGGAGATGTGTATACATTTGCAGAACAAACTTTAAAGAAGTCTACCTACTTCTTGTTGCGAATTCCAGCACCCCGGTTGTACACCAAACATGCCGGTAGGTGTACAGCTCTTGGTATATGTGTGGCTGGCAGTTCTGTGCCCGGCAAACACATTCGTTTCTGATGCTTCGTCCCTTGGCAGCTGCACTTGTAGGCCACCATCTGTATGAAGGGCACTGTGCCTGCTCAGAGGAAGCTGAACATGTTCCATTATGATTTACAGATGTGGCAAGCGCTGATGGGTTTAGGTGGCAGACGGCATAATGCCAGGCAATGTAATCCATCTGTTCTACACGAGCACGTTGGTGTGTGGCATTCACAGCACACCTCCCGGATAGCAAGCAATACTGCTCAGTTATTCTTGCCATCTGCTTGTAACTGGGCCAGGGCACATGAAGAAAGCAGCTTCATAAGGAAGGCTAAAATACATCTGTGTATCAAGCTATCTGACTGTGTCATTTGCCTGTCTGTCATGTATACTGTTACATCATTCCAACCCAAACAAAAAGGTAACAGTACCATTAACAAATACTGACTAATGACAAGCATCTTCATCACGTGCCTAAACACATCTAAAGCACAGCTTCCTGGCCTGGGTGTAGGATCGTCCCACCTGCGTTCCTGCAGTAGAATTCATTTTAAGCACATGTTGAAAAGAGCGATGGTGGAGTTTGTCCATCACATACCATATAGTGGTAATTAAAAGACAGAATAGAAACGATCTGGGGCCAGATTACAGAAACTGTGCAGCGGTGCAACTGCAAAGTTGCACCATATTAGCATCAGGGCAAGGTTTGGTCGCATGCGTGAAACTAACGGATTCCTATGGAATTCAGCTCCTTTTAGCACCTGTTGATACCATGTAGATTCCAGTGGAAGTCACTGGGAATGCTGCTAGTAAAGCGTAGCTGGCAAGCAGCATTTACATTGGTTCGTTTTTGTAACAGAGAAAAAATCCCTCATTCAATTAACACGTTTAATATAATGACCCTCGATAGAGTATTGAAGATGCGTTCTGTAAACAGTACTGTACGCATGAACAGACATTGAGTGACCTAGACAGCTCTGACACTGCACTCTTAGGTTGCGGCTGGAAACTTGAAAGGTTCACACATTTGTAGTGTCCTCTCTCTTTTGTCCTCTTTCTGTTGTTAATGTTATGTATGGAGACCCTGTCCCCTTTCAGTTGTTGTGCGTGGGTTGCAGCCCACAGGATATAGTAGGCGGAGCACCCGCTTCACGGCGGTTCGTGCTCATTAATAAAGTAGAGTACACCCACACTGCTGTCTCCGCATCTTATTGAATCCTGTTATATTATTACGGTGGCTAATTGTTTCCCTGCCTGCATACTTTTGACAAAATCCATGTTTTTCTTTGCTACTGTAGGAGGCCACCCCATAGCCACTCAAGGCGTTTTCCTTCCACGCTAAGCACTATCTGCACTAAATGTATTAAAACAATTATGGCACGTACATACAGTGGCATGTCCAGACTCTTTTGTCTGGGGTGGCCCAAGCGGGGCTCTGATTTATGCATGGGTGGCATGAAGTACGAGAGCGCACACACACCACTTTTCCGGGGTGGAACCTGGGGTGGCCAATCAGATTCCAGGGGTTGCAAGTGCCACCCAGGGCCACTTCCTGGACACGCCTATGCATACATAGCAATGGAGATGTAGTGAAAGAACATTATGTACAGCATTGGGGGCGTTCAAAGAAAATATGTCTTCTCCGCTTTAAATTAGAAATGCCCTGCATTTTGGAATGGTCTGCTCCTACTTTGTCGGGCATGCCTCATGCCAAAACTATCATCGAATCCGTGCAGGGCTGCTCAAAGTCGAAATTTTGTTTTACTGTTTCCAACTCAGCCGGTTACAGTATATTTAGCAAAAAAAGGCGCACCTGTAGCAGAAACAGACAACCAATCACCTGCTTCCCTGCAAGGTCCTTCCCTGGTTAAACTGGGTAATGGAAGGGCAACAGGGCCTTCTTACCTTGGACTGCAGGACTCTCTACAAAAGAATGACCATTGCTGGTGGCATGAACTTAGAATCACACACAATCCAGGCGATGCAGAATTGTAATGATATACCAAGAAATAAAGTATCACCCCAATATTATAGTATTATGTAGCTAATGTTGTTTAGTTTTTCTGTTCATGAATTACCCTAAATAGTGACATTACTATTTCGGTCTATCAAGTGTTTTATGACGTGCTTGCCTTTCCTGCCTCGTCCAGCGCCTCTTGCAGGCCTTAGACGTCAGTTTCACATTGATGCCAAAAACAATCCAAGGGAGAATTTGCCTCGGATTTTCATGTATCTCTAAATATCAGGCAAGGTATTGTGGAAGCTTGATTTCAAACTTGTACCTCCTCTTGTTTTTGAAACTGGCCATTGCCTCTTTTGCACTGTCTTATTCAAAAAGGAGCAGTCACAACATGCACTGGGCCTCATTACGACCCATGCGGTAAGGGGTTAACGGCACCGTAAAAGGTGGCGGCGCTGTTAACACCTTACCGCCTAATTACGAGTTCCCTTTGCCGGTCCCTACCTTAACGGCTGGTGTTACCAGCCGTTAAGGAACGGGCCTGCAAAGGGACCTTGGAGGCAATTAAGGTACCACAATTTGCGGTACCGTAATTACCCCCTTCCCCATTCCCATTGAGCCCTATGGGGCAAAAATGGAAATGGGGAAGGGCCAATGGTGAATGGGGAATTACCGCCCCGCCAACCTTGTGATGGGGACGGTAATTCCACCATTCACCATGGCGGATTCCGGCATCAACCATGGCGCTAATAGCGCCATGGTTAATGCCTGGCTCGTAATAACCCCATGGGCCTCATTCCGAGGCTGGCGGTAAGGGTTAACGGTCACCGTTAATGGCAACGGTGACCGTTAACACTTACCACCATATTGCGAGTTCCCTTTTGCGGGTTGGCATTTAACGCCTGCTTTTAGCAGGCGTTAAAAATCCAACCCGCAAAGGGACCTTGGAGTAAATTACGGCACCGTAATTTACGGTGCCGTAATTTACTCCTTCCCCATTCCCATTGAGCCCTATGGGGGCAGGAATGGGGATGGGGAACCGGTATGGTGAATGGGGAATTACCGGTCCCTCCAACCTTGGAATGGACCGGTAATTACTCCATTCACCATGCCGGATTTCCATGGAGTAAATAGCTCCATGGTTGCTTACCATGGTGCTATTTACTCCATGGATAGCGCCAGCCTCGGAATGAGGCACCATAAATGTCTTGTGTGGTAAACATGGCACAATAATAGCACACAGTGCAGTGTATCTGTGGATTCCATGAGAGTTTGAAGAGGCAGTCGCCCGGGCTGTGTTGCCTGTATCTTTCTTTCATCTTCTCGAGCTCAAACCGCAACTTCTGTATGGTTCACAAAGCAAGCATTCTCAATTTTCAAGAGCAGATTATATTTGTTTTTTGACAAAAAAAATGTGCTATCAAAGTCAATTCATGGACAGAAAGAAATGTTCAACCGTAAACAAGACAACTTTCTAATTGCAAAGACAGTTGACTTGAAAGATGGCAATTGATTTATGTGCAGCAAACAATTGATAGCGAAGTGAACATTGCTGAAGATTTCATGGAATATTTAACACGGGGAAAAATTGACTTTCACGCACCCATACTATTTTTGGGAATGTTGTATGGATATAATGCCTGTTGGGGGAAGTGAAGTCTGTACTGGGTCAAATAGATAAAACGAAAAGTGATGTAGACACCAGACCTCTAGTTGATGGACATGTGAACATCTGTCTACAAATACTTAATTGAATGCTCTAAAAATCCTTTAGAGCACAATCACCAGAAAGGATTGCTTTGGCAGACCTTTACACCCCATACATCTGAAAGGCGTGGGATTGATTGCTTGTTCGTGCATTCTTCATTTCAGTAGTTTTACCAGAAAATACACCAAAAACCATAGCATTTAAAATCATTGTGGGATAAACTAAAATTATATAGGTGTGTGACAATACATAGATAGACTTCAGATCATTTTAAACCATTTGGGGAAATCACTGTGGTTATAGAAAGTGGCAGTCATCAATGCAATTCATACAATGTGTGACTTTTGCATATGTGTTTCATGTTACTGGAGTCAATACAAAGATCCATATGAAAAACAAATTCATGATACATAAAGGAAACACTTTTGGACAACTTTAAGATCATTCTGGGATCAAAGAGAAATCACAAAGATGTACAGCAAAACATGACCAGACTTCAGATGGCTATCTTCTCATTAGGGAGAAATCAATGGTGCCACTGTTACCTTCCGCAACCTTTGCAACAATCCTTCCCTCTCTATCCTTCCTTGTGACCCAACCCACTCAACTGGACACACCCTTAATTCTGTAACCTCAACAGATATCCCTCTCTCTAACCCTCTTATTACCCCCTCTCTCCTGGTCTGACCACTCTCTCCTCTCTTCCCATCTTGACCTTCACTGTCTGCTGATGCCTCCACCTGCACTGCCAATCTCCTTTTCCATCATTTAACCAATCCCCTCTTCCTTCATTCCGTCTGTGCCCCCTTCATTAGACTCTCCCTATGACTCTGTTCCTGCTAACCTCCATCTCTCTATATTTCAAATACCTTGAACATCCTTGCCCCTGTCATGAGGATTCATATGAAGCCTGCCTCTAAATATAACTCTTGCTATGACTCTGACTTGGTCACTTTAAAATGCAAGTGAAAAGCTGCAGAGCGGAAGTGGCAGGAATCTAGCTCATCCTCTGACAAACTGTTCTTCTGCCTACTTCAAAGGCAATACAGTCTTTCCAACTGCTCCAAGCCTGTATCTCTGGAGCCACCAACAACACAGCTGAACTCGTTAAAATATGCACGAAACTTAGCAATCCTACCACAGTCTGCTCCTCCCCTACCAGGTCCTCTGCTCTGCATTGGTTGGCCACTTCTCCAAAACTTTGGACATCCTGTTCTCTCTGCCATCTCTTCCATCTGCTGCCCCCTAAACCCCATCCACCCCTTACTCGCCTCCCTTGCTCCCATACACTCCTCTTTCTCTCTCATTGTGAACAGATGAGCTCTCTAGAGTTGTCCGCTCTATGAAAGTCTCCTCTAAACAGGTGCTCCCCTGCTCCTCCAGAACAATGAAGGACAACATTGCCGCTATCACCCCAGCCTTGGCTGACCTCTGCAACCATTCATTTGCCATTGGCTCCATCGTCCAAACCTTTGAGCACTCTCATGAGCACCCTCTTCTAAAAAGGTCATCTGCTGACTCTTCTTGCCTGGGTAACTATCACCCTATCTATATCACCCCTTTCTTGGTGAAACTCATGGAGAAGCTGGCCATCCCCCAACTGACCCTCCACACCGAAATAGCCAGCAGCTTCCATGACCACCAGTCCAGTTTCCAGGCTGCCAGAGGCACAGAAACTGCTCTCCTGAACACCCGTGAAGAACTGCTCTCCAGCCTGGATTCCAACTCTCACGCTGTTCTGGATCCTCCTCAATCTCTCTTCTGCCGTTGACACCATCAACTACTCCATACTCATATATTATTCGCATGATACCCTAGACATCACAGACAGGGCACTGGCATGGATTACCTCCTTCCTTTCAAGTAGACCAAGTGCAATTGGGCCCTCTTCTCTCCTCCACCACAATCTCCACCTGTGATATCCCTCAGGGCTCCATTATAGCACACTGGCTCTTCAACATCTACCTGGGCCCTCTGTCCCACCTGATCTCCACTTTCTCCCCTCATTTTCAGTGTTATGCAGACAACACACTGCTCTCCTTCAAGCTGCCATCCTCTTCCTCCACCTCCTCCCTCAAACCAGACTGAATGACCGCTGTTCAGGCATGGTGTTCTGCCAATGATCTCTGCCTTAATCCCAGTAAGGCAAAGATCCTACTCATCGGGACGCCTGTTCCTTCTCCCCCTCTCTCTCTGGCCAGACTCCCTGTGTCCCATCCCCTCACCCACCTCCGAGCCAAAAACCTTAGGATTAACTTTAAATCCTCTCTCTCTTTCTCTCCACACTTCACGGATCTTGCCAAGACGTTGCACTTACAGCTATACCTTCTCTGGGGCATTCTACTTTTTCTCACCTTCCCCCAGGAGCTCAACGTCTCCAGAGCCCTGGTTCTCTACGCTAGAATACTGCAACAGCCTCTTCCTCAATCTACCTCTTTTATCCCTTCGCCCCCTCCAACTAATCCATAATAGAACTGCAAGACTTATCCTTAAGAACCCTTAAGGCAAAGGGCAGCTTCCACTGTAGCGGCTCCTCATGTTGTGTCTGCAGGTGTCCGCAGTGGACGCCAGTTGTGATAATATGCACTGTATCAGTATTTAAAATTGCACTGTGAAAAAACCTGGCCTTTTTCTCCCCTTTTTAGGATTCTCAAACTTAGGTGTTTTCCCCGTGTTGTGATAATATGCATTGCATCAGTATTTAAAATTGTATTGTGAAAAAACTTGGCCTTTCCTCCCCTTTTTAGTATTCTCAAACTTGGTCTTTTTCCCCGTGTTGTGATAATATGGACAGTATCAGTATTTAAAATTGCATTGTGAAAAAACCTGGCCTTTTTCTCCCCTTTTCAGGATTCTCAAACTTAGGTGTTTTTCCCTGTGTTGTGATAATATGCACTGTATCAGTATTTTAAAAAAAAACAATTGCTTTGTGAAAACCTGGCCTTTCTCCCTTATTTTGGATGCCCAAACTTAGGTGTTCCCTCCCACCTGTCTCAATCCGGCGCATTCTGAATAATCTCATCCAGAGTGTGGCCTTCTGTTCTATTGCTCAAATCGCTTGCTTCTCGCTGTCTTGTCTGCCTACTCCAGGGACCTTCTCTAGTGTCCTCCCCTCTCCCGTCCAGCCCCCTCCTCTCCCGCCAATTCTATGGTTCTCTCTGTCTCTCCTATCTTTTCAAACTGCTTCTCTATTGACTATCCTGTTCTCCTCACTAAATCTTGTAGGAAGAAGTTTAAAAAGGACATCCTGGTCTCCAACCCAGGCCCCCTTGTCGCCGCCACCTACACCAGTGGCTCCTCCAAGGAAACTCTCACCGACATCCTCTTTGTCGTGCCTTCACCAGACCTATGGACCCTTAAAATGGTCTCTGTTCTCTCCCCCTTCTTCTCCTCTCCCATGAATGGTGGAACCCGGTGGGATGCCCTCCTGGCATCCTTCCATTCCTCTAAGGTCATCATTAATGTTTATTCTAATGGGACTGTCATTGTCCAAGTCCCTCAGGCCAACCTTCACCTCTTTGACAGATGCTTCCTGCACCTCATCAACTTCCTTTCTTCTCCTGCTGTCCCCTCTGCCCTTGCCTTGACTACCTCGCCTCCCACTTCTGCCTCTTCCTTGGCTACCTTGCCTTCCCCTTCCCTCTCTGCCCCCTCTCGGGCTCCTTCTACACCTCCACAGGGCGTACCTCTGATCTCCCCTCCCCGGAAGTACTTCAAGGAAGGCAACCTTCTCCATATTGCCACTCTAAACGCTCGCTAGGCTGTCAAACACTCCTCTGATAGCTGCCGCCTTCTGGAAGAACTAGACCTTGATGTCCTCGGTCTAACCGAGACATGGTTCACAGCCAGCTCTGTCACAAGCTTTGATACACTACTACCTGACGGCTACAAGATCCTCTTGCACACAGGGCCAACCGATCTGGTGGGGGTTAGCCCTGATCTTCCTCGAGTGGATAAATGCCTCTGTCATTCCTATGCAGGCCTACTCCTCCTCTACATTCTCTTACAGTGGCTACTATCTATCGGCCCCCTGGTCAGATTTCATCGTTCCTCTCTGAGTGGGCTGACCTCTCCGCCTCACTCCTGGCCTCTACTACCCAACTCCTCCTTCTTGGAGACTTCAACATCCACCTTGACGCCACCTGTCCTCCCTTTGGACTCTTTAGTGACCTCTGCGACTCACTCACCATTCTCCCATCTGGCCCAACTCACTCTGCAGGGCACACTCTGGATGTTCTGATCTCTTCAGACCTCCCCCTCTCTGTCCGTCTCACTGTCTCCTCTCCTCCCACCTCACTCTCCCTACCCCTCAGGCCAAGCCACCTCCATCACTGCCACCCACCTTCTCGGTCATCCGAACCATGAAGCGCGTGTCAGTTGAGGCTTTCGCTGCACCTTCTCACCCCCTCTCCCTCTTCGGGCTGTCTCTCATCCTGACAGAGCCCTCTCCACACTCCACTCAACTATATCTGATACTCTTGATATCCTTGCCCCTGTCATGAGAATCCGCCTGAACCCCAAAGCCAAGTGCAACTCCTGGTTCGACTCAGACCTCGACACCCTTAAACGCAAGTGTAGGGTAGCTGAGAGGAAATGGCATGCTTCATGTACATCCTCTGACAAGCTGGCTTGCAGCCTGCTGCAAAGGCAATACCGGCTCTCAGTCCTAACCAAGAAGAGAGCGCATATCCAAGCACGCGTCTCTGCAGCATCAAACAATTCAACTGAACTCTTTGAAATCTGCAAGGAACTGGCCAATCCTACTGCAGTTTCTACCTCTCCTGTCCCCTCCCAGGCCCTCTGTACGGCACTGGCTTCTCACTTCATCACTAAAACTCAGGACATCCTGTCACCTCTCTCCACCTATCCCCTCCCATCCCCCACTCCCTGCTATTCCTTTGGTCTTTCTGCAGCCTCCTCTCCTCCCTTCTTCTCTGCCTTTCCCCTTTTCTCCACTGACAAGGTTTCTAGACAAGTCCGATCTATGAAAGTCTCGTCAAAACAGGTTCACCCCTGTTCCTCCAAAACCATCAAGGATCACATTGGCTCCCTGGCTTCTGCCCTAGCTGATTTCTGCAATCACTCCTTCGCCACTGGAGTCTTCCCATCCCCCCTGAATCACTCCCTTGTGCACCCCCTACATAAGAAACCCTCTGCTGACCCCTCCTGCCCGGCTAACTATCGTCCCATCTCCATCACTCCATTCCTGGGTAAGCTCCTGGAGAAACTGCCCATCTCCCAGCTTAATCTCCACACCAAATCTGTTGGCTGTCTTCATGACCATCAGTCTGGCTTCAGAGCTGCCAGAAGCATGGAAACTGCTCTCCTGAACATCCGTGAAACCCTTCTCTCCAACCTTGACTCTAACACCCCTTGCGTCCTCAACCTGCTTGATCTCTCTTCTGCCTTTGATACTGTCAACCATGCCATCCTGCTCAACCATCTCCGTGATAACCTGGGTATCATTGGTCAGGCTCGGCGTGGCTGACTTCTTTCCTCTCCGACGCACCCTCCCAGGTTCAACTTGGGTCCTTCCTCTCTACCATCTTTTTCTCTACCTGTGGTGTCCCCCAGGGGTCTACCCTCGCTCCCTGGCTGTTCAACCAATACCTGGCACTCCTGGCCCACTGCATAGACGCTCTCTGCCCCAGCTTTCAGTGCGACGTGGATGACACTCAGCTCATCTTCAGGCTACCCCCGGCCCCCTCCTCTACTTCCCTCATCTCTGACTGTATGTCTGCTATCTAGGAGTGGTGTGCCGCCAAAGACCTCTGTCTTAATACCAGTAGGACTGAGATTCTCCTCATTGGCACTCACGCTCCCTCCTTTCCTGTAGCTCTCTGGCTGGCCTCTCTTTGCCCCCTTCCTGCTACCACCTGCAAGGCAAAATATCTCGGGGTCATCATCGACTCTACACTCTCCTTCTCTCCTCACACCTCTGATGTCTCTTAGAAGTCACACTACCAGCTGCACCTCCTCAGAGGTATTCTTCCTTTCCTCTCCTTCCCCCAGAAGCTCACTGTCTCCAGAGCTCTGGTTCTCTCCAGGCTGGACTAATGCAACAGCCTCTTTCTAAATCTGCCTGCTTCTACTCACCACCCTCTGCAACTTATCCAGAACAGGACTGCGAGACTTGTCCTTGGCCTCAAGCCCAGGGATTGTATCACTCCAGGACTGAAATCTCTGCACTGGCTCCCAATGGCTGCGAGGATTAAGTTCAAAACCCTATGCATCGTCCACAAGGCCTTCTGGGGCCTGGGGCCTCAATACCTCAACTCTCTCTCTCCCTAAATACCTTCCTTCTCGATCTCTTCGCTCCTTTGCCATCAACTCCCTCAGGTTCAGTTGCTTCCCAAAGCAACGAATTTGTGGTAGATCTCTTTCTTCAGCTGGGGCCTCCCTCTGGAACAGCCTCCCGGACTCCCTGAAACTTGAGGAGAATCATCTTCAGTTCCGGAAGCACCTCAAAACCTTTCTCTTTGCGTCTGCTTTTTCTCCTCCTCTCCCTTGCTAATTTCCTTGCTGACACTGGAACTGCACTGGTTACCTGGCCTCCCTCTGATCTCGGGCCCAGGTCCACTCCCCCACCTGTCGCTCTCCTGCACTGCCTTCCTGGCAAAACACTTGGCCTAGTAGGATCGTTGTCTGTCCTCCCTCTGTTCCCTCTCCCTTGCCTCGTCGCGCCTTGAAGCACTTGTGTACAGGCATGTTATAAATGCCATATCATATCATATCATATCATATCATATCCTTGGCCTCAAGCCCAGGGACCACATCTCTCCAGCCTTAAAATCTCCTCAATGGCACCCGGTGACCGTAAGGTTCAAATTCAAGACCCGCTGCATCATCCACAAGGCTGTCTGGGGTCTGGAACCTCTTTACATCCAGCTTTCCTTCCCTAAATACCTCCATGCTACAGTCCTTCGGTCCTCTGGCTCCAACTATCTGCAGGTCAAACTTGTCTCCATGCAGAGAGTGGGAGGTAGATCCATTTCCTTGGCTTTCCCTCTGGAAAGGCCTCCCTTGACCCAACCAACTTTAACCAGATCTTATAAAGTTCCAGAAACTTCTCAAGACGTTCCTTTTCTCCTCTTCATTCCCTCTCCCCCTCCCATGATAATTCTCCCTCTGCCACTGCCACTGGGGACTGGTCATTTCTGAGACATACAGGGGTCGGACCAACCCACAAACAGTCCCCCCTGCATCTTTTTGCTAGCACTTGCCCTTAGGCTCCCTTTCCCGGACTAGCTCAACTTGGTCCTCCCTGCCCTCCGCACTCATTCTCCCTCTGCCCCCTTTTCCCCTGGCACTTGCCTCCTTGGCACGCCCAGCAGTTTGCTGCCACCTTCCCTAGGGGCACCCACTCCTGCAGATCTCCTTCTACCCCCTCCCCCTGCACTTACCGCCTTCTCAAGTATTCACACGGTTGGATTGTCACATGGACAATATAGCAATTTGTTGTTGTTCTACATTTATGATTCCCTTGTCCAACCCCCCCCCCCCCACTTCTTGTCTTGTGGCACCTGGAAACACTTGTGTATAGGCACCATAAAAATGTCCATTAAAATAAAAATAAAAAATCACTACACTTTTATCATACAGTAATCAACAATATAATTTACATAAGTGACAGTGTGCATAAAGTGCATTCTGATTTACCAAACCCAGTAAGAGAAGCCTATATAACGGTTGTGTACATACAATTCAGGAAGGCAACACTTTCCGTTAATGTACAGCGGAAGAATTGTTCATGTATGTTCTATAGTGCTCCTGTGCCCCAACCTAGTGCATAAAAACTATTTCACATATTTAGATCTTCTTCGCCATGCCCTGAGTAGATACTACCCAGTGGCAACGATTGCAAGCAAACCCTTAGCTGCTAAGCACAATATCATGGCCTTGCTATTTGTATTAACTGAGTGCAAGATGAAAAGAAGTTTAAAGGATCCTTTTCTTAAGCCATCATATGTCGGTGAAAGCAATAGAAAGCGAACCATGTCTTCCCCAGTGTCCAGACAGAAGGGGCCCATCAGGTTAACATTATGGTTCCTTCTAGACCTCATGGCAGCCAACAAAATTTACCAAGGCGGGCTTCAGTAAAAAGGTATCTCATCTGCTTTGCATGTTTTGGCAAACCTCTACAGCAAATACATCAAAAAGTTGTGTGCATAGACTGGCCACAAGGGGGTGCACGGATGGACATCACCTCCGTGTGAGCTCCGTCCTGTGGTCCCTAAAAACAGATTGAGCCCCCACCACAGGACCCCCCCCCCCTAGTCAAGGAAACAGTGAAATTTGACGATTGAAGCTGATTCTGACACATTGGTAAAAAATCCAGACTGAATCGGCCACGAAAGTGCTGAGAAACAACTTCAACCAACCTGAATAAATCTGCTGCGCTGCTGCGTAACAAACAACAGTCCTACAACGTCAAAGTGACATGATACCTCGAGAGCCGCCCATCGAGCCAAGGCAAGGACCCTGAAAGTCGGCAGGGAAGAGGGGCACCCCTCCACATGAACACTCCTTTGATCTACTCACCCTACTGTTGACGACCCCAAGCATCGCCCCCCCACCCAACGATATGCCGTGGGCTGAGGAGCAATGAGGTAGGGGACACAGAGTGTACCGGGGTAAAGTGGCCACCCCCCATGCCCTACATTGTGACCGCCTAAGTGGGTTATTAATCCGGAATCCTTGGTATAGTGTACCCGGAAGCCAAGTGAGGGTACCTCCGCACTCAGAGCCTGGCATCACACAGGCCAACGAAAGAGATTGTAGCAAACTCTCTGCAGGCACAGAGTCCATGGTGGAACCCGGTAATACCAATATGGGAAGTGTATTACAATTTGAATCTGGACACAACGCAGGCGCCCTGGGCTCCAGTTTGAGACTGCATCCCACACAGGTCATAAGTAAATTGATCTATTTTACTTTTGAAATCACCTCGACGGGCATCCAATCACTTGGCTGACAAAGGCTACCCAAGCTAATGAGCGAGCACCTATTCTTCACCCACACCAAGCGCATTCGAACAGGTATTCGGCCCTGGGTCGGTTGAAGTGTGAAATGAACTGTTCTCCTCTTAGAGACTCCCAATGAAATGCATAAGCTAGCCTGAATAGTGCTGATTAGAGTGTTCACCCCGGAGCCTAAAGGAGGGAAAAGGAGCAGACCGGAAGAAAAGAAAAGTGACACGAGTGAACGAGCAAGTGTTCAAACGTACTCTGGAATCACCCAATCAGTATCCTTTGGACTCACAAAGCCACAGCAGTTGGTCACGCTATTTTTTCCCATGATTGAATGGTGCACTGCTGACATCTCAACCACCCTGACAGCCTTGTGCCCACGGTGGCCCTATCCTGGAACTACTAAGGCACACCAAAGTTGGGGAGATCACCTCTACCCATTGACTCTTTTCTCAGACCTGCCTGCACACATAACACCTGGAACCTTGAAAAGACAGTTGTCTCCCAATCGGTCCCCAGGAGTGTCATATCGCTGTTTCTCTCACCCACTCAGAGACTCCTTTTCCTGAGAATCAATCTGGGAGCACCTAACCACATCTCTCAGTGGAAGCAGGGCCATAAATAGTGACTCATTATCTCAAGTGATAAGGTCTCCTCTTGTGGTCTATAAGGCTATTAGCACATAGTGGTAGTAGTAAAACATGTTTTGTATTTTCAGTGGTGTTGTAAGAAATGTTACTTAAGAAATGCTACTTTAAGAATGAGAAAAGTAAATAGACAACTGAGTTAGTAAACTAAATGTGGTTGTATGTTGTATTATTTAAATAACACGATTGTCTTCATTAATACAACATTTTAATTGCAACTTGGTTGAATAGGAACACGTTAACATGAGCCTGTATTAGGTGTCATGTAAAATTCAACATTTTTCTATAAAAAAAGTGAAAGGATGTTCCACTATTTTAGCTTTCTCTTTCATATGTTAAAGAGCATGTTGAAGCAAAAAGAGAGAGGAAGTGTCTTGTTGAAAAAATCATGCCTGGGAATTGCATTGTTTAAATGTCTGTTTCTGGAGACAGAGGGGGACATTACGAGTGCGGCGGTAAGGGTTAACAGCACTGGTAAGGATGCCGGTACCGTTAACCCCTTACCGTTGCATTACGAGGTCTTTTAGCTGGTCCCACTAAGGCCGGCTGGTAAAACCAGCCGGCCTTAGCGGGAGCCGCTAAGGGACCAGGGAGCTAATAACGGGCTCATTATTAACGGGCCCGTTATTAGCTCTCTCCCCATTCCCATTGAGCCCTATGGGGGCTTGAATGGGGATGGGTATTTTGAATGGGGATTTACCGGGTCCTCCAAGTAGAAAATGACCCGGTTTGTCCCCATTCAGGGACCCCGTAACCGGACACGACTTTGGAGGCAGGCATGGCGCTAATAGCACCATGGCTACCTCCAAACTCGTAATGACCCCCAGAATGTTCAGAATTCAGTCAGTCAATGGCAGTAGTTATGGACTGCACTCTAAACATTCTAATCGGCTTAGAGGAGGATTATAACGTTCTTAATGTGCTAATATAATTTACACATGGCATCCACTCATCCTCTACCCATACACATTTGAATATTCTCAATAGTGTGGCTCACATTTTTTATTCATGTTCTGTAATGTGCAGTGGGTTTCGTTTCAGGTGAGTCAAAGGAAGGCTTTGGCGCCTCATGACTCTGTTTGTGAAGGGTGATATCAGGGGTATGGCGGGGGTATGTGCTAATGTATTGTATACGACTTATTGAAATGGTGCAATAATTGGATGGGCACTAAGCTAAACATTTCAATTGCTGATTAGTTTTTAACAACTGAGATATACCCAGCCAATATAAACAGCAAAAAAAGAAAAGGAGCTGATTTTTATTTATAGAAGTGGAGAATAATATATTACGCGTCCATATATTAATTGACTTTAGGGAAATGTGCTTCCGCTTAGAAGAAAAAGGTTATCTTACATGCAGGCATATTACTCTCAACCTATAATTTCACTTAATACACTACTATTGAAGGAATTTTTTCAGCCTCTTTAAACAGTGTGCATGCACTCATATTTAAATGATGTTTAGCCTGTATAATGCTTATTCTGCTATAACCATAATTGACTCTTTCATAAAAATGTGTTCACTGAATGGAATTTGTGCTTAGTTGTAAGGATCCAAAACGTGGTCACTTTTATTTGATAAATGGAAATTCATATTCTAAATATCAGTCAATATCTTTTAGATGTATGTTTTTTCTTGTTCATGAGAGAAATATGTTCTTTCTGATTAAATAACACAGGCTTCCAAAACACTTTTGTTTTCTATCGGGTTGCATTCGCCTTTGAGCTATTGCTTTGCTGTGTCCTGCTACTTGCTTGTGAGTACCAATTATGTATTTGCTTAGCCCTGCCCTCATTATGCAGTGCTCTTACTGTCACTTGCTTTCTTATACTCCTCCCTTCATTCTCCTCTGCTCAAATCCATTTCAACTCATTTTCTACCCATATCTTCTCTTTTCCTTGATGCCACTCCTCTTCTCGCTCACCTACTCCCTCCATTCACAAACCTCCAACCCTAACTTTCGCTCATCACACCGCATCTTCTCACATCTACCCCAGCACCCTCCTACTTCTCAAACTCATCGTCAGTATGGTTCCATATCTCACTCGCTTCATATTGCTCTTTGGAATGCCCAATGTGTCTGTAACAACACTTCCTTTACCTCCAACTTCTGTCTTTCCCATTCTCCCTTTCTTGACCCTTACAGAAACCTGAGCTCCTCCCTCATGCTCTGCAACCCTTGCTGCCCTTCAAGCCCTCTTGCACCTTCACCCACACTCTGCACCCAACTAGTTGGGGTTGTGGTGAAGGACTGTTTGCATCTTCCAAACCTCTTAGCTCTCCTCAAAATACTTCTCTGCTTTTGATTCTTCCAAACATGACATATATCTCCCTTAGTATCAATCCTCTCAACCAAAATACACTTTGCACAGTTCCATGAATCAGGGTTTGTGTCGGCAGTGGAAAGTCACTTTTCAGCAGTGCAAATTCACTTTGAACCAGACAAACCTTCCATGAATCGGGCCCTAAATGTGTAATGTATGCTCACACATAGAGCTAAGGGAGACAGACGGGGCTCCAGTTGGCACGCACGAGTTACAGCTTGGCCTCTGGCCTGACCCTCCTCTCGGGTAACCACCTGCCCAAAGCAGGGACCAGCCACGAGCCCTGCAGGTTGGCCACACCCGGGAATACAATTGTATTTATAAAGAAAAATGTAAAAGCACACTCTTGCCCTATGTCTGGTTTCTGCCACCTTACTTCCTGTCCCGCCCCAGCCACTCATTGATTGGCTCAGACAGGACGGGAGTGCTTCCTTGTCTGACCGTGCAGCGGCTGGTACTGAATTCACAAGGTAAGTGAGCACTTATTTGTGCTCCTCTGGCACTCAGCCCCCTTTCCAAGCACTTCCCTCACCCTTCAAATGCCACCATCATGCTTTACCTGCCCCGGCCCCCACACTCTCTACAACTCAACCCTAAACCCCTTTCCTTGACCCAGCAACCATTAGCCAGTTCTGTTTAGCCCCTTTCTTGCCATCTTTAGCTGGTTTTTTCACCCGTCTTTTGTATTCCATTTTCTTTCCACTTTTAGACCCCTTTCTTGTCCCCAGACTCTTTCACACAGGCCCCTCCACCATTTTGTGTCATCTTTCCCTCTGGCTCCGCTCGTGTTTGGCCCTAAGAGTCAGTCCAGACCCCCAGGCTCTGCCCTGGTTTGGCCATCCCCCTGAATTACCTGGTTCACCCAGGTCTCCTCACACACAGACATGACCCTACTGACACAAGGAATCACGAGATGCTCAGGGCAACTTGTTCCAAGTTCCAGTACTAAATCTTCAACATTAATTGCAGTCACATTTACATACACCCCAAAGACAAGATCTCCACTATATGTTCCATTTAAAATCCGAAATTCAACCATGAGACACAAAGAGGACAATTCAATTTGACATCTTTAACAATGTGATCAAGTGGTTCTTTCTAAGTATCAAACAATAGCCAGCCCAAAGTGCTTTGGCCAGGTACCTCTAGAGGTAGGTGAAATTGATGATAAAATTACAGAAAAAGGCAAATCACTTTGATCAGTGCAATAAGAAAAGAGCATTTCAGCGATTCACTCGTATGCAAGTATTAGCAAACTACACATTGTTAAAGTATAAAAAAAAAACATCAGGGCCATTTTAAGCACTTTTGGGGCCCTGGGCACGGACATCTTTGGGCCCCCCTCCACCAAACCAAATTAATTAAGGGATCAAGAATACTGGTTGTGCACCCCACCCTTCGCGCTCCGGAACAATAGGCTGATATGCTGTCTCGCAGCATAATAAGCATGTTTACTCCCTTTAAGTCCCCTTGACCTCTTTATTCTTGCTCTAATCAGAATGATAAACAAGTAGCATTTGGAGATCAACATTAGCAGTCTACAAAGGGGTTACTGTTCTAGAACTTACAGGATACTTTTTATCAATAACATCCAGGAAGGTAGATGTAGCATTAATGCAGGACCGCATGTAAAATGTACATGTAACCCATAAAAGACAGAGAACTCACATTATCAGCCTCACAGAATGCAAAAGTGCTCATGCATGGATAGAGAAAAACAATTGGAAGGGGAATGCTACACATATTGTAGCATGGATAGTGGAGGCAGGTTAGAAGCTACCAGGAAGGTGTCTTTATCCAGACAGACTGAAATTAGAAGTGAGATATGGTTTTCAAATAGTGTTGACATCAGATATCAAAGGAACAAATGCCTGTGGTGTGTGATATAAATATGCTCACTATTAACACAGTGAAACCATGAATAAGGTGTTTATGAAGATCATACCATGAGAAGGAATTCACTCGGAATGGCTGACAATTTTGAAAGGTTTAGGGACTGACAACGATAACGTGCTTAATACCCTGAGGTATCAGACGCAGACATGGGGATCGAACCTGTGTTGCTCTGTGTTGTCTTGCTTGAATGTATCAATGTATCAATTCCTTCTATGTCACCAAAATTAGTGTAAGGGTCTAGTTGCCTGAAATGTGTGGTGCTGGTAGGATGGTGGCTCCACTGTCTCCAGAAGGTTCCAATACCTAAATCTCACTCCTAGTCCCCGGGATCGTTCCTGTGTGGTTCACGATGCAGTGCGAACCACACAGGAATGATCCAGGGGTCTAGCACTGATTAATATTTTTGGTGACATAGAAGGAATTGATGCATTGATTATACATTGGAACTAGAGATTCTAACACATTGTACAATCCAATGGGACTTTAAGACAAATAAATTTAAGGAGATTTGAGGGCAAGGACCATTTGATGATGGATAGACCGGAATGAGCGTAATTGGAATCAGATGAACGCTAATATTCAACAATATCTCAATTTAGGACTCCCAATTTGGAACAATTCGCCTTGAGAACGACCCATAGGTCGAAACATGTGTGGGCTGTTTTTTACATGATGATACATTAATTTGTAAATAATGTTGGGAGGTCAGGGGTACCTTTGTGCTGCAACTGCTGCTAATGACCATCATTTGAGTTTAGATCACTAGCGCATCCATCCTTTAGTTACACCTCATTCATTTTGGAACGGTCCTATCATGTACAGGTACATTGATAATAGCAGATGTTTTTCTGCAAAACCAAGTACATATGCAGGCAGGTTTATAAACTTCAGACATAGGAAAGGCTCAGCCAGCCTTGCTGGAAGGTGATATTCTAATTTTGCATTTGAACACATATCTCTGCAATGGGTGCTTCACACACTGAGCTAACCTCTGGTCCATGTTGGCACTCAATTTATCAATATGCATTTCACCATTGCCTATTGCACATGATCAACATAATTCCCACATGAAGGAAAGAATGCTACAGAGTTGTGCCATAAGGAACACACAAACTAAGTATACCACAGTGAACACAGAAAGCAATACATGATGAATTGATCAAGGCAGAAAACACTTGCCAAAACAGAAAGGCAATGGGTTTAGAGCCTCAGCAGCACCCCATAAAATATCCTGACGGGTTCTATTGAAGACTGGTGAACATTGGAATCTTACTTCTTCAGATCAGCTAGCCTTGTGGGGCCCCCTGCAAGGTGGGGGCCCTTTTGCCCTCCCATAAAAACGTCTCTGCAACCCATGCAAAGTTACTAATGAAAGCAATCACTTAATTGCAGAGTTAAGATCCTCTGGAATGCACTCATTCGTTGCTGTAGAAAACAGTGGGCTCAATGCACCTGTACATTGCCTGTTCCAACGAGACACAACCCCAGGACTGAAGTATGTTTCAGTGCTGGAAATGAGTAAATCCTCTTGCCAGCAAAAACATTATATTCTTTCCTAAGGGACAGTGAAAGCAATATGCAATATGGTACACTTGACAAATGATATGTGGGCCAGCTCCCAAATGACAGATTACATGTCTGTCACTGCACATTGACTCTATTTTTTTAAGTTATCTTTGAGTCTGAAATCTCCTCTTCGAAGATTATGCCAACCAGTTCTACAACTATCAACACAGGCAGTTTCCAGCAAAATAAAAGTACCCTATCCACATGCATGTTTTGTTGTTGCTAAAACCACACTGCAAACACTATTTAGGGGCACTGCATGATGTGACATTTGAGTTTCTGCAGCCTCTGCATTGTCAGGTCAATGTTGTGGTTTCATCTAATTGAATCAAGAAAATGTGTGTGTGTGTGTGTGTGTGTGTGTTACCAAAGTATACGTCATGTCTCATGTGTTGCTCAATGCTTGAATCTCCTTTCAGGGAGTATGAAAATCGGAGAAAAACAGTACTGCAAACTTGGTGAGAGCAGGAATCAAAATGTGCTGCCATTTTTTACCATTCTTTCAAAGCACACACATCACCTGCGATCCGAATTCATCATAGTGCAGCATCTTAAGTCTTTTTGAGACTTGCCACATACGGAGGGAACACATCACTCAGTGACGTTATTCCGCTGATAAAACTGCTAAAGCAACAGCTGAAGCCGTGTAGTGTCTATTTGAGAAAAGCATCTGTGCCCAGCATAACTCTATTTGCACGAATGCTACAGCTGTTTTAGAATTCAGAGGATTCAACACAAACCTTGTTGTGTCTGCATTAATGGAAGAAGGGGCAGGTGTGTGCAATACAATATGGATTATGGCCAGAACTCTGGTAGCCAGTTGTTCACTTTTGCCTAACTTCAGAAGTCAACTCTGCGCCCATATACCTTTGTGTTATGTGCACTATATAAATGCTCAAATAAATACATAAATAACTACATAAACAAGTATAGGAGTACTCACTTAAATTCCACTTTCACTCTAGTAAGTACTTCTCAACAGGAACAGCACATGCGTTTTGAACTTCTGGAAGAGGTTCTAGAGTGCAGGACATAGACACTTTTACATTTCTACAGACCTTAGATGCTAAAGTATTAAGCACATATATGACCTAATGTGTCGTACAGTGTCTTCCGAAAGGTTCCTCTTGGGGCTTCTGGATAAAACACACATATGATTTCATAGCCAAGGTGGCAGTTTTTTTGATGAGGCACAGAGTCTGTGGAACGTGATAGCTGCCTCACCTAACTTCTCCCCATTAAAGTTCAATATATTTCTTCTCTCCTTGTGTCATCCTTATGGCGTGCCTAAGGAGTTACACAATCACCTCTTGACCACATTTACTAAAATGCTTCTAATCTTTATAGCAAATATGGTTTGAACTTCTGTTTTTATTTTTGCCACATGGATGTCACTAACGCACCACATAAAACCTGTAGCATGCGTTGAGACAGAATGTAAACGGCAGGGGTGGAATTGGCAGAGGAACGTTTGGAGCCTGTTTTTCAAAGCGTTTTTTCAACGGCATTTTCCCATTTAAAATGTGTTTCTATGTCAGACCCACAACACTGTTGGGCTGATTTACAAAGCGTTTTTCAATTGGAAAACGGTCTGCTTAAACCCTAACCCTTAAACCGTAAACCATCCCTTAAACAGTAAACCATCCTTTAAACCGTATCCCAGCCACTTGCGGCAGATGTTAGATAAAGCATTCCCAGCACTGCCAATGCTCCCACTTTGCTCAACGTCTCTGATCTGCCTTGCCCTGTTCGGCCACCAATGACCCATGACATTCCCATTGCTATTTCTATTTCCAGAGTGATCTATAACCTTAATAGCAGTGGGTTACATTTCATTATTGTATGGTTGCAGTGGGTGTGCCTGGCATGTCTTGCCTTCCCTTCTGGAAGTGGTAATATGTGAACACCCAGGAATCAGTTGTAGTGCTGTGTAACCAATATTCCTGGACATGGAATATCTGCTAGAATCCTGCTCCACTGACCAGTACAGACACACAGATGACTGGTAAGCCCTGGCGGAGGAAGTGAGAATCCAGGGGAAGCGGGGCAAGCCACAGAGGGCAAGCTATTAGTGAGGGAAGATTGACGGTCAAATGTGTGTAGGCAGGCGGGTGCATGAGGTAAGAAGGGTTAGCAGACCTCAGAAGACATGAAAGACAAGTCAACGCTATTACTAAGCTTTCTTTCTCAATAGCTGTGTCAGTAACATCTGCAATTAGCATATGTGGAGCGAGTTGCTTAAGCCTAACGTTCCAGGTTTGACTGGGCGCTTTACTCTCACCTATCACACTCTCCACATGTGGCGTCCCTCAAAGTTCTATCCACTGGCTGTGGCTTTTCAACCTTTTCCTTTCCCCTTTGGCCTACTTGATCTCTTCCTTATTTCCTCACTTCCAGTGTTTTGCAGACAACACAGATCTCCTTCAAGCTTCCTCCTCCTGCTCCTCCTATCTAATCCAAAACTGTCTGAATGCTATTCAGTCATGGGGCCTCAACACGAGTCTGGCGGTAACCCTTAAATGCGACGGTAGCGCTATTACCGCCGCATTTAAGGGTCCGCCAGATCATGGCTTTGGCGGATTTCCCCTCAGCTCTGAGATGGGGGAAATCCGCAGCAAAATTGCCGATTTTCGGCGCTATTACCGCCAGCGGGAAATCCGCCGGCGGTAATAGCGCACATTTTCCCCATTGGGCACAATGGGGAATGAGGAGTTCCCGAATGGGCCCAATGGGAATGGGCAATAACCCTTCTGCCAAACCCGTGATCCGGTGCTAATAGTGCCGGGGGTTTGGCGGTAGGGCTAATAGCACCGGCGTTACCACCCAACTCGTGATGAGGCCCATTGTGCGCTACTAATGATCTCAGCCCTAAAACCATAAAACTGAGATCCTTCTCATTGGGACCCGAGCTCTCTCCTTCCCTCCTACCCTCTGGCTGCCCTGCATGTGTCCCTTCCTTTCATCCTCTTGTGAGGCAATACACCTTGGTTTCATCTTGTCGTCTCTCTCTCCTTCTCTCCTCACATCCCAGACATTGCCAAGAAGGTCTACTCTCAGCTGCACCTCATCAGAGGCATTCTCCCTTTCCTCACCTTCCCCCAGAAACTCAATGTCTCCAGAGTTCTGGTACTCTCTAGGAATGACTACTGCAACATCTTCTTCCACAATTTCCCTTCATCCTCCCTTTTCCCCCTTCAACTACTCCAGAATAGGACTGTGAGACTTATCTTTGGCTTCACGCCCAGGGACTCCATCTCTCAGCCCTAATTTCTCTCCAATGGCTCCTGGTTGCTGCTAGGATCAAATTCAAGACCCTCTGCATCACACACAAGGCTTTCTGGGGCCTGGCAACTTGCTACAGCCAACTCTCTCTCCCTATATATCTCCTTGATAGATCCCTTCAGACAGCTAGATCCAACTCTCTGCAAATCCTATGATTCTCTAAGCAAAGAGTGGGATCTCTCTCCTCCGCAGGAGCCTCCCTATGGAATGGCCTCCCTGCCCCTCCCAGGCTTCAGCCAGATTTCCTTAAGTCCTTTTCTCCTCCTCCTTTACTCTCCCCCTCCCCTGCTAACACCTTCTTTCTGCCTCAGTGACTGGCTGCCTGGCTCCCTCTGAAAACTACAGAGTTCCAGGCCCCCCTCCCTTTCCACCCCACTTCCACACATGTATCATGTTTACCCTCTCCTCTGCAATCCCTGGCACTTGCTCTCTGGCCTCCCCTTACCACTTGTATCTCGCCTCTTCCCCCTTTTCCCTTCCCACTTAAGCACATTGCTTTTTGCGCAGTACAGCACTTACCCCCACCACCTCCCTCTCCCTCACGCTTCCAGTTCTGCCCTTGCATGATCTGAATGCCACAAGACCTAGTAGGCCCGTTATTGTATCTCCGCTGCCTTTTTTCGTCTTGTGGCACCTTAAATCACCATTTGTTGGACAGGCACCTAACAAATAACTAATAAAATAAATAGCTAAAAAATCGCAATCGGCACTGAGTCTTGAGTGTCTTGGAGGAGAAACTGTGCTTTTCGTTTTGCTGCTACTGTTTGGAGTCCCTCTTCTAGCTCACTGCCAGCCAGGAGGCGGAGGCGGAGCTATTCCTTCAAAAACCCAGTGCACCCGCGGAGCGGCGCGGAGTCGGCACTGAGTCTTGAGTGTCTTGGAGGAGAAACTGTGCTTTTCGTTTTGCTGCTACTGTTTGGAGTCCCTCTTCTAGCTCACTGCCAGCCAGGAGGCGGAGGCGGAGCTATTCCTTCAAAAACCCAGTGCACCCGCGGAGCGGCGCGGAGTCGGCACTGAGTCTTGAGTGACTTTGGTGCCTTTGGTCCCTTGGTTCCGTTGACCCTGCTGGTGAGTTGGTGTTTTTTCTCCTTGTGACTTTCCTACCTGCTTTCTAAGAAAGTGCAGGGCTTTTGTAACTAATCTGATGGAAAACAATGATATAATGGACGCGCCTCAGAACCGGTCAGGTCTACGCCGAGGAGGAGGCAGCTCTACCAAACCCGCGGTAAGAAAAAAAGCTTCGACATATATAATAAATACCGATAAAAATGACATAGTCAATGCAACATCAGCCTTAAATATTGCCAAATTATTAAATGCTCCTAAAATGCATTTATCGGTCGGCGGTAGTACCGAGACTTGTATGCAACAGTGTATGCAGGAGTGTATGCAGAAGCGTATGCATGAGTGTTGTGGGAATGGCGAGTTTGATGAAATTGGCGAGATGATTGAGTGCTGCGTGTGTTGCGAACCTAAACAGTTTGAGAATGGTACCGAAATTGAAAATGAAACTGAACTAGCTAATAACTCTATTGACGAAGGTGATAATGATTGCTTCATTACTGAAACCAAAACTGAAACTGAAAAGCGAATTGAAACTGAAATTCAAAGCAAAATATCTAAAACAACTACAACAACTATAACAAATAAATCTCCATTTACTACTGGCTCTGTGTCTGAACCTAGCACTACCACTAAAGAAGAGAATGCAAATACTACTCATGCTCTGAGTTTCTGATTGACGGAAATACGGATGGAAAGAAAATGGTAACAGCAGAGATCTTTCCTCAATTACGTGACTTAGCTGCAAAAATGGTCCAATGTATAAATGAAGATAATAACTTGCATACCTTGCCTCCGCCTCGAGAGGTAACGTGTAGTGAGCGGACTCAAGTCGAACTTAGTCCTAAAACAGGCCACGCAACTGGAAAAACGTCATCACAAATAAGTGACAATGAACAACCCCAATTTGGCAATTGTAATATATTGGATCAACAACCTCTTATCAAAAGGCAAGACACAGGGACCTATGAAAGAAGGGATTCAATTAGCGTGGCTGATAAACTTCTGAAAGACTTATTAAAAATGAATCTGGACTTCCACAATCGGACCAACAATAAACAAAAATGCACTTCCACTTCAAAGATAAAGGGCGATATGACGCAGTTGATATCTCATGATGATGCATATACGGAAAATTTCGAAATAAGAAACAATCTACCGGCAGATCTTAATACATCTATGACAACTCGCAGTCCTGCACACAAAAGGAAAAGAGGCAGAAATAGCCTTTCAGACGACATAGCCTGCTCACAAACAAGATCTCTACAACAGTCATATAAGCCTCATTCACCAATAAGATTTACAACAATTGAAAACAAAAATCAAATGCATTGGAAAGAACCAAGCGAAACTTCGATCCTTGTAAACGAGAATAGAAATATTTCATCTGTATCATCGACTTCTTCTTCTTCTGATACTGATGATTCGTCTCTAATGGAAAGACCGTTTCCAAAAATAAGACGTGGATTTGGGAAAAAAAAGGCGTCTTACTCAAAAAAAGATAAGGGCGTTCCTGAACTAAATATATCTGACATTCAAACAACGGTTATATCCTCTATGAATATCGTACTCTCTCCGTACCTCAAATTATATGAACAAATGGATGGAAACATTAAAGACTTAACCGCGCTAATAGCTTTGCTAAACACCAAAGTTGCAAATATGATAACTGAACAACAAAGAAGTCAGGATAACCAAAAACAAGAAAAGGCTCAAAATGCCAACTTCCTAAAATTAATCTTAGATGCTAATCACAATTCACGTGAGGACAAAAAATTAATAGCTGAAGTTGCCCGAGAAGCGCTGAAGCTTTTTAATAAACCTCACATTCCTGCCTCAAAGGATGGTGCCTATAACATTTCTAGTATAGATAACTGCTGTAATACTCCTACTTTGGAGAAATATCGTCTGTCAACAGAGCATCCGATTTTGGAGTGCGGAAACACTGAACAGGTATGCAAAAAGAATGACCTTTCACTGCTGAAAAAAGATAAAGCAACTACCATAGTGCTTGTAGAAAAAGACAAAAGAAAAATCTGGGAAGGATGCCAACCGATGTCAGAAGAATCATTTATTGCACCCAGGGCTGAGCGTGAAATTTTAGTGGATGGTCTGCAAGAGAAAAGCCTGGACAGACCTAAAAAGGCTTTGAATGTATCACCAGAAGAGCGTACTTGTACTCTACAATCTACACAGAACAAAAATAGAAACAATGAAAGCTTTGAAAATCCTCAAGTGAAAGATTTAATTGAAATAATAGAAATAATTGATGAACAAAATGTTAGCGAAGATGGTCTAAAACAAGAGCTAAAGTTAGCGCAAATGAAGATCTTGCCACTAAAAATGTAATAAATGATAAAACAAAAATAATGGATAAAGATGTCTCAAGTGAGATTAAAGATCAACAAGAAAATAACATAGGAGCTCCCAAGGCTCTTTATGATATATTTGGAAATAACAGCCTAAAACAAGCCCCAAAAGGAGTTCAGCAAAAAAAGAAATCTAAAAATCAAAAAAGAGTGAAAATAACAAATGGGGCACGAGCCTTCTTAAGAAATTTGAAATCAGTCACTGTTAATGTATCATCTAACAATTGCGATACTTTGAAAAATATCTCGGAGCCACCCCGAGATCTCGAAATACAAAATGCAACATCCATACCTCCCAATATTAATTACAACACTGTAACGGAGGATGAAGCAGCCGACGTTGAGACTTTAATGAATCTCTCAACGTACGAAGATCCACAGGAAGTCAAAAAAATGGAATGTGATAAAGAAAATGAAGAGATTAATTTGGCTCAGACTAAAACATTGACAGAATCCATTGAACCAACAAAAAAAGGAGAGGAATTGGCGTCTGAGCGACTTTGTGAGTGGGTGTCTGAACCAAAAAAACTCATCACTAACTTTTACAAAGAAACAGCCAGTCCGTTTAGAACCTTAGATGAAAAGAGGAAAAAACTCACATCCATGTTTGTAAGCCAAGAAAACATCTCTTTAAAAAAGAATATCGCTTTGAACTACAAAACAGCAGACGCAGAAAGAACACTGATAGAGGACAAATTATCTCCAATAAATAAACGTGTGATGATCAATGCACCTGCAGATCGTGATTTCGGTAAAGGGAAAGAAGACCTCCCTAAAGTTCAAAGAAGAAATGCCTACACTTATGGCGAGAAAAATAATATCAACAAAATAAAGGCAAAATACTGCCTAAGTCTAAAACGAATTCTGAACATTAAGGATGGACTCATAATGAATAGGAAAAATGTGTTAAGTCTGTTCCATCATGTCCCTGTGCTACGCACCATTGAGTCTAGTGACATCCAGGCTGTGGAATTTAAGGATGATACTATATTGGACAGAGTGTTCTTATATGTAAATTCTAGATGTGTCTGTGAAACTCTACTGCAAGGTGCTGCAGCTCTACTACCCTGTGGTTTTGACATTGTAGAAGTAGACTGTCCCATCACGACCAAAAAACCAAATGATGTGGTCCCTTTGACAGAATGTCACCGAAAGGAAGTTCCAAATGAAAAGCAATCAAACTCGCAAATAATTGATGATGAAAGTTGGAAAGCAGAATATAAACAATTCAACCTACTTCGAAATGAACAGCTCAATAATCAAAAAGCAAAACAATCTGAGTTAATCTGAATTACAGTAAAAAACACTGACCAAATTCCACAAAAAAAGGAAGCGAAATGAATCAAGTATCTCATAATGAGTGGAACTGGCTAGCAGCAACTTTAGCGGATAATAACCGAAGTTAATGCTTACTGAAACCGAAAAATGCTAGCCTAACCATTGGCTCGTGGAATACAAGAGGCTTTACCCATTTATATAACTTCAAAGAAAACTGGATGAATGAGATAGATATAATATGCCTCCAAGAAACTTGGCTGGATATCTGCCCAATCGCAGAGGATTATGAAATAGCACTTAACTCTGCTATTAAAGCGATAAAAGGACGTCCAAGCGCAGGCATTCTAACTCTTGTAAAAAAAGCCTCTGGTTGTAGGCTGATGGAATATAACAACATATCATCCTATATTCAAGTTGTTACCATCAAAAGGAACACTAATGATGACAATAAACATCTGACACTTTTTGTCATTAATTTATATTGGCATCATAGTAAAGCTGGAACATCGTCCTTTGTTGAACAAATTATGGATACAATTGACGAATTAATGATCAAAGATACTAGTGCTGGCCTGATCATATGTGGAGACTTTAATTTGGATCTTATGGAAAGAAGCAAGAATTATCTTCCAAGGAAACAGGATTTGATACAAAAATGGTCCGAAGAACTGACTTTAAGGAGAATCTCCAGGCTGAATGGTAACGTCGAGGGAGACATACCTGCCAAACCTACCTGGCAAAGAAAGGAACAGAACTCCATTTTGGATTACATTTTTGTATCTGAAAATTTATCACCCCGTATTTTAGATTTCGAAGTCCTTAATACACAAGTCAGTGATCACAATATGATCATAGCACATCTTGAAATACCACCACAATTATCCTCTACAACATGGAACTGGAAAATAATTCCCAACAATAGCGGCAACAGATTAAAACTTAATTCACATCATGTGAATATATTGAAAAAAGATTATGAGAAACAAATTGACCTGTTAGGCGTAGATTACACTCCCCTGTTAGAACAGTATAAGATTTCTAGAAACCCAAATGGTATTCAGTCGCAAAAATACTCACATACTTACAATCCTGAAATCGTCATGAGAAAGAGAGAAATGCGCAAGGCCCTACGTCAACTAAAAAATGACAGCCGCATGGATGCCCTAAAGAAGAGAAAAAAGATTAAACAAAACTATAAAAACTGGTTGATAGCACATCGTGCCTTAACAGAACAACATGATGCTGAACAAATAATGAATTCTATGAAAGAGAAAAACTCTGCAGATTTCTGGTCAATTATTAATAACCAATCTGGAATACCAACAGCATCGAATAAAAACATGGTCACTGAACAAAAATGGATTGAGCATTTTTCAATCCTGTTCTCAAAAAAGGGTAGCACACCTGATCCTCCATTACCTGCACTCTCTCCTTGGGATATTCAGTTTGATCAGGCTGAAATCTTGTCAGACATCAAAAAACTTTCCAACTCTCGAGCGCCTGGCCCGGATGGCTTAACAAATGCCATGTTAAAATCTGATCCGAACGCCTGGGCTAAGTTTTGTAAGGTTCTGTTTGATAAAATCGCTATGGAAGGTATCACCCCAGTGTCATGGAAAAAAGCCATTGTTGTCCCAATATTCAAAAAGGGCAATCGATCAAACCCAATGGATTATAGGCCTATTGCCTTGTTAGATGTATTGGGTAAGGTTTATGCAACACAACTCCAACATAGACTGATGAATTGGCTAATGTCAACCAATCATATCGACGCCAGACAAAGTGGATTTGTGAAGGGTGTTGGCTGTTGCCTAAATTTAATACTCATTAACTTAATAAAAATGGACATGATTATGAAAAAATCAAAAGTGTACCTTGCATTCGTTGACCTATCTCACGCTTTCAATAGCATAGATAGAGAAACCCTTTGGACAAAATTAAAAAGCTGGAATTGTCCAAATAGCCTGTTACATGCCATCAAGGATTTGCATACCGATACTAAAATCTATATTCGGTTGGACGCAAGCGGCACTCTATCAAAACCCATTCGCACTTACTGTGGAGTTAAACAAGGGTGTCCTTTAGCGGCAATATTATTCAATGCTTTCATCTCTGACATTGGTGATGCACTTGGGAAAGCAAAAGGATTTGACCCAAAAATAATTGACACTCCTCTAAATGGGGTCCTATATGCTGATGATCTTGTCCTAATGGACCTCACACCCATTGGACTACAACGGAAATTACATGTGTTGGAAGAATATGTCCAAGATAACGGTCTACAGATAAATCCAAGTAAATCTGTCATCTTAACACTTCAAAACCTGACTAAAGGTACATCCAAGAATTTCAACTGGTGCCTTAACGGCGAAATACTCCAACAGGTAAAACAGGTAAAATACCTGGGTATGTGGTTAAATTCCAACATAAATGACCATACTTGGGTTGAGAAAACTAAATCAAAATGTCGTCAATTAAGTGCCCAAGCTATGGCCTTAGACAAAAAATATGGCAAGTTCTCATTGGTTCCTACTTTAAAGTTCTACAAACAAAAAGCGGTGCCTGCGATAATCTATGGTGCTGAAACTGCGTTTGGATGCCCGGCGAGTTTGTGGGATACACTTGAAAACATGTTTTGGGGCAGAATTCTGAAAGTTGGTAGAGGATTGCCGGCAGTTGTAGTAAGATACGAATTGGGGCTGATTTCAATAAATGCAAAAGTCATATGGAATACTCTGTCAATCTTTCGCAAGATAATCCTCCCAAATGGCGCACCGCAAATGAAAATTCTTCATAATTTGGCCGACAATCAATCAAATACAATTTTTTCAGCCTGGTTAAATCAATGGCATCAAATCCTAATGGATATAAAAAGTGATGCAATCACTTTGATGGAAAATCCAGATGCTGCAAAAAAAGACCATGGGAAATTGATTGGATCAACACCTGCACAGACAGAGCCAAATATTTGCTTATGAAAAATGTTCCCCCAGAAGGAAAAGCTTACAATTCAATCTATAAATATCTTGAAAAATATCCGGACAAACAGAAGAGAATCCTGCTTATGAAATTCAGGCTAAATCAATTCAAGACAAAAGAGGTAATTAGACGATGGCCCAAATATGAGAAACTGAACCCGAACTGCAGATCCTGTGACCATTTTGAAGAGAATATTAAACATCTGGTTTTAACCTGTGAAGCTTTCTCTACGAGATGAATGACACTGTTTAATACAATTGTGGCAAATAAACCTCTTCATACCATGGAAGAATGGTGGTTGGAATGTTTCACAGAGGCTAATAATAAACTAACACATGCCTTGACATTTCTCCTTAAAAACATTGAAGATGAGCTAGCCAAATCACATGAAAATGGATGTAAATATTAGCTAATGTTCTGTGATACATTTTGTCCAATTAAGTGTTTATTTCTTCTATTACTTTTATGACTTTTATTGTTTATATCGTTTATATTCCTTACTTTGTGACATTCTCTGTCTTCACTTGCTTATTGGTCAATTATGATATCTTTTTAAATGATTAATCAAATGTGATGTTACTTCTTTTAAAGGTTTTTTTATAAACCAATAAAAAAAAAAATAGCTAAAAAATAAATACAAACAATACATAATATCTTTACGATTGGCATAATGGCCAAAGGAAACACCAATCACCAGTCTATAGCCCAGAAAAGGTGTGCAAGAACACAATCTTTTGCTGTAGATTAGACAACATAACCAGCAGACAGGGGTGGGTGGCAGGGGAGGGGAGATTGATGTTAGCTGCACACTATCCCTGAATGGCGGACAGACAGTGATCAGAGAATAGGAAGAGGAGCTACTAAGGGGACGTTTGAAGGAAAGCTGTGTGTCATCGGCATAACACTGGAAATGATAAGAGAAGGAGGAAATCAGGTGAGCAAGAGGGTGCAAGATAGATATTGAGGAACCATGGTGATAGGATTAAGCCCTGGGAGACACCACATGTAGAGAGTGAGGTGGTGGAGGAGAAAGGGCCCAATTGGGACGGTTAGTGAGGAAAGAGGTCAGCCAATTCAGTGCCCGGTCAGCGATACTAGGGTGTCATGGAGTTGTTTTATGAGGATGGAATGGTTGACCGTGTCAAAGGCAGAGAAGAGACCAAGGAGAATGAGAACAGCTGGAGAAATTTTGAGATTTGCCATCATGGCTTCACAGGTGTTCAGGAGAGCATTTTCCATCTCTTGGGATGCCGAAATCCAGATTGATGGTCATAAAGGCAGCCAAGATCAGTATGGAGGGTCAGTTGGGGGAGGACCAACTTCTCCAAGAGTTCACCCAAGAAGGGGTAGTGGAAATTGGGTTGATAATTAGCTGGGTTAGAGGTGTCAGCAGACAACCTTTTCAGGAGAGGGTGCACAAAGGAGTGCTTGAGGAATTTAGAGGGAAAGAGCCAGTGGCAAAGGAATGGTTGCAGAAGCCAGCAAGAGCCGGAGCAAGGGAGGAGGCGGTGTCCTTAAAGGTTCTGGAGGAGCAGCGGAGCACCTGTTTGGAGGAGACTTTCATAGAGCTCATCGCTTTAGAGACCTCATCCGGTGCTATGGGCAGGAGGGAGGAGAGTGTGGTAGATGGAAGGAGGGGTGCCAAGTGAGGCAGGGGAGAGGGGAGATAGTTGTGGAGGAGAGTAAGGACAAGGTGTCCTGAGTTGTTGATGATGTGAAATGGCAGGCCAAAGTGGTGCAGAGGTCCTGGGATGGAAGGAGAGAGGTGGAGACTGCAGCTGGATTGGCAAGTTCCTTGCATATTTTGAAAAATTCAGCCGTGGTGTTAGTAGCTCCTTAAATGTGGGCTTGGATGTGGGCACACTCTTGGAGTGAGCAGAGGAGATATATTGCCTTTGTAGCAGGCGGCATGCGAGAAGGTGAATGCAAGGTCTGCCACTTCCATTCAGCAACTCTGCACTTGCATTTCAGAGATGCTAGATCTGAGTCGTACCAGTTGTAGTTCTTGGAGGAAGGTTTTAGGCGGATCCTCATGACAGAGGCAAGGGTGTCAAGGGTGTTAGAGATGAAGAGGTGCAGGTTAGCAAGGACAGTATCAGAGGGAGAGTCAGAGTGGGGGTAGGGAGGTAGGAAGGAGATGAAGGTGGAGGCGAAATCAGAGGAGGAGAGGAGAGAGTGGTCCGACCAAGAGAGTGGGGTGAGGATAGGGTTAGAGATAGGATGTCGCCAGTGTTGAGCGCATACAGGGTGTGACCAGCAGAGTGTGTTAGGCCGGAAGGAAGAATACAGAGAGAAGGAGTCGCAGAGGACACAGAACTGAGAGGTGGTTGACTTAAGGGAGTCGAGGGGGATGTTGAAGGCACTGAGGAGGAGGAATTTGGAGGAATGGGTGGAGAGGCAGGAGGCAAGGTTGGTCCATTCAGATTGGAAGAGAGAGAGAGACAGGAGGCCTGTAGATGGTTGCAAGGATGAGAGAGTAGGTGACAGCCCAAACTACAGACAAGGCATTCAAAAGAAGAGTAGGGTTGAGTAGGCATAATGGAGGAAGAGACCCAGTATGGGAAGATCAGGGCCAATCCACCACCAGGCCTGTTGGGCCTGGGTTTGGAGAGAATTTGGTGTCCTGAAGGAAGGAAAGTGTCAAGAGAAGTAACAGAGCTGGCATTGAAAGACGTCTCGGTAAGAGCGAGGATGTCTAGGTCAAAGTCTTTGAGAAGGAGACAGATATCAGAGGAGTGTTTGACAAATGAGCAAACATTCAGAGTAACTATCTCCCATGTTGATAGGGCCACTAGTTGAATTTGTTAGCACTTCTTTTTTGGAAAGTCATGATCCAGAGGATATTAAGAATGCGTGGTTTACCCCTATGTTAAAAAAATCAAGACTTTGTCCTCTGGACCCATCTAATTAGAGGCTCTTTACTAACACCCCATTTTTATTGAACATTTTAGATTGCATCATTTAAAGGCAGATTTTAGAATATCTTAATTGCTATATTATTTTTACCAAGAGGGTGTCAGGTTTTAGGCAGGGATATAGTACTGAAACGGCATTACTGGACCTGAATTCGAGACTGCTGCAGGGAATGGATAAAGGACAAACAGTATTGCTAATTTTATTGGAGTTATCAGCGGCTTGTCAACCTGGTGGATCATTCTTTGCTCATCACCAGGTTGAAAGAAGTTGCAGCTTTCTCAGTTAAGGCAGCTGAGTGGAATAGATTGTGCAGAGTCTGTATTGAGTCTGCCGAAGCTGACTCTGTATTGCTGCAATTTGGAGTGCCTCGAGGAGCCTGCCTCTTGCCGTCACTTTTTAACATTTTTACTGTTCCTCTATTTAACTTGCTGAATGAGAAGAGTACTGGTTTTACAAACTATACTAATGACACCCAGTGTTTCATCCCGCTCTCTGGCTCTTATGAAGAAGATGTGAAAAGGGTAAACAAAGAATACAATTTTATTCAGATGTGAATGGTAGAAACGGTCTTTCTCTAAACAGAGAAAAAACTGAGCTGATGGTGGTGGGAACTCCTAATAAAATCACACAGCTGGGTGCTAAATATAGGTTGTTTGAGGTGGCAGGTCATGCAATTGTACCACAAAAGAAAGTAAATAGTATAGTTTCAGCTTCAGCATATTACATCAAGCTGTTAGCACAAAAGATAATAGTGAGAGCAATTATTGTGTCAAAAATAGACTAATGCTGTAATCTGTTAGTAGAAACACAAATAGTAGAGTGCTCAAGACTACAAGTAATACAAAATAGTGCTGTTAAGATTTATATCAGGCCTCAAAAGACATCAACATGTCTCAAAGGCGTGACAGGACTGACATTGGCTAACCATTGAAGCTAGGATTGATTTTCGCCTGTTGGTGATTACCCACAAATGTTGCACTGGTATAAGTCGTGCTTACCATTTGGAAGTTATTCTGGGGAAAACCAACTCCAGAACACTGAGATCTAATAATAATACCTGTCAGTCGAAGGAGCATGGGTGCTCACTTAGACAGGACAAAAAAGGCAAATGTATTGAAGCCGCTCCAAAAGATTGGAATTCAATACCCACGGATTTGCGTGTGGAGGATTCCATTGGACCATTTAGAAAGACATTGAAAACTCTGCTGTTTAGATAGGATCAAAAGAGATTTCTTTAATTCTGAGTCTGGATAGGGTGTTTTAGTTAGGTTTTCTTGTTCCCTGTTATGTCTGTTGTGTGTTGCACCCATTATCCTATGGGTCACCTGGTGCATGATAGAAATTATTAAAATAAAGTAAAGTAAACCAAGTGAGCTGTTTACCACCTTTGAAGGTTTTGCAAGTGGGGGCAAAGGGGCATAGTACTCCTGTCGGTGGTGATGGAGATATGAGAGTAAGGGAGGACATTTATGAGAGAGGGCTGGCACCAGTCAAGAAGGAGTTGAGTAGGTTGAGAACCTTGGGCCATGATGGTGCAATTGTGATAGACATTAATGATACACCTAGAGGACGAGAAGTATGCCATGAGTACTTCCCACCTAGTGCCACCATTAATAGGTGAAGAGGAGAAAGGGGAGAGAGTCGAGACCAAATGGGCAATATATAGGTCAGGAGAGGGGACAGTGAAGAGGATGTCGATGCTAGTCTATCTGGAAGTGGCATTGACAAAGGTGTCAGCAATAGGAAGACCTGGATTAGAGTCAAGGAGTACTTTTTTCAGTTGATTCCTTCCAGTCTTCATGAGAGAGGTAGGATATGTGATCGAATACCAGTTAGAATAGATGGGAAAGATAGAGAGTTCCATATGAGGATTGGAGAAGGGAGAGAGATAGACAGTATAGCTGGACAATGCACGAAAAGTCACCAGGTGGCCTAGCAGACAGGAAGGCACTGAAGGAGGAGATGTGCAATGGAAGAGAGTCAGTGCATAGATTTTAAAAGTGCACCTACATTTGAATGCCCCAAGAAAGCTCAGATACAGCACAAAATAGAGAATGCCCAGATGTAAAATCACCCCTAATTTCAAATTTCTCAAAAAAACACAGATGCTGCACAAAATGGAGGATGCACAGGTTTGAAGTTAACTTAGAGGGGAATTTAGAGTAAGATGCAAATAAGCAGCGGAAAGCAATGTGTCAGTTTAAGGCAGATACACAAATTAAGTAGTGAAGAACGTCAGTATGCAGTTAGGCTAGACAGAAGGGAGGCAGGAATCACCGCCAACCAAGCATAGGGTTGTAGTGCAGGACAATGTGGCCAGGGGTGTTATCAGTGTAAATTAGAAGAAGATAGTTCATGGTCACTAAAGCAAGGTAATGTAACTTTGTTCATTGGGCCATATGGGCAAGTTGCTATAGTGGCAGTATAGGGAGGGGCTCCTGCCAGCTGCAGACAGGGCCAGACAAGGGCCTTTGTGTGGTTCTTCATGCTGGGGGCTAGCTCTCTCGCCTGCAGTCTCCCGGTAGGCCCAGATAGATGCAAAGCAGGCCAATCAGGAGCGTTGTTGATTGTGCTCCATGGCAACCCTCTGAGGCACTCAAAGAGAAGAATGTAGGCAGGAATGAAAGAGTCCCACACGTGTTGCCGGCAATGTAAAATCAAGCAAACAACTAAATTGCTGAACAACAAAGCATGCGGTCTTCCTCTGCAGCACGCACCTCGATAGTCAATAAACACTCCACAGTGCTTACCGATGCCCAGAAGGGCTTACCTTGCGCGGAGGGGGCACTCTGCATTTGTTCCACTATTTAAATAACCTTTTCCAAGTACCACATGCTCTGCTTTCAGTCCCTCTTGCTGCAGTTTGGAAAGTGAACAGTTAATATGTTGTGATGTTTAACTTCGCAAAAAGACCGTGATATATTAATATCCGCTCCCTACCCCATGTCCATTTTGTTGAATTAAAATGCTGAACGACAATCCCTCATTTTATTTAAGTTAAATATGTGGTCATTTCTCCAAGCTTCACTTCCTGCAGACTGAGTTCCGAGTAGATGAACCCAACTAACAGACGGGCATTTTTTTAATACATCTACCAAACATGTCATTATTTGTCATATGACGTTTTGAACCTGTAATTGACTCTAACCATAGACTCAATGCACTGTTCATGAACAAGCAGCTGTTAAAGGCATAGTAGTTTAGAAAACTTTCCTATGGACCTTACCCGAGTTTTCGTCCATTGAACGCACGCGAAAACAAGCACCAGGGAGCCGCCATTTTCTGATAATCCTATCTTTTACCCGATTGCCCTGGCTGACCTGCTTTTGCGGCACTAAATCAATTCCCCGCCCCTGAGCCTGTCATCAGCAGACTCGTACCGCCCATTTCCCAACGCCAAAGCATGTCTCGTGTCAACATTCGCTGCGCTTCAGCTAATGACGTGTCGCCATGAAAATGGCAGGACGCCTCTCTCCTCAATAAGTATAAACAGACCGTTTCACAACACACAGCAACCGATTTTCGATTCCATTCCTCTCTCTGTGTTACTTTGAGTATTCTGTGACTCGTTTCAGTGCTCTGGTCAGCTACCTTCGCCGCTTGTAGCCCGTGTGAACAGATACCAGTACCACCGCTATAAATTATTTTAGTTTGTTTAACACACAATGGCTACAATAATGCCCTACATGTACGAGCCCGAGTATACCGAGGAGGAACTACTGGAAAGGGAAGCACGCGAAAACGATGGGGATTCGGATGGCAGTTGGCAGGACGAATCAACAGATGAAGAGCCTGGGCCTAGTCGAATGGACGGTGTCTCCACCTGGTGCACATGCAATCGGTGCGAGCTAATGCCAACCGAGGACGAGAACTGCTGCTGCCGAGAAAACTCGGGATGCCTGGTCTACATTTCGGAAGTCGAGCCACGACCGCAATGCATCACCGAGATGCCAGACTTCAGGGCAGCCTGTCTCACACGGGCCGTGATGAGAATAATGATGGTGCTTATGCACGAACTTCGAGCAACTGTTCGTCCTCGTAATCCGAGTAACGAGTAAGTATACTCTGCTTGTCATGCCACTCCTATTTCATGGTCTTCTACTATATCCAAAATTACATCTACATATCATTGTAACGGATGTAAGTCGTTGAATAGTGTCCATTGTCTAGATAGCATTTGTCCGTGTAAAATGCCATTAGTTACAAGAATTGTCACTGACAACAAACGTTTATTAAACTTATCTTGGTAATTTAAAAACAGTTTGTTTCATTCCTTTTCACATGTGGTACAGGCTGGTGGCCTATCGTTCGTTTACATGGTGGCTTCACGGGAGGCTTGGACACCGCGTTCGAAGAGTGATACCCGCCTGTGCCGTTCGTGCCATTAGAGAAACATTCCTGAGTGACAGCGGTCAGTACAGGGGATTTTCTCTCGCTGTGCTGCAACCTGACCTGTATAATCTTTAAAGTCTTGTATTTTTGTGTCATGAAAATAAGATACAAAATAAAACACCACATATATTTTAACAACGGTTGTCTCAATTTTTTAAATGAATCAAGTGTGTCTCCATTCAAGGATGGACGTCAGACATCTGTGCTCCGAATGGGTGAAGGTCTGGTTGCTGTGAAGCAAGGTGGTCACTATTTATCTAAGCTAACATAACATATTCTCGATAAAGCATGCACTAAAACACACTTGTTCAAAGTCTTTCAGTAGGTTATGTCTCTATAAAAGTCACACATATATCTATACTAACATTTACCATTGGATTATACAGTCTTGACCACTATAATACACCGGTTGAAGTGTGGGTCTGTGCTCACAAGAATCTCCTGTATGTGGCATTTGTTAATGATAAGCAACGATATACTGATGCGCGCTGGCATGGGGGGCTGTGACGGGCGCGAACGGCCAAGGTGCCAAACTACATGTACACTTCAAAAGGTGTCCCACGCCAAGGGGCCATTGTTCACATGGTCTCCTCAGACCCTGTGTCTCCAGGCAGGCCTCCCCTGAGGCAGGCCGCCCCCCTGCAATCCACATAAGTGTGTCTCCATTCAGCAGTCTTCCTGTGCCTTATCTGCACGCCCCAGGCCCATCCATCCCACCCCCTTGTATCAAAGGCGGTTTGCGCCAGTGGATGCGCGCTGGCATGGAGGGCTGTGACGGGCGCGAACGGCCAAGGTACCAAACTACATGTACACTTCAAAAGGTGTCCCACACAAAGGGACCATTGTTCACATGGTCTCCTCAGACCCTGTGTCTCCAGGCAGGCCTCCCCTGAGGCAGGCAGCCCCCCTGCAATCCACATAAGTGTGTCTCCATTAAGCAGTCTTCCTGTGCCTTATCTGCACGCCCCAGGCCCATCCATCCCACCCCCCTCTATCAAAGGCGGTTCACACCCGGGGATAAGCGCTGGCATGGGGGGCTGTCAGGGGCGTGAACGGCCAAGGTGCCAAACTGCATGTACACTTCAAAAGGTGTCCCACGCCAAGGGGCCATTGTTCACATGGTCTCTTCAGACCCCGTGTCTCCAGGCAGGCCTCCCCTGAGGCAGGCCGCCCCCTGCAATCCACATAAGTGTGTCTCCATTCAGCAGTCTTCCTGTGCCTTATCTGCACTCCCCAGGCCCATCCATCCCACCCCCTTGTATCAAAGGCGGTTCACGCCGGTGGATGCGCGCTGGCATGGGGGGCTGTGACGGGCGCGAACGGCCAAGGTGCCAAACTACATGTACACATCAAAAGGTGTCCCACGCCAAGAGGCCATTGTTCACATGGCCTCCTCAGACCCCGTGTCTCCAGGCAGGCCTCCCCTTCAAGCAGGCCGCCCCCTAATACCACGACATACATACGTCATTCATTCACAAACACACCCCAGTTTCTAATACTTTAAAAACCACTCGATATGTCTCATGAGAACATCTTTGTGCTTTGCAAGTCAACTCTTGAACGTGCTACCTGGGAACCACTGAGATCTATGCTAATCTGCTCGTCGTCGTGCTATCAGTGAACTTCTGTGACCGCTTCGAGCATACCCATCAGTGCGCTACCTGAACCATCCACCTATTCTCCCGCAACATACTGCTCTGCTTGCTGAATCCAACTGTTTGTTGGTCAAGGTAAGGCCATGTATCCTGGTCATATTTCTCAGATTCTTAAATTTCTATCTATTTTCGAGTAGAGTACACAATAGTGCTATGTTCATTGGTCTCATTGGTATTGACTTGAGTTCCCATTGCTATGCTATCAATAGATCTATTTATTTTCATCTGTGACTATTGTGATTGAATTGCATCCTTCGGGGTCCAGTCAATAATGTTAGCATGTTTCCTTCTCGTGCAAGACAGAACATCCAAGGGACGAGTCACATGTTCAGATTTCAGTCACATCAATTATACATTTCTACAACTTATGCAAATACTAAGCAGCACATAATGAACTGGTATAGTTCCTGCGACCAAAACAAACCTTGCATTGATCATTGTATGATTCATTTACTTTTGTATCAAATCTTTACTCTTGAAGATTGTATAATAATGTCGATTGGAGGTGTTCCACAATATGTGCCAAAAGTACAGGCCAAAGCGCTTGCATTTTAGCTTTTGGGGCATGAAACATCGCACTCTACTAGCGGTCTTGGCCCATAACAGCAATGTCGGACGTGAACAATCTAGGACTAGGGGTAAAGTATGGATGCCTCGCTACACTAAGGTGTTTTCAAAACAAAGTAAGCAATGGGTGATCAAACCAGTCTATGATGAAATGCAGTTTGACTTTGTGAAAGGCCTTATTTTTGCTGTGTTAGAGAAGCACAGATATGGAATTTTGGACGTTTCTGTGCAGAGCAGTGATCCATTGCCACCGAACATTGCGACTGTGCCATGCCCACCCGAAGCACAGCTGTTTGTGAAGTACAAATCCTGGTTTAAATAATTGCAATACAATTGTCTTTTTGTAAATAAATGTTATTGTACAGTGTACCTGTAACCCTAACCCCTACCTTCACCATCATGGGTGGCGAACAAGCTGGGTGTCATCTTTGAATTCTCTCTATTCACCTCATATATGTGTATGTATATATTTTTCTCATGTCTCATCTCATGTAAATGTAAATGCTGCACACTGTTAACGGAGTGTAGGCTTGCGTATTGCAAATAATAAAACAACCAAACAATAAATCTCACTTTTAACTCAACTCCTGTGATACTTTATACTTTCCCTGACCTTCCGCCAAAAATTAAATGTCTCAATTTGGGCTGCAAAGCTCGCAGACAACGGGGACAAAATTGGGGCACTTAGAACGCGCCAGCCAAGCGGCCCGTGGCATTTGGGAGAGAAGCCAGTGCGCATTTGCACATTGAGGCACACTACATAGACGGATTCTAAACTTCAAGTTCTCACAGATGCCTATACTACGTGATGTTGCAAATAAAGAATGCGAAGGACAGCGCCCAGATGAGGCCCACAAGTCGCACTGGAAGTATAAGGGTCTATTGTTTTTTGACCTTGAGACAGGGACCATGCCGAAAGAATTACATTTGAAGGGAGTGCGCAATAACGTAAGAGACGATAAGGCAGAAAATTCCGAAACTAGACCGAGTTTCAGTTTTAGGTCAGTATACAAAAAATCATTGTCAAGAGCACGGTCCGTTTTACAGACTGCATTACGAAGAGACACAATGGAAATTTCAAATATAATGTAAGTAAATCTTTACACGCTTTTATACCGGAATGAAGATTTAATGAATGGATGCATGAATAAATGAATGAATGAAGAGCTAGGAAAAGCAAGTAAAACTGTTTGTAGTGGGCACATGGGCATGCAGGTTCACTGGTCTCACCGATCTCGGTCCTTGGCCCAGCCACTTTTCCCTGCACTACGGGACTGTCTCTGTATCCTTCAGCCACTTCTCCCGGCATTTATCTTGCACTTGCCACCAGCTGGCCCTATTATTTAATTTGTTTTCAACTAACCATGTACAGCCCTTCCCCATGCGCGATCAGAAAGACACCTGGCCTAGTAGGACCGTTGTCTGTCTGCCCTTGTTCCCCACCTGCCTCGTCATGCCTAGAAACACTTGAGTATAGGCGCGTTACAAATGCCATATCATATATCATATCATTCCTCACGCATGTAGACTGTCGTTTTTCATTGTGTGTTGGCCTCGATTTATCTTGTTACTTTTCGCATTGATTTTAGAGACGAACATACTCCATTGAACTATCCTTGCAAGCAAATAGTTTCTGATCGGCCGTAATAAATAAAATGAGTAATATTAATGAGTTCGGCTAGCGAGACTAATTATCATTTTTTTGTTTTCATAACAGGTATTTGATCCCTTTCTGCCACTGCCACCTGTTTGAGACACCGGCGGATGGATTCTTCAGCAGACACCTGCAGCTTCTTGTCAACAACTGGAGCACGATCACCATATTATGGGATGATCGCCAAGGGCCCACATGCCCTTACGCTGTACTAGTGGCTAGAGGCAACATATCAACCTTTAGGCTGGACTAGTGCCTAGTTGATGGAACAGCCTTGCGGTTCACTGTGCTTCCAAAGTGCTTCTTTCTACGAAAATGAACACCCCGTGTACCATAAAGGAACAGCGCGTGACTCAAGATGAAACGGAACAGTTATTGCGGATACAGATAAAAGAAAATAAATGGCTTCCGGAGTTCATATGTCAATTGCTGAATATTTTCTAAACATTTAATGTCAAATAAATGTACTTTACCAAAAGTACAGTGTTGCTGTTTCATTTTAAAGTACAGTTTCATATTCCGAATTGTGGCGCGTTGTGTTGTGAGTTGATCTGTGTTGGTTTCCGGGTTCTGTGTGGAGTCGCGCAGAAGACGACTGGGCGCGTTTGCCTACGCAGCACAGTAACGTCATGGGGAGAGGCGGGCAATATGAATGTTTTGTGAATGTCAGGCTCAGGGGCGGGGGAATTGATTTAGTGCCGCAAAAGCATGTCAGCCAGGGCGATCGGGGAAAAGATAGGATTATCAGAAAATGGCAGCTCCCTGGTGCTTGTTTTCGCGTGCGTTCAATGGACAAAAACTCGGGTAAGGTCCATAGGAAAGTTTTCTAAAATCGAGCCACTTAGGCTTAAAAAAACATGGCTGACCCGTAGGGACAATACAAATGTTTACTAGACCATGCCTTTAAGAAGACGTGTACACTCCACAGCCTAGGAAGGCAATACTCATCACCTCTTGTACAGTGCAGGAATTAATGTATAAAAAAATAAAAAATAAAAATAAAATAACTTGACCGTCACCTTTTGGTAAGTGGTTAAACGTAATGTAGCTCACCATGTCCACATACATGCTAAAGTCACATGGTTCTTTTCTTGCAAAGTCCACTGAGCATATTAGCCTTAGGGAGTTCTCAATTGATGCTATCATATGTTACTAACGTGCGAGACTGGGGTAGAAAGCACTATTTTTTCTCATTGATAACTTCAATGTCTGTTTCTTTTTGCTTGGAGCAACAACTCGGCACATAATGAGCGTATTTTGGGAAGAGGTGAGTTTTCAGTCCCTTGTACATTGTGTTCTTCTGGGTTTGTCTGAGAGGGAGGTTTGTCACCTCGATGGGAGTGTGAAGAGACTTCCTCTGTTTGTTTCACATCTTGGTGTCATAGCCATCATGGCCTCAGCAGATCTGAGAGTAAAGAGGGGCTCTATCATTGAAGAGCTACGAGAAAGAATCACGTCCCTTCACCACCCATGGATTAGAAGGCGGCTGGTGCGCCACGCATGGGCCTGCGATCTCATACGCTACTCCATTGAAAGTCAGTAAGGGAAACCCAGGTTGGGAAGATGCAGTGGCCCGCGTGCATCACCAAATTGCAGAATGTAGTAGCCATTGTAGTTGCTAACCCATATATTGGGTAGGCTTTGTTTATTGGCATGGTTTACATGACCAACATCAATTGAAATTGAGGTATTTTCACAGAGTGAAACATACATGTAATAGGTAACGTGGAAGAGTACTTTAAATAATGTAGATGGAACAAGCAACACTCCACAAAGAGGTGGCATTTACATTGGATTGTATTGCAGACAAAGGAGTGGAAGTGAATACATTCAAGGCATGTACTTAATGCTTGGGGAATTATATATGTGATCCATCAGCCACATTTCCACCATGCATAGCATAGCCAGCTCATGAAGCTGAATCCAATCATGTTATTTATTTATTTATCTGATATGTGTAAGACATCTATACAACAAATACTTGTTTCAAGATGCCATAAGACAAAAAAGGGGCGGGGGGAATGGAGAAAGATAACAATAATGGTCCCAGACCTTGTGACAATCGGATCATGCAAGTGCAATAACAGAAAGTGCGAGTGAGATGGGGGTAAGTACCAGTATGTGCTAAGGTGGGAAGGTAAGTGCAGGGTGGAGAGGAGACAGAGAGTGCAAGTGATAGGAGATAGGGAGGTGTAGGAGGAATGGGAGGGCCACATGGGCTACACAAGTGCTAAGGGGAGGCCTGGAGGGCAGGTGCCATGTATTGCCTGGGATGCAGGGTATGACAGTCCACCTGCTAAATGCGGGGAGTGGGGAGCACTGAGCGGGGGTGCTGGTGCCCTGTAGAACACAGAGGGAACCAGGCAGCCAGTCAATGCAGCAGACGGGGGTGTTAGTAGAGGGAAGGAAGAAGAGAAAAGGATTGTCTTGAGGAGCTTCTGGAACTTGAGGAGACCTGGCTCAAGCCTGAGAGGGGCAGGGAGACCATTCCAGAAGCAGGCGCCTGCGGAGGAGAGAGATCTACCCCCCACTCTCGGCCTAGAGAAGCATCTGATCTGCAAAGAGTTGGAGCTAGACGACCGCAGGGATCTGACAGGGAGATATTAAGGGTGAGAGAGTTGGATGTAGCGAGGTCAGAGGTCCTAGAAAGCATGGTGCTCAATGCAGAGGGTCTTGACATTGATCCTAGCCGCAACCGGGAAGTAGTGGAGAGATTTACGGGCTGCAGAGATGTGGTCCCTGGGCTTGTGGCCAAGGATAAGTCTTGCAGTCTTAATCTGGATTAGTGGAAGCGGGTGAAGGAAGGGGAAAGGATGAATGAGAAAGAGTCTGTTGCAGTAGTCAAGCCTAGAGAGGACCAGAGCTCTGGAGATATTGAGTTTCTCAGGGAAGGTTAGAAAAGTGAGACTGCATCTGAGGCGGTGCAGCTGATAGTGGGCCTTCTTGGCAAGGACCGTGATGTGAAGAGGGAAGGAGAGAGAGGAGTCAAAGATGAAACCAAGGATTTTTTGTCTCACAAAAAAATGAGGGAAGGGCGCCCATAGAGGGCATATAAAACAGGTGGTGGTGCCGGAAACACGAGAGCAACTGAAGAACAAGACAAAGGGTATTTACATCAAATATTTGTCTGGAGTGAACCACTATTATTAAAACATTGGAAGTTTTTTTACATTCCCATTATACAGAAATTGTATCTGTTTACCTGATTGCTTTCCTTTGATCACATTAATTGTTTTTCTTGAAAGTGTATTTTTTATCTAAACAATGGAACAGTTGTTGCATTTGCTTCACATTTCCATAAAAAAAAATGTAAATGTACTATTTTTAGAGTTGTATTAGTTGAATGAATGTATGAATGTCTGCTATATAGGATGTTTCTTTTATAAAAATGAACTAATTAAAGATTTTTTACCAATTTATAACAAAATAAAATGAATATTTGATGTAATACCCTTTGTCTTGTTCTTCAGTTGCTCTCGTGTTTCCGGCACCATCACCTGTTTTATATGTATTGCTTTACCTCTAGGTGTCGGAGTTTGGAGGTTCCCACTATTGTTTGTTGGTTTGCCCATAGAGGGAAGCCAGAGGGTAGGAGGAAGGGGGAGCTTGAGTCCCAATTAGAAGGTTCTCAGTCTTACTGGCATTAAGGCAGAGATCGTGGGTGGCACAATGTGCCTGAATAACACTCAGAAAGCCAGGGCTGAGATAGGAGGAAGTGGAGGCCGTAGAGGGAAGATTGATGGGAGTTGTGTGTCGATTACATAACACTGGAAGTGAGAAGAGAAGGAGGAGGGGCCAGAGAGGCAAACTAAATGTTGAAGCAAAGAGCCTTGAGGAACGGCGCAGGTGGAGAGCATGATATGGGAGAGAAAAGGGCCCAGTTGAACCTACGAAGGTCGGTCACAGAGGAAAAAGGTAAAACAGTCAAGTGCTAGGTCCATGATGCCATCATGGTTACCTTACTTATGTTTCCCCGCTGTGCAATGTTTGGTAGGAGTTTTCAAATGCTTCCAAACCAGACCAACACAATGTAGGTGGGGTTAATGGGTGAAAGGTTTTGTAGCGGTTTGGTGAGCTGCAAAATTTTCCTGTTCACTTTTACCATCTGTAACCCCCTCCTCCTGCTCCCCCCACACACACAATCCACCTCCATGGCTCGACTTCCCCATTCCCAGAACCCCAAGAATTAGCTGCATATGTTTACATCTTTGTTCAATATCCAGCACAGCAGTGCTGGAAATAGAAAGAAAGTTACATATGTCCCAATGCCATGTGGGTGCTTTCCAGGATTCTGAAGAGCACTGACGTATGTTTAGTCCCTGTGGGGAATGCCAGTAGCCTGGTCTTCCTTTTATGGCCCTACATGTGGTTAAAGCACCAGAGGGGGGGTGTCTGTACTCCTGCTCTCTATATGGTAGAGGAGAGGCACAGAGCACCCCATCCAAGATTCTCTATGCGGTAGCTATGGTCGAGCAATCAAGGCTTAAGCTCAGGAGGTGATGCGGGCTGGTTCCTAATTACAGTGTAGTCCCCAAGCACCCACAAAGGAATGTCCACACACTATGTTAGTGAAAAAACAGTCTTTATATAAACAAGGTTCACGTTATATACACAATCACAATAACACACTTTGTACTCTGGCAATACCATAATGGCACATATACACAGGTCTATGTGGTATCACTCTTAACTATCGATTCCTTCAAAATGTTCCCACGTCTAACAGCCCCAATAACATACAAATCAGATCGTAAGATGAATCAGCGATAGACCACAGAAAGAATGCAAGTTTAAATCAAGCAATGGCAGAACAGTCTATCCCACTACCATGAGATGGCTCTGTGCGAGTATCCCTCCATCTGGGCAACCTGTAAATAAAGCATATTTGACAAGCCCAGTCCAATTATGCTCAATATAGTCTTGATTCCTTCTAAAAGGTTCCACAAACCCAAAGTATCTGGTTTCGTGGAGTTCTTCAGTGAGGCGTCAACGGGCCCTTCTTGAGTGCACTCCCTTTCAGGCAGGAGCCACAGGTCGTCGAGAGTCGGTGAAGAACAAGGTGAACACTGTTTTTGTGGTAGCAGGTTCATTTCTCGTGGTGTTCATTGACGATCTGTCAAAAACATCCTGTAAGTTGAGGCGTGCGGTTTACCTCGACGACGAATGTTCATTGCCACAAGGAGTCAATGAAGAACTTTGGCCCAGCATGTGCGTCGAGTCATCAGTGTCTCTGCGATCTTCGGGTGGCGGGAAACCCACCGGTGTATTCTCCTCGGTCATCGGCGGCCTTGACTTTCACCGGCAGGACGAAAGCCATTGACGAGGATGAGCGAGGGAGTCCTTGTTTCAATGTTTTTAGGCAAAGGAGCACTGCAGCTTCGGTCAGCGATGGGGGTCGTCAACGGTGGTGGACTTCAATGTCCGGGCGCTTCTCTTCATGATTCTGCGGCGGTCCCTGTCTCTGTCGGCAGCCTTCAGAGGGTCTGGCATCCAGGGAGCTTTGGCAAAGATCAGCTGTTGCACAATGGTCCCTCATAGCTCGGGTAGAGGTCTCCTAGCCTGATCCGCTCTTGGATCAGTTCCTTGACAGTCACGCAGCTTTCAGATTAGCGAAGGACAGCAGGAGCAGTTCTTCTTCTTCCAGTGGGGTTCAAGGTTAAGCATCCGTTTTGACTTCAGCTTCTGAACAATTCCCATCAGTAAGAGCCCCCCAGATATACTGTTGATCTCCCTTTCACTCTGCTGGGTCACACTCAGGCAACCAATCATTCAAATGGGCATTCAGGCAGTCAGGCAGCCAATCAGGCTCACAGTGCCATCAGGCCATTCTTCTCCATTCAGACACTCACAACACAGGGTGTGGATTAGGACAAATCACTCTGCCATTTAGCACTCCACATGGCATTCACATCAGTTTCGGGCAGGGCTCTCGCAGTCATTGTATCAACCGCCAGATATTAGACACCCACAACATGAAATGCGTATTTGTCAAACACTCCATTCACCCAGGTCACACCCCACGGGTGTACCCACAACATACAGTCCTTGGGAAGGCTCCAGTCAGTCTGGCCTGGACTTCCCCACAACACCATATATGGAACTTTCACCCAACAGCCAGTCAGGGGGAAGGGACAGAGTCAGGGCATCCCAGGACTTCAGCAATACAAGGTAACGGGCAATAGAAAGCAAGAGGCCACAGGGGCCATCTTGTCTCCTATCAGGAATCAACTGATTCCAATGGCATGGCCTGGGTATCCCAAAATGGAGGATGCTCAGAGCACCTGTCAGATTCAGCATGGAGCTGCCAACAGCCCACACCCTGCTCTGTGGGCCACACACAGGTGCCCAAAAACATACACTAGGAGTACAGGGTCGTGCTTCCCACCCATGGGTGCCATAAGGGTATCCCAAGGGTCTGTTCATCAAACCAAAAAGCAGAAGAGCTGCACCGCCAGGTGTCCCAAATTAACTCCTGTGTGGAAAACAAGACAGAACATACATGATAAAGCAGTCCAGGGCAAGGATATGGAGGCCCTGTCCCTCCAATGCATTTTGAGCATCACAATGCGTACCCGGGCTGTCCTGCAACATGTCAGCATTAACCTCTCGAAAACCTTTAAGGATTTTTAGATATTGAACCACTCAAAATTCAGATGGTTTGGGCTAAGCCTAAACTAGTTCTGACAAGCCAAAATCTACTTATGGATCCTGAAAACACTTCTTTGTGGAGCACGTGGAGTCGCAAACCAGATGCCTGCATTTTTATGTCTTAAAGTGAGCATTGATGTGATAGTGGTTCATGTGTTTTCTCAAATATACAGTAGTGTTGCAGCGCACTGATGGCTGAAACTGAAAGTTGTGCAGACGGGACACATGGTTCCTCTTCAGAGAGCAATCCCCTAGTTTTGCAGCCACATCACTGTGGCCTGATAGTAGCATTTTGTGAAGCTGTAACTCAATCGGTGATAAACATTAAACAAACAAAAAACAAACTGAGTCTCGAGCAGGATCATTACATATGATTAAACCTCTAAAGTTTATTTTTAAAAGGCAAACAAGTTCTGGTTTTGAAACTTTAAAAAGTTGTCTGTACGTGTACAAAGGCAATGCTTCTGGCTGGAACAGCAATGGTGCTACAAATAGTTGTTTGCTCCTCCCCTTCGCTCTCCTTCTGCATTTTATTCTCATTTTCCTTCTTTTGTTTCTCCTTTACCCTTTCGTTTTCATTTCCCTTTTCTTTCCCCTTCCCCTTCTTTTCCTTTTTTTAACGGTCTTCTGTGTTTACTCTCTTTTTTTCTACTTCGTTATTTGCTTCTTTCCGTTTTCCTTTCATATCAATAATGATAGAAAGAAGACTAGGAACAGAGCTTCCTCAATGGATGTAATCGCTTTCAAGCACTAGCCATTCAGTGCAGGCTATCATCAGGCAGTAGGGCACAAAATGCAAACAAGTCATGCCATATTGTGCAATTGGTTAATGTTAATTGGAAATTAATAATACACAGATTTAGAACACTCAGGGGGCCCAGGCATCCGCTGCATAACAGGTGGAAGCGTCAAGGTCATACAGTCGTAAAATGAAGACACACACACTCAATGATTCCTGCACAGAGGATAGGCCGATTTGCGGCATGATTTTCGAGGTGATAAAAAACACTGGACCTGATTTACAAACCATTTGTCAATGAGATTGCGCCATTATAAAACGCTTCTCTAAATCATGCCCGATGAACAATGCACCTGTGTGTTTCTCCCTGGGTAATGTGGCTGTCATTTGCATGTGGCATTTCAGGGTCAGTAATAGTGACATGCCTGGTGGAGTGAGGCCCAAACAAACAGTTTTGTTTTTAACAGCAATAGCATACATGCCACTGCGACCAACAACAACTGGAAAACCTTATCATGGGAAGTTGCCTATTGGGGTAAGCTACATTTTCATAGTACAGACTGTAATTCTAAGCTCATATTGTAATGTGCATGGAGTTTAATGCAGTTTTGATAATATATACCCACTTTGCCAAAGATGCCCTTTCATCCCTGAAATCATTGCTCTCACAATTGCATTTGCTCACGTTTGAACATCCCTGGATTCCCTAACAATGTTGATGATGGAATGCATTTTTAAAGAAATCTGCAGGTTCCCTGTAGGGGGCGACAGATGTGCAAACAACATAGTGGGCCCCTCTTGCAGTGGGCAAGCTACACTCCCTGTGGAGTGGATGCAGTAATGGAATTTCGATGGTCAAGGGGTGAGACACAAGCATTCTGGGTTGGCCTGGCCTGTGGGAAGTCCTTTAAATTCCTCTGCTCCATAAACCATGCTCCTCCTTTTTGGTGCTGGCGGCTAATCTGATTATCGCACATGGGCCTCACACTCAGACATTGGTCTGCTCCAAACAAGTGGGTGGAGCCATTGGGGTCTACTTTTAATTTTCACTATGGGGCAAAACTCCCCTCCACTTCCTATGAATATAAGCAAGCAGCCAAACTTGACCCCTATCCAAGTGGGTCAATGCATTTTAAAGCAGAAATACATTTGATAAAACCTAAATTATTTATGAGTTCCTCTCAACATACAATGAGCCTGAGTTAAAAAAATGTAGAAAAATTAATGGGATTGTGCCATTGAAAAAATGTTTTTGTAAATCTGGCCTAATATGTTAGTAACAGTCACCTAACCTATCTTGCTACCTTGCAGCACCCTACTTTCGGGACTGTATCTGAACTTTAAATAATTAAATATTTCCCGTGGATCTCTGATCATTCTCAAATCTCTGACTGCCCACGTTTGCAAAGTGTGGTCTGATGCAATTAAGTTTAACTATCCAAATATTGTTTTAACATACACAATGCAGAATATTTTACATTAACCGTTGTTAAGGCTGAAAAGTTAAAGATCAAATTAAGGATCTACAGCGAGAGAGAAGACTATTTGAAACTGATTAAGGATAATAGGTAAGAGATGACGCAGAACCTATGACATGACATGACAATCGTGAATCAGCAATCACGGACTTAACACGGATCTAACAAATGCGCTTTCTGCTCGTATCCCGCCCCTTTCTCCCTACAAGGTTACTAACCACTGTATACCCATTATTGGTGGTTGAAGAAATTAGGAACCGACACTGTATACAAATATATATGTGGTTCTACTGTGAAGCAACAGTAAGAAATGTAATGTTTACTGAGAAAGCTATTACATTTAAGGTGGAACTAGCCAAATCACCAGTGCCTGACCAGTGTATGTGCTTGAAAGTAATATGCAAAAATGGACTAATTATGTCACACTTATTAATTGTGGTACTTGAATAGAACGTTGTGCCTTGAGAAATCACGGGTACCAGTGAAACTATTGTATGTGCTCCCAAATGTGGAATGTTGGCACTACATACATTCAAAAATAACTGATATTAAACCGATAAACAAAGCAAAATCTAAGATTTGAATATATTATTTTGAACTATGGAAGCGAAGGTGCACATTACACACCTCCCATACCCATATACCCTAAATTATATTAACTGACTGACTAGTGAGTATCAGTCATTGCTAGGTTTCTGCTGCTAAGCAACACTTTTAACAGACCAATAGTCTCATATCCATGCTGTCAGGACAACTTGTAGAAAGTACTATTGACCTAAAGAATATAGAAGAAAATGAAGATCTCCATACCATGCCAACATTCGCGTAGGAAATTAATATCTCCCTTTATTTCACTCCACCAACATCGTTCAAACCTAAATCCAAATGTAAACCTTTCTTTTCAGCAGACAATGCTATAGACATTTTCCAACAATTAGTTACAAATGACCTTCGTAAGATTTATTTTGAAGGCATGAAGCCACCGAAACAACACTCCAATCTGTCTCATAAAGAAACACAAGCCATCAGATATGTAAAAAAAACAATCCAGACATTACCATAAAACAAGCAGACAAAGGGGGCAAAATTGTTCTGATCAGTACAGCAGAATTTCTACAAATGGTATCAATCCATCTATCAGAAAAACAATTCTATGCAAAGCTCACCAACAACCCATTACTGGATGTAGTCAAAGAATGGCAAATACTCAATAATCAATGGCTGGATATGGGCCTACTGTCAGAAGATGAAAATTTGTTCATGAGCACACCTTTCCCAGTACTGGCTACTATTTACTTCATCCCCAAAATTCACAAACCGTTCAAACAATTACCACCAACTAGACCCATAATCAATGGAATAGGCTCACTAACTGAACCAATCTTTGAATTTATTGACACACACCTTCAGCCTCTAGTCAAAAGCATGGCATCATTCATTCAAGACACCAAGCATGTGATTCAACAGCTCACATCAGTCAATTGGGAACCTAATTTTCATCTTGTAACATTTGACGTCACGTCACTGTGTACCAGTATACTACACAATAAAGGAATGGAAACAACTCACCACTTTCTCAAAACCAGATCAATCTCATGCTATCAACATAACCTCATGCTACTGGAATTGCTTAATTTCACCCTCAATAACAACATATTCCGCTTCAACAATCAAATTTACAAACAAATCCAGGACACAGCCATGGGAGCTAAAATTGCCCCACCATATGCAAACATTTACATGGGCCACTATGAACTCTACCACGCATTGAAACATACCCTTTTCACCGACCAAAATTGTGTAGTGTACTGGGGACGATACATCGATGATATTTTGGTAATATGAAATGGAACAAGGTTCCAAATGGAAGAATACCATCAGCACCTCAACAATAACAACTATAATCTCAAACTGACCTTGCAAGAAAGCACCACCAAAATTCAATTTCTGGATCTTGAGCTCTATGTTGACAACAATACAATTCAAACGACACTGTATGTCAAACCAACAGCAGGAAACAGCATTCTTCATGCCAATAGCAATCATCCCCTGCACATCATCAATAACATTCCATTTGGGGAATATCTCAGAATCAAAAGGAACAGCACACTAGAATCTGAATATACCAAACATGTTACAGAGGCAGAATCCAAATTCAAAACTAGAGGCTACAAAAAACAATTGCTCAAAAACGCTTGAAAGAAAACGACCTATAGATCAAGATCAGAATTACTTCAAAACAAAATCACTACTCAAGAATCTAAGTCAATTCCACCAAGATTCATAAAACCTACAGCAGTGAAGCCCAAAAACTATGAAAAATACTTTCACGTCATTGGGACACCCATAAAGCAGATGAAGATCTACTCGACCATCTAACAGGTAAACCCAACTTAACATTCAGGAGAGCACCAAACCTGAAGAACGTACTTTGCCCCTCACACTTTCAACAGTGCAGCAAGGAATTAGGTCTACAGCAACTGTGGACTCAAGAAAAACTAAAAGGAAACTTCAAATGTGGCACCTGCAATATCTGCCAATTTGCACTAAACAACAAAAAAACTATGAAACTACCAAATGGTAAAGACTATACCATCTGTGAATTCATCAATTGCAAAACCAAATTTACAGTGTATGGAATCATATGCCCTTGCCAGAACCTTTACATCGGCAGCACAATCAGGAAACTTAAACATAGACTATCAGAACATAGTCGCTGTGTAAGAAATCAAGATATGACATGACCACTGGCACACCACTTGTTCAACACACATCCACAAGAACCAATAGAGGCAATACAATTCTTTGGAATTCAAAAAATCAACAAACCCCCAAGGGGGGAGGGCAATTGGGAACTATTACTTGGACAACAACAGGCAAAATGGATCTGCCTTATGGATTGCTGCCATTCTGGCTTAAATTCAGATAGTGAGATGATCCATTTCCTATAACTAATCAATCAATTCAAAGCCTCACTCTATATTTTTTCGATGCATTACCATTCCCCTGCAAGTTTAAAACACAACATTAGTCCTTGAATAATACCATTCTTAACTCCATATATCAGACCAAGCATACTCACACCTTATTACAAAACTATTCCAGGTACCGCATACTTTCCATTGGACACCAAAACAGCACATTTTAGTTCTTTGACCCGATTACAAATGATGAATGCTATATCCATGCAGCAAAACTGTGAACCGACATTGCGCTACGTGATTACGAAGTACATATGACATTCTGGCAACAAAACTAGACCAGCATAAGCAATAATGTCGCTTGAATATCATCTTTACAAAATCATCTCTGGCCGCAAATTTTACCAAGTAGAATCATTTTTTTAATCAATTGCCTCTTCAGGCCATTGTAATATTAGAGCACAAGCAATTTACCCATTCTTTATGAATTCCCAAATAATCCTCTTAACCTTATCCAAAATGGCGATAACAATGTTCCAATCACTAACTAGCCGTCAAACTACATGCACATGATCACGGCTCACAATTTGTCAACACGCTATTTAAATTGGTCTAGCACGTAAACACAATGGTGTTCTAAACACTGGAATAGAGTTCGGCTAGCATATCGCCACTCAACTTCGCTCTCCTTTTATTCGAACCAAGGTAAGATGGGTCACTTAAATGGTACTTGCCTAGGCACTAACAGTCTCTGTTGTAACACTGCCAACTCAGACGGAACCCACTTCACTTATCCGTCTGCAATATATTACTCTGCCATTAGGTGCTCACAAACGCAGCAATTGAATACGCACAGTCGCGTGGAACTAACACTAAATTAAGCAACTATATACCGATCTCGCACTACGGAACTCCACCTTAGTAATCTCTAAGGTAAGCGTTAATTTCTAGCTATCTGATACAATTAAACGTTTAAGTACGTATCCTCCATTACTTATAGATATATTTCTTACCAATTCCTCCTAAACCAGAACGATGTGATCCAAAGAATGAGCACGCTTAATTTTGAATTTCAAAAACCTAATCTAGAACTATCATTAGAAATTGGCAATCACTAATGAATGTGACACCTATGGTTTTTCTACATTGTGAGTATTTTTTCCCGCACTTAAACCAATCTACCACTGTGAATTTTAAATTGGTCTCCAACTATGTAATATCATACTTAGCACCAAATTAGTCACAAAATTGTTTCTGTTCAGTCTATCCAGCTAGCTAGGCTCGATGTCTCAACTGCACATCACCATTTAGCAGAAGCATACCCAGCCGTACAAATCAATAGACAACTTTACAACTGACTACTCTTCTCGATTCCATCTTTAGTTACCGCTCTTTCTTTTCCATTAGTAATCCAAAAAACTGTATTTTTATATAGTTGAAACAACAAACAAAGCAAGTCAGGTTATAATCAAAAACAAAAAATACAATGGACAAGTTACTTACAACCCTCCTGAGGAACCAATACAATAATATTGGAGAAACATGTGCCGAGGGAACTAGGTACTAAAGGCCGTTATTATGAAGCAATACTAAGGACCCCATCTGTGGAAACAATATCAAGAGATATGATGTGACAATAATGGACCCTAAGAGAACCAGGCAGTAACGACCTTACTATGAACCAATAATAAGAACTCTAAGGATACAAGCAACAAGAATGATCTCTTACTGTGGAAACAACAGTAAGGGTAACAAACCATAAGAATCCTGCTTGGTACAAACTCTATTTCTCCCCGTTTGTGAATGTAACATTAGGGACTTGTACAATTACTACATACAAACATTACCAAGATCAGATTATCAATAAAAATATAAATCTCTACCCATTTTTGTGCTTCTGCTCATTATTCCTTAACTACTCTCCACACGGAATTCTGCAGGTGCAACGTAAAAGGTAATATACTACTCTTTACTCACTACTTTCAATCATTGGGCAACCTCAATGACAGTTCGACCTTGCAGCCACAGATACTTTACCAACAAATACTAATAGCTAATAATAGTGAGCTCCCTTTTAAAATTGCAATTAAGGTTGCAAATTATACTTACAGATGCACTGAACAATATTCACTATCTCTTTTTCCACTACATCTCAAGAAACTTTGCACTGTCCACAAGGTCCAAATTAACATTGGTTCCTACTACCTGACACCTATTATCTGGTGATTACCCAGGAGAAATCTCAATTTAATCATCAACCTGAGTTTCGGAATCAATGAACATGGTGACTACACTGTCGCTATAATCAGACGCAAAACCTATAACAGTCGATCATTACAAGTATGGATGCAGCCCACCTAATAAAAGAGTATGGGCCTCATTCCGACTTGGGCACTAAGGGATACTGGACACCAGTAAGGAGACCGGTGCCAGTAAACACTTACCGCCCAATTCCGAGGTCCCTTAGCGGGAACCGCTAATGACGTGTGGTCTGACCACACGTTCTTTACGGGTCCCGCTAAGGGACCAGGGCGCTAATAACGGGCCTGCTGTTAGCAGGCCCGTAATTAGCGCCTTCCCTATTCCCATTGAGCCCTATGGGGGCTCAAATGGGAATGGGGAATGGTTGATTGAATGGGGACTTACCGGGTCCACACAGGTTGGAATGTCCCGGTAAGTCCCCATTCACCCCGACCGGACACGGACCCGGGTTTGGAGGCAGCCATGACTCAAATAGCACCATGGCTACCTCCAAACTCGGAATGAGGCCCTATGTCTCAAAGTCACTGACAAGGCCAAAAAAATCAATGTTTCCAATTACCAGAAAGTATGCAGCAACCCTCTGTTAAGGGGAAAATCTACCCAATTTGGATGAAAAGCGCAATATTAAATGGGAGAGTACAAAGTACATTTGGACCCACATTCCTCTATTTCCTTACAGGATTACGAACCAGCATTATAAGTCCTACAAATACTCAAAAATGTAAAATGTTGATAGGAGTTTGATTGCAAAGAAATGTATACTGTTGGCCTCTTGTGGAAATGTAAACACAATGGGCAAAAGACAGAAAGGCTGCATTTTAGAATAAAACAGCAGCTTTGAGCCTACAATGTTAAATTGAAATATCTCCCCCAACAGCCACAGAACTGGACGATGATTTCCCACGAGAAAAGTGTGAAGACAAAAGGGCATGTTTTTAATATTATGTTAATTATGCACATTAGGCGAATGTGGATATTCTTTTACAGAAACATTGATGTATATATCCTGGCATCCATGCCGGCAAGCCTATTTTTCTGAGATTTAAAAAAATATATATTATCATACTCAGTTGCTCACTCACAGACTGGGATGGACTGACTGGCAGACTGACAAAGGAGAGAACGCAGAATTGACAACAAAAGAAAGGAGAATGGAATTGATAGCTTTCCTTTGGACACCTGTTGGATTATCAGCATAACACTGTAAATGTGGCCTACCTGGTATGGCCTTCTTCGGAGGAAGAGACAGCAGAATGGCCCAATAAAGAAAGAGGGGAAACCAGGCTTACAAGGAAAGCAGAGAACATCTTGCTGACTGTTGCCCACCTGTTCCTAGATGGGCAGATTTGAACCAGACTATAAAAGGGTGCCCACCTGTCTGTAAAACAGCCAAAATAAATTCCCATATAAGTATAATATTAAGGGGAAATCATTGTGAGGGGAGTGATACACTAAAGGGGAATAGATTAAATCCTAGCTCTTTTTATTTGTGAAAGTACTGAGGGTGGGGTATATAAATTGACTGTATATCCTGAGATTTGAATATATATTTCACAAGTGTATATGCTCCTGGAGTTATTGATTCGGTAGAATAAGTCCTTTGGTGTGTATACCGGGAGATCCCCTGACTCCTTCTCTGTGAAATGACCAAGCACAGAAGAAGCGTTCAGGGAGTCAAAAGGATATCTCACTGTCAACACACCTTGAAAAATAAGGTAAGTGAAGTAATGTCCTGGTTACAACACCAAACAGAGTTCTGCTACTGGCGCTGAGCCATTCAAGACAGAGGGGAAAGGGATACAACCTGTACCCATTGTGCTACCTTTAAGTTGTCTATTGAAATGTGCCATATAGACTTTTACTTTTACTTTTAGTGCAATAGAAGCCCCATTGAAGGAAGGGAATCTAGTGAACGGATATATTACATAGAAATAATTTCTCTTACATGCGATTAACATGCAGGAATATGAAGTAGCTGGTATTTTCATTGAGTTTTGTAGACGATGTTTGAAATTCTAACATGTCCATTGAGTAAGAGGGTATCTATTTTCAATAAAAGGGGAAGCAGATAGGCAGGAAAGTTGTGAGTTACTCTGGTTTTCATTGACAGCTTTACCCTAAGCCCCATACACTTTTCATTGCATGGTGGATGCACACAGCGTAAATCAAAGCTAAAGATGGCCATGCCCGTGTTTCAAAGGTCTCTATTCCTTTAAATGTAGCATTGAGTATTAAGATGACTTTAGTGTATTGATCATTCATCATGGGAGTCACCATTGACATTGGAATTTCATAGATGTATAATAAGAGGCGTAGGTAAGGTAGGGTCTGAGCGGGCAAATGCCCACCCAAATTCTGTAAATGCCCACTCAGCATTGCTGTGTGGGCCTTTACAGATGTTATATTTTTCTATTTAAATGTTTTCAATTATTCCTATTTTCTTAGTAAATAGACCTTATGTCAACCCTGTGTGTTTCTTGTCCCAGAAAAGGAGGGAGGCTGTAGGGACTACATATTGTTAAATTGGGGGTCCCAGGTGCATAAAAATAACTTTAATAAATACATGAAAATTGTGTGCACCTTATTAGAGAGTGGGTGGATAATTCCCCCCAACCAGTTGCCATCCTATTAAAACATCCTACAGGCCACCTTTTCTAACTCAGTTCTCTGTAAATAGCTCTGTTTTGCTCTGTTTATTTATTTATTTTATACTGTGTTTGATGTAAGATGTATATAATTATGAAAAGGTGGGATTAGTCAAATTGTCACTGATTATGGAATGTGCCTTTTCGCTGCACTATGGAACAGCCTGAACTAAAATTTAATTACAAATTACAAAACAGCAAATAAAATAGAACACAAATGAATTGTGATCATTCACTTTTGCCTATTAGCCTGATTGGAAAATATGTGTCAAGTGTCTGTGTGCGTGTGGAGTTGGCTGAGCAAAGTATTCAAATCATGGTGTGAATGCAGGTCTTTGACTACGTCTCTCCCAATAACTGATTGTCAGCAGGAATCAGAGCAAAATGTAAAGCATTTCTAGCTTATCAGGCTCTGGATTTGCCTCAAGCTTAGACTTCCACACCAACACAAGCAGTATTTTAATTCTTATTGTTTAGCCCCACATGTTGTTACACATTGGGGCTAATGCCCAGGGCTGGCAGGCATGTCTCAGGGGTGCAAATATATTTTTAGTACTGCAGATTTGTGATATTGGGAGCCCTGGGAAGGGACCAGAGACATAGCTGGTCCCTGGGCATCTCATCCTGATGGTAGCAAATTAAATTTGAAGATGCATCTCCAGTCTTTTTGAGATACCTGCATATATTGGTATATGTTGGTCTATCTCAATAAAAACAATAAGATATCTCACAAGATATCTTGTTGATAATTTACAAAGGGTTTTGCAAGGAGGACCATTGTAAATCACTTTTGCAAATCAGACCCCTTTTCATACATCCTGCATGTAGAGATAGGATATTATGAAATCACGTTTCAATAGTTCCCTTTGCTGCAAAGTCAATAAAAACCACTAGTCACTGTACAAGAAACCAAGAGTAAGCTATGAAATAATGATTGGCAACACATTTTTCTTAATTATTCTTTTGTCAATGTAGTGACTTTGAGAACCAAGGCACCAGTGAGTGTTCTCCTTAATACATGTGCCATTTAATTTAACTAGGTACCAATTACATCACCGCCTATACAAGTGAACTCTTGTCCCTGGAACATCTTGCTTTCTAGATAAGCCTTAGTAGGGTAATGAAAACTGCTGGAGCGCAATTCAGAAAAGGAAAGTAAGCAAGCCCTTGTTCATCTGGTCCAGGTTCCTGCAGGCTTTGGCTTTCCAGATCTTTTGGACTACAATTCACATGAGCCTTAGTCGTCCTAGTTAATGATAGGGGATCGTTGGAGTTGGAGTCCAACACATCTGGACAGCTGGTGGTTGCAGACCACTGATTCTTAGTCCTTAGTATTTAATATGGGTTCACAGCGTTAAAGTAGATGTATGACTCGGATGTCTGAGGATCTAAATCATACCACACTTCCTTCTAGTTGCTTAGCAGTGTAACAACACATGCACGGCTTAATATCAGCTGCATTCACTTGTCAGAAATGTGTATGGCTTTAAGTTCACATGAGAACTATGATTTAATTTATGAAACCGTATTGCATTTATATTTACTTAATACATTAATCTGTGTAAAGCTGACAGTGACAGGTTGTTGAATAAAATGGTGTACATCTCATACTAATAAATAAAAGTAAACTGAAGATCACACAGTAAAGGGGATTGATATAGATATTTTTTTTAACAGTATTCTTGCAATATGTGTATTCTGAATGTCAAGTAGGTCATTTAGCAATCAGAGTCACAGTAGATAAGACCCCAGTATGACACCTAACTGCAGCTGCAATCATTATAGCGATAGCGGCCTAAAGTGTGCAACATTGATGTTAAAAATCCACAAATAAGCTAAAGTCAGATCCACTTCTTATTGTCCACCAAGATGTTATTTATATCCACTTTACAGCAGCTGTCTCCTTAGCAGCTGTGTAGGTTTTCAATCCTTCTGATATACACTTAATAGGTAAGCACAGTCAGAAAGCTCCGATCACATTTAGCCACAATACAGCTCCACGGGTGCCAGGCTCTTTTCATGAACTCATTTGCTTGGCAATGACAGGAAAAAAACACATTTGTCACCAAAGTCCATTTAGTGTGGCTGATTCATAGCACTGCAATTTTATTTCAAGAACATTTTGAATCCTACTAACTGTGGAAGAAAAATCATAAATAGGACGCACATCTGATTGTGGCTAAATCAGAAATATTTGGAGAAAGACTGCAAAGTTCATTAAGGCATTGAATATAGTATCTGGAAAAAATGTATCTATGTTCATGATCCTTTATCAGTGAATAAAGCCAGCTGTGCAAGATAATACAACACAATTATGCACATTGTGGATGATCTTCTAAGCATTGATATTTGACTCAACCCCACATTGTTTTGGAGAAAGGCATTCACATAATTGTGTTTCTCTGAGCCGTTAAAAACAAGAATGTCAGAGTGACAAACAAATACATTGATATACACTGTCTACATACTGACATAGAATCAACGAGGCCATAAAGAGAATATACTGATAAGCCAACATTACAGATACACAGACATGTTGTACTGTGTAGAGTGGGCTGCGAGGAATGTGGTGTCTATCTGCCGGGCCTTCTTCACAAAGATTTGCTCCAGAGCAAATGAGGAGATGAGATTCAGCATCCCAGATTTACAGTTTCTACCTTAAATGACTAAAACTGGAGCACATTTGCATACATGTGAAGCTCAAATGTAATTTCACAAAGACGTTCTCAAGGGAATTTCATAGATGCTGATTTGGTCCAGCTTTAGGAATTTCCAATCAACTATAAGGCAAAAGGTGCACATCTGAGCTTCTCATGGACATCACCTCACTTTCGCTGGCGCAAATGCTTGTGAATCAGCCTCATTGTTTTAACATTTATGTGCACTGCAGTAAATTGGCCATATAGCACCCATTCATTAGAGCTTACATTCACAAAGCTTTATTTGCATGTGAATAATTTGCATTGCAATTCCAATGCATGAATTTGGTATATTTTACTCATGTATACATTATACATCAAGGGGATTCTAGAACTGGCAGCAGAGAAAGCAGAAGCCTGGGAGCTCAGCTTCAGCCACATCTTAAATATCCTTATCAATATCTGATTGATGGCAGAATCCATGGAAATAGGGGACCCCCAATTAGCTAGAAGTGTGATAGACACATAAGGTGAAACAGGCAAACCAACAGACTTAATCAGTGAGATACACACAAGCAGAAATAATGAGGGATCAGGCAGAAAATACAGTAACAATACACAAGGCATCTCAGCATTATGTGTATGCAGTGTGTTTTGTAGTGTCTGAAAAAAGTACCAATTGTGAGAGTCCATTTAAACTAAGGGGAATCTTCGTATGTGCATAAATAAGCTTTGCTTCCTGCGTGGCATTTGCCACTCTTGGCCAGCCTGTGGCCAGGGTTTTTGACTTTTTATTATCCTTTTTGTTGTTTGAAGTTGGTAGCTGCTGGAAGTAACACCTGCAGCCTTTGCAAAACAGAGATCTCTCTCCGCACTTTCCTGTCATGCACTGACTAGAACATGTGCCTGGTCAGAACTGCCAACAACAGTCTAGGGAAACATGTTTTTTTGACCTCGTTCTGTACACATTTTATTGCAGTTGCATACAGTTGGGATACAAGCCAGGCTTTCAGTGGGGCAGTCCTTTGTGAATTTTGCCCAGAGACCCACCATGTATCCTTGGCTGAAAGGAACTTACATATTGCATTTTCTAACATCAGCCTTGATTCTTTGGAATACATTGTGTTTCAGGATTCACTTAGCTCTTGTGCTGAAAGTACAAGGCTGTTTCTTTCAGTCATTAATAAAACACACTTCTAATTATCTGCTGTTCACTTTTTTCTGCTGAAAAGTGGGTCTGAATTGTCACAGAGCACCACCTTTTGATGGGTCGCACTTGGATTACATTTTTGTTTTAGCTTACTCTGAAGTTCAAATGCAGAAAGACATCCACATAATTTCGCCCATTCCGAGCATGCACGTTTCTCAATGCTGGAGGGTCATTTTATTTTTTTCAGTGGGCCCCTCAGTTCTTTTGGCTTAGGGCCTTTGATTACACCACACAATATGCTATGAATTGGTTATGGTCATTGATGGACTTTATGAAAAATCGCAAACAAGTAAACTCATATTTTTATTAAAAAAATCAAAACTGGATGTCAGTTTACCTTTCATTTTGTGAATCGGCCCCACATGCATGGCCTGGGATGCACTGCAAAACTGTAACTGTGCTAAGCACTGGCTGTGCATTTTGGCTATTTACACATTCAACCACATATGCAGTGTGTGAAATTATGTGTTGTACTTCTTTTCAATAACACTTCACCCAATTAAAAATAGCATGGAGTGCCTGTGGACATCCCAGTAAAAAGAGAATCTACATAGACAGCACCATACACTGTAGTTACTATTTGCTCACTAATCTTTCTAGTGTTACCCCTGAAGAGGCAAAGGATGGAGTTAATCTTGGAAAACATATGTTGGTTGAGTAGGACTTTGTTTACTTTTCTTTCTATTTTTTCAGTTGGCTTTGCTTTAGCACCAAGTTAGAGAGGATATTCCACAATAGTGAATTTAACTCTTGCATGGTTCACTCCTGCATTTGCTCAGTTTATCAGTCATTGTAGATGTATTGGTGCATGTTGATGGCATAGTGATTGGATGTGATTCATAGGCACTTTGATCTCTGTTCCAATTTTGTTAAAGATGCATGTTATTGTTCAGGCTACTCTTCATTTAGCTAGTGTGTGGAATTTGGTGTTTTACCAGGTGGTTAAATGTCATAGGGCCTCATTACGAGGTGGGCGGTAAGGGATTACCGGCACCGGTAAGGGCACTGGTGCCGGTAATCCCTTACCGCCCTACTACAAGTTCCCTTTGCGGGTCCTCCCTTAGCGTCTGGTTTTTCCAGGCGTTAAGGACAGGACCCGCAAAGGGACTTTAGAGCTAATAACGGTACTGCAAATTGCGGTACCGTTATTAGCGCCTTCCACATTCCCATTGAGCCCTATGGAGGCTCAAATGGGAATGGGGAAGGGCCCTGGTGAATGGGGAATTACCGGTCCTGCCTTGGAATTCCAACCTTGGAATGAACCGGTAATTGCTCCATTCACCAGGGCGGAGTCGGTAAGGTTTTGGAGTCAGCCATGGCGCTAACAGCGCCATGGTTACCTCCAACCTCGTAATGAGGCCCATAGATTCCATATTATATACATTGCAACAGTTAAGATGGGTAGATAGCTCAACCAGGTGAATGCTTGCCTCTGACATGGTGCCCTGTTTCACTATACTCAACCTTTTCAAGGTCAATAAACTGAGTGTCATTAAAATGGGTAATAACATCAGCTATTATTAAAGAAATTAGAAATGGGATAAATCTCATGGGGGAATCAATAAAAGTTATCTTTCATCATTGGGATCTAGAGTAGTCGAGATTCAGTGAGTGAATTAGTCATTTTGTACTGTGCCCTTTAAAGGAGACTGTCTCTAGGTGTTGGGTAGTAGGGATGCTACTGTCAATAAGAGAAGAGCAGAATGTTGTGGCTCAAGAAGACAGGGTTGGATATTTCTGTTTCGCAGCAGCTGTGATGCACTCCTTTTACCACTATGTTCACATTGAGGAGAAGAATAGTGCTAAACAGAAGAGAACCCCCATATTTGGGGCAATTGTCTGTGGGTGGGCTTGGTGTGTATTGCTATTGGTGAGGCTAATGTCTTTTGAGTACTGCCTTCAGGTGCCCCTTCACACATTGCTAGTCTATTTAGATGGAAAGAATTTATTTCTCTTTTATAACTATATCATATATTACCACGGTCTAGCTCGACTTGTTTTACTTCACATCATACCTACCTGGCTTTCTGAAAAATGTCTCGTTTCAGAAAATTAATTGTTGTTGCAATGTGTCGCTCATTTTTGTTGTCTTCACACCTGATTTGGCCTTTCATCCAGAAAATCTCTGCATACCAGTTGTTTAAATGTTTTCTAAAATGTGTTGCATATGTTTATACAAATGTGTGCTTCATACAAGAACCCTGTTCCCCTTCTTTAATAGATGTCTTAATTACTGCTATTACACTAAACAGCAAACATATGTTGTTGTGTCTACCTCAAGATGTGTCCGCTTCTACAAGGTTGGCCTGACTTTCTGCCTTCACTTTGTTCTTAATGAAATGTTTCCAATTCACTCTTGTGCTGTCCTCCCTCAAACAACAAACAACAAAGGCCCACCTGTCTGACAAATGTTGCATTCCAACACAGAACTCCCACGTGGGGTAAATGGATGATTTCTCTTCTTGAAACAAAATAACTATTGCAAATTGATCCCTGAAGTAGTTGCACCTAGTTATCTGATTATTTTCAATTTTTTATTTGTATATTACTTTAAATAAATGTGGCACCGTTTCCCCCCTCAGGCTATGTTATCTCACACAAGGTTACTTTCTTGCCCCAGCAGGAGGCTCACTCGCTTAAAGAATCCTATTAAATCCTTTCCATTATCTGCAAAATAAAATAGGAGCAGTATTTTTAGAAATGGTATTATACGCCTGTCCCTCCCTTACACTTTTCACTTTAACAAGTTCGGTTTACTGTGCTGAAACCCAGATCACATTTTAAGGAAACTGCCAAAAAGGTGTTACACCTCAGACCATTCATACCACCATAAAGTTCTGCCCAGACTTCAGAAAGACAGGTTTATAATGTCTGTACACAAATTCTGGAATCTGAGACTTAGCCTGATTTGTTCCTTTTAGTCAAATTCCATGGTAATGTAAATATTCTATTACTATATGGAAACCAAATCTTTTTAAAGCAGATGTAAAGCTACACCAAGGGTACCCATTTTGCAGAATACAGGAATAAAGAGGTTCTACCTGAACAATGGACCAATAGGTTAGTGTCCAATGTGCTGCTCCAACAAGACAGTGGGCCTCATTAAAACATAAGCGGCCGCGTAATGAACGGTGCTGGTAAGGGACCTGCATCGTTCATTCCGGGCTGCCACATTACGAGGTCTGCAGGGTGTCCCGCTCTGGACGCCTGGCCAGACCAGACGTGCATAGCGGGACCCGCTAGCAGACCAGGATGCTAACAACAGGCCCATCATTAACGGCCCTGTTGTTAGCATCCTCCCCATTCCCATTTGAGCCCTATGTGGGCTCAAATGGGAATGGGGATTCACTGGGTTCTGGTCCCACGAAAGGGAATTACCGGGCCCTCTAAGGTTGGAATGGCCTGGTAAATACCTTTTGCAGGACCCAGACCCGGTAACCAGTTTGGGGGTAGCCATGTTGCTAAAAACGGCATGGCTACCTCCAAACTCGTAATGAGGCCCCATGTGGGGCAATTCTCGGGCCCATTTTGCAGACTTTAGTTACTTTGTGACTTTGTCCACTGTGCAGCTTACAGTTTAAAAGCATGTTAATAGCCTACTCAAATGACATTTCACAATTTCCAGATTCTTTCCCCAAAACAAAATGCTCCCTCAGTCACAAATGGTCATCTTTGAATATGGGATACTTTAGTCCGGTGATATTTCTTTGCCCAAGTCTTACTTTGGAAATAATGGTGGTATTTTGATAATGCCACATTTTACAGTACATATGCTGCAAAACACATAAGGACCTGAGGCAAGATGTCTGAGTATGGCAAAGGTCACATTTAACGAATCATAAAGAAATAGGGATTGCAGGGCGACGATATTCTTATCTGTTGGCATGGCAGTGCCTAAACAAGCTGCAGTGCAGTATCATGAACCTGGCAGGGCTTTTATTTCTGGCAAAATATTAGGAAAAGAGTGTGGTTAAACTGTGTAGCAGACACACTATTTACAGTGCGTAGAAGATGCTCTTGCAAAAAGGAATTTTGTGCTTACTGTATGAACTCTATAAACCAGACAGTCATAAAACAGCAGGGCTCGGTGTAAGTATATAAAAGGAACACATTAGACTCTCCTGGAGGACAGATCATCGAGGGCTCCACATTAATGAAATCTCAAGCCATGACTACAGAAGGAAAAACAATATCTTCGTGTCTCGGCACAGATAACTGAAAACATGAAGTCGGTGGAATCCAATTAAATTGTTTGTTGCTGTTAACCAATAAATGCCAAATAACCCTGCGCATGGAAGGTAAAATGTGCTGAACTAATTAACGTTGATCATATTTCTTGCTTGTGTTCTGAATTTATGAACATGTTTTCCTCACATTTCAATCACAATATCAATTTTCTGCAAATACCTCTTCAGCGCTCTTTTATCCCTTTCACTGTGTTTTTTATTTTTTATTTTTATTCTGTCTCTGTACATGTATTTTTTATTTTTATTCTGGCTCGCCTACATGACCTGAACTTGGATAAAGTGAGGATGTACTCTGAATTACAGCAACATTTCTAGTAATGGAAATGGTGCAATGCAATCTGCCCGAATATGGGGCTCCTTTTATTGGAGATCACGGCTTATGTGGTGATTTATATTTCATTAGTGCTCTGTGTGCTCTGTGTGCTCTGTGTGCATACGTATACTCTTAATGTTGAGGTGTGTGGTCTCAGGTTTCTGAGCATGTTACCTCCTCCATAAGCAACATATCGTAAATGACGCTGACCACGTCTATGCATGGCAGACCGCATTTACATGTATTCCTATGGAATCACCTGAATTTTACAGGTGTAACAACATGTGGATGCCATAATAATCGCAAGCATCTCTGCTCGCATCAAAATTAGATGCAGGACTAGATGTCAGGGTTGTGAAACAGGGTGTCAAAACTGGTATTCGTATCCATGTCCCTGTGGGTATTTGCGGGTTGAGGAATTGGTCTTTCTATCCATGCCCCGGTACCAACCAGACATCTATCAAAAACAAGTGAGCAAAACGCATGCATCAATTATTTTACACATGCTTTTTAGCAACATGTGCTCCCCCACTGCCTCCAAATGGTGCCCGGTTTGTGTAAAAAACAAAATGGCAGGTGAATCTTTTCATTGATGAGGTTCACTTTATAAACAGGAATTATCATTGATGCTGGGGTACAAACTACACTGTTTCCCTAACCTACACCTTATTGCCACAATTGGCACCATCCTCCAGTCTCTGGATCTGATTTACAAAAGTGTTTTACAATGGTGCTATCCTATTGAATAAAGGTTTGTTACTCAGACCCTCTATTTTTAAGTCTGCAAGCGTTGTAGGCAGGGAAGAGCCCTGTAAGGGATGTGTAGGTAATGGTGAGCAGCCTAAAATCTAACCTCTCGGCAATGGGTAGCCAATGCCGTTGTCTCTGCACCTCAGGCACATATGCATACTTTGCATCCCCATGATCGTTCTAATACTGTTATTTTGAATAACTTGAAGATTGCCGAGTACTGTTTTTACCACCCCTGCAAGAAGCAAACCACAATAGTCAATTTTTGATGAGATGATGCCTCAGGCAATCATTTCAAATCCCTTTTGGGACAGAAATGGGCGAATGTGCGAGAGAAGCTGAACATAATAAGCAGATGCTGAAACAAGGCTGTTGACCTGAGCAGACATGCATAATATCTGATCAAGTATCACTCCCAATATTTTATTTTTCCTTTTGCTGGAATGTCATGATTCGCAATGCAGAAGGACTCATAATCTGCATTGAGTTTTAAAAGTCTGGGCCTAGAGCCACCAATCATGAGCTCTGTCTTTTCATCTTCAATGCCAGCCCACTCGTGTCCATCCACTCATGTATTCGATCACACATTTCAGATACTGCTAGGGCGGGAATTGTACCAAAATGTCGCCCTCACAATTACGACGGCCGAAAATGCTGACTTTTCTTTACCCCCCCTTACACCACATATATATGTGGGGGGTATATAATATAATATTAATATGGGCGGGTTTGTGGGGTGTCTCCCCCTCCATCCACCTGGATGCCTCCTGTCCTCCCGCTGGACTCTTTTGCGATCTTTGCAACTCTCTCTCACTCACTATTCTCCCCTCTGGCCCAACAACCACTCAACTCCTCCTTCCTTTTTCGCGACCTTTGTGACTCTCTCTCACTCACTATCCTCCCCTCTGGCCCAACTCATTCTGCAGGACACACTCTGCACACTCTGGATGTCCTGATCTCCTCAGACCTTCCCCTCTCTGTCCCTCTCTCCACTCCTCTCACCTGGAGTGATCACTTTCTCCTCTCCTCCCACCTCACCCTCCCTACCCCCCAGGCCAAGCCACCTCCAGCACTTCCACCCACCTTCTCGGTCATCCGACCCATGAAGTGCGTGTCAGTTGAGGCTTTTGCGGCCACCTTCTCACCTCCTCCTCCCTCTATGGCTGACTCTCACCCTGACACAGCCCTCTTCATGCTCCACTCTGCTATATCTGATACTCTTGATATTCTTGCCCCTGTCATGAGAATCCGCCTGAAGCCCAAAGGCAAGTGCAACTCATGGTACGACTTGGACCTCGTCACCCTAAAACGCAAGTGCAGGCTGACCGAGAGGAAATGGCGTGCTTCGTGTACATCCTCTGACAAACTGGCCTGCCACATGCTCCAAAGACAATACCAGCTCTTGGTCCTAACCAAGAAGAGAGCCCGCGTCACTACGGCATCAAACAACTCGGCTGAACTCTTTAAAATCTGTAAGGAACTGTCCAATCCTGCCGCAGTCTCTACCTCCCCTGTCCCCTCCCAGGCCCTCTGTACGGAATTGGCTTCTCACTTCATCTCTAAAACTCAGGACATCCTGTCCTCTCTCTCCTCCTATCCCCCACCTCCCTCCACTCCCTGTTCCTCCTCTGGCCTCTCTGCAGCCACCTCACCTCCCTCCTTCTCTGCCTTTCCCCTGTTCTCTGCAGACAACTTTTCTAGACAAGTCTGATCTATGAAAGTCTCGTCGAAACAGGTTCATCCCTGTTCCTCCAAAACTATCAAGGACCACATCGACTCCCTGGCTCCTGCCCTGGCTGATTTTTGCAATCGCTCCTTCGCCACTGGAGTCTTCCCATCCCTCTTGAAGCACTCCCTTGTGCACCCTCTTCTTAAGAAACTCTCTGCCGAACCCTCCTGCCCGGCTAACTATCGCCCAATCTCCATCACCCCCTTCCTGGGCAAGCTCCTGGAGAAACTGGCCATCTCCCAGCTCAATCTCCACACTGAATCTGTTGGTTGTCTTCATGACCATCAGTCTGGCTTCTGAGCTGCCAGAAGCACGGAAAATGCTCTCCTGAACATCCGTGAAGACCTGCTCTCCAACCTTGACTCTAACACCCTGTGTGTTCTCATCTTACTTGATCTCTCCTCTGCCTTTGACACTGTCAACCATGCTATCCTGCTCAACCGTCTCTGCGATAACTTGGGTATCACTGGTCAGGCTCTGGCGTGGCTGACTTCTTTCCTCTCCAACTGACCCTCCCAGGTCCAACTTGGGTCTTTCCTCTCCGATATCTTTGTCTCTACCTGTGGTGTCCCCCAGGGATCTAACCTCTCTCCCTTGCTGTTCAAACAATACCTGGCACTCCTTGCTCACCGCATTGCCGCTCTCTGCCCCAACTTACAGTGCTATGCGGATGATACTCAGCTCATTTTCAGGCTACCCTCGGCCTCCTCCTCTCCTTCCCTCATCTCTGACTGTCTGTCTGCCATCCAGGAGTGGTGTGCTGCCAATGACCTCTGTCTTAATGCCAGTAAGACTGAGATTCTACTCATCGGCACACCCACTCCCTCCTTCCCTGCAGCTCTCTGGCGGGCCTCTCTTGGCCCTCTTCCCGCTCCCACCTGCAAGGCGAAAAACCTTGGGGTCATCTTCGACTCCACACTCTCCTTCTCACCTCACATCTCTGATGTCTCTAAGAAGTCACACTACCAGCTGCATCTCCTCAGAGGTATTCTTCCTTTCCTCTCCTTTCCCCAGAAGCTCACTGTCTCCAGAGCCCTGGTTCTCTCTGGGCTGGACTATTGCAACAGCCTCTATCTAAATCTGCCTGCCTCTACTCTCCGCCCTCTGCAACTTATCCAGAACAGGACTACAAGACTTGTCCTTGGCCTCAAGCCCAGGGATCATAGCTCTCCTGGACTGAAATCTCTGCATTGGCTCCTAGTGGCTGCGAGGATTAAGTTCAAAACCCTCTGCATTGTCCACAAGGCCTTCTGGGGCCTGGGGCCGAAATACCTTTAACTCTCTCTTCCTAAATATCTTCCTTCTCAACCTCTTCACTCATCTGGCTCCAACTCCCTCAGGTTCAGTCGCTTCTCCAAGCAACAAGTTGGTGGTAGATCTCTCTCTCCGGCAGGGGCCTCCCTCTGGAACAGCCTTCCTGCCTCCCTGAAACTTGAGGAGCACCATCTCCGGTTTCGGAAGCACCTCAAAAGCCTCCTCTTTGCTTCTGCTTTCCGTCCCCCTCTGCCCTGTTGAATTTCCTGACAGAAACTGCACTGGTTACCTGGCCTCCAATCTGATCTCGGGCCCAGGCCTGCCAGTTGCCCTCCTGCACTGCCTCCCTGGCAACCCCTGCACCTGGGGACTGTTTTCTGTATCCTTACAGTCCCCCTACCAGCACTTATGTTCTGCACTTACCATACACTTAGCACTTGCCGGCCGTTTTTATTTATCTTATTTATTATACTACCCCTTGTACTGCACTTTCCACTCTCTCTTCCTCCTCGCACTTTTCCCTTTCTCCCTTCCCATGCACTTGCATGATCTGAATGACACATTAGCCTAGTAGGATTGTTGTCTGTCTTCCCTTTGTTCCCCCTCCCTTGCCTCGTCGCGCCTTGAAACACTTGTGTATAGGCGGGTTATAAATACCATATCATATCATATCATATATCATATCATATCATATATATGTGGAGTAAAAAGGTTTTTTTAAAAAGTTGCCATTTTCGGCCGTCGCAATAATCACATAGATCCCTACGCCGTCTTTCTCATAAATGCTTGATAAAGGGATGAGGCATTGTGAATCATCCGCATAATTTGAAAATCAGATCTTTTTCTCCTCTAGCATACGAAAGAATGAAACCTTAAAAATGTTATATTAAACCGGAGATAGGGAGGCCCCTTGGGGACGCCATAGCTAAGTGGGACAGTGTCTGCTTCTGCTTGCTTACTGCAAACCTGCATAGTCCTGTTAACTAGGAAGGACTGCATACAATTCCTTGCTTGATCACTAAAATTAGCTACATCCTGTAATCGGTTCAAGAGGAGGAGGTGATCCACTAAATCGAACGCGGCTGATATATCCAAGGACATCAGCAGCATCATTAATATTAGTCATCATATTAGACTTCAGTTCCAGTAACGCAGATTCGGTACTGAAACCTGGTTTGAAGCCCGACTGACCTCCATTCAAAATTAGATGGTCTTGTATGTGGCACAAAAGTTGTTCGTAGGCCACTCTGTTCATTATCTTCAAAATGAAGGGCGAATTAGTAATAGGTCGATAGTTGGTAGCCAATTTGGGGTCCTGATCTAGTTTTTTGGACAGGGGTGTAATCCAAGAACCCTTCAATCTATGTGATGTGATGGTTACCCTGCTTATATGTAATAATACAGTGAATGATGCAGCATTTGGTGAACAAGTCTTCGATATGGCACTTTATCCTACATCTGGGTAGATGGTGCTTTGGTCAGACATATGACGCTCTACTAGAGAGAGTGGGCAGTGGTACCCGAAGCTCTGCTTGGATAATCTAGGCTTCAGTTAGGCTTATGAGTATGTGCCTGGCCACACAAGGCTTAGTCCGACAAGTGAGACAGTCCTGGAAAGCAATGAAGCTGTAACATATTGCTATAACTTGGCACAAAAGGCTGTATATTGGTTCATGATAATGAAAAAAAATATATAAAACTGTGCTGGCCATTGGAGACTTTGAAATGAAGATTCATGAGGCTGGGCTTGGACACGTGACCTGGATAACTGATGTGGATCCTGAGGAAAGGCCTTTGCTCATGAGAATACGTTGATTATACCTGAGCATGAAGCTGTGCTTAAGAAGATAATTGTTGCACCTGGCATATGACATATGACAGCTGAGTAAGAGAAGCGTCTTGGCATATGATGGCCAAACAAAATGAGGATGCCCCAGTGGCTCATGATGTCTCTTCTGATTGCCCTCCATTTTTATGATTTGAGGTCACGTGTGAATTCATCACACTGACAAACATAAGAGGGCCTAAAAATAGGGTATGCAACTCCAGATTTACATGCTATATAAATTCAATTGCACCGCATTGTATGTGCAAATGTGCTAAGGGCATGTATGTTCGTCCTGAATTCCCATAGGAAATCATGGTAGATACTGCCCACTTCCGCAGTGAAGTGGAAATTAAACTCCTCAGAATTGTCTTGTTTTTGAGGAGGTGCTACTTTACTGCATAGAAGGAAAAGGTGACGCCTTTTTAAGTAGCGCCCTGAATATGTGTGTCATTGGCTTCAGCTTCTGCACCTCATCCATCCACACCAAACTTGTAAGCAACCACAGCTCTGACTCTGTGTTTTTCATTTCCCATGTCAGCAACACCCACAAGGAAGGTGGCTAGAAGAGGTCCCCCACGTTCTCCTTCCTCTAGCCACTCTGTAGGAATAAGGAAGCTGTTGGGTGGTTATAGAGAGACAAAAGCTGGAGCCGCCAAAACAAAACAGGCTCTGAAGACCCCCATTTTCTTTCAGTTCCAATCTGTAAGGCCGCCACAAATGCTGGTCCAAGGCATGCAGGTGTGCACGAGGGGTTCCAAGAGATCACAAGGGGTCTCAGCTGGACCCTTGACAAGCCCCATTGACAGCTTTGTGTTAGAGCCTAGAAAGCCATTTAGTTACAGAAGATATGAGAGGACAAGCAGCACCATTAGTTGAACCGATTGATATCGTTAGAGACAATGGCCTATCAGTCAAACAGCATTTGCGTCTTCATAGGATTCAATCAATAGATGCATATCTGTAGACATGTGGTAAATATGTAGAAAACTATGGACTTACATTTCAGGGTTTGCGTTACAGTAAAATCCCCGAAACATTATGGAAAGGATACTGGGGCAAAATTACACAGATTGTGCACTAGTACAAGAGCATGAGTGCATGTTATAAGCACTGAGGCAAACACCTATCCTATCAATATATTTTTTTTTTCACCAGGGAAAACTTGACCCTGGTGCTTATATAGAGAGGTATTAAGCACTACTGCAAACGTTGGCCTGTTGCAAAAATGCATTGAAATGATCTTTTTGCACTATGATTACTTTTCCCCTAGTCATAACACTGTGTAAAAGTGCACTTATTCCTTTGCAAAACTTTTGTAATCCGGCCCCGGCTGTGGAAATTGAGGGAATGCTATGCAAATCATAGTGAGCATGACTGGAAACAACATTTCAAGTGAGTTCCATAGACCTGAACCACATTCTTTTGCACCTGACATGGAGAATGCCAAGGGGCAGCATATGATCAGGCTCACGTCTCCCAAATTGTTTGCCAGTTTATACATTCATGAATGAAGAGAGTCGTCAAAAGCACTAAAGTATTATAAAAAATGTTTATTCTTTAGCAATCAGATGTGTTACTAGCTCGTGCACACACACATCCATTCATTCACTCACTGCTCAATCATTCACCCACTGGCTGACTGACTGACTCACTCACTCATTTCTGTATCTGATCCTCCAATAAAATATTGCTTAACGTTTTCAAATCCCGGCCACGTTTTACTTTTAACAATAGGTCGTATGAATTTACAATTGTATGGGCCTTATTGTTTGGGCCTCTCCTATATTAGAACACCCAAGAGGGTTTTTGACGGCCGTGATTGGTCAATCTGTGGGCTATATTAACTGGTATAGCCCACAGATTGATTACAGCCCGGAACAATGTAAGCAAAGCTTACCTACGAGGAGGCAGCAGTTGATTTCAACACAGTACACAGAACTGAAACATTTAAAGTTTTGTGTGCCGTGTTGCCTTCGCAGCATGCATGGCATGGCCAGCCCCATCAAGGAAGCAAACTTCCTTTCGTTTTCAGTTGTCAATATCCCCCAGTACCTTGTTGGAACTGGCACAACTTCATCCCACATTGGTATGAAATGTGGGAATTTGAAACATTCACATTGTCCATCAGAAGATCCCAGCGTTCCTCGACCAGCGTTATATGGCTGCACTGAAACAGCCACGTTATAAGAAAAAACATGATGGGCTGCAGAATATTGCTAGGAAGGCACTGGATAAATGTAAATACCTCACAGTTAGTAATAAAAGCTACAGCTACATAGTAAATATGGGTAAAATAGCTGTATTACACAGTTTAGATATTTAAATGATATGAGAGTAATTTGTAAGTAGTTCAAATCTATATCTGCATGCATTAAAATATATGTATCATGTTGCATTATTTTCTACTTTTTCTCATTTATCGTACATTAATTAAACACTGAGGGTGTTCTAATAGCTTTATAGACCTGCAGCTTGGGCCGTACCAGGTGTTATGGTCCCTTGTAACTCGGTCTTCAGGGCCCATAACGGGGAGTACGGCCCTCGCTGCAGCTCTATATAGCTATATTAAGCTAAATTATAGCTAGAAGATACAATCTGTTACTCAGAGGGGTATTAGCTGCAAAAAACATCATGACGTTACTGAAGAAAAAGACAAAATAAAGTATTTTCGAAGCTATTTGAAAGTGGTGGAGATAGACAAGCAAGGTGGGGGGAAGCTCAGCCTGTAAATAAACAGAAGCTGAGAAAAGAAAACATTTGCGTGTGAGAATCCAGAGAAAACGATTTACCCAGACACTTGCAGGCACTCATATGAATAATGAATTTGGTTTATCATGCATTTGTCTTTATTTCATACCAAAATAGATCGCTGAAGATGTGTATGCATGGCTGAAGAAAAGAAAGAGAAGCCCAGGCAAACTATTTATAAGTTAAATGAAGCAGGAAGCACATATAATGCAAGAATTACCCTTCACATTCTCAGCCAGGAATCATGTGCCCTCATAGCCAAACAGCACAGTCTGTATCATAACACCACAAACAGAATGTATATGATCACCATCATAGAGCGAGTTAGTGTGGAATAGGAAAGAATCCAGTAATATAGGATGAAAAATACAGAAGGAAAACATAAATGTGTAGTGTTAAGTCTGTGCCAATTAATCTTTAGCAAATATCTCTACTATATACATAAACAGCCAATTAAGCCATTTGAGTCGAGCCACACACAGCAGAGCAGCACCCAGTAGCCATCCCTGGACGTTCACAGATCCAGACGGGCCATGCATTGTGTGTATGCATATTAACTCACATGCCAAGCCTTTGCTCCAAGACAATGGCCCTCATTACGAGTATCCCGGTAACAGCGTGTCCATCACCGGCATGCCGGAACATGCGAGTCCGTGCCCGTATGAACCTGCTAACAGCGGGTGATTACGAGTGCGTGAAAACGCGCGTAACCCCATGCCGGTATTGGCAAAACCGCCATGCCGGTAACCAGCCACCAACCCCCCATACCGACATTGCGGGTACCGCCCATTCCGTAACCGCGTCATAACAATCACTAAACACCGGCCGTGTTCGCAAAAAAGGACCCGGAAATTATGTCATCGCACAGGAACGGGAAATGAGCCGGCGGCCATCTTTAAAAACACAATCCATTGCCATCCTCCATAACCACCACTACACTTGTGTTGTTGTGTGCCACAACTGAAGCAGGATGTCGAAGGCCACCAGAAAATCCTCCCAAAGGAAGAGGAAGCAGCGTTGTTCTGATGCTGAACTCACAATGCTTGCTAACACCCTCGAACAGCATGCAGACACAATCAGAAGCACAGACCTCAAGCATGCGGCCCAAACCAGAAAAAAAGAGGTCTGGCAGGAGGTCGCTCAGAGGGTGTTGGCAGTGGGGAGCACCCCAAGGACTGCACGTGACTGCCGAAAGCGCTGGGACAACCTCTGCCTCCGGGTCAGGAAGATCCTGGCGGGAACAGGAGGGCTGCAATGGCGACAGGCGGTGGCACACACTCCCCTGTGAAGCTCACCGCATGGGCGGAGACCGCAAGTGCATTCATTGACCCGGAATCCATTGAGGGAATAGGAGACCAGGAGGTTGACGCTGCAACTACCACAGAGGAAGGTGGGTGAACCATCACATCCACGTATACTAAAACATGATGTGGCACAAGTGATGTGGAAGTTAGAGTAGGCAAGGCAATGCATGTTCCAAGGCTACATCAACACATCCATAGAATAATGAGTGCCACACCCTGCACCACACGCATGCTGAGTGAAAATCCCAATCCCAACAGAGGTGCAACATGACCCAACCATGCCCATGGGACCCACCACACAGACACCAAACCAATGCTATGCCACCAGCCATGCATTGATTGCCAACATGTCCCCTCAGTACACCAAATGCCACACACTAGAAATGAAATGATGCCTGAATGTATAAACATATCACACCGCAATACTTCATAGCTGCCATTTGACAACATCACTGATGACCTGTATCTCTTCTATCTCCCAGGCACCGATGAGGAAGGTGGAACACAGGACAGGGGTGCGAGTACATCCAGTGCACGCAAAGGGACCAGGGCCACCTCCACCCCCCGTCCAAGAAAATGCCTGCAGCAACACCCAGTGTGCCACGCAAGGCATCAACCCTGCAGGGGGCACCTGCAGCGACAGAACAGCAGCAGGCACCCAAAACAGTGGGAGCCGTTCAGCCGGCCACCACGGACGTTGTGTCTACAGAGGTGGATGATGAGGCTGGAATCATGTCTGGAACACACACACCAAGGCCTATTGCCAGCCCCGCCCCCACCTGCGGAGTCTTAGAGCCTGGACGATCCGTGTCTCCATGACTCTGACCTTGGAGAATTAGACATTGGGATCTCCGAGGAGGACAGTGCCCAGGACGAGGACCCCACACAGGTGCCTTCCACCACCCTGCCAGTCACCACCCTGCCAGCCACTGCTTTTATTTAGTTAAATCACTTTTTTCGTTATTGCGTTCACTGTTCTTAGTACAGAAAAGTGTCAGGTTGTGTTTAACATTGTTTGCAAGTGTTGCCAACATGTTTTTCAACTGTCAAGGTCTTTATCAAGGCTGATGGGTTTCTGTCCTTGGTTGGGTTGGGGTGAGCAGAAATGGCTCAGTGGCCAAGCAGTGTCCTCTGTAGATTGGTGAGTGGAGGTTAGGTAGTCGGCTTACTGGTAGTTTGATGGACACCACGGAGATTCGCGTAAACTACTTTGATATAGACCTTGACGGTCAAAACACGTGTCGGCAACACTTGAAAACACTGTTAAACACAACCTGACACTTTTCTGTTCTAAGAACAGTGAACTCAATAACAGAAAAAAGTGATTTAACTAAATAAAAGCAAAAAAAAACAAATGAAATTCGTGGACTTTACTCACCTACTCACCTGAGTAGGAATAAGCTCTATATGTGAATTCCAGCACAAGCGCTAAAAGAGTAGAAACTAAAACCAAGCTACCAGGACAGACACACTAGGCACCACAGGCACGGGCCTTTCAGTTTCTACCTACCGGCTGCCAGTGCACTTGAAATTTATAATAAAGGCGCAGCAACCCACAGTTCCTAGTGCTCAACAAACCCTGTATTGACCACACCCTTAATTGCATGCTTCTTATGACACCAGCAAGCTCATCAAATTATATTAGCTAGCAAAAAAACATTCTGCTTCATTATTTCATATCAATACATGTAAATGTCACCATATTTTTCAAAAGCCACACAAGATAAAAGCAAACATGTTTGGAATTAAGACCTGTGTTGATGAATCTTGGCATCAAATATGGCCTCCTATATCCTGCATGAATGTTAGTTACACCTACATGTGGTTCTACCAAGGAATATTCTGACGTTGATGATCATTATGCACCTATTAATTCCCTTGAATCTTCAGCTATGGATGCTTCATCCATTGCAACACCTTGTTCAATGGCGTACTCTAATCAAGACTCTGCTCTTGCAGCTCATAAATATTCCTTTTGCGACAAGTTTAAACCAGGAAAACATAACATTCCCAGGAACAGATCTGAGCTTAGTACATCTCCCAGCTCTTTGGATACGTTTGATAAACCCAGAGAAAAATCCAGATCTTCATTAAGCATGTTGAATCTATTATTTCCTCACCACATAGTTAACTGGCATTACTGAATAATGCATTGTCACTCTTCACTTTATTGAGTGGTTCATTATCTAGCTCTGCTATTTTTTTTCTTTTAGGTCCTTTTCACAGTATAGTTAACAAATTATTCTCTGTCAGGGGCTAGTGGAGAAACTGCTGCTCATTCTGCTCCTGCTTATGGTAGCCCCAAAATGTGTTTCCTCTTTTCTTCTTGTCCTTTAATTATCTTTATCAATGTATAATATGTGTCTTTCTATGTTTGATACTCTGTAATAACAGTTCTTTCTATACTTTCTTTTATGTATCCCCACTTCTTCGGTGCTTCCCACCTACAACAAAGTTTCTTTTTTTTTTACTTTCAGGTTTCTTTTGATTGTTATTTATTACATTATTGATTTGATTTGACTTATTTAACATATTCATTGCATTTTTATGATATGGTATTTTATGTTTCTTATGTTATGTATATGTATCACATTTTCTCCACTCTGATTGAAGAGTATTAACATGTGTTACTTGAATTGTCAAAGGTTTGAATCATTCTGTTAAGAGGCAAATATGTTTATGGCGTTTAGGGAAAAGTAAAGCAGATATCACATGTATCCAAGAAACCCACCTTGATTCAGAAGTTGAAAATTATAAACTTAAAAGATTGTGGGTAAGCCATCTTCTCTTCTCATGAGCAGTAGGTAAAAAAAGGAGGAGTTGCAATACTCATCAACAAGCGGGTATCATTTGAATTACTGAATGAAGAAAATGATCCATTACTTTGTTGACATATTAGTGAAGACACTATTATTAAACTGCCTGTTACCATTGTTAATATATATATGGTCCTACCAAGATTTTTGATTTGAGTTAAAAGAACAAATTATCAATAAAGATTATGAGTGTCTTTTTGTATGTGGTGATTGCAATCAGATTTGTGACTTAATCCTTGACTGTGAAGTTGAAACTAAACGTATTAACTAAATCACATAAAACATGGTTAAACTTTAAGTAATATGTTGATTTATTTTGATGAATCTTTGTTATAGCTGTAAGGTGATGATATAGTTGAAGTATTTTCTCTTTGAGTAGTAGGTGTAACAACACAAAACCTGCATGCTCTTTAATGTGTTGTATTTTTGTTTAATTGAAAATGAAATAAAGAATTACAAAAAAACAAACAACAAAAACTTTAAAGAAGGCCTTAATACTGTTGACAACTGGTCTTTTTGCCATCCAGACCTAAAAGAGTTTACTTTTTTCTCACCTCCACACAAATCTCTCTCTACATTAGAACATATTTTTGATAATCCTGCCCTGCTGATGCTTGTGGACCTCTCTGCGGCCTTTGATCTAGTAGATCATGCAGTGCTAGTGACGGGGCTCAGAAAGGTCACCCACTGCTCCACTTTAGCATCTAAATGGATACCTTCCTTCTTGGGACCTCAGACTGTACAGGTCTGTGCTGGGAACAATCATTCCTCTACTGTCACTCAAACATGCAGTGTCCCCCAGGGCTCCTGCTTTTCCCCTCTGTTATTTAACATATATATTTGACCTCTTCTTGACCTGTTAGACTCACACAGTGTCCAATATACCAACTACACCGACAACACCCAGGTGGTTCTTCAGCTCAATGGGCACTACTAGCAAGATCGTTGTGCCCTTAAAACCATCTCCATGGCCATCCAGGACTTGGTTGCATGTAACTCACTAGTGCTCAATTGCAAAACGCTGAACTGATGGTTGTTACCAAAGCAGGTTTGAGTAAGCTAACACCTCAGTATGCCATGTTTCAAATTGAGGGCCATACTATTCTCGTCTCCAAGAAGGTGAAAACATTGGCAGTAATTCTGGAAAAAGAACTATCTGTGAATCCTCATGTGTCCTAAATCAGCTCTGCATGCGCTCTCATTACCCAAAGGATACACCATATTTGTCCCTTCATCACTACTGAAAATTGTGCCTTGCTGTCTACTGCTCTCATCAACTCCAGGCTCAACTATTGTAACAGCTTGCTGGCAGCCACTACTGCTCTTAACATCCGAGCTTTGCAGGTCACCCAAAACAATGTGGTACGAGTGACCGTGGATCTCTCCCGTCGCACACATGTTTCTATAACCAGGAAAGCTCTACACTGGCTTCCCGTCAAACAAAGGATCACACACAAAATCTTGGCACTCACCTATAAATGCCTTTGTCTGTCATGCCCAGTTTATCTGTCTGATCTTGCCAAACTCAACATTCCTACCAGAAGCCTTCGCTTTTCTTTGGCACCTACAATTGTCCAGCCTAGATTCAAACTGCCCGCTTTGGTGGCACTAGTTTTGAAGTTCAGGCACCTCTTCTCTGGAATTCTTTTCCCACCTCCACCCTCCTTGTTAACAATCTCATCTCATTCAAAAAAGCTATTAAAAAATACCTCTTCAATCTTAGTCCAGATTAATGCTTTTCTATTCTACTGACTTTCTGGTACGATTCTGTCTTTTTTTGTTGTTTCATCTCATTTCCTTTATTTTGCGCTGTGAGGCCCATGGCATGTAGCGCTTTACAAGAATTAAAATAAATAAATAAAATAAAACAATGCATTACTTGCATCTGATATTCAGCATTCCAAAATAGACCCCATGATCTCTGATCATGCTCCTGTTTTTTTTTTTTTTTTTTTTTTCATTCCTTGAATGGAATCTACTACCTAGCCTTTCATCCAGATGGAGATGTAATTCATTTCTGCTAAAAGATCCCTCTTTCATTAAACACATTCATGACTAGTGTACTAATGTTTTTAAATAAAAAACCTTGCACACTTCTAAACATAATATTGTGGATGCATGTAAAGTGACATTAAGAGGATTTATTATACTGTTTGTCACTTTAAAAAAAATGAAAAGATTTCCAATGACTTGCTTCGCTCAATTTTTATAATTGGTTATTTAAATCAAATTACTTAAAACCTTTACTTTAATCATCTCCCAGACAATTATTTTAAACTTCTGTTAGCCTAACACATAGCATTTAATCAAATGCGCTCATATAGGGCTTGTTGCTACTTTTTGAGAATTAAAGCCAAGTATGACAGTGTTTCCAATAAAACAGTCAAACTACTAGCCTCATACCTCAAAAAGAAAAAAGAAAGAACTAGTGTTTCTTCCGGTGATGATCCTCAGGACTTGAGAGTAACAAGTGAAAGTCAAATTAATAATATGTTTTTTTAGAGTCTATTCTGAGCTATATTCATCCTTTCCTTCCATTGATAATGCCAATATGATTACCTTTCTACAGGACAATACATAAATAACTAATGAACCAACAGACTTGTTTTCACTGGATAATCCCATTACCTTGAAAGAAATTCTAAAAACTATTCTGAATCTTAAAGCAGGCATAGCCCCTGTTCCAGATGGATATCCTATTGATTTGTATTGCACCTTCTCTGAATTGCTCTCTCCTAAAGTTCTAGAAGTATTTGATCATTTAATTTCTCAAGGTCAAGGCCTAACCTGCCCCCATGTTTATAGGCTACTGTAAAACGTCTCGCCTCATTTTCCCACACTTTACCTCTGACAGTACTGGGACAAGGAAGAGGTAACTGAAAGTAATGAACACTAAACCTCATTTCACCACTCTAGTACTGGGATGAGGAAGATGCCTGCATGCAGAGTACTCTGTAGGTCAGGCATGTCCCTTTAACTATAGTCAGGCAAGTCCAATTGAGATTCCACACCTGCAACCTGTCAAGTGGTTGCAGGTGTATAAAGGGAGACCAAAAGAGCAGCAGAGAGAGCAACAGGGAGGTCTGCATGAGAGAGACCAGCATGGGAACCTTCTTGTGAAGAGGCAGCCATGGTGGGGCCTGAGAAGAAGCCAGGATGCCGGTCAACATCCCAGAGGACCTGTGGAGCCAGGGGCGTGTAAGGCCAATAGGATGCCACAGGTATAGAGCCTCTGCGATGGAGAGAGAACAGCTGGAGCTGCTAGTGAGAGAGAAAGACAAAAAGACCCTGTCCTAGTCCATGCAGAAGAAGCAGAGCTGCTGGAAGCACCCAGAATGCAACCAGCCTGAGAATCAGAATACAAACTGCAGAGCAGCTGGAGAGGAACGCCAGGGACCAGTGAGTGTTGGGGAAAGTCACTCAATGCTGTGAGCACTCCTGGATGGTAGTGCATAAGTAACACAGTGCTGTATGAATGAAAACTTGCATAGTGAATACCAAGCTGAATGAAAACTTTAAACCAAGCACAATGAAGCAAATTGAACACTGAACTAACTAAGTATTAAGGCCAACCAGGAGAAACCTGGAGAGTGTGAAACTGCACATGGAGCCAAGAGGCTGACAAAGAGAAGCTATATGAATGTGAATCTCTACAAAGGGGCAAATACAGAAGAACCTGTGTGGGCTGAAGAGCCTACGGTTCCTGGTTGCGCGACCAGTGAGGAGTGGACCGCATGGTCTGATAACTGTGCGTAGACCAGTGAGCCCTAAATTATGAAAGTCAAAGACATTTTAAAACAAACAAAGGAGAAGCACTGTAAGGGACTGGTTATGCAATCCAGAAGGACGGTCAGGTTGACCTAGAGTTGTGATGAAATTTGTAAGACTGAAACACATATCAGTTGCTACATTGAAGTCTGTGGGAAGGGAACCCTGAGAACTGATGAACTGCAAATGTTGTCTTGAGGACAGAGCCTCAAGACCTTTTCTTTTTTGAACTGTGGTGCCTGGAACTTGGGGAAGGGAAACACAAGGATTGTGTGGAACTGTATTGCCTTGAACTTCGGAAAGGTAACCTTGAGACTTTTGTGGAACTTTCTTGAAATTGGGGAAGGGGGGCTGAAAACGAAGCTAAGAGCTGGAAGAGGCTCAGAACTTAATCACTATTCATTTTATTATTGACATCTCTACACATTGTTTAGCTTAAATTGTGAGTGCAAGAGTAGGTTTTGGACACACTTTTAAGTAGAACTTTATGACTCAGACTTTTCTTAGTTTCGTTCAGGTAGGGAAATCCCACCTTAGCATAGGGCAAGCTAGGCATTCTACCATCCTGATATTTGATTTAATAAACCATTTTGTTTTGAACATTGAATTGGTTGTCTGTTTCTTGCTTCATGATGCTGTCACATCTCTTACATTCTTTCAAGACTGCTTGGAATCAATTTTTAGATCTGTCACACATTGAGATGGAGTTTCATAATACGTTCTTCTGGTTTAACAAAGTGTTGCCTCTAAAACCAAAATGCCCCCTTGCTGCAAAGATAGTGCTGGTATTTTTTAAGTTAATCACTAATTTGATAAAGATATTGCTATCCCATTTCGACAATTACATGCACATTTCAATCTTATTGAATCTGATGTTAAATTCGTTATCACTCTTATTAACCTCATTACCAAAAATTGACCTATTAGTTCTCAAACAATACCCTCTAAATATTTAGATGTGTAAGACATGTCCCAAAATCGAATAACAAAAATAAATTCAATGATCCAGAAAACAATGCACAAGATACAAGAAAAACAGTCTGTGGAATTATCAAAAAGACTTTCGGTGTGGCTTTGGAAAATGGCTGCATTTATAGTAAGTATCAGAAGAGGAAGGATACTAAATCTTACAGGTTATTCACAAATCCCAAGCCTATGATTGGGCATAGTGATTTGTACTATAGGTGAATCTATACAATACCAAGCTGTATTGGCTAATCCTAACCTTATGACCATGGCAGGACATCAGTTCTTTAATTAATTGACATTGAGGTCATCTTCTTTCCCATGATGCTGATTGAATGCTACGTTTTACAATGTGTATCCTCTAGATTTAACAGTTGATTGGCTGTTTGAGGAGGAGAATTTGTGGAGTGAGTGCCTTAATATAATTCAACCAATTCTTTTGTGAGATGTTACAGTGCAACAAGAAAATGATAACTTTACATCCCCTTCTCAAAGACCTCATCGGTTGGCATCATCTTACTGTTCCCATCATTATGGACTGTTCATCACCAGTTCAATATTGTAAATCCTCGTTGGAAACATTACTCACTTCTTTTTCCTTTCTCATGGTTTATGCATGATTTCTTAAGGTGCTTGAGAACGTAATTTGCTTGCAATGATATGAATATATGTATGTAGCTTGCAATATTATAAACATACTTCTCACTAATATTGTGTGTGTGCTGTTGAGGTTTTTCCTGGTAAGTCATTGGTACCTAATTAATTCTAATCTAAATGCAATGAGGTATTGTATGGTTCCTAGTTTGGCAATTCGATCTCTTTGAGTGAGGCTTTTTCTATAGAGGGAAGTGTTGCCGTTTGGTCATTCTTACTGAACATGTACAATCCACTCTGCTCATTGTTTCATCTTTGCTCAATTGTGACCTTTATTGTGATATGTTTTGATGTACTGACTAGGAACATAAGTTGTTATATACATTTGGAACACAGACTTGAGAACTTGGCTAAGCTTATGTGTCTCAGCCAATCTGTGTGCAGTATTTGTCTCTTAACTTTGGGGTATGTTACTTCTTTCTTGCTTTTGTATGACCTCACTACTGAAACGCAGGCTTGAGAATGTGTTTGCCCAACTGCTGTGCGGCAATCAGTCTTGCTGTGGGAAGTTACAGCTTTATGCATGTGTGCTTCTTTGCGAGAGCCTGGCTGACATTCTCTTTTGAGGGGATGAGGATTTGTATGTTTCTGAGATCGCTGAATGTGTCTTAAAGGCCCACTTGTGTTGTTCACTCAATTAGTACAAAAGTTCACTGTCATTTGCTATCATTATGAGTGCCCCTATTGGTTTGCAGACTAATGTTAGTTGCTACTATACTTGTTAAGGATATGTGGCTATACTCAGGTATAAGGTCTGCACTTTATGGCTCACTTGTCCCTCAGGGATACTGCTTACTGACACTTGGTTACTAGTGCATTTTTGGGCCTACATAGGGAATTCTATATTGATGGGTCTGATTTCTTAATGCTGTGTGCTTCTTCACAGAGATGTTTGAAGCTTGCATTCTCGTGCACGCTGGGGGCATTGGATGAACTCCCCAACAGATGGATTGAAACACTCACCATCCACTAAAGCAGCTACATTATTCTCAATTCTCAATCAATCTATTGATAAAACATTCTTGATGCTAATATTAAACAATTGGAACTAGACCATATTTAACATCCATCCCCAGATGTATGGGGGTACATATGGAAACAATACTTCAAAACCTCAATAGGAGCTAATCTACATACAGTATGTTTTTTTTTTTTTTTTTTTTAATAACTTAAAGCCTATTTAACTCCAATGAGAATGTCCAACATTTCTAATACTGCCTCCAAATACTTGTTGGTCATGTAAATCCCTAAATACTGATTTTATATACTCTATTTACAAATATAAGTATTTTTATTTCCTTTTGGGAGAACATATGGGAATGTTTGCAACATATATTTACCCTTTTCGAGAAGCATTAACTTTATGTAACCTAATGATTGGTGTTTTAGTTAATCCATATATGAACGCATTACCTTACCCATGCTTATTTACCTTGATCGTATATATAGGATTTCTTTACTTCAAATTGGAAATCTGCAAAAAAAATGTATTTTAGGACTTATGGCGGAACTCAATGTGTTCTTTCATATAATTGAAAAAATACATGCTTTCTCTAATGGAAACCTTGATAAATCATTTAGAAATGGGAAGTTTTTAAAACTTATTTAGGTTTAGAACAATCATTTCTCATATACTGAACCCCTCCTCCCTACTGTGTCTTTTAGTTTGTCTTATATGTCTTTCGTTGTGAGTCTTATGACATGCTTCTAACATGTTTTGGGTCAATTACTTCCCTTCAAGAAAACAAAGAAAGAAATGAACCACCTGAGCCATATTAGAATATTAGATCAAATGCATGCATTGAACTCCGGAAAATTGTATTTTTCTTACAGGACAGTGCTATTGTATTCATAGCTTCTTTAGCCCAGAACAGGCAGTTCTGCATGCTGCAGACAACTGCTTACCAGCATCACCCTTATTATGGATCATCACCTCTACTTCCAGAGCATTTCCTCAGCCCCAGAGTAGTATAAAAGACCCCTCAAGCACATACTGTTGTAGGGGAATGGAAAGGCATATACCTGTCACTGTACACCAGTAATGAGTGCAGGAGATCAACACCCTGCAGTGGCTGGCCTCTACTCATTCATCAGCACAGCAGGAGATAACCAATATCACATATATTTTTATTGATAGTCCACTGCTCACAAAATCCAGTAACCCTTCATATGTGCATTAAAAGACATGTCCTGTATATAACACATCCATACACACTGACTTTATATGGATTCCCCATTATTTCAGTTCATATTTAAATACTTATCACTCAGTAATGAACACTCAATAAATGCTTCTTACACCCTCATGAAAAAACAATGGGCCTCATTAAAGGTCGGGCAGTCCGGAAATAACAGTGGCGGTAAACCTGCTGCCACTGTTAATTCCGGAACGCCCGATCCCGAGTCCTGCAGGCGGGAGGTGGCGTTCCCGCCAGGTATGACCTGGCGGGTTACCACCGCCTGCAGGCGGACGAGGAAACACCGGCACCATCATGAGATGGTGCCGGTGTTTCCATGATCCCCATTCTCATTGAGTCCCACAGGTCTCAATGGGAATGGGGATTTACACCATTCCACCTCCGGAATTCCAGGGACACCGGGGTTGTAATGCCCCGGTAATTCCGGGAATCACGGAGGCGGAATGGTAATACGAGTCCGGCGGTAAAGCGGCGCTATTACCGCCTCGGTTACCCCAGGCCTCATAATGAGGCCCAATATTTTAATTATGAGAAATGTGTTATAAAGAAACATTGGCCCTCATTCTGACTCAGGCGTTAAGGGGTTTACGGCGCCGTAAACGGCGCCGACCCTTAACGCCTGATTACAAGGTTCCCTTTGCGGGATGGCTTTTAACGGCTGCTTTTTGCAGCCGTTAAAATCCATGCCGCAAAGGGACCTTGGCGATAATTACGGCACCGTAATTTACGGTGCCGTAATTATCGCCTTTCCCCATTCCCATTATGCCCTATGGGGCGAAAATGGGAATGGGGAAGGGTAAAATGGGAAATAGGGATTTACCGCCCCACTCACCTTGGAATGGGGCAGTAAATCCGCCAACCACCATGGCGTAAACGTAGTTTACGCCATGGTGGTAAGGGTACTACCCAGGCGGTAACTTACCGCCTGGGTCGTAATGAGGGCCATTGACATTCTTATTCTAACTATACACAACACGCTTAAAATGCAAGAAATCATTATTGACAAAGCTGAAATCATTCTCATTGCCCCTACCTCAAATCAAGATGAAGACTGATCAACCTTCTACAAGAAATCATAGTCACCTTAAAAACCAACTAGCTGCCTCACCAGGTCGTGATAGGAAACCTCATAGAAGCATATGTTTCAGTCAATACCTTTCTCAATGTGATATCAAATGAAGATTAAAAGGCCTCCACAAACGCTAAATTTAGAAGCAATAGAGTTGAGAGGGAGGGATTTGACTGGATGCCTGGGAATGTCCACAATTCAAGGACAAATTGAAACATTCCAATAATATTAAATGCACCTATTAATGCACCTTGATCTTTTCATCAAAAAGCATAAAAAATAAGAGAGCATACTTCAAAGTAGAATTATATGTCCATGGGGTTAATGGTGCCAGCACATAGCCAATTCAGAATAATGTGTCTGCTCTTAGGCGAATAGCTGATTTGCCTTGGGAGAGAAAAACAAAGTTCTTCCCGAAAGAGCTCAAACAGAATCCAAGTTCTGCTCAAATGCCAATGGGCATAGGAAAAATGTGTGAGTTCCCCCTCCATTCTCGAAAGCCTCTGTGCTCTCTCTTCAGTCTTGCAGTCGTCTGCCCCCTGCCAGCTCTACCACCCAGAAGAGCTGTGTGAAAGGCCTGAAGTTGGTTTTATTTATACTCTTCGGACATTCACTGTTCCACGCCTACAGTCTGAAGTTGTGCATGAAATCTTCTTCCAACACTAGGAATCTTTCCAAAAAAGCTGTTAGAGAAAGCATCTTCCTTGTGTAAATATTAGCCAAGGACCACCTTGTCATCAGCACAAGGAATATTTCCCAAAAAATATCAGCAGACATTAACTACAGCTCAGATGGTAATGTGCAGTCTCCCCACCCCCACAGTGCCTTATCTCTTGTTTTCTATTTGCTATAACATTGATTTTGGTCCTAGGAAAAGCCTATATAGCAGTGAACGGCTTCTATGTATACTAGAGCACTGTGGTGTGCAAGACTCAAGGTTACTGTCACTCAGCCCAGACTGCTGATAAAGCCTCCTAATGTACAGTACATTTATTTATGTATTTATTTATTACATTTGTATAGCGCATAGCAGCCCATGGGCATCGAGGCACTGTTACTTGCGGGGAGCTTAGTTACAGAGTAGGTAGAGCTTGAAAATGCATTTATACATATGTTTGTACATTGATACATTAGAGTACATAATCGATTTATAAGTACATTTGAGCTGGTCCAGCTGAGCAGGTGATTATGGTGTGTATCAGGCGAAGAGAGCTGTTTTCATGGATTTTCTGAAAGCCATGAGGGATGCCTCGCCCCCCGAATGGAGGGGGTAGGGCAAACAAGTGTGTGGGAGCGAGGTGTGGGAAGCTAGCGCCACCTGCTCTTGCTCTCTTTATCATGTATATGCAGAGCATGTTAGCGTAGGGTGTTCTTGTTGGCCTTGTGGAAGTAAAGAGGTGCATTCTTTGAGATAGGAAGTCAGATGTGGAGAGGTGGATGCACTTATGGGTCAGTGTCAATGCCTTGAATATTATTCTTTCTTTTATTGGCAGCCAGTGGGCTGATTTTTTGGTAGCCGTAATGTGCTCCCTTTTGGGGATGCCTTGGGCTGCGCGTAGCACATTGTTCTGGATAACTTGAAGTTTTTCCAGATTTTTCGTGGATGTCCCTGAGAACAGTACATTGCAATAGTCCAGCCTCCAGCCACTAATGGCGCTGGCTATGTTGGTGCAGTTCTCTTTGGACAGAAATGGTCTGACTGCGTTAATGAGTTTAGCATGGCACGCAGCTGAAAAGGCAATTGCGTTGACTTGTCTATTCATGGATAAATTGGAGTCCAGACAGACACCAAGGGTTTTTACTGCATCAGATACTGGGATTTTAATAGAGTCAATTGTGAAGTGGCTAAACTGGGTGTCAAGGTTTTTTAGTGTGTCGGGGGTTCCCACTAGCAGGAGTTCACTCTTGTCAGAGTTGAGACATAGGCCGTTGGCTGCCATCCCTGCCTGAATAGTGTTGTAGATCTTGTTGAGGGCGGAGGAGTCTGTGTCATAGTTACCTGTGAGAGTGAGGAGGATCTGGGTATCGTCGGCGTATTTGGTGTCAGATATACCCAGTGCATCAAGAATGTGGAAAAGAGGGCGAGTAAAGATCTTGTAAAGCGTGGGGGAGAGGCAGGATCCTTGAGGTACTCCACATAGGATGATGGTGTGTGAGGCGATGGCCGTGTCAGAGAATACTTGCATGGTCCTGCCTTCCAGGAAGGAGGGAATCCATGCTGTGGCGTCAGGGGAGAATTTAGCTGTAGAGAAGAGGTGGTGGCACAGGACATTGTGGTCTACGAGTTCAAATGCCAAGGTCAAGGATTAGGAGTAGGGCTGGTTTACCTAGGTCTCTGGCATCATCCATCTGTTTCTTTAGATCCAGTAGGGCAGTTTCAGTCCAGTGCCTAGGGCGAAAGCCAGATTGTCGTAGTCCTAGGAGCTTGTTTTCCTCAATGAAGTGTTGCACCTGCAGGTAGGCTGCTTTGTCCAGTATCTTGAGAAGGAATGGGACCGTGGTGATGGGTCTGTATTTGTTTGGAGAGGTGGGGTCCAACGTGTTATTTTTAAGAGGGGGCAGACCTTGAAGCAGCAAAGGACTTTCACTGTGGAAAAGGAGGCATTTACAAAGGCTGTTAGGAATCGAGTGAGAGTCTCAGCACAGTCCTTGATGATTGTGGCAGGGCAGGAGTCAGCCTTGCAGTTAGATGGCTTTATGGATCTCATGATGTTGATCATGTCTTTCTCCTGTATGGTCTTGAATGAGAACAGCGGGGAGGAGTCTGGGGGATGGAGAGGGGGTGGAAGAATGAGTGTTGGGGAGTGAGTATTTAGTGGCTTGTACTTTAGTTTGGAGCAAGCTCAGCTTGTTAAGCATAGCTGTTTGGATTTTGTCACACCATGTTTTATCTTTAGTGAGGTTCTGGGGGGCAGGAGTAGGGGTCTCTAATTCTCTGAGGATTGAGAACATTTCTTTAGTAGTAGATTTGGCTTCCTAGATCCTTAGTTCAAAGGATTTAGCTTTAGCATGATTAATTGCCTTCCTATACACTTTGGAGTGGACGTTGAAGTTAAATTTGTCTTTATCAGAGTGGGAAGTTTGCCATCGTACAAGGGCAGCTCGTTTTTCCGTGCGGAGTGTGAGGAGGTCAGGGGTGAACCAGGAGTTGGAGTGGCTAGTGGGTTTGGTTTTGCACGGTTTGAGTGGGGCTATGGTGTTGATGGCTGATTTGATAGCGACATCGTAGAATAATGCGAGAGCTTCTGGGTCGGTGGAGAAAGGTGGTCTAAAGGCTGGACCCTGGAAGCAGGGTATAAGCCTTTCCTTAGTGAGTTGGTGTGAACATCTTGCTAGGGCTGGTGGAAGGGGCGGGGGGTGGGGTGCTGAATGTGATGATGTGGTGGTCAGATCATGGTGTAGGGGTATTGCCTGTGATGATGAGTGGGCAGTTATGCTAGGCAACCCAGTGTAGGGTTCTGCCTAGGGTGTGGATGGGGTCGAAATAGAGTTCCTGAACCTTATGGTCGCGAGGGCAGAGTTAAGTGACTTGGCTGCTGTGTCCTTGGTGTCATTAAGGCCTAGGTAAATGTCACTGAGTAGGATAACTTTGAAAGACTTCTTGAGGTTATCTGTCAGAAGGTGAGTGAGGGAAGCCTGGAAGTCGTCTAGGGGGCCTGGTGGGCGGTAGATTTGGTGTATGGCAATGGTTTAGTGATGAGAAACATTAAGTTTAATTTGGCGGTAGTCACTGTTATTGTTCATGGATTTCTCAATTTTTCTGACAGTTAGGCAGTCTATGGCAATAAGTGCTATGCCACCACTGTTGGATAGGCGATCTTGCCTGGTGATAGAGTAGCCTGTTGGAAGGGCAAGAGAGAGTGCAGGTTTTGAGGCTTCGTACAACCATGATTCAGTGACCATAAGGAGGTCTAGGTTGTGAGTGGTGATAAGGTTTTGTATGTCCAGGGCATGTGTGTTAATGGATCAGGCATTGATCATGGCACACTTGAGATGTGGTTCAGGGGTGACTGGGTGAGGTGGAGTGGGCCGGGTGGAGGTGTAGAGTGGGGCGGTGGGCGCATTGGTGGTCATGCCAATGGGGGGTGATGGTGGTCCCATGTGTGGCTGGTGGAGGTACAGGTGCTGTGGCATTCAGGACATTGATATTGTAGTTCATAATGGGGGCAGAAGAATGTGGCATCACAGTATTAACATTGGGGCACCCATTGTCATGAGTGGCAGACACAGATACAGTGGCATTCATGGCATTGCAGTTCATAATAGGGGTAGAAGAATATGGCATCACAGTATTAGCATTGGGGGACCCATTTTCAGGAGTGGCAGACACAGATACAGAGGCATTCATGGCATTGCAGTTCATAATAGGGGCAGAAGATTGTGGCATCATATGATTAGCATTGGGGCACCCCTTTTCAGGAGTGGCAGACACATATACAGTGGCATTCATGGCATTGCAGTTTACAATGGGGGTAGTCTCATGTGAGGTTCTGGGGGTGGGCTCAATGGCCACGGGTTTGGTGATCAGTAAAATAGGGCTGGAAGTCTTCGTTTGGTGTACTTTGTGTATTAGGTAGAGGTGGTCCAGCGTCACAGCTTTTTGGTGCGGATCCACGAAGTTTGTGGTGCATTGCATACTGTTTAATGCAAGGGATTTGTGACTGAGCGGTATGGGAGAATGCATGCTTGTTGTATGGGCAGGGCCCTGACATCTAGTTAATAGGCATGCGTTCCGTGCACTCGTGGTCTGAAGCTGTGATGGGGGCTGCACTACAAGCGTGCGTGAGCGAAGCCTCCTTAGTCTTAGGGCAAGGGGGGGGCAGGACTTCTTACCTTGTTGACTCGGCTGTGCTTCACAGCTGGTGGCAAGCGGGCAGTGAGGAGCCTGGCCTCTCAAGGTTGTAGAAGTCCTGGATGGGACATAGGAGTTCCGGCATGGCAGCCTTGAGCAGCAGAGAGCTGCAGAGAGAGGGGAAGGCCTTATCCTCAGGCCTCCTCTGCACGGCTTCGCCTGCCGGCGCTCTCCCACTCCATTTATGGCAGGAGGGGAGGCACAGGCAGGGGGGCCACCCAATCAGGACACGGGCCAGCAGCAATGAGGTTTCTGGGGTGGATTGCGTTGTTGTGGGTGTCCACAGCAACGTTGTCCGGTATTTTAATCGCGGGTGAGACTGCATGTGCAACCATAGGCTAGTTGGCTGCTGGGGGCAAACTGGAATCCTCCAGCGTCGCTTCCACATCCTCAACAGCTGTTTCAAGTAGCAGCTGGTCAGTAGATCGCAGCGGAGCTACAGAGAGGGAAGGGATGGCCTTATCCTCAGGCCTTCTCTGCATGGCTTCACCTGCCGGGGCTCTACCACTCCCTTTAAGGCAGGAGGGAAGGCACTGGCATGGGGGGGCACCCAATCAGGAGACGGCCAACGGCAGTGAGGTTTCTGGGGCAGATTGCGCTGTTGAGGGTTTCCACAGCAACACGGTACGCCATGTTAATTGCAGGAGATACCGCTTGTGCAGCCATGGGCTGGTTGGCTGCTGGGGGCACACTAGAGTCCTCCGGCATTGCTTGCACATCCTCAACAGTGGTTCCAAGTAGCAGCTGATCAGTAGATCACAGCAGAGCTGCAGAGAGAGGGAAAGGCCTTATCCTCAGGCCTTCTCTGCACGGCTTCGCCTGCCGGAACTCTCCCACTCCCTTTAAGGCAGGAAGGGAGGCCCTGGCAGAGGGGGCCACCACATCATGACACAGCCCAGCAGCGTTGAGGTTTCTGGGGTGGATTGTGTTGTTGTGGGTTTGTGTTGTTGTGGGTTTCGACTGCAACGCGGTCCACCATTTTAATCACGGCTGAGGCCGTGTGTTCAGCCATGGGCTGGTTGGATGCAGGGGGCACGCTGGAGTCCTCTGGCGTCACCCCCAAGTCCTCAACAGCTGTTCCAAGAAGCAGCTGATCAGTAGATCACAGCAGAGCTGCATAGCCTTATCCTCAGGCCTTCTCCACAGGGCTTCGCCTGCCAGTGCTTTCCCACTCCCTTCAAGGCATGAGGGGAAGTGCTGGCACAGGGGCCACCCAATCAGGACACGAGCCAGCAGCCGTGAGGTTTCTGGGGTGGATCGCATTGTTGTGGGTTTCCATGGCAATGCGGTCCACATTTTAATCACGGGTGAGACCGCCTGAGCAGCCATGGACTGGTTGGATGATGGGGGCACACTGGAGTCCTCCAGTGTCGCTTCCACGTCCTCACAAGCAAGCTGTTCCAAGTAGCAGCTGATCAGTAGATCGCAGCATGGCTGCAGAGAGAGGGGAAGGCCTTATCCTCAGGCCTTCTCCGCACGGACTAACTTCGCAAAAGCAAATCTTGCGGCATGCATTTGACTAAAAACGAACATTTTTTCATCATGGCTTGAGCTATGGCTCAAAATGTCACTTTAAGCATGGCATATACATGGTTAGACACGTAATTACATGTAAAAATGATGATACTATGATTAAGTAAAGCAACCATTTTATATGAATGATTGTAGCCTTATGTAGCTTAGTGACATTAGATTCCTGTTTTATCTTCTGTGGTATGGTTAATGGGGGTGAAAGAACAAAGAAATATCGAGGCTGAGTACCACTAATGAAATGCACCATTTTTGGCCTCTCTTCATGTTAATAATTTGTGTCTAGCGTTTGTGCCTAGTTCACATAACAGATTTTACACTATTATACAAAGGAGTACGTGAATTTACATTTCCATGACAATACAATGGCGGTATAGGTTCTCGAATCTGCGGTAAGCCTTGTTTCAAGAATCTCTCACAATGTAGTTCAGCTAAAACATACGATCGTCATTTACTCTTCATTGTTTCAGTGTTTATACAAGGATGAGGCTTGTGAGCGCCGACAACACTCGAATAGCAGTTCATATGAAGCACAAGGTTTCTTTGCTTTGCTTAAACAGTCGGCTCGTAGAAAACCTAAACATTAACAGAACTCAAAGGTCGGTCAGCTCGACAGCAAGACGAAAACACAAACCACCATTTTAGAATATGGAACACAAGTGAAAACCAAAATGGCAGACGAATCTTAAAATGGCAGCGAAGTTAAGACTCAGAAATCAGAACTTTGCAACGCGGTTTTCCATGTAACTCGAAGGGGCTTAGGCCAATATTAAATATAAGGATGCAATATATAATTACGGTTTAACAGAGGTATCACTTGGAAAGTGGAAATGATTGCACTGGGAGAACTGTGGTGAAGAACAGACCCAGCACATCTGCCTGTCTCACCTCTGCTGATACTATCTTGCTCCTTAGTGAATTCACTCAACTGCACCACTGAAAACATTGTATGGATTTATTTAAAATCACTTTGTGGTGTGTTACATTGCTTCACATCGAAACAATTGATATAAGGTGAAGGGAGGTGGGGAAATGAAAAGCATGCCCTTCACAGCTATGCCACAGGGCTGCAATACATAAGATCTCTAAGGCAGCATAAAGATGGGCACAGAAATAAGAGATGAGGGGCAACACAAGGCAAGGGTTGTCCATTGAATGTCCACAGATCTACAAACATTCACAGTAACTTCATATCCTCCTACTCTCCAGTCCACAATTCAATCCCTCTATTTTATTTGCAAAACAGATTATGCAAAAACTACCCAAGAATTCTCAGAAAAATATCATATTCTACATCTTCTTCTCTACACCTGATATTTCCACACACACCTTCATGCCTCTTCTTCCTCCACTTTCTTTTTAGGTAGTGAATTATTGGACACTACAAACAGTACTATCAGAATTAAAATAGCTCGTCTTTGGACCAGTGCAATGCTGTGCACCATGGTTTCAATATGCCAGTCAGCTGACTCTGACCTTCATCCTACTCGGGTTGATAATTTTGTACCACAAGTGGGTAAATATGGTGGCACAAATTATTGCAGAACTTAGAAACTGGAAGAATCTGGCATGATGTGCCATGATGTGCTGTATAAGTCACCACAATGTTATTGTTATTCATTTCCATCAAATACGGGTGCGTGATCTACTTACCCCATATCAACAATGACAACATGACTAGCTATGCACACCGTGAGAGGTGTTGCTTGCCAGCAGTCGCACACTTTTGTTTGTCAGAGTACTCCAGTGATGTCAGTATCACATTTCCAAAGACCAAGGCTTCCTCATTTGCACTGAATGCATGTAACTGCATTCAAATGCATGGGTAATATGATGTTTAGACTATGCTGCAATGAACAATCCCTACATATCCCATTATCTTATGATTATTGATATAAACATGTCACTGTGATGAGATAAATGTTTGGATTATCACAATGCATTAATAATATGAAGGGAAGTGGGTCCCTGAAACTCAATGTTGAAAATGTGTGCTCAGGAACCGGCTGCTTTGTGCGTTATGGGGATTTTGAAGATCCCTTTTAGGATCAGACAATGAGTTCACTTGTAGAACCTGAATCTGAAACAATACACTTAAGAATGAAAGCTGATGCCCTAACCATCACAGCTTAGCTTTCAAGACCAAACTTCTTACCATTGTGGCACAATAATTCCATGACATCACTTTGGAATTATCCCTGGCAATCATACATTGACACAAGTACGATATCAAGTATGTATTTATTTGTTGGTAATTGCTAAAGCGCCCACTGTAAGCACAGTTTTACTTCACGATGCCCCACAATGGGGAGATGGAGGATACAAATCTCATTGTACACAGACCTTGTTATATTCCAGAGCAGTTAAGTGCAAGGGAGAGGTAAGAGGAAAGGTGCACTGCGCATGCACTTCACAAGAAGAGCAATCATAAGTGCAAATGAGCCAAACAATGTATGGGGAAGTGAGGAAGTGCAGTTTGCAGGTGTAATCTTATGCAGATTGTCAGAGTTCTGGTTGAAGCAAGCGTCAAGAGGTTGTATTAGGACAAGACAAAGCCAGGCCATGGCCCAAGTCATGTTTATAAATCAAAGGACTTTTCCAATAAGCTATTGGCGTATAGAAATCAATGATATCTCCGGTCTCTGGAGGATAGCTCAGTGGCAATGTGCTCACCTTGGAAGCAAGACAACATGGAGCAACACAGGTTCAATCCTAGGGTCCGCTCTTAGTTTAGTTTAGTTAGTTTATTTGTAGAGCGCAGCCGAACCCTAGGGTAACTGGGTGCTAGATTTAGGTTAAACAGTGGTTACAGAATGTTGCACATACAGGTCAAAGGAATAAGATGCCGTACAGAGAATGTTTCACAGGACCTGGTTACAGGGTAGTCCATGAGGTGGCATTATAGTTTATTGCGGGACCGGGATACAGTTTTGGTTTGCCGCCTTGATCGGAAACAAATAATACAGATACCATAATGACAGACAAATAGCTTTAAAAGAGTGTGGGCCAAGTGCAGATAGCTACGTGCAGAAGTCTAACTATTGTTGGGTTGTGAGCAGTTCCTTAACTTTGGCTCTGAACGTCCAGAATGAGGTTTGTGCTCTGATTGTCATGGGTAGTGAATTCCAATGTTTAGCTTTTAGTACTGGGAAGCTTGCTCCTCCAGCTGTTTTCAGATTGAATTTAGGTATGTTAAATTGGTGTAAGTATGGGGATCTAGTAGGTCTGGTAAAGTTCTGTCTCGTGAATTTGTCTGAAAGGTAGCGTGGGGCTGTCAAGTATAAACATTTATGTGAAATGATCAACGCCCGTAGTTTAATACTCTCGCGGATGGGGAGGCAGTGAGATTCCTTTCTAAAGGTGGATATGTGGGCCTTGCGGGGAAGATTGAGGGCACATCGGAGAGCATTGTTTTGGAGTATCCTTAATCTGTTTAGGTTATGGTTCGAAGAACCAAGGAAGAGAGTGTTACAGTAGTCCAACTTGGACAAAATGAGGGCTCTGGCCAGTGTGAGGCAGCTGTTGGTAGAAAGAAACGGTTTACAAACATTTATAAGTTGGTATAGATGGTGGATGAGATAGTGGCATTGATTTGTTTTTTAAGGGAAAGTGTGAAGTCAAAATACACCCGCAATGTTTTGACTTCTTTCAACACTTTTATGATGTTACCATCAATGGCGAAGGCTTTATATCTAGGGTCTAGCTTGTTGAGACGAGCCTGGGAACCAACAATAAGCAGTTCTGTTTTGTCATCATTTAAGCAGAGGCTGTGGGTAGCCATCCATGCTTGGATTTCCAAGTAGATCTCATTAAGCTTTCCAACATCTTCATCATAGCTCCCCGTGAGGGCGATAAGGATATGGGTATCGTCATCATAGATAGTATATGTGACACTCAGGTTGTCTAGGTGGTCAAAGAGGAGCTTAGTGAAGACATTGTAAAGTGTGGATGAGATACAGGAGCCTTGGGGGACTCCACATTGGATTGGTGCGGGGTCAGCAGTAGCGCTGCCAGATGGGGCGAAGACCCTGGTTGATCTGTCCGAAAGGAGGGACTGAATCCAATTGGTGGCATCCTGAGAGAATGCAGCAGCCAGGGACAAGTGTTTGGTGAGGATTTGGTGGTTGACTAAGTTAAAGGCTGCAGACAGATCTGATAAGAGCAGAATGGCCAGGTTGCCCTTATCTTTGGCTTCGTCCATTTGGATTTTTAGATCCAGGAGGGCTGTTTCAGTCCCGTGACTGGGTCTAAAGCCGGATTGTCTCAGTCCTAGGAGGTTTTTGTCTTCCAAGTGTTACTGTAGTTGGAAATACGCTACTCTATCTAGAGTTTTTAAGAGGAAGGGTACTGTGATAATGGGCCTATAATTAGTAGGTATGTTGGGGTCTAGGTTAGGTTTTTTGAGCAGGGATAGGACCCAGGCCTCTTTGAGGTTGTTGGGCACTACGGTATTTTTGAATGAAGCATTAATCAGCGCTGTGATAAGAGGAGCAAGATCTCTGGCTCTGTCCTTAATGACTGTGCCGGGGCATAGGTTGCCTAGGCAGTTGGACGGTTTTAGGCTAGCAATTATACTTATTACTTCTTCCTCTGTAATGCGTGAGATGTGGAAACGTGGGCAGTTGGGGGGAGGAGGACTGTACGATTCACTAAGGTGGTCTTTATATGAGAGATTGCTTTTTTTTAGCTTCAATTTTGGTTTGTAATAGGTCAATTTTGTTGGAGAGCGCTTGCTGGATGTTGTTGCACCAGGTCTTGTCCTTGATGCAGTTATCTGTAGTGGGCGCAGGTGATTCCAGTTCTCGTAGGATAGAGAAAAGCTCTTTAGTACCAGATTTGGCGTTGTGAATTCTAGTATTGAAGATCTCTTTTTTGGCATTCGTGATGGCAGTTTTATAGGTGGCTGCTGTTCGGGAGAAATTATCCTTGGTAGTGATCGATGGGGCTTTTCTCCAGCAGGATTCTGCTGTTCTATTGAGGTTGCGAAGTGCCTTTAGTTCTGCTGAGAAGCATTTATTCACATGTGCAATGGGTTTAGGTTTTCTAAGTTTGAGAGGGGCTATTTGGTTCAAGGCTTGGTCTAGTGTGTTGTTGTAGAGTTCCCCTACTGATGAAGGGTCAATGTTGGGGAAATTAGTGAATTTGGAGGTGATTGGTTTTATCAGAGGTCTCAGGTTTTCGATGGTTATATTGCGTGAGTTTCTAGTTAGAGTTTTGGGAGACTCAGTAGTGGGGTTTGCTTTTTTGACTGACTTTAGGTATCGAGAAAGTAATAAGATGGTGGTCAGACCAGGCACATGTTGTGATGTCGGTGACAGAGATATCGCAGTTGACGATTTGGGAACCTGGTTTTGAGAGATTAGTCAAAAGATGGGAGATATCCTCCTCAAAGGATGTGAAAGCTCATGGAGGTCTGTAAATTAGATGGAATAGTACTGTTCGGGAGATAGATAGTGGAAGTTTGAAAGATAACAATTCTGCAGATAACGGTATGTCTATGTTGCTGACTTCTCTGATATTTAGACTGGTTTTGGCGATGACCAGTACTCCACCCCCTAACCCAGTGGCTCTGTCTGTTCTGATGATAGAATAGTTTTCTGGGACCGCGATAGAGAGAGCTGGTCCTGCGGTGGAATGTAACCATGTTTCGGTTACTGCAAGGAAGTCCAGATTGTTGGAGGTGATCACATCTGCAATGTCGCGAGAGTGTGCTACTAAGGAACGTGTGTTGATGAGAGTGCCTTTGATTGTAGTGGCTGTCTCTGGGCTAAACGGAGATTGGGTGCGTGGAATATCATGCTAGTGGATGTTGGGTTTGCGACTGAAATATGGTTTTATGGACAGGTGTGGTGGTTTACAAACCTTAAGTTGTGGCGAAGTGGTTCTGGGGGGTACGTGCTTTGTACGGATGCGAGAACTGAGTCGGGCATTTCTTAATGGCAAGGGGCAGGCTATGTCAAGGTTTGATAAGTTTGGTGCGTTAGTACGGGAAGCTAGTTTAGCATTTCTCAAGTGTCGGGCAGGGTATGAGGGGTGTGGGCGGGGTGGCATATTTGGCAATCCATTCTGCTGGTGATAGGGTAGTTTGGGTGGGGCAGGTGGTTCCAGTGGATGCGATGGGCTGCATTTTGTTCCAAATATTGGGCAGGAGGTTGGACGGCGCTATATCGTGGAATAGCGGGAGGATGGTGGCCATAGTGAGAGTCACATGTTTGAAAGATTCCATGCTAGAGTGGGTAGCGGATTCGGTCAGTCTAGAAATGAGGATCATACAGTCTCTAGTGGTAGGATAGATTGAGGGTAGCACACAGTCTGAAATACTGGGCTATTACTTACTAAGCACAACATTGGTTATTTGGGTAGTTCAGATCCTACAGATCTAAAATACTGGGCTATTACGTACTAAACACAACGTTGGCTAGTTGGCTAGTTGGCTAGTTCAAATCTCTTAGAAACATCTGGGTATTGAGTGCGTTATAAATAACTAATCATATATATATCATATATCCATGTGCCAAATAGGTCGTTAATGGTTTCAATAGGATATTGAAGGAGAACTGTCTTTGAATTTTTTTTTATATAATATGTGTGTTGTACGTGCATGAAACCATCGTGCAATAATGAGTTGGGAGTCAATCATGTCTGTCATTTCAGAATAAGAGGTTCGTTCCCTGCAAGTAAAAAAAGAAGGCTGTTCTCATTATTAAGGATCAAGCTGCAAATCCTTAGCAAACTCTTAGGCATTAAAATCCACACGCTATTGACAGTCTCTTATTTGGTGCCCCTTGAGTACACAGAGCCCTCCTGTCAACGTGCCAGTATCACTGTCTTCAGCTAAAGGTCACAGCCTTGATTGAAATGTGAAGTTTGCGAAGACCTTCAACCCTTTCAATCCCTGCCATTTTATTATCCCGTGAGCTCTTATTCTGGATAAAGACCGAAAGACAATGCCAATAGTAAACGAACAGCAAACTTAAATTAATCTGCGCGTAATATCACAAATGTACATGAAAAATAGAGCTGCTCAGTTTCCAGAAAGGAGGTGTGGTAGCACATTGTCCAGCGTATCGTTACAGTGCTATCCATTGCATGACGTTGAAAAGCAGGAGACGCGAAGATGTTGCGTGTCACCTTTAACAACAATATACTGGGAATACATGATCTACCCGTTTGGGATGAATGGGAAACAACAGATACATATTTTCAGTAAGGCAGAGTTATGATAAACTGATTTATCACATCAAAACCTATTCAGATTCAGTGGGTGTGGGAAGTGACACACATGGTATCTCTGAGCTCTCCATGTGAACCTCACTCCTCTTGTGATTTTTGATCTCCTTGTTGATTCTCTACTCTGATCTCATGTATATGCTCGTGGCTCATACGAGCAATGGGGGGGACCCCGAGTTATGATTGTTACTTCACACACAGGCCGAATTTCCTGGGTTTTGTTGTGATAAATCGGTGTGTCTTTACTGTGAGTTTTAAACGGTTTTATTTTGCTACATCATCTTCACCCAGAATTTCTAGCATTGTTCACTTTGTAGAAATTAGGAAAAAAGACCATGGTCCATTGGCCGTAAGCCATGGCCAATTATCATGCCCTATGATCATGGTCAATATCCCCACACTAAAGCAATATGCCACGTGCGGCAGGGGCATTACCGACTCAGGTAATGCCCCCGTCATGAGGGGCATATAGCTATTAGTACCCCGACCTGCAAGAACTGCGTGAGCGGGGCACTAAAAGGTTTGTTTTTGTCCCGAAACGCTGCAGCGTTTTGGGAGAAAACAAAAAAAGACAAAGAAAAGGGCTGCCTGGAATGGGAAAACTGAGTCCATTTTCCCTTTCCATGGAGACCAACGGAAGTGGACGCGCTGGAAACAGAAGCGTTCCCAACGAGTACACTCCCAAAAAAAAGAAGGTAAGTGGGGTTGGGAGGGCGGAAGGGAGAGGAAGGAAAAATAATAAAAAATAAAAAAGTACCTCGGTCTCTGGCGGGGAACAATGGAAGCCTCCAGCCGTGTGGAGGCTCGGAGGGGGGATGGCCCCACTCCGAGTCTCCACACGCCTGGAGGCTGCCATCATCCCCCACCGGGGACCAAGGGATAGAAGGTAAGTGGGGTGGGGTGGGGAGGGCAGGAAGGTGGGAGGCGGGAGGAAAGGGGGGAAAAAAGAAAAAAACCTTACCTGAGTCCCCGGCGGGGGCGAAGGCAGCCTCTCAGCCGTGGGGGGCTCGAAGCGGGGATGGCCCCGCTTCGAGCCTCCTCATTGGCTGAGGGGCTGCCACACAAGGTGGCTGGAATCTCGGCCGAGAATCGAAGGATTCTCGGCAGGGTAATGCCTCGGCGAGGGCCAATCAGAATGGCTCTTTCATTCTGATTGTGCCCTCGCTGGGTACTAATAGTAAATAACCAGGTCCCGCCGGCCATGGTCTTTGGATGTGGTCACTGTACCCATTGCAACAATTAAGCTAAAAGACAGTGTCCCAGTGTCTATGACATTTGGCTCATATGCCCTTAACTAGTAAATAACTAGGACCCACCGAACATGGCCTTCTTCCTTGGCCAGTGCCCATGTTCGATCAATGAGGGTAAACAAACGTGGCAAATCACCACCATTAGTAAACTGCTCCCATGAGCCATGGCCATCAGCAGTGCCTTCATTGCAACAATGAGGCTAATTGCCCAAGGACCACTGGTTTCTTTTTTCTGCCCTTACTCCATGTCTGCAATATTTTCCTTAGAAATCGCCCATATCCATTTTCACTGTGGTGCCAACTTGTATTGCCACGAGAATAGTTTGCTCACCTATACAATTTTTCATGGTTATCGCTGGTACTCTACATTGCTCGAAAAATAAAAAGTCCTCTCCATCCCCCCTGCCACTTCACATGTGTACATCCTTTTTAGCCCCCCCACAACTTCCTCACCACTTTGTAAATCCCTTTAGACCTTCTTCAATTACCTTCATTGCCGTGCTCATTTGTTCTGAGCCCGTCTTTTGAATAACCAGCAGTAATGCAGTGGGATTTCCACATTAAGATGGGCTCTTGGACCATCTGCAAAATGCCCACTTAATCAGTTTGTCTCATTCACCCTCCCCATGTCTACACAGATACCGACAGGATTACTGCGGCAATAACATGAATCAAGCAAAAAATAAAAGGCAGGATTTTATTTCTGGAAAGCCTCAGTGCTGCAATGCTCTGATGGTAACTTAATAGTACATAGTTTCTAATATTCTAACGACCTGGGAAAAGATATGCATGTTTCAGAAGTGTTCCAAATGAATCTAGGAATCTTTAAAAATACTTGCTCCAAAGGCCAAGCAGGACCATTCGTTGGTCAGTGGTGTACTCTGAACGGTGGAAGGCTGAGAAGAGAATGTATACTTAATGTACTCTATAGGGAGTGCATCCCATGTGATAGTCAAAGAACGTTCCATCAGCTTAGTAGGGCATCATTGTAAATGACGTTCTGGGCTGCAGAAGGGTCACCTGAAGACTGCACTGTAGGCCCTCAGTTCTAAACAGGCACCTCACCTGGTTACTTCGTCTCGATGATGATCTTTATGAGATAAGCAACATCATTTTAAAAAATTGTGCATACAAAATGAAACGCTTAACATGGTCAGCTACACAGGAGCCATCTGTGAGAATCCTGGAACACTTATTTCTAAAAACTTCTTTTCTAACAGGGCCAGTCACGGACAGAGAGTTGAGGCAGCTGGGGAGCAGGTGTAAGTGGATCTAGGTCACCTGGCATAAGCCCCGCCCACCTGGTCCCTTCCTGCTTGCCGCTCTTTTCCCTACTTAAGGAGCCCTCCAGCCTCTTTCCCTTTGCAGCTGGGGAGCAGGTGTAAGTGGATCTTGGTCACCTGGCCCAAGCCCTGCCCACCTGGTGCCTTCCTGGTTGCTGCTCTTTTCCCTACTTAAGGAGCCCTCCAGCCTCTTTTCCTTTGCAGATGGGGAGCAGGTGTAAGTGGATCTAGGTCACCTGGCCAAACACCACCCACCTTCTTAGCCCTGCCTCTTCCTTCCTGCTCTTAACTCTTAGATCAAGGGTATCTCTCGCCTGGGCGTCCAAAGCAAAGGGCAGTCAAAGAAAAGGGCAATTCCAGGGTCCAACCCCCTGCTAAAACAGTGGGTAAGCATGCACCAACATGTATTTACACCCTCTGTCCCCACAGGCCATCCCCACCCTCTCTGGTGCCCCTGTGTTGTTCCCTTGTGCCCTCCCTTCCGCACACAGGAGTTTGTCCTGATACATTATGGTTTCACCATCACCGTCTTGTGGCCAATGCTGGATTTTACTTATTTGGACTTCATTGATTCATGGTGTGTCACCCTTTCTCAACTCTCATGCTGGACTTCCTTTGTATCTTGTACTCATGGTGGCCCTACATCATGCTGGTCGCATCTTCATCTTGTATCCTGGCTTGCAACATTATGTGTTACTACTGACCTCTGCAATTGTATTCACTCTCCCCTCTTGCTTCTCCACTCTTTTTGACTGCTTACTCTCTGTTCTCTCCTCCTCCCCTTTTCTCTCTTTTCCTATCTCCTCCCCTCCTCCCTTACTTTCTTCTATGCACTTACTCTATCAGAAATGTCCCTGGACCTAGTATGATAGCAACCTCGTCTGTCGATCCCCCCTCCCTCCAGCACTATCTGAAACGTAGTCAGGACTAGTACGATAGTCGCTTGTTTTGTTCCTCCCTCTCCATTTCTGCACCACTCTCCCTCACCTTTTGTTTTTCTCCGGCTCTACCAGAAATGTCATCAGGCCTAATACGGTAGTCGCCTGTCTGTTTCCATTTCCTTCCCACTCTCCCGCGCCCTTCCTTATCTATGTCTTAGCTCTTGCACTTTCTGAAATGTCGTCAGGCTGAGTACGATAGTTAATTTCACATCCTTACTGTTCATGGACTGTAAGAATGTCATTGTATTTTCCTTTGTTCCCTCCCTTGCCTTGAAGCGCTTTGAAACATATTGTGCATAGGCGCTATATAAATAAACTATCATATCATATCAAACAAAAACAACACTTTTGGCTCAGCCTACCAGCTGTTCATTGTTACCCAGGCAATGCCAGCAATTGACCTAGTGATCCTTGTCCTAGCTCCAGGACACTTTGTGCACGCTTGGTTCTCCTTCTATATTTGTGGCATAACTTCATGAGGCACAATCTCGTCTGCCCTGAGCCATCAATGCTGGTTCAACGTGGCTGCCAAGCACTGATATTCGCTGACCTTTGACATGTATACTCCAGCTACAGGTCAGTATGACATTTTAGCAACGAAGTGAGAAGTGAGTGGCGACACTATCATGCACTTTTAACAGTAATCATTTCAGACAAGGAATTCGAAAAGTGGGCATCTTCTAATTTTATAAAATGGCTCATGACATCAGGCATATTGCCCACAGCTTAGAGTGACTTCTCTGTACCTGGTTGAAGAATATTCACTCCCTTCTGTAGTCAATGGGGATTTCCCTGAAATTAAGCCACCAGCTGTTTCACTGGTAAAGCCAAACTCTGCAAGCATTGCCTTGCTGCACACACAAACACACATGGCTGAAAGGCTTCCTGGACACGTTATTTGCAGTGTCTAGGGTATATCTAGGGTATATCTGGAAAGAAATGGGGTCTTCATCTCAAGACCTATCCTTGCATCCCATTTTGTAATATCTAACCTTTGCTGTGTGCTAACACGTAAACCACCCAGGCTAGGCAAGACCTATGAAATATAACTATATTTTAAAGCACACCTATAGGTACATGCTTCTCACATGAGCTGACTACACTACGCAGGCAGATAATAGGGCATATTCTATGGCAAATCAACTGAAGGTGGCCACGTACAGTGCCACATGTAGGGGGGAATAATTTGGACAAATTGCACATTTGTGTGAATTCTTCCTGATAATGCAGACATCAGACTTTCACACGTACAAGTTATGAGTGGGTCTAGTCCAGATGTCTTGGACTAGGATTCCCAGGTTCCCTGACTATTGACTATCCTGGCTAGTGGTGATCCAAGTCGATGCCTAATGCATTGGGAATGCCAAAGGTTGCAGACCCCTGGGTTAGCCAATCCCTGGCTTTACTAGCACGCTTATCTTTTAGAATGAGTTCTGCTAGGAACGTGTGCGTACACCATAGTATTTCCCAAGCATTTTCTGATAGTCTTGATGCTCAAAGGATTCTGCTGCGGCACACCTGTGACACAATGTGAAGGGACCCACCGTGTCTTCGGTATGCATGCTGCATCTCCTCAGATTTAAAATATGAGCCCTCACGGCCACATAGCAGACATGGTGGAGGCAACAGCTGCATTGTCTCTTGCAATAAAGGTTTTATTGGAGATAATGGTGCAGCATGAGATTTCACCAGACAGCACAGACAAGTCTTTAACTTTTATCTAACGCAGCAGCTTTGTTAGGCCTCATGAAACCAGACGGATGCAGACTCCTGAGCAGCAGATGCAGTGCTGAATAGATTTCCCGGAAGCAAAGGAATGCATCGAAGTGGGAAGAAGCGCTGCCTGGAAGAGGGCGCTCATGGCCATTGAGGCATATTGAGCTGCAGTGATATGAATATGCCAGGAAGAAGAATCATTGTTTAACATGGGTTAAGGTTTCAACTAATAAAAAGGTCAACTAGGAGTGGCATCTTTTGTGATGATACAGAATACTAGCATTTGAAAAATACACATAATTGTTTGGATACACAAGATTGCATTCAGTGTCTCATGCTGGTGTGCAAATACATTCCGTGGCTGTCTTGGGATGTGCGATCTTCTTTCGACAAGACAACAAACTTGTAGCCTAATGAAAATCATAGAATTGTTGGAAGACAGGAGATAACATTCATTGGATGTAAGGGGGTGTGCCAACATTTTGTAAAGAGAGAAACAAAGTAGCCTCTAAGAGTATCGTTCAGAGCAGTGACTGGATCGGAGAGGTCTTCCTTATATGTGATGAGTAACAACCTAGTGGCATGAGGAATAAAGAGGTTTAGAACCAAGATATCGAATGAAGCGCCTGTAAACCCCATTCCACCATGGCCAAGACGTAGTGCCTCTTCACATGACTCCCCCGGGGGTACTGGCCAGTTAATAGCAGAACAATATACATAAGGTTTTTCCGCGTGCCCAGAAAGTCAGATCACGCCAAAAACTGGTGGGGGTCATGATCAAAAACAGTAGACAATACTAATATCCTTCACCTGCAAGCAATCAGAGTGAGCAGATTCCAGTGTTGAAGGAGAGCAGAATGGGGCAACACGGTGTGCTATGTGAAGGCAGCACTAGTCAGGCTCATGGATATCCAGATGTCGGCATCACCTCACATGCCTCCCAGAGGTGGCCCAGCTGCATCCTGTAGGGTGGGACCGCCCACCACAGAGATCCAGCATTCTTCCATGCCATGCAGCTGAGTGAACCGTGCAGTTAGACTTTAAACAATCGCACACACCACTAACACGATGCATTGCAGTCCCTCGAGAGGATGGAGGTGTTGAAGATGTAGACAGAGAGGGAAAGTTGAATGATGTGGGATTTCACAGCAAAGCCAAAGGAATGCATTTGACATCCTGTCTAAGGCAGCATACATATGGCCCCTGAGCTAAGAGACGAGACGGAGCACAAGGCAAGGGTTGCCCGTTGACTGTCCACAGAGGTACACAAGTTCACAATGACTTCATATCCACCAGCTCTCCAATCCGCAATTGTATCCGTCTATTTTATTTGCAAAACAGTTTATGTAAAAACTACCCAAGAATGCGCAGAAGAAAATCATAGTCTCTAACCCATGTCCTTGTGAAACGATTGAAACTATCCGGGCATCATACAGAAATGAAACTCAAATATTATAATTAAGGAGGAGATCTTCCTTCACGTCTTGTTAATATGGATTGGTAGACAAATGGGCGGCCCGGCACATCAAGGACCATGAAGTGTATGAAAACAGAGTATTAGCAGAGCTGGCTGAGACACTACTGCAGTGATCTATCTAATCGTTGAACTAGATAACATAATAAATACAGGCCACACATGCATCCGCTCTTGGATAAACCTGTATAGACTAACATTATTTTCATAACATGCAGCAGGCATTCAAACAGCCCACACGGTACTATGTGAATCATATGTATACATCTGTAAAATAACCAATGTATAAACTACGCAACTATCGCCCTACTATGTTATCAGAATACATATTACACTTAAATGCAGCGCAACTTTTCAGGAACCACACTCCTTTGATGCGTACCTGTAAAGTAAAATGTCCGCAGCTTTATGCAATGCCAGTGGCCTGTGTATGTAATGAAAGGACCTGGCTTTCTCTGGCATTACAAGCAGAGCATTTGACCTTTTAAAGATTGACTTAGTGCCTGTGGAGTTCATCTGAATATTTTCCAAACATCTGCCAAAGTGGGCAATTCCAATGTGCAGAGGGTTGTTGACCACACTGATATTTATTCAAGCTGCTGTGCAAATGTTCCTGGGTCCCACACCGGAAAGGTGGCTGACCACATCATTTCCAGCCTGTTTGTTCTTGAGCAGCAGCTCCAATTTTAACCTATCAGTCAGAGAGGGAGTTCTTCGTTTCGCACGTTCATCATATCTCCTGACACGGCAGTGAAGAAATCCCTTTTTCAGAATGGAGTTTAGGTAGACTCTAACTTTACCAAATCCAATTGCGCACACGGTTTAAAAAAAACAATTTTCAAATAGGGCAATATAACTTTTTACCAATTTTCGCAATGTTGTGCTAAAACCAATTTTGTTAAATGGGAGGCAATACTGGTCGGTATCTGAACGTATTGCCTTCCCGCTGTCAATCCGGAAAAAGGAGAAATCAGAAGGTAAGTGGGGTTGGGAGGGTAGGGAGGGGGGAGGAAAGGAAAAAAAAAACATACCCAAGTCCCCCGCTGTGGGCGATGGAAGTTTCTCAGCTGTGTGGAGTCTCGGAGCGGGGATAGCCCTGCTTTGAGCCTCCTCATTGGCTAAGGGGCTGCCACGCCCCCTGCCGGGAACAATGGCCATGGAATCCCGGCTGAGCGATTCCTGGCTGGGTAACGACCTGGCTAGAGCCAATCAGAATGTGTTTTACATTCTGGTTGACTCGCTGGGTACTAATTGAAGTTTATGCTTGAAAGTTTACCATAGAAATACATTAGAAAGCTTTGCGGTAGTACTTGCAATAAAGTGCCAAAGAGAAGTAACAGACCTCCCTTGTTCCCCCAAATGCCTTTGCCTCGAACATGCCAATCCAGGTTTCATAATGGCAACCCTGCTGTTAATCATAAACGACTGTCCTCGGTTTTAACTGTTGCTTCAGACATTCCAAAACTCTATAGCAACCTGAAAATGTAATAAGTATGTTCTCACTGTCTGGTAATTTCAGTTTAATGAGATCACCTATCACTAGAACACACCCTTTTGCTGCATTGGGGCAGAGAAAGCAGGGTATGGGCAAGTGCTGGTGAGACCCCGGGTACGGTCAAGTGCTTCAGAGATCCCAGAAGTAGAAGTGCAAAGGTGGTGCCCAGGGAGTTGGCCAAAGGATAAGTGCTAGGGCGGAGGAATCCCAAGGGTGGGATGCATGGCCAGCAGGCAGGGGGCACACAGGGGCAGTACTGAGAGGGGGAGGGTGCTGGTGTCAACTGGGTATATGTCCTGGTAACCTTTGGGATTCATGAGTGACCAGACTGCCAGTCTCAGTGGCAGTGGAATGGTTAGCAGGGAAGGGAAAGAGGACAAGAGGTAGAGAGCAGCAGAGTTTTGGGAATTTTTCAGAACTTAAGGAGGTCCAGTTCAAGTCTGAGAGGGGCAGGAAGGCTGTTCCAAAGAGAGGCACCAGATGAAGAGAGAGGTCTGCCTCTAGCAGAGAAGTATTTGGGGTGTGAAAGTTGGAGATAGCATCGGCCCAGGCCCCAGAAAGCCTTGTGGATGATGCAGATGGTCTTGAATGTGATCCTTGGTGCCACCAGGAGCCAGTGGAGGGATTTTAGAGCTTGGGAGGTACGGTTCTTGGACTTGAGTCCAAGGATACATCTTACAGTCCTGATCTGGAATAGCTGAAGTGGGCGTTGACAGGAAAGGGGGAGATTAAGGGCGAGGTTGTTGCAATAGTATACCCTAGAGAGGACCAAAGCTCTGGAGACATTGAGCTTCTAGAGAAAGGTGAGGAATGGGAGAATGCCACTAAGAAGGTGAAGCTGGAAGCAAGCCTTCTTGCAAGGTCCAAAATGGTAGGGGTGAAGTAGAGAAAGGAGTTGAAGTTGACCCCAAGGTTTTTAGCCTCGCAGGATGGTGTGGGTAGAGGGTCCAATGAAGGCGGACAGAGGTTAGGAGGGAAACAAGTTGCAGGTGTCCCAATAAGAAGAATTTCTCTCTTACTGGCATTAAGACAGAGGTCATTAGCCGCACACCATGCCTGGATAGTGGTCATACAATAGGTCGAGGAGGAAAAGTAGGTGGCAGAGTGAAGTTTGAAGGGAAGCTGGGTGTCATCAGCATAACACAGGAAGTGAGGAGAGAAGGAGAAGATCAGGTGAGCAAGAGTGTCTAGATAGCTATTGAAGATCCACAGCCATAGGATATAGCCTTGGGGAACACTGCAGGTAGAGAGTGAGAGAGTGAAATGGTGGAGGAGAAATGTCCCAGTTGCAACTGGGAAGGGCGATTAGTGAGGAAAGAGGTCAGCCAATCCATTGCCCAATGTGTGTCGCTGAGCGTTATACAGAGCTGTTTTGTGAGGATAAAGTGGTTGCCAATGTTAAAGGTAGAGGAGAGATTGATGGGAATGAGAACGGCAGGAGAGTTAGAGTCAAGATTTGCAAGCATGTCTTCACAGGTGTTCAGGAGAGTATTTCCAGTGCCTCTGGATGCCCAGAATTCAGATTAATTGGCATAGACGTAACCATCATGATCAGTATGAATGTTCAATTGGGGGAAGACCAACTTCTCCAAGAGTTTACCCAAGAAGGGGGTGGTGGAGATAGGGTGTTAGACAAACAGGAGGGGTCAGCAGAGGTTATTTTAGGAGACTTTGCTACCCTCAACTTAGGCGGTTGTAACCACCTCCTTTCCCTGTGTACTGGCATGCCTCTTTGGCCGTGCCTACTGATCAGCACATGTCTGGTTTGGAGAGAAGAAAGACTGATGGTTCTCAGAGTCCAAGGATAGAGGCATTCCTACTAGCACATGGTTGGTGTCCCACCATTCATAGCACAAACTGGAGGGCCTGGCGACCCCAATCTACAGCAAACCCACCTGGCGGAACTCTTACACTAGGCAGGATCTCACATCCAAATGTTTTAATAAATAAGGCAGCTTCCCCACTCCTCTGCCTCAGTCAGGGGGTCTTAACGAGTGGCATCACATTGCTGTTACAACCTGATTGTAAATCTAGTGGGCTTTTCTACATTTCTAACAGATATTGGGAATTGGGGGAATGGAGATCAAAGCCCTATCTATTAATATGTTTGCAAAAATATAAGTTATATCTTTATGCTGGATTTTGCTATCAATTTGTTTGGCTATACGTTGTTTGATAGTCCACAACTCTTTGACTACTGTTTGCCCATCAATAAAATGCACACACTTTTCAAAATCACTCTTAGGACATCTGTTCTCTTGGTGTGAACACTTCTGCAGAATAATACTAGAATTACTTTTACACAATTACATTTAAGCTCTTAATAAGCATTTGCATTTTTCACTGCCAACTTGCAGCAGCCTTCCAATTAGTAATTAAGTGTTTTCTTCAATCTCAATCTATGATTAGGGGAAAACATTTGCTAACCACGATCATACATTCTCATTCTGCCAATATAAACACTTAAGGTGGGGAATTTGATGAAATGGCAAGTAATGGCTGCAGACTCTTTCCCTAACAAAATCAATCAAGGCGATCAATCAACTACTTGGACAGACTGGTCTCTGTAATTAAAGCAACCACTTTTCCAGGGAAAACAATGGCAGCGGACATTAAACAAACTGTCACATTAAAGTTTTGCACTTCAGTTTGAAGCATACTCGGAAAAGATAATTCAGCAGGAAGATGTCTTTTTCAGCGATGCCTGCTAGAGTTTGAGAACATTTGGCAAGCAGACAAACCGATCAGTCAATTTCCTTGGTAATATACATTACTTGATTTTTAAGGAATGATAGACGAAAAATATGTAAATGTATACAGGACAGAGTAGTACCTACCAATAGTTGGTCCCAACTGAACAAAGCAAATCTGTTTCCAGCAGTAAGTGATTATGAAGCACCCTGTTTAAGGGACACATCTTTTCATTCTGCTTTAGAATTTCACTACCACCAGTGGAGTATAGTTAACAGGGACATTTCATTGTGAAATTGGAGATGATATTAAATACCTGATCATATGGCCTGTTGTTATTTAAACAATAAACGCTCACTTGAAGGGGGGCAGTGCCGGGTCAATGACCCCCAGCGAGAGGTCATTGCTACTAGCAACCCAGCATGTTATAATGGGAAGCTAATCGTTTTATTTTCAAGTTGAAAAACAGCATGTTTGCCGTTTCTCAACTAGAAAAAAAAAATACAAGCCATGATGGCCACCAAGGATTAGTGAGAAAGGAACTACACAGTGTTCTCGCTGCTGGTGAGGGAGAATGGAGCACAAGCTAAGTGGGGTGAGCTGGGGTGGGTGGGTGATGTGGAAATGGGTTTAGGGAGTGGAGGGGAGAAGAGGAGGGAGAATGTAGCACAGGAGCACATTTATCTGAATCCCAGAAGAGAAGATGGCGGCCTCCCCCTTCCAAGGAGGCTCCACGCGGGGGCTTTACCTTGAGGTAAAGATCCCATTCCAAGCCTCCTGTTTAGCTGAGAGGCTGACACCCCCTCCCCCCTATTGCCTAGGGCTGGTAACAGTCATTAAGGAACTGGAAATTACAATGGATGCTTCAAAAATAAAATTAAATACAATGAATAATGATTTAAAACTATAATGTTCTTTGGACATGCCCAAATGAAAAATGGAGGCTAGACGGACATGCCAAAAAACAACCATCAGAACTACTGAAAATAAAATTACATTAATTAAAAGACACTTGCTAGACTTCCCACTTAACACTTATGGATCAGAAGCCAGAAAAGCACACAGAACAACCAGAACTGTGATGTCTGACATAGTGTCGGACAAAACATAGCCCGCAATTTGAGGCTCTAAAAATCATTCTCAAGAACCTTCAACTATCAAATGAGCATGGAAAATGTGACCAATTTAGACCTCCAATTTAGTATTTATCTTCCCGGAGACCATTGGAGATAAATGAAATTACAGAATGACAACATTTTTGTAACAAGACAAGAGAAACATGCATAATCAACAGCTTAATGCACTGCAAGAAGCAGAAGGGCAAGTTCATTGAGTCTTTCATTCATGGTTGATAGCAAGACAGCAGGAGTGTTTTCGAATTTGTGTTGTCAACATTTTGTCTTGAAGTTAGCCTTCTGGTATGCATATTCGAACTAAACCAGTTATGAGAGTAGTAACTTGGAATTGTGCGAATGCTAATATTTTTTCTTTTTTTTAAATATGTGTAAAAACAGTTTGGGTTTATTCCACTTACAGACGCTGGAAATATTGATGTTCGTTGTTTAGCCTTGCAGAGCACTTGCTAAAGGCTCAGTTCAAACATGTTTCTGACAATTTAAGTAGTCCATAACTCATAAGCACGTGAATTGGAAAGAAACAAAATAATTCTAAATATATACGTTAAACAGTGCTGGTATTTCTAGCACACTTATCATGTGTGTGCCTCATTTGACAAACATGTGAACCCGTACAGTAACTATAGGGGGAGCAGAAGTTTTACTTTTTCACATATTTTTGAGACATTCAATGGCATGTGACCAAAAAAACTTGAAAGGCTGCGCTTTACATATGGTGACTATTCAGGAATAACACTGGACCTATGAGTTCTTAATGAAGCAGTGCAGTCACTGATGTTTATTGTGAAATGGAAATTATCAATCAGAGAAAAGCACATTTCACAGAATCAATCTTTGCTTCATTCTCAAAAAGAACTAAAAGAAAAATCTCCAAAAAGTTGCTGTTTCCTTAAATTCAATAATTCTCTTTTCACTGGCACATGTTTTGTTTTCCGAGAAGTAGATTTAAATTATTTTCGATATGGCTTTGCCACCCCTCCAAACCCCCTGTTGGCCTGCCTTCGAGACACTGCATTGTTCATTGCTTTATACTGTTAAAATGCGTGTTGATGTGTTGCTCTTTTCAATACGTAGCAATCCCTGATCTTTTGAAATGATGACTGCCAATGAAAAAAAACAAGTGGCCTAGATATGTCAGTGAACAAAAATAAGTGACACAGATATGTGATGCCATCAGGCATGTCATCCTTGATGTCATGGGTGTTAGTCTCAGCAGTGAACAGTGGTGGCCTGAGTTAAGTTCCTTAGCTTGCCGTAACTGGTGAATTTCTGTATTTTTTTTTCACTACATTTCATAGGTTTTTATTAGTGCAATTTAACCATAACGTTCCTTTAACAAAGATGTTTCACTGTGTTTCACAGGGGTTTACCACACACCTCTTAATTTGCTACAAGTTCCTTATAACTTTCTAAAAATAAATCTCAAATGTTCCCATTTATGTTTGCCATTCCAATACCCCATCCCTTTCATAAATACATGTCATTCTTATACTGTAAATATCTTGTATATTATTCTGTCATAATTCTTTCTTGCAAAAAAAAAAAAAACAATTGGTAGTCTGCAGACTTTAGGAATGCCCGGGTCGATTTCGCAATGGGTGACATTTGCGGATGTCACGCCGTGTCTGGGGGGTGTCTAGTGCTGGGTGACGCAGATAGAAGTCTGCAGACATTATTCCCTATTACATTATTACCTATTACAGACACCCCTGTGCATGCATCTCCCATTGCTGATGTCCATGGACTTTGGCACGTCATCACAGATGACGCAGTGTTATAAAATGTCCGTGATTGGAGTCTGTGCTTTTCGGTCGATTTAGGAAGTATCAAGTGAAGCCTGTGCCATTGCCACCTCCTAGCAACATTCTTAACACTTTTGTCAACTTTCTACAACTTTTTACACCGTATTTTGTTCACTGACATTCGTGAATATCAGACAACCTTGCAGACGCCTCTGGACAGCGTCACATGACTGTGCACACCAATGTGATGTCAAGACATGTCCTCAAACTGCTATGTGCTTCACAAACATTTTGAAAGTGCATTTTCAGCCGTTCTAGGAAGTTTTAAGTTTAGATTTTACTCTTCCACAGCTCCTAGACCAATTCTTAATTATTCTCTATCTGCAATCCAGGAGAGAGCACCTGCTTGGAAGAGTATTGGATAACTGCTATTTAACTTCAAAAATAGCATTAGCCATCCTTACTTCTAGGGGCCACCACCACCGACACACCATCACCACCAGCCTGAGGGCCTGGACAGAGGAACAAGTGCTATGATGCAGAGGGGGATCAAGAAGAGCAGGAAGAGGAGATAGAGGAAATGCCTATCTCTAGCACTCAGGAAGAATCATGGGTGTGGTGGTTCTTTAAGACCATACGAGGGGTACCAAATGCACAGGCTGCCCATGTTGAATGTATTGAGTATGGAATCATACTCAGTCGTGGACAACACAGACAGTATTCTTTTGGTGCCACTTCCATGTGCTGCCACACCGTCTCAATCCACCCAGGTGCTCTGGGAAAGGCTGTCTTCCTTTACATAATCTTCCTCAACCTTTCCTGCCACCACACAGGTCACTACCCTGGGGTAAAAGATCCCACCAGCTGCCCCACAAGCCATACAAGAGGCTGTTGATCCATATCTTTCCAAGACAACAGTACTCTGTATATACTTTGACACCCCACTCAGGGGAGGCCAGTTTCAAAGTGCTTTTGAGGCTGCCATGAAGGATTATTAGAAACACTGCTCCCTACCTTAGATTTAAGGCACACCCAACATGCTCCCCATTGCCACCTGCCTCTCCATATCTGTGGTTGGTGCCCTTTCCATGCTTTCCCTCGCCCACCTTAAGTTGTTGCCTCTCATGCAAAAATAAAATTAAAAATCAGAAACAAGTTCCTTTTGAAGCCAACTTTCACAGTTAAAAAATAGAGCTAACAAAATAATTGTATAGACTCCATCAACTTTACATTTTTCAAAAAAGTAGTTAGACGCAATAAGACTCTCCAACATTTCCCTTAGCATGTTTGACTATGCTAATGGAAATAATGGACAATTGTATACTAGAGAAAATGTAGAAAAGGAGAGAAACTATGTTCTTCCACAATTACCTTTCTCTAGCATACAATAAGAACCATAAACTGCAGCAGACCTTCACAACTATATGCGGTTTCTGCAGTCCCCTTTCCATGCCTGGCATTGCTAAAAGACCTGGATGGCATGTGCACAACATCGTGCACAGGAAGCCCTTCTACCCTTTTTACTTGTATGTTTGTAACACTCTCTCATTGCCTGCTGTTGCAACGTCACACATCCATCCACCATTCACATCCAAAAACTATAAATGTAACCCTGTCAGCATATTAAACTTCCACACACCAACTACCCCTTAACAATATTCTACAAATATTTTACATCTGCATGTCTCTTACTTATACACACAAATTGCACACAGTTCTGCAATAAATGCCCAAATGCATGTTTTTACTTTCAACAAAATGCTCTAAAAACTAAAAGTTTTTAAAAGCACAGCATTTTCAATTTTCCTTCCACATGAATGTCATAATTTCCAACTTGTCTCATTACTTCCCTTATAGGACCACCATTCTCCACCTTCTGACCCATATGTCTATACTGCTAATGTATCTAAATGCAGCAATTAACATCACATAAAAAGTACTGTTAGTTTCCAACAACTACTAGAACACACAATACACAGCTCCAACTACAAACTGCCATTCCAATACCTCTAGGCCACATTTTCCTTTAGCTTTAAAAAAACTGCAACACATTACAAAATGCAGCATTCACCCTCTTTCTATACCTATCTAAACATTGCTCTTTATTTAATACACCACCAATTCCTTAGTGTCTAACAACATATCCATCTCTCATCAACCTCTATAACACAATTGAATTTCCTTACTCTTCCATACCCCTCTTACTAACACACATTAGCACACAAACACACTCACTTCCTCACCCCTTTTCAATCACACCTACACAACCCTCATACCTAGGCACTAAATCACACCATTATAACAACCACTGTTTTCCTCAAACCATCATAATGTTCTTACTTATTCATCACACTGTGGGATGTTTTTATCCATGCATCCAAGCCCTACCACCAAAACTGTGCATTACTGGCATTGAAAACATCATAATGGCCAGAGCTCCCCAGAAAATGCACAGGAAAATCCCATTTCGCCTATATTGTGAGCTCAGAGAGGCAATGCTGATTGCCAAAAGCAAACCCATAACTGTTGGGAATTCCTTTTTCTTGAATGTCAAATATGGCAAAATCATGGGCACAGAATTACTTTACTGCAGAAACACACCAATGCCATGTCCTGAACATGGACAATATACTCCATGTAATATCACTTGCTGAAATGAATCAATCTAAAAAAAATCCCAAGGATGGATGCAGTAACCACAAAATCCTGAGGGTGGCGCTAGCGGTCTAAACTCTGACTGGAGAGCTGTCTTGCAAAACTGTCTAGTGCAAAGAAAGGGGTCTTATTTCATTAAAAGTTCAAAGGGGTTGCCTGTCCTGAGAACTCTTGACACTTCAGAACTCAACACAAGAAGCCAGGAAATCACAGGGTTCTGTTAATTAAATGCAAAGTGGCTCCCTGGCCTCCTGATCTCAGCTTCCCAGAGACCACACAATGGCCCCTCTCCTCTGAAAGGAATATGTTGATTTTTACTGTTTCCCGTCAACAAAGGCCTGCCTGCCCAGAGGACACTTGTGACTGACCCACCCAAGTCTTGGAGGCGGACTCCAACACTCTGAGAACTGACTTGAAAGCACAATATATATTTTACAAAAACACTGATAACTCTTTGTAATCAAATGACAGAAATGTATAACCTTGAGAGCCTTAATTTAGAAAATGTATCTTCAATTCAAGCCCAAACTCCAATTTGTGTGATGTTCTGGGGCAAAACCCCGCTAATTGTTAATATTACAGACACTGTGTTTAAGTTAGACAAATGAAAATTTACTGGAGTATGTATGGACAGGCCGTGTACATGTGTACAAATCTGGAGAAAAATCTGATGTTGCAAAACCACTAAAAAGGTGCAAATATTGCCATTTCTGAATGCAAGCCCCCAGGAAGAGCAAAGTTTGAACAGGGGATACCTCCTGTGATATGTGAGGGGTGCATGTAATTTTAAACAAATGTTTACCTGTGCAAATATGTCTTTTTATATCAAATATAGATTGTGTGCAATTTGACAGGGGAGTGTCCTCTCTGCAAGCCGTAAAATGACATCGCTCTGACTCACAGTTCTTTCCCCAATCAAGTGAGAAATGGAAATTTGACCAATGGCAAGTGGAGAGGGGTAGAGGCTAGTGATGCTGCACACACACCCATTTTAAAAACAGATAAAAGCAGACAGACAGGACAGATAGGGACTTTCATTTTCCACTTGCAGCTGGAAGCTCTCCCGGGAAAATCCATACTTTACCTCCATCAATCTCCAGAGAAAGCTGTGCAGAAAGACCCAGAGAAAGCAGAGCAGTATCCAAAACCAGAGAGAGCTGAACCGGAGTCCAGTCCAAAACCTGACCAGATCCGTGGCGAGGCATACTTCTAAATATAGTGTGAGTACATAGTAGAACTCTGCAGAACCAATCTCTTAGTTAAAATAATATAATTCAATTCTATTTTAATCTAAGTAGAACTGCCTCCTAACTGTCACCTGTCATTTTCTAGTTGCTAGCTGTCACTTGTCTTTTTGAACTTTCAAATTTCAATCTGAAAAACAACCTTTATTTAATCGCTCATATCTCCGTGACCGTTTGTGATAGAGACTTGCAGTAACTCTCATCTGGAAGCTGAGATCCTAGGCTTTCCTAGGACCCCAAAAGGATATAGCTAGCCCTTGTAGTTCCTCTGTAATCGCGCCAGACGCACTCGCGAATTTTGCCGCGATTTGAAAATTTCTCCACTTGCAAAAAGATAGCTGCTTTTGCTTTCCTCTGAAAAAAATCGTTTGCCTCATAAAAACTATCCCTGAATCATTGCAAGAGTGAGCCTGGACTAATATTAACTAGATACCACTCACCCTGAACCTCTAGAGGGAATTAAAAGCATTTTAGCATATTTTTCACTTTATTGCCAGCACATATAAAAGCATTTTGCCTGTGTTTTAAACTTCTGTAGTCTAAGTTGCTGGGTGAACTGAATTACATTTGAATTGCATTTCTGAGAATTGTGTGCCTTCCTTCCATTTCCCTGCATTGCATAAAAGGGGGGGTGAATTGTCCAAGAAACTGATTACATTGTCTTTTGCTGAAATCCTATCAAGTTATTTTCTGTACTGCATTTCATTCCACATTGCATCCATTGGAAACCATAAAAGTATTGTTGCTATCTTATCCATTTCATGTCAACTCCTTAGTGATTATAAAGAAGTGTGCTAGTGCCAGATTCTCCGTTGTTAATCTTTATCATATCAGATTAAGTGTGATATTCAATTATTAATTTATTATAAAGCGTGATATATATATATATATATATATATATATATATATATATATTGTTTAAATTATCAATTAAACCTTTTAACTTGCAAAACAGAACTACTTCTTGGCTCAGTGGGGTCAGGAGGATTCCAAGAGAGGGGTGTTATATAGGGGTAGTCATCCAGAACGCATGAACTGGACATAAAGTTATATCAATAAGGGTTTTCATTCAGTATTATAGACTAGGCGTTGACTTAGCTGTAGTGTTGAATTGAATCCTCTTACAACACCACCACCCCGCTCCTCATTAACACCATTAGAGCTGAACACATTCTACTACTAATACTCTATCACCCTTTCCCCATCACATCAATATAGTTATTTTATACATCAAAGTTATTGTTACTGCAGTTCTTCTTGTTAAATCCAATGTAGTTAGACTTTGCCAATGAGGATCTAACTACTATAAGCATTCCCTTAATTTCAACACAATTCAACCAAACATCCTGTAACACGTGCACTCACATAGTATATCTATGCTACCACACAAATATATTCTGTACCATACATATTCTTTACAACATTGTAAATGCCTACAACTGTATCTAAGTACATTATGTTTTTGTACTCCATCTTAGATTTATTTTCCCAATCACCCAATCATTATTTCATGTTAAAAAAAGAAACAGTATACCGCACACTAATGCTGTGGCAAACATAGTACATGAAATGTGATATTTATGAAGGTCAAACAAGTATATCTATATGTACAATCGATTCAATTAATTGTTTTAAATTATTTTATTTAACAAATTGTTCTGTTGTTTCCCCCAGAACAAGAACCAGATATTCCAGCTTTATCGCGATATACAACTATCTAATAATACCCAATATCATACCATTTATTTCTTCACAAAGAAATAACTGCAGATTCAAGAGGCACTATCCTCAATTGTACTACAATCATAAATACCATATAGACTTCAATTATATCATTCTACCATATTACAAATACTAGATGCTCTCCCTATAGTACCTATAATTACTATTTCCAAAAGCAAGCTTTCTAAATTAATGCACCACTCCTGGCATAAGTTTGATAAAAATCGATACAGCGGTTTACACTGTAGGCGCAAGCAACATTGTTTTTCCATTATGTCTATTGAGATTTCTGCATTTTTTAGACCCCCCCTATAACTTTGCCCCTCTGAATGAAACAGCACTAAACTGTGCAAAACTGTTAGAAGATGGCCATGTAGACTTTTTGCAATGTTTGGTAAGGATTCATCTCACAGCACCAAAGTTATAAACTGCCCAAAAAGTGTCCTTTCTATGAGTTCAGTAACTTAGCCATAATTAAATGGCCGCTATCACAAGCCATGTAATAAACATGTGTAGCCAGTAGCGATATTTTGGGTGGCATGACCCAAGATTCTGGTCACTGGCCACAGCCACCACAATACAATTCAACCATAGAAAGTGCACTTTATGCAACTATAGCTCGCACCACCACAGTGCACTGCTAAAGCTAACACCCAGGACATCAAAGATGACATAACGAATGTCATTGATGACATTGCAGATCTAGGCCTCTTGTTTTTGTTGACTGGCACACCATTCATTATATAAACATTTATCATAAGCAAATATCACATTGTCTTTCTTTCGACACAAATAGCAAGCACACTTGAGTGGCTAGAAGAAAACTTTACCAATGAAGAAATGAGTGATGATGAAATCTCTAATGGTTAACAATACATCTTTCAATATAAATACATACTGTAATTTATTCAGAGCTCATTCAAATACTATGTTCTTTGTTTCTTATAATACATAGTTTACATGCAGAAACTACACTACAGATTAATTATGGAGAATCTCAACAATCAAAAAGACAATTCCAATCCCCAACTGGAGACTATTAAATCATGATCTTTACTTCAAAATTAGATCAACTTAGAATGACTTCTAAATTATGTGAACAATCATGTCATAACAAATGTTTAGTATGACTTCCTACTTCTACCTGCCTCCCTTGCCTCCAGCAATAACCCCAATCAAATTCACAAAATATGAACCAAAGTCAGTCTGAGAAAACTTCTCTCCCTCCCTCCCCGATGATGATTTTGTAGAAATTCCAAATTCTCCAATTTATGTTTCCCATTCTGATAACCCATTCCTTTCATACATACATTTATTTTTTATACTATAAATGTATATTATTCTGGATGCATTTCTTTTTTTTAAATAACCCCAATGAATAGTCTGTGCACCATACGACTGTTCGAGGGTCCGGTTATGAATTAGACCATCTGCAGACATCATGCCATGTCCAGACAGGCCCTTTATCACAAGTCACAATAAATTGGTACATGAACAGGTTTTCATAGTTAAAAGCAAACAACAGTTATTCACTCCAAATGGTCAAGGCAACTCTCCAGGGACATTTATACCTTCTGCAGGGACACTCAAACCTTCACGCTGTGTGGCCATATATGCAGGGTGAGTTTAACTGGTGGTGAAATTGGCAAGAAAACATCATTGGCAAGCCATCTCAGAAAAATAAATCTGCACCATAGATTCCAAACATAATTTTTTGCCCTGTATACAATCTAACATGTGGCTGTAATACTTAATACATTTATAATACCTTATCATTGTATTTACTTAGACGTAGATCACAATATTTTCTCTCACCAACATATTCTTGAAATATTGGTACAGTGGTTAAATCCAGCAGATGTTGGAAGAAAGAAAAACACACTGTTTTCATTTGAATAGTTCATCTGCTTTCCCTGAAGTACATTGTCATTTTACAGGAAAACTTTACTTAATGTAATGCTTCATTGAAAAACATACCAACATTTGCAGGTTTACAAGTACAGGTAAATACACAGATGGGTGTGGTTTACAACATTAAAAATGTTTCCCGGGTAATATAAAAGCTGGTCGACATTATTATTTTGCTTTCAATAGATTGTTACAGTGTGACCCTCTCCTTGCTTGTATACCGTCCACCTTTATATTGACTGTCGGGTGGCTTCCTTGTGTATGATACATGGGGTCGTCTTGTATCTTTTTCCCATTGGTCTTCTGGATGATGGGCCTCACATATTTATTCAGGGGATGAATATTTTGACATATCTTCATATCGTCACTGAGAATTAGTATTTACCCATCTACCTATGGCATCTGGGATATTCTGATAATCCTTGGTATAGATATGGGTCTTTAAAAATGACATTTTGGGTTGCATTTTCTTTCTCACAATGTCAGCCAACCAGGTAAAAAGGTCTCTCTGTTGGAACATACAATTTAATTCTTCCCTTTTCATATCTTGATTTCCTAACTCTCTGTTTTGGAGTTCTTAATCTCAATAATTGTTTTTTTTTCCTTCATGAAATGTATTTGTCAGCCAGTGTTAAATGTTGATTCTGAACTAAACTGAACATCTGTAATGTCTTGTCTCAATTGAGAGTAGCATTATAGTTCAATTATCTGTTGTTCACTCTACCAAATTCATACTTGCCTGGTAGTGTCAACCAGTTTGGAAACCACAGTTTCATTTGTGTTTTGTGCCTCCTTCTGCAGGGGAACTTTGTCTATCTGATGAATTTGTATTTATTCCACTGGCGCTTGGTTTATGGACTATCAGCTGCCTATTTCTTTCTTCAGGTGCTGAATCTCTGGCAAACACGATATTTCATTATTGTAATAAGGTGTCTGACATGTCCTACAGAGTTAAATATTCTCCCACTCTTTGCATTTACTTGTTTGCAGTCAACTTACTCTGATCACACTGTGCTCCTGTCTGTAACAGTTTAAGGTCACGAGATACAGTCAATAACATGGCCAGATGCTAAAACCTGACAGCAGTACTGCAAGTGTGCCCGGGAAGAGCCAGTGCCGACCATTAGGATGGAAGAATAAGTGTTTGTGGAAGAGCACACTTGACCCCAGTACAGTACTAAGACGCATTTCATTATGTCACGGTTATTATTCAGTCGCAAACAATAATGACACTGGATTTATCAAGGAATGCTAGAATTTAAAGGATCAAAATGGATTTTGTTTTGTTGGAAATTGGAATCTATTTAGCTGCACTACCTTTGGAAAGAAATACAGGGACTTTCTAATAGCTTTGTTTGTCTAATGGATAGCATGAAAAAGAGACAATATTTCACTCACGAGTTTGTAAACAATGGTTCACTAAACATTCACCTCAAATTTACCAAAAGCATCCTTTTGCAACCCTGTGCTTTCTGACATCTGATTGTGGACATCTATTGGAAAGACATTGCTTTGAAATGTGCAGTGTGCTTCATTTTATGCATGTGAATATATGAGTGGTGATAACACAATAAACAATTATCCACACATAATAACCCTTTTGCATCGATCGTTTTCACTGCACTCACCGGCCCTCATTACGATACTGGCGCTAAACCATGGCGCTATTAGCACCATGGTTGGTGCCGATATCGTAATGTGTCCGCCATGGTGAAATGGGGAAATAGCACCCCATTCCAAGGTTGGCGGGGCGGTATTTCCCCATTTCCCCATGGCCCTTCCCCATTCCCATTTTTGCCCCATAGGGCATAATGGGAATGGCGAAGGCGCTAAGTACGGTACCGCAAATTGTGGTACCATACTTACCGCAAAGGTCCCTTTGCGGGTCCCTACTTTAACGGCTGGTCTAGACCAGCCGTTAAGGTCAGATCCCGCAAAGGGACCTCGTAATCAGGCGCTAATGGGTTAACGGCGCCGCAGCGTTTTACGGCGCCGTTAACCCATTAGAGCCAGGGTCGTAATGAGGCCCACTGTCTCTATAAAACACATAAGGTTGTCCTACTTCTAGCGACTTGACCGGTCCTTATTGGCCTAAACATGCTGTATGTTGATACATCCTTTGAGTCTTCCATCAGTAAGTGTCAAATCAGATTAAAATGTAGAGCATCCAACATAGATCCCACTGAAACTGACAACATCATAAATAGAACAAAAATTGGAAAAGTTGTTATTGGAATGTAATTCTGTGAATATTTAAAAAGGAAAAGATATTTCCAACTCTGCAGTGCATTTGAGCACATGTGTTCAAAGCCCCGTGACATTTCAAAACCAAGCTACTTAGCATGGATTCACAAATGAAGGTCGTATTTGCAAGTATTATTAAGCAAGGCTACATTTTAATTAGGTGGGTAATAAATGTCATTCTAGATTGGTAACTGACCAGCTGTCACTCAAGAATAGAAAGAGAAATGCCACCTCGAGTCCAGAATCCTTCAACAGACAATGACATTGTTGGATTTAAAACAGTGATTGTGTTAGATGTGCAAATCACATTCACTTTAAAATTATATATCTGGAGTAGAGTCTAAGCAAAGATGTCAACTTGATTATAGAGTAAGTTGGAAATCGTTTCAGGTGGAAGTATTCTATACCCTTCATGTGTCCACATCAGGAAAGCCATTACTCATAATGAAGCCTTGAAGTCACACAACCATCAGTAAATACGTATTGTTTAATTTTAGTTTATTGATATATAGTCTTGAGGAAAACAGCAAAAATGTGGCATCATAATTCATAATATAAATTATATAAGCAGGAGGTGCTATCACAGTGACTCTCAGCTGTTGTGAGTACTCGGACCATGGGCCTTAGGTGATGTATGGTCATACAATCAGAGCCCACTGATGGCCATCCATAGTGCTGCTCCATGACCTACGTAGGCCTCTCTCCAAGGAACCCAGGCTCCTCCACTGTGCTGTTTATCAACTTACAGAATTGCAGCTATTGGCACCCCAAACAACAGGCGGGGATACCAACTGCTATAAAACTATTGCACTTGTGATTGACTGCCGGGAAACAACTCTGACATCTCATTAACTGTCCCTGCTTCGCTTTGACATTTAACTTGTTTTTCTTGGACATTACCATGTAGTGAAGCCCTCACACCTGGGACGTATTGCTGAAATATAACACATTGGGCCTTATTACAACTCAGGCGTTAAGGGTTAACGCCGTCGTTAACCCTTAACGCCTGATTCCAATTTGAACGGCTGCTTTTAGCAGCCGTTAAAATCCATGGCGCTAAACCGTCTTGGTGCTAATTACGCCACCGTAATTTACGGTGGCGTAATTAGCGCCTTCCCCACTCCCATTATGCCCTATGGGGCAAAAATGGGAATGGGGAAGGGTAAATGGGAAATGGGGATTTACTGCCCCACTCACCTTGGAATGGGGAGGTAAATCCGCCATCCACCATGGTGTAAACGTAGTTGCTGTACTTACCGCCTGGGTCGTAATGACCCCCATTATGACATATGTAGCGTAGCACGATTATTTAGTAACATTGTCACAGTTTGTTTTCTTTCTCTCTGTCTGCATTTCTTTATGTATGCCCTGCTTCCTTTTGTTCTGCTTTACTGCCTTTCTTTTGTTCTGCCTTTCTTTCTTTTTAATGCATAGCTTATTGAACTTTGATGGTATCCTATCCCTTTGAATCTGGAACAATCACATGGTTCCATGTGCATGCATTGTTTTCTATACTTTTTCATTAAGCAGTTGAGACAACATTGGAAGCAGTTGCATGTTCATGAGTTCAATTAGGTTGAACTTTGCATATTTTTGCAGACGCTCAGGATATGCGGCTCTACTGGGTTTGACCTTGTGTCTATATAAAGACAGAAGAGTATAAACTTGGAACAGTGGATGGCATTTGAAGAAGCAGGAGTGGCTCATGCTTGTTAGGCAAGGAATGTGTAGGATAGGTTAAACTGGAATTAAAATGATAATAGGGCCTATGATGAGTTAGGTTAAATTTCCTTTGGGGTGCTAGGAGCCTGGGACCACGTGATTTGTGTACCGGCAGGTGGGTGTGAGATGTGGGAGGAGGGGCAGTGAAAACCACGTTCATGTTATAAACCTAGGGGCACAGCAAAGCTCTGTGAACCCAGGGTGCATTTACTCAGAGGTGGAGGCCAAAGCACTCCACTTACTAGGCATTAGAAAAAGCAAATGTGCTGAGAACTCACATGCATTTACTAGGTGGAGAAGGACGCCAAATCACTTAGAAACCCATGGTGATTTACTATGCTTGGGGGAGGGCCAAAACACTGAGAACCCTGAGTACATTTTTTAAGGGTCAGAGATCACCAAATCACTGAGAACCCCACGTGCTTTTATAGAAGAGAAGTGTGAATACAATTAACAGATCTATATCAAAATGCCACATACTCTGTGGAAGGCAGCTAATAAAGTCAACCCCAGCAGTGTCGGTTTTAAACATGCCTCTCCCTTTTCCTTGTTCTTCTTCAGTGCCCTCCCACTTCCCAGTCTCACTGTGCGGCCCTTGAGCCACACTCCCCCACCATCCCTACTTACCTTTACAGGCCTATGGGCATTCTGGAATGTAGTGCCCAGACTACGCTACATGCCATGCTTCCAGAAACAGTCTTTTGAGGGGTCATGCTTTGTGGGATGTGGTCTTGAGACTGCAATCAAAGCGTGCCTGTCATAATCCCCTGGAGGTCCCAAATGTGGTAGAGGATGGGGAAAAGGTCTTGGGGGAATACATCTGTTCAATGTTTTGCCCTTGCTACAGAAGCAGCTATTTGTGTTGGAGAAGCCTGAATGGTAAATGGGTCTCTCATCTGGCCCCACTGGTTATCCCTAGCTGCACATCTCTTCCTCTGCAAAGAACTGGGGTACCTGCCTCAAGTGAATCTGGTGCAGTGGGGAGAAATGTAATTGTGCATGAAGTGCTTTGGACATTCATCAGGTTCAGGTAGCAGAAGATGACGTTCAGGAGGTTGAGAAGGAGGCACATGAGCAGCTACTTACTGAGGTGCAAGAGGGAGAATATATGACAGCTCTGCACTACAGAGAGCAATCCATAAATAAGTGAGACGAGGTGATTCCTTAAAATTCCCCATATCTAATTTCCTGACAGACAGAGAAAAATGAAGACGTGACAAAAATTATGTTATGTCCGTGATTCAAGATCAAGAGGGAGATCAAGAGACAGACGAAAGGGTGCAGGCATTGTTGAATCCAAGAGCAAACACAGGAAGCAAGCTTCAGACATTATTTGGTTGTCAATGTACAATTTTCCAAAAACAGTCCAAAAAACATGTGCTAGAGGAAGCCAAACGTTGCCACCAGTCCAAGAAACGACACTTGCTACTCAGTCAAGAGCGCCCATAAATCATCCACTTCAAAGTGCAATGAGCAGACCTCAAATAGGAAAAGAGGCGAGGTCCTGTCTCAGTAGTCTGCAAATATCAGGAGTTTGGGATTATTTTGTGCTGGAAAATCAACAAGCTCATCTTGGCACTTTCCTGTACGCATGAACAACGTCTTGAGAGGGAAGACAAGTACCAATTGTAGGCACCTCTTCCCTCTGGGCCAACATTGGATGGCAGCACCTATTAACTGCAGGCTTTGAGCACATTTGCACCACCACAATAGAGCATCTTGCACGCATTTTCACAAACCCAGTGAGAACATCATCTTTGACCGTAGATGTCATGGCATGCAGACAACATGGTACTTCCCCCACAATGTCCCAGTCCACCTTTTCTGCAGCATTTGAGCCTGTCACAAAATATCACAAAGGGCAGTAAAGCAACAACTAAGCTTAATAAATGGCAACCTTTGTGTAATGTTGACTATAGAGCTACTGCCATATTCTATTGGAGACATCTGTGGATTCTGATGGCTCCTTGACCTAATTGATCTCGACTGGGAAACGTTGGAGTCAGCACTACTTCATGTGAACTTCAGTACCAGATCATTTTGTGAAAGCAGGTGAATGGCTGTAGACCAGTATGAGAGTAGGTCAATATAACAATGGGCATAGACTGGCGATCAGGGATGTATGGCCATACAGGGAATGAGACACTGGGTCTCATTCCCTGTACTTCCTGTTATCAAAGCCTAGGACTGCACCAATCAAATTTCATTCTCCAACAGGCCACCTGGTGTATGGAAGGAATTCAGAGCAGGTCCCATAAGGGAGTTGATCTTTTTGCGGGAAAAATGTAAAGGAAAATGTGACACATTGGCTCACCCTGATGGTTTACATGTGGGATTTATAACAGCTACCAAAGAATATAGCATTGTAACTACCGTGGGGATAGTCAAAACCGTGCCCTGTGCCTGCTTTGTCCACATCCTCCATCTTGTGGCAACTGGATGGTGCTACTTAGCACCCAGCATGTTTATCTGCAACTACATCACTGACTGGTGTATCTGTTAGAATTTGAACTAACCAGCAAAACACTTGGTCATCAATTGTTTGGTGATACAGAGAGAGGAAAAACATAAGGGGCCATGGGGAAGACTGCTCCTCAGTCTAGTTTGATATATTTTGATCCCCTTCAGAATGCAGCAGGTCCATTGTAGTCCATGCGGTTGATGCCTATGTTGTTGGCAAATGCTTGGTTGCGATACATTCTGGAATGGCAAGTGGTCAGTATTGCTAGTTTATCTTGCTCCATTAGCTGTGGAAAGCCTACTTTGACCCCAGCCAACATTCACTGTGGATGGGTTTTTAGCACACAGGAGATGCCTCAATAACACAGGGAGGGATCTTTCTTTCATGAAAATGAATGAGCACCTTACTGCTGAAGATTATGGCTGCAGAACACACTGCACCCATTGCTTGGATGATCACACAAAAGATTGCTCACATGATGAAGATTTGTGTACGAGCCAGCTACATTCAAGGGATTGAGCTAAATGGGTAAAAGTGGTCTAGACGTTGATGCTGATAGTAGTGGTTAAGTGCATTGCCAAAGTAATGTGTTAGTTTTTCCTTCATCCTCAATGTGTCCTCAATATGTTTGGCTCTACCAATCAGTGCTGCCATTTTCTGAATCCTAGTACCATGATCACAAACTAGAGGTTTTGCCTCAATTTATTTGGCTATCTACTAATGGAGCCACACAACAAAGAGCTACAGCCTTGGCGTGTACAATCGGGTAAACACCAACATTGGATTCTGTTGTTGTTTTGACACCTTTTATCTGTCTCTACCAACCAGAAGGGCCACTCTCTGAGTCTGTGTACCATGCTCACAAACTGGAGGTTCTGCATCAATGTATTGGGCTCTACCAGCAAGCATAGCCACAAATGTGTCTTTCTGCTCTCTCTCTCCACGTACACCATGTGGCCCCTTTTACTAACCTGTTACCCAATCATCAAGAAAAGGGTATGGTGGTGAGGGAATGGCAGCCACAGCAATTTAGGAATTTGATTTAATTATGTTTGTTGTATTCTTGTGTTTTATGTTATCTTCCTCTACCTTCCAGTGTTGTACAGGGTGCTATATTTATTTTAAGTTAGCAATGTGATTGGATGGAGCCATGCAAGTCGGTTCATAATCATAATCAGTTCTTAACATTAGAGAACAAAATCAAGAATTAGCTGTACACTAATCAAACTCTGTTATCCTAACTCCCGGTAGGAATGTAAAGAAATGGGAAATAGCTAACGCTGCTAATAATAGTGTTATCTTTCTTCAATTCCACACACTGTAAACGCTGTAGTAGTCATCATGCAGCTCCCAATAACAGATCTCACGCAATGCACATAGCATGTGCCTGAATTCCTCATTGCTCTCTATTGCCTGTTCTGCACAAATGACACTACACTCTACATTCTGGCTCCACACGTGGGTGGTTGTTTAGCTAGTGGTGGTAAAGCAACCCTGGTGCTCAATGGTGTCATTGTGTAAGACTGTGGTGGGCCAGATATAGTGGTTGTAAGAAGATTCAATTCAACACTACAGCTAAGTCAATGCCTAGTCTGGGATACTGAATGGAAACCCTTATTGATATATCTTTATGTCCAGTTCATGAGTTCTGGATGACTACCCCTATATAACACCCCTCTCTTAGAATCCCCCTGAGCCCACTGAGCCAAGAAGTAGTTCTGTTTTGCAAGTTTAAAAGGTTTATTTGAGAAATAAGACAAAATATAGATACCACGCTTTTATAATAAATGAATAATCGATATCGCCCTTATAAATATAATGTTAATCAACAATGGGTAATCTGACACTAGCACACTTCTTTATAATCAATGAGGAGTTAGTATAGGATGGATCAAGTAGCAAAAATACTTTTATGATTTCAAGGGAAAAGCAATGAGGAATAAAATGCAGTACAGAAATACTTGAGATGATTTTAGCAAAAGATAATATAATCACGTTTTCTCTGGCAACATGGAAGTAGATGGAAAGAGGAGCACAGAGTTCTCAGGAATGCAATCAAATACAATATGAAATTCAGTTCCCCCCCAGCAAGCTTAGAGAAAACCGTTATGAGTTTTAAAACACAGGCCCAAGTGCTTTGAATGTGGTGGCAATGAAGTGAGAAATATGCTGAAAATGCTTTTAATTCCCTTTAGGAGGTTCAGGGTGAGTGAGAGATACTTGGGATGAGTTCAGGCTCACTTTAGCAATGATTCAGAGATGGTGATTAAGAGGCAAACGAATTTTTAGCAAGGAAAGAAATGACTGCTGATGGTTACACGTGGCTGGATTTTTAACCAAATCGCAAATCGCGGTAAAATTCGCGAGTGCGTGAATCGTGATTACGGCAAAAGTATAAGGAGTAGCAAGTCGGTTCTAGGTTCGTTGGAAAGCTGAGATTCTAAGCTTCGTTCCTATCCCAAACGGTTCCAGAGATACGGACGATTAAATAAAGGTAGTTTTTCGGATTTAAAGTAGGAACCATATGGTATTTTTGTGTTAAAAGCACACTTTTAGGAGCCCTGTATAACATTTCCCCTTGCCTCCAAAAATAATCTTCAACAAACTGACAAAAAGTATTTCGAGTTTTGCAGACACTTTTTCAGGATGGTTTGGTGCAGATTAGTAAATGTGTGTCATGGTTCAGGTTACAGGCCACCAAAAACTGCTTCACTTACCAAACTAAGCAGGGGGGTTTCCAGCATTGTAAGAGTGTGGGGGGTGGGGTGAGCAACGAAATGCAGTGTGTGGAATTCAACGTGGTCTCATTGGTGCTCCCAAACCGGCCACCCCGGCCCCAATCTACTTTTTTGGTAATATTAGTGGAAGCTGGCATTTTAACACACAACACAAATACAACTGTAGGATCATTCCAGGTGCAGGAAACTCGTCTATTAGAGCACTGTCCAAGCCCTCTGAGGCAAAATACATGCAAACGTCCTAATTATTATATGGATTGCACCAACAGAAATGACTTCACAGAAAAGAACATTGCAAGGTGCATCATCAGTCCTTGATACTTGGAGGCACCATGGAAGTGACTTTAGAATAATTTTCCATAAATAAGACAAGTGACAAATAACTTTGTGGTGCAAAATACTTAAATTGCACTTTTGTTATATGTGAAGCAACTCTATAGTCATTAGGCTTTTCCATTATAATATCCTGATACATTAACATGAGCTTTGAAGTGAATCAGAGTCACTTTCAGAGCTGCAGATAAGGCACAATATGATTAAATGATTTGCTCAGGATCACACACTTGGTTAAATGATGGAACTGGGATGTGGACAATTTAAACGACCGCGCACATCTTTCCAGGTTTAGTTGATATAGATATGTATTAAGGTTTTGCTTTACATTTCATGTGCTTAGATAATTATGTATAGCATGGCCTTGGAAGCAAACCACATTACATAATAAACTAGCTTTTCATATTAAACTAACCATAGACTATATACATTGGGCCTCATTACGACCCTGGCGGAGTGGGTTTACGCCAGCGTTATTCGCGGCGGACCCGTCCGCCCTACTACGAGTTTCCGTAGCGCCATGGAGCGTTTTCCGCCTGGTTTTTCCGGGCGGAGAAATCCATGGCGCTACGGGACCTTGTCGTTAATTACGCCACCGTATTTTGAGGTGGCTTAATTAACGCCTTCCCCACTCCCATTATACCCTATGGGGCAAAAATGGGAATGGGGAAGGGTAAAATGGGGAATGGGGATTTACCGCCCCGCCAAGGTCGGAATGGGGCGGAAAATCCACCAACCCCCATGGCGCTATCAGCAGCTTTCCGCCGTGCTCCATGGTGCATTTTGCACCGCGATTTCGGCCAGGGTCGTAATGAGGGCCATTGTCATAGAAATATGTTGAGCAATGGGAGTATGGCTTTAGTTATATTCTCCCCATTCTGCATGCAAAGTCACAATAGCATCGTGTAGATTAATGTGAGCCTAACAAATCCCCCTTGGGTTTTAAAACCATAGTTATTATTTCATAAAGCATTCAACATTATGCACCCTTCTCACTTCTGATCAATCCCTCCCATTCACATTTCTAAAGGGACAACAGTCCCTGCCAGTAGTAACCCCCCTCCCTCCCATCAGTGCCTAATGGCTCACATTGTAATGCTCTTTTGATACAGAGCAACGTGTGGACCCTCTGCTGCCCGCAGAACCTTGGGACATTGTCCTGGCAGCAGGACACCGCTACCATTCGGAACGGGTAAGGTGTCCTGCTGCCAGGAAAATGAGCATGCTGTGCAGGAATTGTCCTGCCAGAAGGACACCTTTGACGTTGGGCACCCTCTTTGATGTGCCGAATGGGAGAGGTGTCCCAATGACAAATGTCCTGGTCTGGCTCTTAAAATCTTGCCCCCTCACCCCCCGCATCTCCCGCTTGGTACTCCACTGCTTGGAGCCATTTGAACATATGGAAACATAGCTTCATTTTAATCAGTCAGAATCATGTAGAAAAAATCTATCAGCATGTTCACATAGAAGGTGCTGTGCAGAACCCAAGTTTGGAGATATGTGGAATTTAAAAATTGATACCAAGTATACTTGGTGACCCACTGCATTGATGGCTTCTGCCTTTGAATGAACGGAAAAATCAAGGGAATTGCTGACATTCCAGTGAATCTGTTCTTTTCGGCCATGGCTTTATAGTTCAGCTAGGTCAAGTCAACTTAGCTCAAAAAATGTCAGGGATCAGGGGGTGATAAAGTCTGGTCTGCTCAATGGACGTTACGCCACTGTTTACATGTGTTATTGTATGTGTACATATACATGTTGTGTGCTCACAGTGTATGTCAATGGAGGTGCTGGGTGCATTTGTGTCTGAGAGAGTGTATGCAAGCATATGTGTATTGACCTTTGTGTCTGAATGAATTATAAATAATGCATTGTTTGTATGGTCTATTGGAATTACGTTTGTGAATGTTATGCTGTGTACTGGGTGCATGGCAGGGTGGCTGGAGATGTGTGGTGGCCCAATTGATTTTAAAGATTTATTTATTTATTTATTCGGATTTGTAGAGCGCACGTCAGCCCGGGGGCATCGTGGCGCTTGTTACAGACATATCTTGGTTACAAATAATACAATACAAGTAAGGTAATATTAACAAGGAATACATTATTTACAGTGGAAAATATGGTATTTGTACAGTAGTAATGAAGTATATTTACATGGATTCGCAGGGGTCACATTAATGTGCAAGGAAAGAGGTCTTCAGTTCTCTACGAAAGATCGGGAGGGAGTTTTCCGCTCTAATGTCTGCAGGGAGAGCGTTCCAGGTCTTGGCGGCAATGTAGGGGAAGCTCAGGCCACCAGCTTTGGCTTTTTTGATGCATGGGATGCAGAGTAGGTTGGTGTATTGCGTCCTAGTCGGACGGGTGGAGGAGGGTTTGGAGATGGTCTCTGATAGATAGGACGGGGCGGAAAGAGAGAGGCATTTGTGGGTGAGGGTGAGGATTTTGAGTGTGATCCGTTCTTTAACCGGGAGCCATTGGGCTGAAAGTCTGGCATGGGAGATATGCTCTCTTCTTGGGATGCTGAGAGCGGCCCGGAGCGCATTGTTCTGTGTGACTTGGAGTCTGTTTAGGTTTTTTGCTGATGTGCCCGCTAGGAGGGCATTGCAATAGATCAGTTTGGCTCCAATGGTTGCAAAGATAGACAACCAGTCTTATCAAAGTTATAACAGAGCGTCAGCAATGGACTCTTGTGGTGTAGTAGTCTAGTCTTATCCCTCAGGGATTTAGGTTGTTTGTCCGAGGTCAAACCGTAGTAAATTTCACTGCAAATCTGTTTTTACCTCGTACAAAAAACCAAACCCATGTTCCCCTAAACCGCCAGTACACCCATAACCCCCCCTACTTACCTTTTCTCCATCCGCCGCCTCTCCTGTACCCTGCAGCGTCAGATCCATCTATGTAACGCGGGTCGGATCTGACACCGCAGTGTCCCTTTTTTCTTCTTTTTTTTGTTGGGTCCCCTGCCACCAATCCTGAGGAAGCAGGGGACACCCCGCAACCTCTGAAGTCAAAAATACCAAACATGGAACATTCGAACTAATGGTGGTTACTGAATTCAGTCAAATCTACCATTCAACCAAATTTTATCAAATTTGGCCAAAGCAAGTCGTAAGAGCCACCACCCACCCTCCACCCCACCCCACCCCTGCCCCACCCCCCCAACATTTTCAGCAAATTTACTCCACTGAGTGTGCCTGTCTGAAAAAAAGTCAGGAGTCAGAATTTTCAGCATTTTTTTCAGACCTACACACTCGTAATGAGGGACTATGCTGATTCAAAGAAGTAGGATTTCATCCTCCAATGATCGAGCTGAGGCACACTAAAACATAAGTCACTTAAATTGCCTTCTTTAGGTAAGTTCAGAAAAAAGGGGAATGCCAGGACAATGAGAAGAAGCAGGCATTGCTCCTCCATATTGCTTGCACCCTGGCTTTGACTTCATCTCTCTCCCTCTCTCTCCATCATTCGATCTGTCACACACACGCATGCACACATATCAGCCCCTCTTACCAAAACATAGACCTTTAAAGGAAAGTGATGCTAATATTTGATAATTTATGTGATAGGAGCTGCAACCGCTTAACAACCTGCTGAGCACGCCCTGGGGCCCATTTCAGAAAGCCTGGCGGAGCCGGCATCGCCATCCTCTCTACTTGTGTAGTCCCCGTTATTTTCCTTGCTGCAATCAATATACAGTTACCCTTAACTACCTACCTCTCATCCAGTAGTGTTTCTGGTCAGAAACCTGTGTGTTGTCAGATTGCTAATAGATGGAAATATATGACACTGCTTGTGGGCTTTTAGACATTGAAATTCACTGAAATCCAGGCTGCATTTAGACTCTATTCTCATGCAGATGTTCAGCGCAATCTCGCATCTGTTCCTTCGGGAAGAGGGGATCAGGTTTCAATGTCTCAAGGAACAGAGCGCCAGGCAACGAGAAACAGTTTATCATAAGGGCAACCGAATCATTTCCATATTAGTATTCCAGCGGAAACCGCAATAAAAGATCCTAACAGAAGAACGTCCACGTTTCATTTAAATTTTTCTGAACAATTTAGCAGGGCGTATTTCTCATTACGGGTCAGTCAATGGGTGGATAAAGCACAGGAAAACATATATTACATTGTGAAAAAAGACCTAAGCAAAAGAACACCTGCGGGCAAACTCGGTAGGATGCAGGCGTTCTATTATCTTGCCTTCTTCTCAATGGGAGACGGGCCAACAGGTTGCCAGGACCTGCATTTCAATCAGGGCTGTGAAGGAGGCTGTATGTCTGTGATAATCTATACGGGGCGGTCTGTTTGCCCAAGAGGATGCGGCCAGATGCAGATAAAAGGTATCTGTGGTTATCAGGCCCTTGCCGGAGAGGGAGGGACATCAGAGACTCGGACCGAAGGACCTTTGGTTGGCGCGCTGCGAAACACAGTGGCCCATTTCACACACTGAAAATGGCTCATAGTCCGCCTGTGCTTGTTGCGAGCCTTAACAACATCCCCGGGGAATTCATTGTAGGTTCCTCCCGCAGCAAAAGATCAAATGTTGACGAGAGAAAGTTATATTTTAGCATGTTTATCTAACACCTTTCGCAGCTACACTGGCAGGCCTTGGGAGCAGTTACAAGAATTCTGCGGGTGGGTTGGAGCACCTCTCTGGCCCTGCCACACATACATAAAGTAAGCTCTATTTATACACGTTTCCGCCATTACGCCTAACACCCTGATCTGCAGAGCTCACCGATAAGGCCACAGTGCTAGACTACTGCAGCAGTGGTATGCCTGCACTATACAAATGCTAATTAGCAGAGTATGCTAATTGTGAAATGGTACCCTGGCAGCCAGTGCCGTGAAATCTACAGGCAGCTAAGGAAATCCCATGAACAGAGCTGTGTTTGTTACTTGTATTACTCTTCTTAGTACCAGAGGTTTAGGCAGAATATCGTAACAGGTGGGGTCTGGAGCTAATGTAGTAGGGCCCACACTAAGAGGATCCCACAGTGAGAAGGGGACATGTTTTACCGCTGGCCGAATGTGGAGAGACCACGCGTAGCGGTGGAGTGCAAATCAATCAAGGGGCTGCCGGGGATAGAGTGGTGGGGGGTTCTCCTTGTGATATGCTTTTAATATTGGATTTAATTGGCGCATTTTACAGTACACGTTCCGTGATAAATTTGGTAAAAAGCAACACAGTTTACAAATAGTTTTGTAGGGCAAAACATTCAAAATTTCTATTAGATGCCAAGTCACCAACAATGCACAGGAACATTTGCAATGTATTTTCTCAATGCCTGTATCCACTACATGCCAGTACTCTGCAAGTGTAAAATAAACGTTCATATTGAGTGTGCCGACACATGTCCATTCTGGTGCACCAATATATGCCAGTATCCCCATGTATGAGCATACTAGGGATGGCGTTGCCTTAATGTCAGTAAACAAGACATACCATGCCACAGTAAGGAAACGTGCCCTCCCGTCCCCAATTTAAGAACACTCATGTTGGCTTTCCCTTTCATGCCAGTACAAAATGCCATGCACAGTACTACGAGCCAGTGCCTTGCATTACCCTCCCTCACCCCAACCACGTCTTCACATAATGACACTCAAATTGGCTTTGCTTTGCCCAAAAGTGCCAGTAAAACATGCCATTTACGCAGTCAAAAAAGGTTCATGATCCAATGCCCCTCCCTGGGCACCACCCTAGCATACACACGCACTGACACACAAATACACACACACCAACAGACAGACACACACACAGGCACACTCTCAAGATACTCACAAGATACACACATACACACACATATACAAACGCACAGATGTAGACATACAGAGATACACACACATTCATGCATATTCAACCACCAGTCACACACTCGTGCAGCTGTTCTGTCATTTGCACCAGCAACCAGAACATACAAACTGCATTCGCGCTCACTCGCACTTGCACCCGTATACAATATTCACACTGCATTCATTGATATGCATGCACTTACAGAAACACAATTCTGTACATTCATAAACACAAATACAAATATCCTGTCATGCATGCACACATATATTCGTACAGACATACAATCCTTGCACACACACATATACACAAAAACACTTTCATCTGTCCTTACCTGCTGTTTCCTTCCCTCCTGCTGTTTGCCTCCCATGCAGCCTTCTCAGCTGCTCCATGGGCCTCGGGCTCCCAATCTCCATGGAGACAGGAAACAGGAATCAGGGAGAGCTTCCTGGTTACTGACATGCACAGAGTGCAGGAGCTGGAGAGTAACCCCTGCTGCTCAGTCTGCAGGTGACATACGTACATGCCCACAAAAGGATAAGCTAAATGGACATTTAAAGCTTTTTGATACACCCTGCTTGCTCAGGCCCTATCCTTTCTATGTCTCTGCTTAGTGCAGCTATTAGGCAGAAATAGACCACTTACAAGTAGGCAGTGCTGCTAGCTCGAAGTGATGGGTTTTTCATACTTTGTGTGGGGGGGGAGCTGGTCTACGAGCACAACTGCTAAACAGAACACCATCTCTATTTACCTAAATATTGTAAATCACCATAACAATGAGTAGACACATGGGAGGAGGGTAGGGTGCATGATAATGTCAGTAATTTCACCCCCAATATAGGGGTGTACATGTAAAACTCTACAAAAGACTCCTCTTGTTCATAACTGCACAGGACTCTGCAGTGCATACATAGGTCTGACATGGCCCCTATCTGTCATGGACTCTCCCTAGTACTTGGCTTTCTTCTTCCTGGCCAAACCCAAATGTATGTCAGGAGTAAGGGCCATACGTTACTGAGTGGTGATCTGGTGAAGGTCTCATGCGCTATATACATGCTGATTGACTGATTGATTGATTGATACAGCGTTGTCCCACCTCTCCTCCAACCACCACAGACCTTGCCATTCATATGCATATTGTGTCTGGAGTTCCGTGCTGGCTAAGTGTACCCTTCTGAAATGCAGCACACATCCTGCAAGCACCAAGCTCTTCTGTTAATGCATCCATATAGAAATAACCCAGAATTACTGAATTGCATGAACTATTTTCAGTTAGAAGTTTCCTTGCAGAATTGGATTAATACTTTTTTTGGGAAAAACATACTGTAAAAGAACCAATATAATGCTATAATAACGTTTTATTATTTGTTATTATTGTATTTATTGAGCGCAGATCTATCTTTGAGGAGCAACTGAGCACTTTACAGAGATATACAACAGTACAGATGCATAACAGAGTGCTTTTTAGAGGTAACAACAGAACAGATCGACAGCAGGGGGGATACAGAGGGGCACAGAGGAGGGTGGTGGGGAGGAGAGGGGTGGACGGTTTCTAGCGAGTCAGATAGTGCGGGGGCGATGTGATGGCCTCAGTGTTGAGGAGAGTCTTGCGAGGTGGGTCTTGAGTTCTTTTCTGAATTGTAGGAGTGTGGGTGTGAGTCTGATGCTGATGGGGAGGAGGTTCCATACTATTGGGGCGTAGGCAGAAAATACTTATTTTACGGTCCCTTCCTTTTTACAGTGGTGAATTTCAAGTCTGTATGTGATATGATATGATATGATTAGTAATTTATGACACACATGTACACAGGTGTTTCTAGGCATGACAAGATAAGGGAGGGAAGACAGAGGGAGGACAAGACAAACGATCTTACTAGGCCTTGTGTCATTCAGGTCATGCTAGTGTGAGAAAGAGAAGTGAAAGGGCAAAGGCAGGGGGCCAAGTGCAAGGGAGAGGATAGGGGAGGAACAGGGCAGTAATGCTCTGAGCAAGTGCAGCAATTGTTGGGTGTCCTGACCCACGTTTGAGCTATCATGCTGCAACATTTGGTGCTGTGGGCTTAGAAAATCCAAGAGGGCCAAAAAGCCCACATGTGTGCCCGAATCCAGGAGAACCACGCAGTTTGCGCACACCAAAATGGTTACCTAACTTGCCACCCACCAGTGGAAAGAAAGATCTTTGATAACAAAATCCACTGTTACTGATGTCAAAAAGTTGCTGAAATCGTGGCTCATCCGACCACTTTAAAGATTCAACCCTTTTGTGGGGTTCCACATAACCATTTTACTGTAAGGAGCCCCATCAAAACAATGTTAAGCAAGGATTATTTACTACCATGTAAGAACCATTCCTGTTTGGAATGCATTAATCCAAGAAAGATCCCAAAAATGGATGCAGTACCAACAAAATCCTCAAGGCGGCGCTAGCGGTCTAAACTCTGACAGGAGAACTCAGTGCAGTTGCTGACAAAGGAATTTGACTCAGCTGACTTCAAAGGCTGCATTTTAATAAAAATTTAGCCACCTGCTGTTCCCAGAGGCCAGAAGCCTGGGAAACCCTCTCACCTCAAGAGATTCACACCAAAGCCCAGGATATCACATGGTCATAATAACCAAATGCAAAGTGACCCCCTGGTCTGCTGACCTCAGCCTCCTGGAGACCACACAATAGGCTCTTGCACTTGAATAGAATATGTTGATTTTGACTGTTTCCTGTCAACAAAGGCCGACCTGCCAGCAGAGGCATGGTCACTGACCCACCCAAGTCTTGGAGGCGGACTCCAACACTCTGAGAACTGAATTGAAAGCAAAATATATATTTTACAGAAACACTGATAACTCTTTGTAATCAAATGACAGGAATGTATAACTTTGAGAGCCTTAATTTAAAAAATGTACCTTCGATTCAAGCCCAAACTCCAATTTGTGTGATGTTCTGGGGCAAAACCCTGCTATTTATTGACACCACATACTCTGTGTTTAAGCTAGAGATATGGGAATTTACTGGAGTAGGTATGGACAGCCTGTGTATACGTGTATAACTTTTAATGAAGAACCAAGGTTGCATAACCCACTAAAATCGAAAATAAGTTGCCATTTTTGAATGCAAGCCCTCAGGAAGAGCAGATTTGGGACAGAGACTACCTCATGTGATAGGTAATATGTACATGCAATGACAAACCACTATGTATTTGAGAAATGTGTATTTGAATCAAATATAGATTTGTGGGCAAACTGACCAGGGGAGGATCCTCTGACCCATAAAACCTACAGCATCACTCTGACTCACATTTCCTTCCCCCAATCATGGGAGAGGGGAGAATTGGGCCAATGACAAGTAGAAAGGGGCAGGCTTAGCTAGGCCCAGGCACACACCCACTTTCAAAACACATAAAAAGAGACTGCTGGGACAGGTAGAGAGATTCAATTCCATTTGCTGCGGAGCATGCTGACCGACGACTTCACATCCAGAGATCCTACACTTAGACTTCCAAGCTAAACAGAGACTACAGAACTTTGAACCAATAAGGCCCACTGCAAGCAAAAGTATTTGTCAGCAGGCCCAAAAATCATTTGCAGACTATTCACAGCCGGACCCAGCTGTTGATCCTGGCCTGAAACCCTGTGCCAGAAAGATCCAGAAGCAGTGCTGTACCCAGAGAAAGCAGAGCAGTACTAGGAACATGATTTAACTTTCCTCTGAAAGCTTAGAATCTCAGCTTTTCAACAAGCTTAGAACCGACTTGCTACTCCTTATACTTTTGCCGTAATCGTGATTCACGCATTCGCGAATTTTGCCGCGATTTGCGATTTGGTTAAAAATCCAGCCACGTGTAACCATCACCAGTCATTTCTTTCCTTGCTAAAAATTCATTTGCCTCTTAATCACCATCTCTGAATCATTGCTAAAGTGAGCCTGAACTCATCCCTAGTATCTCTCACTCACCCTGAACCTCCTAAAGGGAATTAAAAGCATTTTCAGCATATTTCTCACTGCATTGTCACCATATTCAAAGCATTTTGCCTGTGTTTCAAAACTCCTATCTGTTGTATAAGCTGCGGGGGGGAATTGAACTGAATTCTATTTGATTGCATTCCTAAGAACTGTGTGCTCTCAGCTTCATCTCCTTACATTGCATAAAGGGGGGGGGGGGTGAATTGTCCAAGAAAGTGATTACATTGTCTTTTGCTGAAATCCTATCAAGTTATTTTCTGTACTGCATTTTCATTCCACATTGCATCTATTTGAAACCATAAACGTATTGTTGCTATCTTATCCACCCTATACCCACTCATCATTGATTATAAAGAAGTGTGCTAGTGCCAGACTATCCATTATTGATTACTGCTCAGATTAAGTGTGATATTCAATTATTAATTCATTATAAAAGTGTGATATATATATATATTGTTTAAATTCTCAAATAAACCTTTTAAACTCGCAAAACAGAACTACTTCTTGGCTCAGTGGGGTCAGGGGGATTCCAAGAGAGGGGTGTTATATAGGGGTAGTCATCCAAAACTCATGAACTGGACACAAAGATATATAAATAAGGGTTTCCATTCAGTATCCCAGACTAGGCATTGACTTAGCTGTAGTGTTGAATTGAATCCTCTTACACAATGCTCTGGGTAGTGCAAGGAGACAGGGACTGTAGGGTTACAGTTACAGCCCCAGGTGTGTGGTGGGCCCAGAGGCAGTGCAAGGGTGACTGATCAAGAATGGGCCTGGTACCCAGTGAGACTCTGAGGGTAGCCAAACAACCAGTTGGAACAGCAGACAGGTAGGTCAGCTAGGTCAGCAAGGAAGGGAGAGAGAGAAAGTAGAGAAGAAGACGGACGTTTTGATCTGCTTCCTTATTTTCAGGTGGTCCAGCTCAAGTTTGAGAGGGACGGTGAGGCCATTCTAGAGGGAGGCACCTGCAGAGTAGAGAGATCTAACCCCCACTCTCTGCCTGGAGAAGCGTCTGACCCTTAGAGAGTTGGAGGTAGCTGAGCGAAGGGCTCGAGAAGGAAGATATTTTGGAAGAGAGCATTGGATGTAGTGCCGTCCCAGGCCCAAGGAAGCCTTGTGGACAATGCAAAGAGTCTTGAACTTGATCACTGCAGCCACCGGGAGCCAGTGGAGAGATTTCAGGGCTGGAGAGATATGGTCTCTGGGCTTGAGGCCGAGGTCACATCTCACAGTACTGTTCTGGATTAGTTGAAGAGGGTGGAGAGTAGAGGAAGAAAGATTGAGAATAAGGCTGTTGCAATAGTCCAGCCTAGAGAGAACTAGGGCTCTGGAGATAGTGAGCTTCTGGTGAAAAGTGTGAAATGGAAGAGTCCCTTTGAGGAGGTGCAGCTGGTAGTGGGGCTTTTTGGCAATGTCCAAGATGTGAGGAGAGAAGGAGAGGAGAGAGTGGAGTGTTAGAGAGCCCAAGACGGGTGACCTGCGTGAGAGAGGTGAAGCAGGAGTATGGGACCCAATTAGAAGGATCTCTGTCTTACTGGCATTAAGGCAGAGAATGTTAGTGGCACACCAATCCGGAATCACGGATCAACAGTCATTAATACACAAGAGAGGAGAGGAAGCTGAGGGGAGCCTGAAGGAAACTGAGTGTCGTCCACATAACACTAAAGTTTAGAGGAGAAGGAAGAGATCAGGTGGGCCAAAGGGGCCACGCAGAGGTTGAAACACCAGGGTGAGAGGATAGTGCCCTGGGGGACACCATGGGTAGAGAGAGAGATGTGGCAGAGAGAAAGGGACCAAATTGGACCTGGGAGGGGCAGTGCAAGAGGAATGAGTTCACCCACTCAAGGGCCTGATCTGTGATGCCCAGGTTCTCACTGAATCAATTAATCAGGATGGCGTGGTTGACCTTGTCAAAAGCAGAGGACAAATCAAGGAGGATAAGTACATAAGGAATGCTGGAATCAAGGTTAGGGAGCAGAACATCACAGGTGCTCAGGAAAACAGTTTCCATGCCTCTGGCAGCTCTGAAGCCAGACTGATGATCATGGAGACAACCAACAGTGTCAGCGTGGAGAGTAAGCTGGGAGGTGGCCAGCTTTTCCAAGAGTTTGCCCATGAAAGGGTTGATGGAGATCGGGCAATAGTTTGCCAGGCAGGTGGGATCGGCAGATGGCTTCTTGAGGAGAGGGTGCACACGGGAGTGCTTAAGGGGACAGGGGACAGTTCCAGTGGCGAAGTAGTGATTACAGAAATCAGCCAAGGCTGGAGCGAGGTTGTCAATATAGTCCTTGATGGTCCTGGAGGAACAGGGGAGCACCTGTTTGGACAACACTTTCATAGATCGGACTTGTCTAGAAACCTCATCGGGTGATATGATATGATATGATAGGTTATTTATAACGCGCTTCATACCCAGCGGTTTCTAAGCGCGGACCCGGGGATCAAACCTGTATTGCTCTTTTTTCTCTTGCTTCCAAGGCAACCATGTTGCAGCTGAGCTATCCTCCAGAGAGAAAGAGTAGAAAGGAGGAGGAGAGGGAGAGATGGCCAAAGGGAGGCCGAGAGAGGAAGAGAGAGAGGAAGAGGAGATAGAGGACAGGATGTCCTGAGTTTTAGTGGAGAAGTGAGAGGTGAGAGCCATACAGAGGGCATGCGAGGGAACAGGAGAGGTACAGGTTGCAGCAGGATTGGCCAGCTCCTTTCATATTTTAAAGAGTTTGGCCATGTTGTTAAAGGCTACAGAGACACAGGCTTGAACGTGTGCTCTCTTCTTGGACAGGACAGAGAGTCTGTATTGCCTTTGGAGCAGGCAGCAGGCCAATTTGTCAGAGGATGCCCACGAAGCCCTCAACTTTGTTTCAGCCTCCCTGCACTCAAGTTTCAGGACAGCGAGGTCCGAATCAGAATAGAGTTGCACTTGGAGGCAGGCTTCAGGTGGATTCTCATAACAGGGGCAAGGATGTCCAGGGTGTTGGAAATGGAAAGATGCAGATTAGAAAGGGCTGTGTCAGGTTGTGAGTCAGCTACAGGAGTAGGAGGAGCAGAGAAAGAAGAGGCAAAGGCATCCACTTACACACGCTTCATGAGGTCAATGACCAAGCAGGTAGGTGGCCGTGCTTGGGGGGAAGGGCTTTGCCTGATGGATAGAGAGTTTCAGAAGAGAGGAGAGTAGAAAGTGGTCAGTCCAAGAGAGTGGAGTGGTGAGAGGGTTATGTGTCCTGGTTTCTGGTGGTGCGCTGTCTGCAAGAGATGCTGAGTTTTTAATTTATTCATCTTTGAAGCAAAATTGTGAAGAGGATTTTGCTTGAATCTTGTTGGGGTAGAGAACATCCAATGTCCCCACCCATTGGGGTGAAGATAAGGATTTCCAAATAGGGTACATGATCCCTTTCAAACAGGATGTATTGCGGGAATGGGCATGGCTATTAACCTTATGACCATCACAGCCTTGTAAACACAATGTTTTCAACAACAGTCACTCTATTTGGCCTTTGTGGATTTCCGATCTGCTTTTGATTCAGTTCCTAGAAAATTATTAATGAACAAACTATCCAGAGCAAATTGCCCACCGACTATTAGATATCTCATTGAATTGTTGCATATGAACAACTCGATTCAGGTGCGGCTGACCTTGGATGGAGCCCTCTCTGACCCTATTTTCACTTACAGAAGGTTGAAGCAGGGCTGTGTTATCGCGTCTGCCCTCTTCAACTTTTTTATTTCCGACCAGAAGGAAAATTCCTCTAACATCATAGCAGATGCACCAAAATTGGGAACACACCCAATACCATGCCTGCTATATGCAGACAACTTGGTGCTTCTGTCAAACATCCCAAGGTTCTATAGGGACGGTTTAACGCGTTACCTTGTTATGTTGAAGAAAATCATCTACAGATCAATCTAAATAAGACCATGGTCATGTGCTTTACCAAAACACGGAAAATTAACAAATCTTTAAGATGGGCTTTACATGACACAGAACCTGAGCGAGTACATGAGTACATTTACTTGGGTGTTAATACAGATGATCAGAAGTCTGACTTGCCATACTTGGCATTAAGACTAAAATGCGTACACCCATTTCTTAAACGAGACTGATACATGCCAAGTATGGCAAATGTTACTGTGCGTCTGTCCTACCCTTTTTCAATCAGAAGGCTACGCTGCAACTACTGTATGATGCAGAATCCAAGAGTATATTTTCACTGGCATTTTGGCAAGAAATCGAAAGCAAGTTCTGGAAATGACTGTTGAACTTACCTCAATGTGCACCAATGGCCATGATAAGATTCAAATTAGGTCTATTTTCACTACATTGTATGTATACATGGAAGATGTGTGCCCTATATAGAAAATATGTGTTGGCCCTCAAGTCAGACTTGTTGTTGTATTTACAAGAAACAATGTATTATCAGCGAAACTAAAATTCACAACCAGTTGGAAGAGTGCAATCACTAACATTCTGATAGCTGCAGATATATCAGTAGAGTTTTTTGCTGGATAATTGAGCTCGCACGAAGCAAACATTATTTTAATCAATTTGGATACTTACACGACAAAAGTGTCTAACATGCATTGTTTTTAAAAATAACCCTTTTAATGATAAAAAGTATCGCATATTAGAACCTTATTTAGTAAAATGTCTATCATCAGCACATAGAAGGGGCGTGGCTTGGAGCCGATGGAGAGCAGAAGCTGATCTGCCGGGCTCCGGCCGAGACGCCGCTTCCTGATCCTTTTTCTCCGGTACAAGAGTGGTTGCAGCCATCGGAAAAGCACGCATCGGCGGGGGAAATGCTCCCCATTAAGAATTACTCGAGTGCTGGAATTTTCCGAGCCCCCGTGAGGAAGAGTGGGCTCCGGATCCCACCCTCCCCTCCGCCGCGCATTGATCCAAGATGGCGCCTGGCACAGCTTCACGCAGCCCCTGAACCAGCGTCCCCTGACGGAGCGCTTTGGGGATCGGCTACATGGCCGGGGGGGCGACCCCTGTCTGACACTGGTTCGGAATCGGCACAGTCCCCCAGGCCCCTGACTCCGTTACCCCTGGGCTGGCCCAATTTATGCAACGCGGACTACAACTAGAACCACGTGGATGGCATCACATAAAGAGAAACTCGCCACCTCTGAGAAGCAGCACCCCGCCCCACGGCCATCACCCGAACGACCTGATTCCAGCCGAAGCACTCGGGGGCCCTGAAACTCAAGGTGCGTGAGCCTACATAATACCCTTTGGTGGGCCCCTGACCACCACCGCACCCTTGGGCCATCTGCACTTGGCTCCCCGACTCGGCTGCCCCGGGGCACGCACTTGCCCCTGCGTCCAGCGGCTTCAAGATGGCCACCAAGAACAAGAGCAGGGCCGCCACCATGGACTCCTTTGTCTCGACCAAGGCGAAGACCTCCACCCAGCCCAGACCTAGCCTCTCCGAAAACACTCATCCGAACGAAGGGGAGGTCAACGACAATCGCTCTCAGATATTGGATGCCATTGCCTCACTGAGAACCCACATTGACTCCAAGATTGATGAGTTCAAAATAGACATACAACTCATCCGCCAAGATGCCCGCAACTTGACGGAGAGGGTAACGACCGACGAGAATTCCACGACGGAGCTGTCCGGGGCCACCACAACCCTGAAGTCCGAAGTCTCCGATCTAAAGAGGAGGGTCGTCTTCCTGGAGGAAAGGGCGGAGGAAGCCGAAGGACGGGCCAGACGGGGGAACATCAGGATCCTGGGTATCCCGGAGGGAACAGAGGGCCTAAACACCACATCCTATGTCGAAACCCTTCTGCTACAAGAGATCGGGCCGGAAAACTAACCCAAGGCTTTGCGGTCGAAAGGGCACATAGATCCCTCCAGAGACGTCCTCCCCCCGGCTCGCATCCACGGCCAATAATAGCCAAAATATTGAATTTTCAAGATAGAGAAACCATCCTACGGCACTCCAGGGAGGCAGGTCCCATTGAAAGGGGGGACTCAAAAATTACTATTTACCCCGACTACACCCAGAAAGTGCAGAGGGAAAGGAACTCATTCGTCCCGATCAAGGCGAAGCTTCGCCAACTGGACATTAAATACAGGCTGTTGTACCCCGCGCGCCTGAGAGTTGTTTATAATGGGCGAGCGATATTTCTCGAAAACCCGGAGGCGGCCAATATGTGGCTAGAAGATAATAACCTAGCCGAGGCAAGGATCCTCCTCGGAATGAGGATTAAGTCCCGAGTCTCCTCGCACCACCAGTAACCGGACCCCAGCAGTTACTCCAAACAACAGTTTAACTTACGGAAGCGGCACTCGCACGGCCCTGCCGCCTCGCACCAACCCTACCCCCAGCAGAAAATCCAATTGGGCCAGTTCACCGCCCGACCCAGCTCACGCCCGATTCCCGGATGGGTTCAGACGGCTCGAGAGCGCCTGAGCACCGCGACAGTGTTGTAGTCGCTGGGCGCACCAGTTTATGTTATGTTATTAGTTTAGTTGGTTTTGCAGTCTACGAATCATCCATGTTGGTAAAGTACAAGATGGTGGCAAGTTACGACACAAGACTTCATGAACCAGGGGCCCCCCGCCCGCAGAACGCCACCTGTGGTTCGTTGTGCCACCGGGCCAGCGGGCCAGAACTCCAAGACGAATTCAGAACACCGATCCGATGGCGTCGCAACTCGTTGTGATGACATGGAATGTGAGGGGAATGGCTTCATACCTCAGAAGGAACCGCGTACAGTCCTACCTCAGGAGGAAGAAGGTCTCGATTGCGCTATTACAAGAGACCCACCTTACAGCGGACTCCATGTCTAAGTTAACAGATCGATGGGATGGGACCACGAGGGGGTCTCCCTACTCCAAATATGCGAGAGGCGTACTGATATGGGTGAACCCGAATGTGCCTTTCCAGCTAGAAGGCTGGGATTCTGACAAGGAAGGGAGATATACATCAATGTGGGGCACCATAGAACAAACCCCAGTGTGCTTCATTAACACATACTTTCCGCAGCATGGAATCCCGTCATACTTAAGCACGTTGAGTGCTAGACTGGCACAACACCGAGGCAGGACCTTCGTGTGGGGGGGAGACTTCAACTGCGTCATGGACTTAAGCAAGGACAGATCGCGCCCTCCTCCTCAGCCAAGCAATCCCGCATCCTCCTCCTTGACGGAAACACTCGACCAGCTCAACCTGGTAGACATCTGGAGAGTGCAACATCCAGAGGCCAGAATTTACTCGCACTACTCAGCTCCACATGGCGTCTACACAAGGATCGACTACTTGTTTGTTGATAAGGAACAATCTCCACTGGCCACATCCACTGAATATTTGGGGAGATCGATCTCCGACCACTCCCCGCTCGCCATGCATTGGCAGCTGCGTGGACCCAAACCTCCAATTCCCATGTGGAGGATGCCTACAGCAGCGTTGGATGATCCAGAGTTCAGAGAGGACCTTGCTGAGAAGCTAGAGGAATATGTAGAAATCAATAAGGGATCGGTGGCTACCTGGTCCACACTGTGGGAGGCCATGAAGGTGGTTACCAGGGGAGAAATCATTTCAAGAGCGGGCGGAACCCGCAGACAACTACAGTCCTCTCTTGAGGCCCAGGAATTAGAGATCGCAAGACTAGAGTCCGCCCCTGACATTTCCTCAGAGTCCGAGAAGATCCTTAAAACAGCCCGTATAAAATGTCAGGAATCATGGGTCAGACTGGAGAAATTTGACTTCGCAACACATACCGCCAGATCCCACAGCTAAGTTCTACTCCAAATTGTATGCCCACGAGTCCCAGGTGCCCGCCGCAGAATTAATCGAAACATTGGAGGAGATAGGCCTCCCTCAAATCTCCAGCGAGCAGAGGGAGGAACTGGACTCGGAAATCACTTCCGAAGATGTGACAGCGGCCATCAGATCGCTCGCTAATGGCAAAGCCCCCGGCAGTGATGGTCTCCCGCCCGAATTCTACAAGACCTACGAACCCATTCTCACCCCCATCCTCCATGAAGTTTATCAAGAAGCCTACACAAATGGCATCCTGCCCAACACCATGAAAGAGACCATAATTATTCCAATGCTCAAGCCGCACAAGTCACCCACCGATTGTGATTCTTATCGACCCTTGGCCATGCTGAATTACGACAGCAAGATCCTCACTTCTATATTAGCCAATAGACTCGCTAGAGTGGTAGGATCCATAATTCACGAAGATCAAAATGGATTCGTCCCAGGACGCAACACCACGGCCAACCTCAGGAGACTACAACACATCATGGCCGAAACCCACGACCGAGAGGAGGACCTGGCGATACTGTCACTTGATGCCATCAAGGCCTTCGACTCTATCTATTGGGAGTGGCTTGTGGAGGTTTTGAGGGGCTTCGGCTTTGGTGCGGGCTTCATCAGATGGATCCAGGTACTTTATAATTCGCCAATGGCAAGGGTTAAAACAGGCAGAATTGTCTTGGGATCCTGGGCAATACAAAGGGGCACGAGACAGGGGTGCCCACTCTCGCCCATGCTGTATATATTGGGCATAGAACCAATAGCCATATACTTTCGCCAACAGTTTTTTGATGCGGGCATTAAGGTGGGCAACGTTTACAACATAATTTCATTATACGCGGATGATGTACTTCTCTACTTGAGGAACCCTGAGCTCAACGCACCCACAACGCTAGAAGTTCTCGACAATTATGCAAAGTACTCAGGGATACGATTCAGCAGACACAAATCAACTGCATTCCCCCTAGCTAGCCTGAGAGGCATTGCAGTAGACGACCTCCCGCCTATCGGAATACAGTGGCAACCTGACAAGTTCCGGTACCTGGGAATCAATGTGGGTCACACCCCGCTACTCACACACGAACATAACACTATAGCAGCAGTCACCGGCCTTCGGCGTTCAATCAAATTTTGGTCCAAACTACCACTGTCAATGGTGGGTAGAGCGGCGATTGCCAAAATGATAATCCTTCCTCGATTCCTGTACTTCTTTGCCAATATTTGCCACTACGTTCGCCCGCCTTTCTTCAAGACACTAGAGGCCATCATCAAGGACTTCTTGTGGGGTCCGCGCAGACACAAGCTCACACTGGCCACGCTGTCTCTCCCACATAAGGAAGGCGGAATAAAACTCCCAGACCTTCACCTTTACTACTTGGCGGCCCAGCTCAGTCACATTACGAAGTGGCTGTCTGATGACGCATCGGCCGAACTGGAACTACTCAGGCAATCTTCCACAAACTTAATCCCCAAAGAAACTCTATGGTTTCCCCCTCGGCTACCTCCCGAAACTCCGCTGATTGTCAAGCTGGGCAGGCAGATATGGGCCAGGGCCTGTCACATAAGGCAAATGAAACATCCGTACTCACCGGATAACCCCATAATGGTGGATGTGTGCAAGTCAGAGGCGGAACTTCCCACTCCCAGGAGATGGGAGGAAGCAGGCATATATACATGGGGAGACATGTTCACTGATGGGGAATTCAGGGACATCGAGTTGTTACAGAACATTGAAGGACTATCCAAGGGCCAGTTCCTCTGGTACCACAGGATCAAACAGATTGCTAAGAAGCAGTGGAACAGTTGGCCGGAAGAGTCCACCCCAGACCCACTGCTACAGGAAATGCACGACCTCTCAGATGGATGGAGACCAGTTTCCAGACTTTACAACAGACTCATAGACAAGCCTAACCCCAAAGGTCAGGCACTGAAGGCGAAATGGGAGGCAGATCTTGAATCACCTCTTACTGACAAGGAATGGGAGAGAGCACTGATCTACCCCAAGAAAGTGTCCCGGAATTCCAGATTCGGACAAATACAGCTGAATGTCCTTTACCGGACATATATGACTCCCCACAGGATTGCCTCATTCAACCCGAAAATACCCCCGACGTGCCCATGGTGCGGAAATGACAAGGCAGACATGATCCACATGTTCTGGTCCTGCATCAAAGTGAAATCACTCTGGTTCAAAGCCAAACAATCCTGCGCAGAAGCTGGCATGGTAAAATACGACTGGACGCCCGGAGAGTGCCTACTAGGTATATATCCTAGACCGGGCAAATTTAAACATTTGGTGAAACTAATGGACATCTCATGCATTTTGGTCAAGAGAACAATAGCGATGGCCTGGAAGACTCCAGCGGGCCCCAGCCATGCTCGGTGGCTGAGCGAGCTGGCGAGATGGACGACTGCCGAAACCAGGGCCTGGCAAGAAGGGATCACAACCAGCGGAGAAGACACAAGTGGAACCCTAGACTCCTGGAAAGCCCTCCTGAGTGACATGCGTTTCAAGGCAGACTATAAGCCTCCCTGAGGGACTGTAGCGTCCTACAACACCCGATTTTTCATACTGATACAGAGATGGAATTACCCGAATCTGTTCCCCTCGCTTCCTGTAACATCGGAACTATAATTTGTACTTGCCACCAAACATCTCATAATTAACGCTACATGTAGACTGCTGTTGTTTTGGTTGTTCTCACGTTACTTTTTTTTTGTTGTATCGTTTCTTTATTACCACACTTGTAAGTTTGTAACGTTTCTCACTTTCTTGAAAAAACCAATAAAATACTTTACAAATAAAAAATCAGCACATAGAAATGCTTTTTTGTGACTAAGATTCAATTTATGGCCAACAAAAGATATATTAGCTAGACGAAAATTCACTGATAGAACTGAAAACATGTATCGTTTCTGTGAGCTTCCGAATAAACCTGAATCCTTGAAGCATCTGATTACAGAATGCACAAACATGAGAACATACTTCAAACATTTTAAAATTGTTGATTCAGAAGTCCTGTGGCAGCACATTTTCTGTTCAAATTGGAATTCTCTTAGAATTGTAGCAATTAACTTCCTGAATGCGATACAGTTGAACACATGCACAGTGATAAGTTAAGATCATTTAAAAACATGTTTGTATTTTTGTTCTAGTTATGTAACTCAACTAATTGAAATAGTTAGTAATTTTCTGCTTTTTATATAAATAAAGATCAGTTTTGTTGTAAATTATTTTATTCTGAAAATATGCATATTTTTGTAATTTATTTTCGTTTCCTTTTTGATGAATTGAAAAGTTGATTCCAATCAGCTAAATCAATAAAAAAAATAAAAAATAGTGTACAGTCACTCTCCCTACCCACTTCAGGGTAACATTTGAAATTGATCCTTCAGACAAGGTAGCCCAGGAACTAACATCTGGAAAAACCCTTATTACAGCACTGAGTATTGCCCCCTTTCAGAAAGCTTGAACTGAACCAACCCATTGTGGCAAAATCACTATGTATAATTGGGTGAGTTTTTCTACAAGGTAGCTGGGTCACTTGAGTGTGACTCTCTTATAGATAATGCAGCAAGACTTGAAGATGATTCATGCTTTGAGTGCGAGCCAGTGAAGGTCGATGAGAGGCAGGGTGATGTGGTCGTATCTGCACAGACCCTTGATGAGGTGTGCAGCCTTGTATAGGAAACTTCTGAGGGCCACAAGGGAGGATGATGGGAGCTCTTTGAGGATTGAATTGCCCCAATCCAGGTGGGATAGGACCAGTGCTTGAACTGTGGATCTAAAGCTATCTGGAGGCAGGAAGGGATTGGCCTTCCACAGAAAGTAGAGCTGATTACAAGCTGCATGAGTTTTCCTAGCTATGTGTGCCTTGAAGGAGGGGTGTTTGTCGATGTGAAACCTGAGGGATTTGGCGCAGGAGCTGAGCTCAGATGGGATGCCCTGAGGGTTCATGGTCAATAGTCAGGTCTTTATGTCTGTTTTTGGTGAGGAGTAGGAATTTGATCTTGGAAGGGTTGAACTTCACTGGATATTCAAGACTGGATCAGCGAGAGGCAGGTTTTGAGCCTGTCAATTTCCTAGTCGATCTTGAGGTATAGCTGTGTGTCATCAGGTAGATGTGGATTTTGTGCGTGGCTAGGAGGGCTCCTAGTGGCTCAATGTATATATTGAAGATCACTGGAGAGAGAATGGAACCCTGCAAGACTCTACAGGTGATGGGTAGCATTGGCATTCCAATGGAGTCCATCAAATCAATCTGCAGGTGGTAGGACAAGTAGAAATTAAACCAGTGTAGGACAAGGCCGCTGATCCCCTTACACTGATGTAGGGTGTCTGTGAGTGCCTGGTGGTCTACTGTGTCAAAAGCGGTCGAGAGGTTGAGTAGAACCAGAAGGCAGGGGTGGCCATTGTCAAGGATATTGAGGGCATTGTTGACAAAATGTATTGTTGCCATCTTCATGCTGCATCTAGGTCTGAACCCGGATTGGGAGGTTTGAAGGATATTGTTGGTGTCAATGTGTTTCTGCAGTTGCGTGGCTACAACTTTATAAATGATCTTACCAATGGCTGATGGGGCTATAGTAGCCTAGGTTGTCAGGATCCAGAGTGGGTTTCTTTAGTGGAGGGAGGATTTTTTTGTCTTTAGGATCAATGGAAAGGTGCCTTGAGTTAGGGAGATTTTGATGATTTCCTGGTAGGGAAGCAAAGCTTCGGTGGGGAGGGTAATTAGGATGGATCCTTGGAGACTGTCATCTGTATACAATGTGGCTTTGAGGGTGGCCAGGGTTTCTACCAGATCCTCTGTAAAGAGTGTCTTGAATGTTGTACGTGGTGTGCAGATTTCAGTTGGTGTCTATGTGCTGGCTAATCTTGCTGATTGTTAATGAAGTAGGTGTTGATGGCGGTGGATTTGTCGATGGAGTGTGGTATAGCGGGATTGGGTAGTTTGTTGACACACTGCTTGACTGCTTTGAAGAGGGCTCTGCTTTTGTTGTTGGCTTCTGCCATGGTGTTCTGATAGTAGGAGGCTTTGGCTGTGTTGATTGGTTGTCAGCGGGTTGCTAGGAGTTCCTTGAGGAGCGCCAGCTCAGATGCGGTCCTGCATTAGTGCCAGGTTTTCTCTTGTTTTCTGATGATTCTTTTACTGAGGTTCAGTTCTTGCGTGCACCATGGTGCTGATAGTTTCGGTGGTTTGCAGGTGTGTTGTTTCAGAGGTGCGTGCCGGTTGATGGAGTCTGAGGGGGTGGCAATGAGTGCTTGCAGTAGAGAGTCGCAGTTCATTTAGGGGTGTTCAGTCCATGTGAGGTGGAACTTGGCAAGGCCTTCCATGAGGACTCCAACGGGACGTTTTTGAAGGACCTGAGGGTTTGTCTGATGGGTTTCTGCTGGGAGCGCCTGACTGGGGTTGTGTTCACGATGATGAAAGACATGACCAGGTGAGCGGACTAGTCAAGTGGGAGAGCAGAGCTGCAGTGGAGGGAAGGCAGTGCGGTGTTGATTAGGTTGAGGATATTACCTTTCTTTTGCGTTGGGTCTTTCGTGTACTGTGTGAGACTGAGGGTGTCGAGGTGTGTGACGGACATGCTGGTCACCAGGTTGGTGAAGTATCCCATGGAGGAGGTGTTGCGTTTGGGTGGTCTGTAGATGAGATGAAAGGTGACTGTGTCCATCGGAGAGAGTGGGAAGTGGCAGAAGAGGACTTTGAAGGAGCCAATTCTGGTGCAGGATAAAACATTAAAACTATCTTTATAATAAGAGGCAGAATAAAATAAGGAGGACACACCAACATCATAGGTTGCCGGTGCGTTTGCTTGGGGGTTTGGATTGTTCATGTGAGGGGCGTGGCAATGGGTTTTGTGAGGACCAGGGGCATGCGAGCAGGGAACATAGTTCCACTTCTTTTCGTATGTTTCGACCACTGCTATCAATCTTTAAAAGAAAGTATCCTTAGCCACTTGAATCTTAGTGCAAGTCTCATGTCCCCAAATAGAAGTACCATAGTGGCCGTATACATTCACAATAATGATTCAAGTGATTGATTTCCCCAATAATTAGTTTCTTGAGTGATGGCCCAATTGGTCTGTGTCCTAGCCATAGGTTGCTTGTGTATATCACCATGACCTCTTAAATTCTCTGTGAAGGCCACTCCCAAATATGAAATGTTTCACTATTTCTAACATCACTCCATCTAGTGAGAAGGAATACCAGGCACCCTTCCTCCCACCGCAAACAAGACATTTGGATTGTATGATGTTTTTCGTATGAAAACCCCCTTCTTTCCCTAATACTCTTGGCTCTACCCTGGATGCTTAAAGTATTGTGCATATGTGTTAAAACACAGTACATAGTAGTGCTGGGTAAAACATTTCAAAGGATGACAACGTTTTGTGTGTGTGATGTCAAAAAGGAGCTTTCAATTACTACAGAAACCGTCAGTTAAATAAATGCACTGCACACAACCTTCAATTTTTTACCAAGTGGTTAGCAAAGGGGCTATTTTGACAAACAAAAGAGAATGGGGGCGTCAAGAATGTTAGTAGAGACAGGGTAAGGGGAACTAATCTGTCAAAGCATGGCAGTATTACAGACACTTTGCAGTGGTGCAAGTGCAATTAGCACAGTGGCAGAAATTACCCTACCCTAGTCCTAGAACTTTGCCCTCGTAAACAAATACATTGGAAGAAGGTGTTTTACTATTAAGGCAATTTTTATCCTCATGATATTTACATTTGTACTGTTGCAAAGTGTCTGCAATACTGTCCCATTATCTCTGCATGGTGCAAAAAGTGTCCCTTTAAATCAGTGACATTTGGCTGGTTCGAAGAAACATATCCGTGATATTATTTTTTGTAATATGTTCACAAAGCTAGAGTAGCATGCAGTGTTTGTAAAGTCCTCTTTGAAAAGCCATTTTACATCAGTAGAGGTAGCACCTCCATCCTGGTACACCTGTGACAGGTGTTGAGGGCTGGACCTGTGGTCACACAGGCCAGCCCGATCAGTGCTGGGGGCACCCAGCAGGTACATACAGTGCCGTGGTCACAATGGGGACTGTTGCGAGGATCACCCTGATTGTCGTGATCACATGGCTGGACACAGTTTCTGGGGGCTCCTGGGCTAGCAACTGGGTTGTGGCCAAACAGCATGACAGTGGTCTGGGGGATCCCAGGTTACACATGCTGATCTGGGAGTACCCTGATAAGTGTTGGGTTGCAGCGCTGTGTTCGCACGGCATCAGCCCGCAGGCACAATAATGAGATAGAACAGAAGTGCATTTCATGGTGTCTGCCGCCGTTCTGGGGCACGTGCCGGCTGAAGCTCTTTTAATTGACTGTCAGTCATGACAAAGTCATGACACACATCCTCAAAGGGGCAACACCACGCAGGGGAAGAGCCATTTCTTTCCCGGAAGTGATGCATTAACTCAACACTCAGCCGGCCCTATTCAATTTCCTTGAAATGATCGCATCATCTTAGCGCGCAGACTGCTGTGGCACGTAAAGGTATCTGCGAATGGCAGTGCCATGCTGCTCAGCTCTCACTTCCTAAACGTGGCAACAAAGGCTGGCACAGTCGAACACCACATGTCCAATCACGAGTGAATGTTTTGGTAGTAAATCTCTCCTAAATTGAAGTGTGTGCTTCCCATGGGCTGATGCGCTCGTTCAGAAAAGTCACACACTCAAATATGAAGCAGTTATGGAAATAGATTTGTAAAACGATATTGACACCAACATGAAAGAACAAATCCTAAATCCTCAAGAGCAAACAATGTTGTGTGTTTGGAAGGCAATGGAGGGCCCAGCCATATCACAAGGGGCGTAGCAGGTTTTCCCATAGTTGGAGTCCTGTGCAGCTTATTATAAGTGTGACAAGAAGGTAATGTACTGCATAAACAGATGGTGCTGTGTGAGAAGTTATGTTATGTATTATTTGTAAAGTGCACTGCTACTCTGTACAGTACAAAGCGTAGCTGTATTGGTCTAGTTTTTTTTGTATTTTATTTTAATTTATATAGCGCTTTAATTCAAAGCGCTTTACAAGAGGAACAAGCAAATACAACAAGCATAACATGACAATTGAATCTAAACCAGAAAACAGAACACGGAACAATTTACATTCTTGATGAGGTTAATCACTAATGGAGAGGGACCAGGGTGAGATGCTGCTGGATGGCCTGTTGTTCTTTGAGACACAGCTAGCTATTCCATACTGTTATGCCAGCAGCGCTATGAATTCTGGGATACGTAGTCCTATCATGAATGTTGCAGTGATTATGAGGAAGGCGCAGCTCATGGCATGTTATCATCTGGCAGTGAAGCAGCGGGTAATTTCTATTGCATGCCTTGTGAAACCATGTTAAAATGGCTGTGTACACTTTCCCCATGTAATGGGTGGTGCACTAGGTGTTTATCAGTCTTGGTTCGAGCATTGAGTGAATTGACACATGAATTAGTTAATGCAGGAGTGAGAGACCGACTGACTGCACGTAGTCACCTCTCTTTACTACCGTATTAATTTAGACTGCATTGAGAAAAGATAGGCCAGAGCCTCTATTAGTGGGTCAGGGGTATATCGGGTGGCGTGGCATCAATAACCATAAGAGCTTGCGTTCTGAGAATATTTGCAAACCAGAGACTTACACATCCTAAGAGTGCCCGTGACACTGCAATGTCCTGGAAAACTGAGGAAAGGTTTTACAAAATGGAGACAGTATTGGTTGATTTGTGCACACTTATATCCTTAATAATTTGTGGAATACGATATATATCACGGGGGAGGTGGATTAAGCAGATAAATCACCCCCCCACCTTATCCCATGGCACGAAGGTGGCACTAAATGATGTGCATGCAGACTCGAGGAATCAAATAGTTGAATAGGAAATAAAATACCACTAAATCAGCTGGGAATCCGTTTTCCCAAAATATCCATGACCAATACAATTATAAAAAACACACTCCAGTCATAGACTATGACCCTCATTACAAGGTTGGTGGTAGTCATGGCGCTATTTGTGCCATGACTACCACCAATAACGGTACCGTGTCCGGATTGGTGAAATGGGGATTTACCGGTCCAGTCCGACCTTGGCGGGACCGGTAAGTCCCCATTCACCAAACCATTCCCATTGAGCCCTTATAGGGCTCAATGGGAATGGGGAGGGCGCAAATAACGGGCCGGCGTATGCCAAGCCCGTTATTTGCGCCCAGGTCCCTTAACGGGTACCGTCCTTAACCCCTGGTCAGACCAGGCATTAAGGAAGGGACTCGCTAAGGGACCTCGTAGTAGGGCGGTAAGGGATTACCGGCACCGGTCTCCTTACCGGTGCCCGGTATCCCTTACTGCCCCACACGGAATGAGGGCCTATGTGGGGAAAGTACTGGATAGTGCCAGACAAAACACCTTTCTCGTGGGTGATGTTAAAGAGGTGTGATGTTTACACATGAGCCAACCTTTTGGGTAAGACACATCAACATGGGAAGTGTCCTCTTGGCTCCTGGGTGTCACAACTGAAGAAATGGGGTTGCAGTCACTTTCATCAAAATCATTGTTGATCAATTAAGAGGTTTCTGAAGCTACATAATGGATGCGTTAGAAAGGGTCAGATAGACAGCATTGTTATACTCCAGACGGGAAGAACACTGTACATCCATCACCAAAATGTGGTGAGGAAAGGCTGTAAGTGTCAGAAGTTTTTAGTAGCTGTTTACTCTGAGAAATGTGTCTCTGAACTGTTTGGCTTATTTCACGGGTGTACAAGAACAGACTACCCAAAATGACCCGATGATTATGGAATGGGGTGTGAGAAGACTAAAGTAGGGGACCACTTGATCCCATCCAAAATGAAATTGGGTAGGATCCACAATTCATGTCCTACGTAGAATGGAACACCTCAACATGCGTGATGGTGGTCCATGTAGGGACACTGGTCAATGTCGGTGCCTTACACAGAACATAATTAAAGCATTTTAAAACACAATTTGGGTCACTCATAGAATTCTAGAATTCCCCTGAATATAATCATAACAAATGCAGTACCCTCGAACATGACATGACAATTTATTTGGCTGGGTATTTTGTAATTGGCTTCACTTAAGTACACATAACGCTCTTCGGTTATTTAAAATGAAATCTTACATGTGCAGTACTCTTTACTTCCGACCTCTGTGTAGCACTCTGCATTTGCAGCAATGTACTTGCACATCCATTATTTAACAAAATAGTTTTCTCACTATATTGAACCGTTTTCCTTCACCACTATGTAGTGAAATATCTCTCTTCAATTTGGAGTACCGTTCTCACTCTCATTAGGGAGTGTGCTTTTAAATCAGTTATTTTTTCACTTTGTTTAACCTTGAAGACATTTTTCTGCACAGCACACACCCAGAGGTTCAGATAGGATTTAATACCCCTCTGCTTGGGTATAGGTTTCAGCGATGGTTAAACCATTCAAGATTTGTAAATGCATCTCTTCCCTTTAGGGAATTTTGGTGTTGGTAAAAAAACGTTATCTTCTTGGTTGCAACACATGGGAGTGACACTCAAAACCTTCTTGCAACTCCAAGAGAAGTTAGTGTCAGTCAGTGTACATGATCAGTCTTAATGGTCTGTCTCCTGATTCTAATATTCTGGGTGCCTCAGGCAGAAACCTTGGCATGATACCAACAGTTATGGCAGGCAAAGAAACATACTCCACTAGTTCATCTATGACTGCTGCTGCTGCTGCTCAATCTTCCAAAGCGGTTGCCAGACAAGTGACAGGTTTCGAAAAGATTTTAAAAAACCAACATACTTAAAGATAAACAATGAACGCTAATAGTCCTTTTAGATAAGCAACCTAGTCATTCCTCAACCAGCCGCCTTTAAGGAATCATAAAGCCACTGCAGGGGGAATTCCCCTCTAGAGATCAGGTACCATTTCAATCTCCCTTGCCAAGAATAGGATTTAAAGCGAGATATCCCTTTACATGTCCATGTGTGCATGTACAAGGATAATAAGGTTTCAGGTTCACAGCAGATGGCGCAGCTTGCAAATATCTGGGGGTCATCCTTTTTTTGGGTCCAGCTGAAGACAGCTAGAGGTATTGTGTATGGAAAAACATCAGAAAAGGGTCATGACATTGCAAAATGGAGTCAATGTATGGCATTGTAATGTTTAGTCGTTTTCTTTGGTTGGCCAGTATGTCTTCTGTCATGAAACAGTCCGTGTCACAAGTTGTGGATGCCGATGTGGTAAGACAACCATCGCTATTCCTAGGTACTGGCCCCCTCGTACTGCCTTCTCTAAACTAGTCAGCTCATCTCGAATAACCCCACCCCTGGAGTGCCTGGAGTTTCTATAGAAATGTGTTACGTAAATGATCAGAAACTCACATATTTCAAAATTGAAGTGCCCAAAACGAATTTGGAAGACAGGTAAACATTTTAATTAAAGCAGGGAAATGGGAGGCCAGTGGAAAATGTTGATCATCACTTGGATAGGATATTTAAAAAAAAATAAAGTCAATAGCATAAAATTCAAAAGAACTACAAGTTGAAAAAACAATACTAGGAGGACACGATTATGGGTCGTTGTTTGTATGTGTAGGATAGGAAAAACTAAAAGGTTCACTGATCATCTGTGGTTTACTATCTCACCTCGGAGCCAGGTGTATTACTGGCCATAGAGGCATGTGAAATACGCTGTCCGAGTGAGGTAGAGGGAACTGTGTGATATCTGGGCAATTATCTCAGGATCTGTGGCCAGCAGAGAGTGGAATAGTGTTGCAGTTAATGTCTGCAAATTCAGGTTAATTTCTCCCACGAAGGATTCATCCTTAAAGTGTGTTTTTTGGCATGTCCAAACATCTCCCATAATACTACTGTGGTGCAGGTCCTGCATTATTACAGTACGTTGTAATAATAAATCCCTTGCAGGGTTATGTGTGGTACTAATGGATGACGTTGAACCAGAACAGGCACTTAGCCGCTTTAGATGCACCACAGTGAATTGTGTTGGCCTACTGGAAAACCTATATCCCTGGTGGGTATTGTTCAGTAAATGTTTTGCCACACTGCTCTGTGTCAGTCTTCCTAAAGACCTGGAACAGGCGCATGCACTTTTCAAAACTACACCCTGCTACAATCCATGATATTGGTGTCCTGGAGGAAAGGAAACCGGAAATGCAGTTCTGTTCCTTCCAAATACAGTGACCTTCAATATCATGCAGCTAAAAATCTCTTCTCCCACTTTGCACTTTTTTGTTCCTCCATTGTCAACTTTGCTGATGCTGCCATGCTGAATACCATCCAGCCAGAAACTACATCACCCAAAGTGCAACCGACCGAGGAACTGGAAATAATGGAGATTGACACTTCACTTCCAAAGGTTTCAATAACTAGGTTCAAGAAACAACCAATTAGCTCAGTAAATGCAGGAAGATGATCTCCTGTGTAGAAGCTCTCAATTCTCACATTGCAGACCATCCCAACCAGAACAGCTCTCCACACAGCACAAATATTCCAAACCTTTGTCTGGCCCATCTCTGTGCCCTTTAATTCCTCAGCAAAGTGACTCTAAATGTTGGTTTTGATTTATTCTGGTTTTTAAGAGACAGAATGAGGCAGTGTTTATTTTGGAAGCCTGTGTTTTCTACAATATTTTAAAAGCTCCTCTTGGATTCTAAAGGCTGTAAACTGGATTTTGAAATATCAAGACTGGAGGATGTAATTTGAAGTCTAAAAGTTACGGGGGTAACTTTTAAAATCTTTAACCAAGAAATCCAGTTGCCATGTTCAGTAGAACAGCTGATTTTCCTTTCTGTCCAAAACATTCATATATGACTACTCTTTCCTTCTGATGTGGATGATTATTCTGGTGCCCTTGGATTCTAGCAAAAGGACAACGCTAGCAGCAGCAGCATAGTACACATTAAAAGCAAAGACTGAGAGACGTAAGCCCGGAAAATGTCATTGCTGCAACTTAGTGGTACTCTGTGGGATCACTGCCATATTTAAGTGGGACATAGCCAAACAGGAGGGCTTTCAATATGTCACCCTTCTCATCCACTCCTAATTGCTCTTTGCATTCTTGCTACTGAAGCGCATAGGGCTCACTCCGTGTGCTAGTCCCTAAGTGTATACTAGTAGGAGATACTAGGTTTAATAATAGCTGGGTGTATAGTGGTAGAGCATACTGGTGGTAATACACAGTAGTACATTGGTTGGAACTACACCAGTGGTCAGTAGAAGGGCAATCACTGCCCTTGTGTGTTTTGTTCCCCCTAACCATTCTAGCACAGAGAGTTAAAGGGGAGCATTTAGGAATTGAATCAATGAAATTTGGGTTTTGTATGGAGCGGACACAAACCTCTGGACAGGTTGCCGTCATCCTCCATGCAACATGCAATGGAGTTGGGTTAAGTGACCATACGCGTGGGTGAGAGAATGAAGCTGTGAGAGGCCCTGTTCAAAGGGCAAGAGAATAAAGAGGAGAGTGAGAGGAGGGAGTCAGTAGTGGGCAATGGTAGACAACTGAACTAGCAAGACCATGAATTAAAAAGCTGGGTGCATGTTCATAGAGAGATACATGATGAAGATATGTGCAGTGTGTTCTAGAGAGGCCAGTGGGAGCTGGCATGTGCAGGGCCAGAAGATGAAGCATTGAGTAATGGAGAGCTGGAGTTAGAATAGTTATAGTGGATCTAGGGGCCACACGTGCCAGGTTGAAGAGTTAGATGGGATTCAACCCAAAGGCTAAAGTGTAGAGAGAGAAAGAAGGTACGCGCTGAGAAACTGGAAGCAGTGGTGTCATGGCGAAGGGATCCCATTCCTATGTGAACACAACCAGCATGAGGCAGAACACAAACGTCTGGAAAGTGCTCAAATAGATCATATGACTGGCAGCAGATATCAGGTCGAGCATGCCACAAACATCAGCAGAGCTAATAGGCAACACCAGAGCAGGATGTGTGGCTGGGGCCGGGAGTGAGGCTGCCAGAGAGGCATGAAGGCTATTTAAGAAATGGTTAGGAAGGCCATTGTGGGGGGTTAGCAAAAAGAGAGCAAAAGACTAGATGAGAAGTAGTTATCTAAGAACAACAACAACAACATTTCAATGGGACGACATCTCAACCTCGAGCAGTGCCCATTCTGATTGCATATATTTACAAGTCATGCAACCCTGATACACACCCGTCGATATAATTCTCCACACAATCATCATTTGTTTGGCATGTGGAAAGGATGTCATGGTGCTGGTCTGTGGCTAGTTCATATGAGTGGTCCTGGCAGTTGGGTAATGTGCCTACCCACCCCCCCCACCTTTGCAAACCATTCAGGTTTGTTTACGTGATCTATGAACATCTGTGTGAATCCTGATCAGTGGTGTTAGGAAGGGGGTCAGTTACATGTACACCCTCCTCATCTCCTCAATGTTGGGTGTTAAATACGAGTGATTTTCTTAATTGGTGCCATTTATTGGCTTGAGCAAGGCATGCCATGACCTTGGGTTGTGGGGTATGTAAAGGGAGGCAGTCAGGGCATGGTCTCTGATGAGTGTAGACTGTCTCCACGATAAGTTGCTTATAAGGTTAGCAAGGTGGCGTGTGTGTCCTCCGAGCTAAGTTGATGACTCAGAAACCAGTAGACCTGGATTTCAAACATTGCTTTCTCTTCACCATGTTGCTTTAGTGGTAAGGCTCATCCTATGTTTACAAGATTACAACTTGCCCTTCTTGGAGGCCACATTACATGCAGGCACATGGAGGAGAACAAAGGTGGCAACAACTGCATATGTAAAGCTGTCTAATGTATTTTCTTTCTGGGCAAAACATGAATTTACTTTCTTGGGAAACTTCAAATTGTGTGACATACCAACACGCTTTATGTTCATATCAATCAGCGACTTCAAACAGGAAGCATTATTACATACATTCATTGGTACTGTGTCTTAAAAGTACAGAAGATTGCTTAGACTTGTATCATTCTGCATTCTTGCACAGGCAGTATTCCATTACTTATGGGGCAAAAAACGTTTTAGATAGTGTACAGGAATGCGAAGGACCTGAGTCAAATACAAATAGTCGCTTAAATTGCGTGTGTCTGCATAGTGCAAACAAAAGAGAGATATTGATTGAGAAACGTAAGCATTAGGTGCAAGCATTATTAACTTGCATTGCCTTCTGAACGCTCTTACGCAGCAGTTAGCCCGCACGCAGAATTGCATTGTTTGAGTGAAGGGAACATATTCAGTACTGACAAGCAGTGTTTTCCCCATGAGGACCCAGTCGATTTCTGATAGGCAAAGGTCTGTGGGCAATTTGCATGCACATATTGCAATGCCCGCATCGCACACCCAAACTTCTGAGGTCAATAAAAGGAGTACAATTGAGTATGGCAACAGTAGAAATAGTGTTTACAGGGCTATTAAACAAGCAAACTGAGTCTGGAAGAGCCTTAATGAGTGGATACAGGTGGATCGGGAAGGGGAACAGAATCGTATGAACAAGGAAGGGAAGCATATTGAGGGCTGAATTGCAAGGGGGCATTTGGCATTTGGTTATTATGATTATTAGGATATTTACCGAGCGCAGATCTAGCTTCGGGAAGCAATGGAGAGTATTTCAATAATAGGGGGAAGAATAAGGTTAGGGAGCAGAGAAACAAGGGAGTGGGGGTCCAAGAACAGCACAGAGATTGAAGGGCAATAGTCGACAGGGTTGCATTGAGGCTTGTGGTTATGCAGGAGCCTAAAAAAAGCCCCAGCTTCTCCAGGATCCACGGGGCCCTCAACTACAATAAATGCAGCTCCGTTAGATTGCGGAGACCCCATGCCCTACGCCCACGTGCATATAGTGCAAGCCCACCAAGCCATGGACTCCAGTATATATGTGTCATCGTGCGTATAGTGAAGCAAGCCATGTGTTCCTTTTAAAATAAGCGGCCACCATTTGGGGGCCTAATCTGCTTGGTCACGTTTATAAAGACTGCAGCGAAGCCACTGTACAAGTCCCTATACTGACAATGCACTGCTTCTCCTCCTAGGCTTCTCTCACGCGATCCCGGGGCAGCAAACGTCCTACGCCGCCATCTTGCGAATGAAGTCTGGCAGCTCATCGTCGTCGCCGTTTAGTTCAAGGAACCGGCCACGGTTCGGTAATCCTCCGCTCGGCTGGCGAGACGTGGCGGCGCACAATTACCGCTTCCCCACCAACCTGTACCACTTTTCCGAGGCCTACAGCCAAGATGGTAAGTGTTTCTCCATTTTCTTTTTCCCGGAACGTCTTTTAAGATGCAATATATTTGAAGTTCAAATTGTCCTCCACAGAAATCCACAAAGCATATATTTTTTCAATTTATTTTCGTTTCGGCGCATATCATGTTAGTGTCTTTCCACCACATGAGACAGGCTTTCACCTTTCAGATTAGGCTGTGTAGAAGAAAAACAGAAACCACACACGGCTTTCTTAGAGCATTTCATATTCCTTTGCATTGCATTTTTTTCTATAAAAGCGAGTGGAAAACTAGATATGAAATGGCATTACAGGGCAGTCCAATTTGACATACTCAACTGTTCCCGGTAGCTCTGAAAGGCCTACAATGCAATTTCAACCCACTTGTTATACCTATTTATTTTTTGAATTGTGCTGGATATTTCCAATTTCATTTCAAATTATTTTTGTATGAACTAAAGCTCTGCATAATGAAACTTTTTACAGTGTAAATCAAAGCTATTACATAACGGAGTTTGGAACAGAAATACCAGTCACTGAACTGCAGTTTCATAGCTCAAAATGCACCCTTTTGTAAAGCAAATGTTCTTATTTTGCACTCTTCACATTGTGCCTTCTCAAGCCGCAATTTGTATAAATGCCTGTGTGGTATGGTGTTATTTTTAATTAGCAAAAACAATTACACTCTGTTTCAGGATGTGTGGCCATTTCCGCAAATATAAAATGGAGATTACGAATGTGTCTAATAATGTTTCCCAAACAGATATTCCAGATGTGTACATATGAAGAAAACATCCTTTGTACACTGCCCGCCCCCCACCAGTCAGAGAGCACAGCACTTTGACAGAGAATTTACATTTGATTGGAAAGACCCAGTGGAGTTGTTCAGGTGTACAGCCAGGTGGGGTTTGGACTAAACAGGACAATGCAGCTGGGTCTAGTTTGATTGGAAATTACACAGTTACAATTAAGGCTGATCCCTGCCCTACTGTGCTACATGCACAATTATTCGTTTCAAAAACTATTTTTTGGACAGTGGGAAGCGTCTGCATGACTTGCTGTCTCTCCTTTTACAACTTAGCATTTGTTGGGCTGGTGGAGTGAGACAGAATGTTTGAGGCAGGTGTGTTGCAGCCATTCCGTGTCTTATCCCTTCCCATCTCATGCTGTTCAAATGCAGAAGCGGGTGTGCTTATTCATGTCCGCCTCTCCAAAACGGATCCTCCGTTTTTGCAGCCCCTCCCACCTATCAATAATGCTGGCACCCCTATTGTTTCCTCTCTTCTCTGGTGCAGTATTGTCACCAGTGGCTTCCCACCTTGTTTAGGACTCCTACTCTCTGTGTTTGTATGTCAAGATAGATTGGCTGTTCCATTGTTACTTGCACGTAAAATGATTATGTTTTTTTAATAGAAAAATCAACTTTCCCCCTGATCCTCCCCTGCCCAATGTTACTGCTTCTGCTGGCAAAGTGATGTGCCCAGCAGCATGATTAGTATGGCACTTGGAGTCTGAGGGATTCAAATAGAGGTCCTTTCTTGTGGGTGATGGGCGGCCATTCAGGATGCCCACTGAGCATCCTTTTTGTGGGAGAATGGAGAGACATGATGCCCGGGAAAAGGTCCTTTACTCTGGTAGGTAGGTTGCGAGATGTGATCCCAGGTGGGATGTTGTGGTAGAGAGCAAGGCAGTGGATCATTGTTGCAGGGAGTGGGAAGGCAGGACACAACGTGTGAGTGAATAGGTGGGTGTGACGGATTGCCATTTGGCATGGGTGTAGACGTTTTAAGTCTGATTAAATGAATACATTGTTGTGGGTAAATCAATCACAAAAGGGAAATCTGCTGATATGATATGATATGCCTTAATGCCTTAGGTGAGTTTGCAATAAGTAATAACTTAAAGGTTAACAAAGAAAAAAGTAAAATCATGGTGTTTGCGAAAAAATGTAAAAACACATATGTACATTTGAACACACTCCCCTGGAAGAAGTGGTGACATAAATATCTTGGTTTATATGTTGATGATAAGCTATATACTATACGGTGGTGAGATTTGGGGTCACAATTTCAGGCATTGATATTACACAATTGTTTTGGCTTACACAAAATGTGTCAGTAAAGTACATTCTGCTCTAATTTGAATTGAATGGCATTGTCTCTGATGTCTATTATTGGATAATGGTACAATTGCTCTACAATTCATTTTCACTTTTAAACACATTGATAACTGTTTGAAGATGGGTACCCTTGGCAAAATGATGTCTTTACATAAAATATGGAGCGACAAATATGTGAGCACCCATGCACCTCGGAGAGTCCAAATGTTTAAATCATGGATGAAAAAGAAGTATCTATGTATTGGAACTATTCTTTGATATGATTTTTATATTTTATATTGTTATGATTTACTGGAAGTGCATTGAAATTTTAAACCAAATATTTTATGTAGTTTTAAATTGACGATCCTCTAATAATACATGTTGCGAGGTAAAATGGCAAATTTAGAATGTACTACTTAGGTTTTATGTTTTTAAATTGTATAATTGTTGTTCTGTTTTGAATGCTTCAATGTCCCATTCATGTTTTGTATTGTATATACAAAACCTTGTGGTTATATGTATATTATACTTAATAAATTAAATAAATTAGACCCCTGGCGAACACCACAGGTAGAGAGAGAGAGATAGAGGAGAGGAAGGACCCAAGTTGGCCCTGGCAGGGTCGGTCAGAGAGAAAGGAGTTCAGCCAGGACAGGGCCTGATCAGTGCTACCCAGGTAATCACAGAGCCGGATGGCATGGTTGACCATGTCAAAAGCAGAAGAGAGATTGAGTAGGATGAGGACAGAAGGGTGGTTAGTATCAAGGTTTGAGAGCAGGTCTTCACAGATGTTCAGGAGGGCAGTTTTCATGCTTTGGGCTGCTCTGAAGGCAGACTGATGGTCATGGAGACAACCAACAGATTTGGTGTGAAGGCTAAGCTGGGAGATGGCCAGCTTTTACAAGAGTTTTCCCAGAAAAGGAGTAATGGAAATTGGGTGATAGTTTGCCTGACAGGAGGGGTCGGCTGAGGGTTTCTTAAGAAGAGGGTGCACAGGGGAGTGCTTCAGGGGGAAGGGAAGGTTCCACTGGTGAAAGAGTGGTTGCAGAAGTCAGCCATTGCTGAGCGAGGGTGTAAATGTGGTCTTTGATGGTTTTGGATGAACAGGGAAGAACCCGTTTTGATGAGACTTTCATAGATCAGACTTGCCTAGAAATCTTGTCAGGGGTGAACAAAGGAAAGGAAGAGAAGGGAGGAGACGAAGCGGCCACAGGAAGGCCAGAGGTAGAGGGAAAATTTGAGGAAGATGGAGCAGAGGAAGAGAGGGTGGACAGGATGCCCTCGCTTTTTTAGATGAGCCAAGTCCGTGCAGAGAGCCTGGAAGGGGACTGGAGAGGAAGAGACTGCAGCTGGATTGGCCTGCTGCTTACAGATTTTAAAGAGTTCAGCTGAGTTGTTAGATGCAGTCTTGGATGTGAGCTCTCTTCTTAGTGTGGACAGAGAGTCAGTACTGCCTCTGGAGCAGGCGGTAGGCCAGTTTGTCAGAGGGTGCACAAGATGCCCGCCATTTCTGCTCAGCCATCCTACACTTGTGTTTAAGGGTGACAAAATCTGAGTCATCCCAAGAGTTGCACTTCGCCTTGGGCTTCAAGCGGATCCTCATGACAGGGGAAAGTACATCAAGAGTGTCACAGATAAAAGAATGGAGGCTGGAAAGGGCTGTGTCCGGATGTGAGAGAGAAAGTATTGGTGAAAGCCTCAGGTGACACACGCTTCATGGGTCGGATGACCGAGAGGTGGGTGGCAGTGCACGGGTTGTCTCAGCCTGAGGGGTAGAGAGAGAGAGAGATGAGAGGAGAGTAGAAAGTGGTCACTCCAGGAGAGAGGAGTGGTGAAAGGGTTAGAGAGGGGGATGTCTGAGGAGATCAGACCATCCAGGGTGTGCCCTGCAGAGTGAGTCAGGTCAGAGGGAAGAATAGAGAGATAAAGAGAATTGCAGAGATTGCAAAAGAGTCGGCGGAGGGACAGGAAGCACCCAGGTGGATGTTGAGGACTCCAATGTGGAGGAGATGAGTGGTCAAGGCCATGAGGGTGGAGGAGAGGTCTGCTCACTCGGAGCGGAAAGAAGTTACCTGAACAGGTGGCCGGTAGATAGTAGCCACAGTGAGAGAGTGGCCAGGAGAGAGAGAGAGCCTGCAGACCAGCCATTCAATAGAGGAATAGAAATGCATAGGAATGATAGACCTAGGATCCACTCTGGTAAGATCAAAGCTAGACCCCCCGCTGGGACGGTTGAATCAGGCACAGAGAGTGTCAAAACTTGTGACAGATCTGGCCGTGATCCATGTCTCTGTAAGACCTAGAACAGACCTAGAACAGAGTTCTTCCAGGTGACAGCAGATGTTGGAGGAGTGTTTAACAACTGAGCGAGAGTTAAGAATGGCAATGTGGAGAAGGTTGCCAGCCTTGAAAGACTTCCTTGGAGCGGTACAGGTCAGAGGTACGCCCTGTGGAAGTGTAGAAGGAGCCCGAGGGTCGACAGAAGAGGAAGGAGGAGAGGGCAAGGTAGCACATGCGATCAAGGATTGTGAGGAAATCATATGGACAGAGGACACGCAGGCTTGAGCGTAGCTAAGGATCGAAGGGCGCGGAGCACATGCGATCAAGGACTGTGAGGGAACCACGTGGGCAGAGGACACGCAGGCACGAGCGTAGCCAAGGATGGAAGAGGCGCGGAGGACACACGTTCAAGGATTGCAAAGTAACAACATGGGCAGAGAACGTGCAGGCGTGAGTGTAGCCGAGGATGGAAGGGGCACGGAGCTCAACCGATCAAGGAATGCAAGGAAACCATGCAGCAGAAGACGCGCAGGCACGAGCGTAGCCAAGGATGCAAGGAGCGAGGAGCCAAGTGATCAAGGTGTGTGAGGGACTCACGCAGGCAGAGGATGTGCAGACGCGAGCGTAGCATGGATGGAAAGTACAATGAGCCACCCGATCAAGGATTGCGAGGGAACCCTGTGACCAGTGGACATGCAGGCGAGATGACAAGGATGGTAGGGGTGTGGGATTGCAATGCAAAAAAGAGTGTGATGGAACCACGCAGGAAGGAATCAACAGAGAAGGGGGCGCATCCGGCCTAGGGGCACGGGCAGAGGGGCAGGTCTTTGGGGTGGGGGACACAAGTCAGGGGAGAAGGGCACAGTCACAGGGGCTAAGAAGCACAGAGCAAGCTAGCTCCCCACAAATTCTTGCCTTGTGGCGCAAACATGTGGATGAGTCATCCACACTCACTGTCTACGTCGCAGACCCCTTTGCCACCAAACACCTGATTCACTCAACACTGCAGACTTGTCCTGTGGTGGCTTTGTCGCAGAGGGTCAGAACCTTGGATTATATATGCTCGTAAGCGTGGACCTAGCAAACGTGCTACGTTTCATCATGCAGCATCTCCTGTGCACCTTCATCACTCAACACTGCAGGTTTTTCCTGTGAAGGCTTTGCCGCAAAGGGTCCAAACCTTTGATTATATAGGTTCGGAAGGAGGGACATAGCAAACATGATACGTTTCATCAGGCAGCATCCCCTGCGCACCTGTTCCACTCAACACCGCTGATTTATCCTCCAAGGGCTTTGCAGCAGAGGGTCCAAACCTTTGATTATATTGGCTCGGAAGTGAGGGCATAGCAAAAGTGCTACTTTTCGTTGGGCAGCATCTCCTGCGCATCCTCATCGCTCAATACAGTGGAAATGTCCTGCAAGGGCGTTGCCGCAGAGCATCCAAATCTTGGATCATATAGGCCTTGCAGCATTGATGTAGCAAACGTGCTACGTTTTGTTGGGCAGTGTCTCCTGCGCACCTATGTCGCTCAACACCGCAAACTTGTCCTGTGATGGATTTGCCACATAGGGTCCGAACCTCAGATTATATAGGCTCGGAAGCGTGGACGTAGCAAAAGTGCTATATGTTGTCAGCCAGTGTCTCCTGCCCACTTGAGTCACTCAACACTGCAGACTTGTCTTGCAAGAGCTTTGCCGCAGAGAGTCCGAACCTCGGATTATAAAGGCCCGGAAGCATGGACGTAGCAAATGTGCTACTTTTCGTTGGGCAGTGTCTCCTACTCACCTGTGTCACTCTATACCACAAACGTGTCCTGTGATGGCTTTGCCACATAGGGTCCGAACCACAGATTAAATAAACTCGGAAACGTGGATGTAGCAAACATGCTACATTTAATCAGGCAGCGTCTCCTGCCCACCTGCATCTATCAATACCACAGACCTGTCTTGCAAGGGATTTGTCACAGAGGGTCCGAACCTCAGATTCTATAAGCTCAGAAGCGTGGATGTAGCAAACGTGCTATGTTTTGTTGAGCAGAGTCTCTTGCGTACCTGCGTCACTCAACACTGCCGATTTGTCCTGCAAGGGCTTTGCAGCAGAGGGTCCAAACCTTTGATTATATAGGCCTGGAAATGAGGACATAGCAAACGTGCTACTTTTCATCGGGCAGCATCTCCTGTGCACTTGCATCGCTCAACACTGTGGACTTGTCCTGTGAGGGCGTTGCTACAGAGGGTCAGAATCATGGATTATATAGGCCTTGAAGCATGAATGTAGCAAACGGGCTACGTTTTGTTGGGCAGTGTCTCCTGCGCACCTGTGTCGCTCAACACCACAAACTTGTCCTGTGATGGCTTTGCCACACTGGGTCCGAACCTCAGATTTTATAGGCTCAGAAGTGTGGACGTAGCAAATGTGCTACATTTTGTCAGGCAGCATCTGCTGCCCACTGAGGTGACTTGTCTTGCAAGAGCTTTGCCGTAGAGGGTCTGAACCTCGGATTATATAGGCCCGGAAGCATGGACGTAGCAAATGTGCTACTTTTCATTTGCCAGCGTCTCCTGCCCACCTGTGTCTCTCTACACCGCAAACTTGTACTGTGATGGTTATGCTGCATAGGGCCCGAACCGCGGATTATATAAACTCGGAAACATGGATTTAGCAAACATGCTACATTTCATCAGGCAGCGTCTCCTGCCCACCTGCGTCTCCCAACACTGCAGACTTGTCTTGGGGAGCTTTGTTGCAGAGGGTGCGAACCTCGGATTATGTAGGCTCAGAAGCGTGGACATAGCAAACATGCTATTGTTTGTCCGGCAGAGTCTCCTGCGCATCTGTGTCGCTCAACACCACGATATGTCCTGCGAGGGCTTTGCTGCAGAGGGTCCAAACCCCGCATTACATAGGCGTGGAAGCGTGGAAGTGGGAAACTTGCTACATTTTGTCAGGCAACGTCTTCTGCGCACCTGCATCGCTCAACACCGTGGACTTGTCCCACAAGGGCTTTGCCGCAGAGGAACGGAACCTCCAATTATGTATGCCCAGAAGCGTGGATTCAGCAAACGTGGCAATCAGGCAGATTCCTCTTTCATAAGTTTCATGTCAAAACATGCTGTTTAATTGGGTCCTGCTGCATCAGTATCATGATTCACAGCGCTCCTCTACCAGTGGCACACAGCAGGTTCATAGGTCGCAGGTGTCCATTTGAGAGCTGCAATGACAACCAAGTCTCTGCAGAACAGGGGCTGCATTTAAGATGTGCACCCCTGTACCAAAACAATGATGATGCTAAATAGCCTATGATGGTGGCAGGGTAAATTCTAAAAAATAAAGCTGTGCCTGAGTTAATGCATGGTGCATTGAACTACTGAGTTTATGGCCCTTGGAACCTACATCTGTTACTGGATGGTATTACACCACAATAATCCTGAGTCCAAATAACTGGACAAACTCAAGAAGATGGCAAGTTACTGTTTTATTAACAATTATCTAAAACAGGGATGTTACAATGAACATCAACAGACGTACGCTCAGTCTCTCAATGATTTCCACAGAAAATACATACTTCATTATGCATCAGTGAAAAACCTATCAAGGGTCGGGATTGGTTAAGGGAGATATTTAGATATACAATCAGATAGGAGCTAGGATTGTTATTGGCTGTCCAATAGCAGGTGAACAACTTATGACTACCTTTTCATAAGTGTCATTTTAAGACAAATCAGTTACAACGTGTTTCATTGGTTTCTCAAGCTATAAGGTCTTTTGTTATATAGACTAATACAATTGGTTGGCACGCTTGTGTCATGTCTGGAACATTCGGTTGAATTAGCTACATGTAAGCCAAGACCGAGGTGCATAGAGATAGGACATGAAGCTACCTCACCACCCAAATAGCCCAACATCTCTCATCACCCATGCCTTCTGCCTTTAAATTGTCTTTGTACTTGGCCTTGCAGAGTATTCCTGTCCTGGGAATGCACTTGGCACTCTCTATTATATCTGGAACTCCAAGTTCAAACTTTGATTTCATTACATGACAAGATACCATGCTTTGGTTCATTCTGCAGCTTTTAAATGCTTTAAATGAATGAAAACGTGGCATCCTTTGTGTTCTTTCTTGCACTTTAACTTGAGAGGATTCATCCTCCACACACTAGTTCTTTTTCAGAATAGATAGCTGACCTTGATTTCTAGGATCTTGACTTCAGGCCAGACAGCCTTGCCACACAGCTTTAGCAACCTGCTATCCTATTGCTCTGCAGCTTTTCATTCCTTTTTCATGATTTTGGCTTATTTATTTCATGATACCAATGTCAAGTTTCTATACATTGGCGGCTGTGCCTGCATTCTATTCCGTAATTATAGCTAGCCTATATTATGACTTGATCTATCTTGCATTTCAGCGTCTGTACATTCTTCATGCTTCTGATTTCTGCAGAGCATTTTATCGTATAATCTTTTACATTTTAAGGTTCATGTTATTCTTTACTTTGTCTTTTCTCCTCTAGGATCCATACACCATCTTCATTCAGTATCTAGGGACGTTGTGCACATTTTCTTGTGAAGTCATCAGTCTGTCTTCTTCATTTATTCTCATATTTCTTCAGGGATCTCTTCCTGCAGGCCATCATCACCTCGTGGGTACATTCAATATAGTTATCTCAATGGATATCTCCTTCCAAATACTCGATGCAGTATTGGTATGATAGCTGGTGTCAGACAAGGCACAGTCTCATGTCTCCAATACAAATGAGGTAGGGTGGCGGGATCTCCTGCAGATGTATACATCTCCTCCTGTACATTCCCCCCTCTGGTCGAGTCCCAACCTCCTCCTCAAGTTTTCCTGCTTCTTTGTATCTTCTCTTGAAGAAAAGCTTTTTGGGTTTCCATATCTACGTCACCCCTCTCAGAATGCCCACATTTTTTATGTGTTCATCCACACTCCAGGTCATGTAATTGCATCCTCCACTTGGGGTACAGAAGACCCAATGTGCCACGTAATTCTTGTGAACTTTTGGATACCATTATCGTGTTCCTTCAGGTGTCACAATACTTGCTTTAACACTATCTCTAATGGCACAATCAGTCAGCACATTGTCTTCTGGTTCATCCTTTGTGTCAAACATGATCTTCATTCACACTGCTTTCTTTGCCATTTCCTGCCATTGTCCAATTAATATCCTTATGATACAGAATCCAAACATTATTATCAGCAATATTGCTCCAAGGAACGTGAATCAATTTGCCATCCAATAAGGAATCCATGAAAACAGGAGTGAGAACCAACTGTCATCTCCAATTGCCTTCGTATCCTACTCCTTTTTTATGTGTAGTTCTCACAACATTGATATAGCATCTATCAAAGTTATGTTCTCCACGTCATGAGATGGTGGGAATGTACAACATGGTGGCCGACCTTGGAACAAGATCCATTGTTGTAATCATGTCGAGAATGTACCAATTCTGGAGGGTTGTCAACCTTATGGCCCTCAGCTCTTCTGTTATGGCATTCAATCCTTTTATAGTGGCATTGATTGTTTGCAGCAGCTCCCACCTGGAGATCCGTAGCCATTTGACATTCACCTCTGTTTGAATTCCAGGCATGAACATAGATGTCAGCATTATCGTAGTCTTGCTGAACAACTTGTGCTCATCAGGAATGTCTTTATAAGCATTTAGTGATTTTTGGGAGAAATAATTCTCTCTCAGATGCTCATCCACTTTTGGAAATCCTTTCATTTTCAGATCATTCTGAGGAATCACCATTGCTGGAACATTGATGTATACCAAGGAACACACTCCAACCTAATTCCTGGGCTGCTTCATATATGGTCTAGATCCACAGGCCCAATATCGATCCATTAAGGCAGCCATCCCTCTCCTCATTCCTGGAACGTCAATTATTTTTTTGCACCCTTTATTCTGTCCAACTCGATTTGTTCCCTTGCTCAGAAAGCACAGTGTTGCATTAACCAATGGGACTACAGCTTCTGGGCCTGATTCGTCTTCAACCTATTTTTGCAGTTTAGTGTACTTGGCCCATGACTTAGACACTCATAATAACCTTCTGTACATCGTGCACTGCTTCCTTTCTCAGCGGATGAGCTGCACAGGACATCATTTCATCTTCCTATCTTCTTTAGCAGATTTGAATGCTTCCAGCATCCAAGCATTACAGCCCTTTCTGTCATATCATAGCAATTCATCCTCTTCATTTCTTCAACAATGACCTTTTCTTGTCCTGCAGAAGGATACACATGCATCTTATATTTCCATCCAGGCTCATTTTCCATTTGGGTTGTCTTGATATAATCATCCTGGTATGATATGATATGATATGGCATTCATAACATGCCTGTACACAAGTGATTCTAGGTGCGAAAAGACAAGGAGGGGGCAAAGAAGTGAGGACAAAATAATAATCTTACTAAGCCTTGGTTCATTCAGATCACGAAAATGCAGGAAAGAGGGAAGAGGGAAGGGGAGAAGTGCCAGGGGGGAAGGGAAAGGGGAAGTGCAGTTAACTCACAAGTGCAGCCAGTGGGTGGCTCATAAGTGCAGAGAGAAGAGACTGTAGGGTTTCAGATACAGACCCTTAAGTGCTGGAGAGCACAGATGCAGTGTAAGGGCCTGTGACCTGTGCATGGAGCAATCTGGTGGATCAGCTGCGGAGAGGAAGAGAGAAAGCAGATATGAAAAGGATGGTCTTGAGTTGCTTCCGGAACCAGAGGTGGATCTGCTCAAGTTTGAGAGAGGCAGGGAAGCTGTTCCAGAGGGAGGCCCTAGCCGAGGAGATAGATCTTCCCCAACTCTCTGTTTGGAGAAGCGTCTGACCCTCAGAGAGTTGGAGGTGGATGAGCGGAGAGCAAGAGAAGGAAGATGTTTTGGAAGAGAAGGTTGGAGGTACAGCGGTCCCAGGCCCCAGAAAGTCTTGTGGGCAATGCAGAGGGTCTTGAAGTTGATCCTTGCAACCACAGGGAAACAGTGAAGAGATTTCAGAGATGGAGAAATATGATCCCTCTTGCAGTCCTGTTTAGAATAAGTTGTAAAGCTTGAAGAGTAGAGGCAGGAAGATTTAGAAAGAGGATGTTGCAGTAATCAAGCATAGAGAGGACCAGAGCTCTTGAGACAGTGAGCTTCTGGGGGAAAGTGAGAAAATGAAGAATACATCTGTGAAGGTGCAGCTGATAGTTGGAACTCTTAGAGACGTCAGAGATGTGAGGAGAGAAGGAGAGGGTGGAGTTCTTAGTATCACAGGAAGGAGCAGGAAGAGGGCCCAGAGTGGGCTGCCAGAGAGAGGAGGAAAGGAGGGAGCGGTTGTCCCATGAGGAGGATCTCAGTCTCACTGGCATTAGGGCAGATATCATTGGCAGCACACCATTCCTGAATTTTGGCCAGACAGTCTTGTATGAGAGAAGAAGCAGAGGTGACAGAGGGGAGCCTGAAAGAGAGCTAAGTGTCATCCACATAACATTGAAAGTTGGAGCAGAAAGTAGTGATGCGGTATGGAGATATCTTGTAATGAAATGCACACTTGAGGCACATTGAAGTAATTGTAAGCATTAAATGCTCATCAAGTTACATAGTAAGCAGCCCCAACCTGCCTTTTCATCAGTCCTCCTTCTTCCTTCAAGTCATAACATCTCTCTCCAACAACAGTAGCCCCAATGTTTAATTCCAGAATGGAATGTGTTATACTGTACAATCCGTGGGATACAAACATTCAAGGTTGAAATGGCAGAATAACGTATTTACACCTGTTTGTAATGGGAGAACAATGTATTTATATAAGTACACATTTACCTGGTACAAAACACCTCCTTCCCTTCATGGAATGATCTGCATAAGGAACTTTCCTTAATGTGCTTCGCTCATTCCACATACTAACACCCTCTCTTTACTCCATTGCTCACCATTGCTCAAACGTACTGTATTTCCAAAAACTCTGACCACCTTTAGAGGGCATGAATACCTCATGTATCATTTCTGCACTCTACTTTCACTATTCTCCTTCACCACTTCACCCTCTCGCATCAAACGCTCTCTTAGAGAATTTTTTTCAACATACCTCCTTTTAGATTTTAATTTGGTCACGTGTCACCCTCTCTCGTATCACCTCTTGAGGCACTACATTGCGATCACCACCAAATTTCCCCATCCATCCTGGCTTCAACCTGGTATTAGGTAATGTCCTTCTCAATGCCTTAAACTGTGAAACTTCTGTGACCTGATGTGTTGCAATTCTGTATCTCTCCATCACAGGCCGTGACCAATCTCCACCTGTCGCTACAGCAATTCATATTGCTTCCATCAAAGTCCTGTTAAATCTCTCCACAGTCGCATTTCCCTTGGGATTATATAGCACTGTTGTGGTATGTCCCACTTCATTCTCTTTTAAAAAGTCTTCCATTTCTTTAGCCACATATTGTGGCCCATTATCTGATACCAATTTCCTGGTAAATCCCTCTCTCCAAAATACTCCTTCCAAAAAACTCATGACCTTGCGCGCACTTATGTCCTTTACTACACACACATCTGGCCAGTTTCACAATAGTCCATAACCACTATTACATAAGTGCTCTTTTGTCCTCTTGCCGATATCGGACCCAGAATATCTACAGCAACCACATCCCGTACAGAATTGGGTGGTTCAATCACAGTCTTTGGTAGCATCCTGACCAATGATTGAAAAGTGTGTTGGAGAGGACAGAGTAAGGTGAGGGTGGCAGATATAAATGAAGTTCTGGTGAATTTACTAATTGATAGTGGAGCAGACTACATGCTTGTGAATGTTGACCCGTGGAGGGAAATGTCTGACCCGTGTGATCTACAAGAACCCACTGTGAAAGCACATTCTTATGGGTGCATACCGATAGACATTGTAGGGGAGTTCTGGGCGCATTTCAAGTATGGTGAAGGTGAAGCTCAAGGGATGGTGAGAGTCATGGCAAATGGAGGGAACCTACTGTTGTGGGATGCACAAGCTGATTTGGGTCTGAGTCTAGACCCCAACCACCCAGCACAAGTGATGGTCATATGAAAAAACCTAGGAAAAGGGGAGTTAGTGGAAGAGGAAAACAATGACATCACAAGATGGTTCCCAAAAGTATTTGAGAATAAAACTGGTTGTCTGAAAGGATTTGTACATTGAATAAAGATGAAACCAGGTGCCATGCCACTGAAGTCCAATGCACGCACTATACCTGTGGCTTTATGTGCGGATATCAAACAAGAGTTGGAACGTATGTTAAGTGAAGGGATCATCGAAGAAGCAGAAGCTGCAGAGTGGATAAGCCCCACAGTAGCAGTATGCATGCCTAATGGAAGTTTGAGACTATCTATTGCTGAGGGGGCTAAATAGGAATGTGTTAACAGATAGATTTCCATTGCCAAAGATTAATTTTCTGTTGTTAGAAATTGAAGGGGGAAAGGTATTCTCCACAGTCGATTTGAATGCTGCTACCATCAGGTCAAGTTACACCCATCTTCTATGGATCATACAGCATTTATAATGCCCTTTGGTTTGTATAGGTGCAGCAGGATGCCATTCAGTCTGATTTATGCATCTAGCCTTTTCAAAGAGCAATGAATTAATTGCTCAAGGGAATAGAAGGTATACAGTGTTATCAAGATGCTCTCTTAGTTTGTGGAAGGGATGTAGAGAAACATGACAAACAATTGAAAAGTGCGTTGGAGAGGATGGACAAAGCTAATTTGACTATATCAATGGAAAAATGCAGGTTCAGAGTGAAGAATGTACAATATTTGGGTCATGAGTGATCCGCTGAAGGAATAAAGCCCAAAGTGTCTACGGTCGAGGGGATTAGAATGATGAAACACCCAAGAGACAGGAAGGAGTTATCTTCATATTTAGGTCTTGTTAGGTATCATGGTAAATTTGTTGAGAATGCTGGTGAAGAAAGGAGCAAAATATATTTGGTGTGAGGAATGTGAGAGGGAGTTTGAAGATGTAAGAAGTTGTTTGATGCAGGCACTCATCTTAAAAGGATGTAAAGAGGATTGGGACGTGACATTGTTTACAGATGCCAGTGAGAATGGTTTGGGGTGCATGCTCATGCAGCAAAATGGGAAATAATTGGAGACGGTAGCATTTGCGTCAAGAGTATTGAAGGATGCAGCATGGAGATATTCCGTCATAGAATGTGAGTCTTGGCTTGTGTGTGGGGAGTGGAAAAATGTAAACACTTTTTATGGGGGATAACATACTGGTTACGGATCATAAACCCCTCAAGGGTGTTTTCGAAAGAATAAACGTTTTTGATGGCATCCCTAGGAGAATTGCTTGATGGGACACTGTGCTGAAGGGTCTGGATATGGAAGTGAAACACGTGAAGGGTGAACTTAATGTGATTGCAGATGCTTTATCACAAAATGCAGTAGAGGGTGTGAGGAGGATGGAGAAATGTTTGCACATTTCAGAGGGGCGGATGAAAAGGAATGAGAGAACAGTGTGAGAGGGACAAAGTGTATACTGTGGTTGTAAAGTATATTCAGGAGAGGTGGCCGAAGGAATACACTGAAGAAGAATTAAAAGAATATAAAAGAGTAAAAAATGAGTTGAGTGTTGAGAAAGGGATTTTGACCCGAGGAGATAGAATGGTGGTACCGGAAGGAACGAGGGGAGTGGTACTTGGCACAAACCATGAAGGGCATTTGGGTGTGTTTAAGACCAAGGGATTGATTCAGCAAGATTTTTGGTGGGCTAGATTGGATAGGGAGGTTGAGAATTCTTTAGATTATTAGAGGGAGTGCCCACCACCCAGGCTTTATATCTCTCTCTGTAACTCTCTCTGGGCAGAACCAAGCTGTAGGCATAACATTCCAGGCTGGTGCATCTGCATGTGCTGTGCATTCTATGACATCACAGCCAGACAGGATGGATCTACACAAATGAGCCAGGAGGTGAGTAAGCAGGATCTAACACACCTCCTTCTCTTAGACAAGCAACAAGACAGGCTCTGCAAGCACCAAACAAGCAGGGGAAAACAAACACACAACACACCTTCTCTCTTTAACCAACCAACAAGCAGGAGAGGTTTGCACAAGATAACACACAGGAAGAACAGAAGGGGAGAAACACAGGCATGAAACAACCTCCTGCTCTTTCGTGAAAAACATCAAGACATCGGACTAGTAGATGCATGGATTTCTGAAGGGGAATGGATCACCAAAACGAGATATACCTGGACTAACACGCTGAGGCGTAACATTGCTGTCAACACCCATGTGAGACAGAAATCTATCACTCCATCACAATCACAGTGACCTGGGGGTGACAAACCCAACAAAAGTCCTCCAGGCTTTCAGCACCCTGTGCTCAGAGCTGCTGGCCAGGCAACTAACAACCAAACTGCTTTTGTGCCACACACTACTGAGGACCACAGGGGGAGATGGAACCTGTCACCGGGCTGACAAGCACATTGCTCTACCACGAAGGGAAGCAACGGGCTGACTTGTTGATCAGCACAGAATACAAAAAAAATCAACACCTGAAGGCGTCAGTAAACTACATCATTGACGCTGATCTTGACTTTGTACCACATGTCTGATCCCCTTCAACTCAATTGTGCCAGAAAATGCTTCCGTGACTGTTGAAAGCAACCATGGACCACATGTCCAAACACTGCCAAATCACACAGCCTATAAGCCAAATCAAACTTAGTACCTCAGCGAACATCTCCATTATCATGGGAAACAACTGTGCACCACACATCTGAGAACTCACCTCACTACCAAAAATGTATTGTTTCTTTGCAGTGTTTTCCTGACACTTCCAAAACACAACATATTTTTGCTGTGGGGCCTTACAGCGTCCTACAGACGAACGCTCTGTGAGGCCTTACAGCATCCGCCCTGCTGCATGCCTACACCCAAATAGTTCCAATAAGATAAAATGAACTACACTGTGACAGCGCCCAAAAGATCCAATTGAGTTTCAAATGTTTTTTTCTTAAGAGTTTCAAGCAGAACACCAATTTGATTGATTTGTTATGCCCTTTAATTGTTAACACGTGTTTCGGCCTCTCAAGGGCCTTTTTCAAAACAGCGAATCTGGGCAATTAAATTGTATCCATATTCTATTTCAAAAAATTACAATTCCACAAATAAATGAAAATAATTAACATAATTAAATTGAATATAAATCATAAATTAAATTTTAAATAGAATAAATGAAATTATGTGTATAAAGGAGTAGAAGATGAGAAAATGATTTTAGAACATGTTATTCATCACATGTGATAGTCACCATTCATTACAGAACAAACAAATATAAAACACAAAGAGAAAAAGAAAAAAGAAGACAAACAAAGATATACATAGATTAGTTATAGTAGCCGTTGGGTACTCCTCCATTCCATTAATACCTGAAACACCTCATTATTCAGTCCAATGCAATACATAATATATTCAGTCAGATTCCCTGCATAATGATCTGGTTTGTGCATGTTATTAACTTCTAGATTAGACTAAATTATATCCAATTCGTGCACAGTCTTTATGTGTCCAAACCCTTGTGACCAATGAACATGCTGCAGCTGGTGTATGTGGTTAGATAATGTCTGACACAGGCATTCTTCTTGAAAATACGCCAGTGATAAAACGACTGTTTTTAAACCCGAACCTAAATATTGTCCTTTAAATATGCAAATATGCAAGTTTACCATTTGGGTTCTCAAAAAAAGTTCTGTTCACGGGATAATCCCTGAAATGAAAAAAAATCACAGTTGTCTAGAGACTTATGCTAAACGGATTGTCCGTGTGTTTTAAATTACAGTGCGCATAAATTAATGTCTCAAAAGCCTGCACCCTGAATATCAAAAACAATCCCAAGTTTGTGTACTGCGTTTAGATGTTAAATTGGACTATTAGGTCCACAGATTCGAAACAACAAGAAGCCTGCTTATGAATAACAGCTCTTCGCCTCAAGCTAAATGTTAAACAATATCATATCCCGATTCGTGTATCTCCAAACGGGGTTGCGGCCAAAAAATGACGTCCCCTTGCCGGTATACCTTGAAAAGCTCCAAGCATCTTTCCTCGCGCAGGCACTGTTAGTAAGAACGTCGCTGCATGAGTCATTCTTTGTTTATATAGTTTCCTTGGCAACTCCACTAGTCTCTTGTCTATGTCTGCATTAAATCCAAAGCTCGCCATATTGGAATGGAGTCCATAATGTTGTCGGCGATTGTAATCATGGAATAAAGATTATAATTTAGCTTCAAATAACATAATTATAAGTATCCTTATTGATATAATGAAAGTAAGGATGCACAGGATATTAATCTTGACCAGCGATCATTACGTGGTCACAAACTTTTTATATCAAATGCTACCGTCCGCACATGCAATCATGAGTATATAAATTAAGGTTTTGCTTAAAATGTCATAAATTTAAAGTGTCCTATTTGATATAATAATAGTCACGTTTCTCAAGGTTTTTACATCTTATTCCAACCACCGCTTTGGTCCGTGCTGGGGTTACAAGTAGTAGATTACCTATTGCTCTAGAGTGAATCCTATTCATCTAACGATGTGTGCTCTGGTCCTTGCTGAGTCAGAATACGTACCTCATTAATGGTAAATGCACACTGTTAAGTCTCAAATTATATATAGGTATACAGGAGAACAACTAGCACGAATATATATGTCAAATGTCCCTGTTGTAAAAAATGCAAAAAAGAGAAAAATAAAAAATAATAAATAAAACTCCTGCTGGAAAGATCCAATTGAACATCATGGACTTGCTTTAGTTAATGCAAATTACCAGCTGTAGCGTGTTCATGATATAAAAATATGATATCTTGAATGTCCCTGACACACATGCAATGTTGCATACCCATAATATGGCACCCTGAATACAGAGAAAAAGAAAAAATTACCATGTTTCACATTACCAATCAATGCAGTGAAGTCCTGTGAGTTTAGGCCAACTCTCAGTCTGGTAAAGTTATTGCTTCCATGTCTGGAATACCTGCACAATAACATTTCACATACATACTGAGTTTGACAAAAAGTGACAAAGTAGTACAAGCGAGATTGTACATTCTTGACTCAGTTTCTACTCAGCCATTATGCTATCATCAGTACATGTTCTTAATCATATGTGCTACCTTAGCTGCTGTTGTCAATGGCGTTTGTTATGGCTGGGATGGGTTTGTCACACTGCAATAATTGTGATGGTGAGGATGTTATGTTTCCTGCACTGCAATCCTTAAGATCTCTTTAGTGTTTGTGTTTGCTTGTGAAATTAACTTCGTTTTTACTTGATGTTGCTGAATATTCCCTAGCTTAATATCCGCCAGAACTGTTCAGTGTGCTTATTTCACTTCTCACGATCGGTGGATTTTCAATAGTAGTCCCTTCTTGGTGTAAATGCGTCAGTATCTGTCAGAGTTACTTTAGTTAAATCTCTTTTTTTTTCAGGTATTTCTTTTCCGCCTCACTGACATGTGGGCAACTTGATGTACTCGGATACATTATAATATGCTCTGTAGTTGCATGGCAAGGGTATTCTGGACTAATTTAATTTCATTGAGTCCCTTTTCTCTCTTGCAAAAGCATGAAATAAAAAGAACAGTAACTGGTGGTTTCAGCAACACCCTCATGGACAGGTCTGTGGGCTTGCGGTTTCTCTAAACGGAAGTTAATTACCTAACCTGAACATGGATTGTCTCTCAAATCCCACTTCACGCTATATTGTCAACATTTGCTCATTTTGCATTATATTTGCTTCCATTTTGCGTCCAACTGATTGAGCAGATTGCGAAATGGTTGTAATTGTGTACTATTCCTATTGTTGTGAAGTTCCAAATCACAACTAATGGAAAACAGAGCCTACCACTCAGTCCGGAGTGTGTGCATTCTGAATCATTGCTCAATATTTGGACCCCATTCCACAGATGCCCGAATCAGCCACTGTGCTGCTACTGCTACAGCTCCTGCTTGCCTACCTTGTATTATAGACTAGTTAGGTCCATTTGCCTGAATTGTGTAAAGATGATCACAGAGATATGTTACTTGCTGATTGTTTCGCATTGCACAGCATCGCCTAAAGACTCTGCATTTTGAACGAACGTTTGGGCCAGGAAAGCTGAAACGTCATGGACAAACTGCCATCTTGTTCAGTGGCTGGCTTCACAGCACCAGTCATTATGTTCCGGTTTTCATCCCTCATCTTTTCTATTCACCTTAGGTGATGTCACCACTAGAAATCCTGTGGGAAGGATTTGCTGCCCTAAACTAACATTACATTCTCAGACTTGGCAATTGGAAATTTCACTTCCTAATAAACAAAAGTGCTACTTGACATGCTGTAAGAGTTCAAGGGTCAGGCACAGGTTTTAATACCACAACACTCCAATGATACAGTTGTTAAATGAAAAGAAGCTCCAGGTTGGAAATGGTGCTAGTTGGACAACTAGACAACAGATCAAGCAAAACAAATTTCCATGATGAGTTTCCTCACATGGCAAAGCTATCTCATATGAAAGCAATCACGTTATAGTATTATGTAGGTGCCAGAACGTTAGAACAGTTTGGTCATGGCACACTGTAAATAACTTCGATGATGTAAAATGCCCAGAGTATAAACAGTGCTACCCAAGGATTTTGTTTAAACTGTTGACAGTATGTCACAAATGTATTTTTGGACATGCACCTCAGTACCTTAAAGAAAAGGTGACCATCTATCCCCCTTAAAGGGACCTCCGATCCGCCAAGGCCTGCTGCCTTAAAGTAGAGCGTATAAAAAGAGCTCGGAGAAAGGGCTGTGTGTTCCCAGTCCTGGCGGCACTGGCCTGGAACGAGCTGCCGGAGGCACTCCGTAAAGAGGAGAACCATCTGGTCATTAGGAAACTGTTGAAGACCAGACTGTTCAAGTAAAACATTTTGTGACACAGATTGGTCCGTCATTGCATTCCATTGTATGTGACAGCGCCTGGACGCCCTAGGTCTTTGGCGCTATAGATATATATTAACATAACATAACAAGGTTGAAGTAGGGGATTTGTCATCTTAGCATTTCATTTGAGAGGGAAGAGGTACACATGGTGCATGACACTTGATGAGACTAACTGATTAATTCACAGTTGCTCTTGGACCCACAATGTTTTTATCCGTTTTTTGCCTCAGTGTTTGTTTTCCAATAACCATGTCTAATGAGGTTTGTCACTATAGTTGTGCAACTGCCACTGTGGTTGTTGCTGGTGTGACCCTTTGTGCCGTTCATTGAGTCAGCGCCCTGAAATATAATGAAGATATTTAGCTAGTCTCTAGGAATGTTTCCAAGGGATCAGCAGACAACCTGCAAGGGAAAACTAGATTTATTAAATGCAAAAAGGTCTCTCATGATACAGTAGGTCCAAACTGACACAGAGCTCACCACACCGCAAGAGGTTACAGGATATATAGCGGAAAAAATGCATATTAGCATATATATAGGTTACAAAGTCATGCCACCACGCTCATTGGCTACCTCCTATATGGCATGCTAATATCCACCAATGGTCCCTTGACCAATTGACCACACCTTATCTAAACCCATTCCCCTAAGCATGTGGCCCGCTACATTATCACCATTGAGTCCTAATACATGATTGGCTACAGGTATATTGATACACTAATGGATCTAGACCGTCACGTGATGTGCATCCCTCTGACCAAGGCACGTTTAAAGTGAAACTGCCAAGGCCAGGCGTACACAAGCTGCACCCCAATCTTGGACTAAATTTACTGGCATCAATTTTGTTCTTGCTATCCCAAATCACAGAACATTCCGGATACAGCTCCCCCCTTATATTCTTCAACCACAGGTGTCCAGTAGTGATGTGACAAGGGCACTACTCTTAGGATTCAATTTCAGGGATTTGTTTTGGTACACGTCTACTTGTAGTTCAAATGGGATGACCGATCTTTGGGTCAGGTTGGTGTTGCTCTAAATCTTTACCTAGCCTGTTGGCATCACAAAACTTCATGTGCTGTTCTAACGAATGTATCCTTCAAAGGGTTTATCCCTACATGCCCTCGCTGCATCCAACATTCAATTTCCACTGCCTTAAAGCTCTGCAGCGGGCAGCGGGATACAATTAAAATGTATCTGCGCAGCATGGGTGCCTCTGACCTCGGCTTCTCTCTTGGGGGATGAAAATGGGATTTATCTTTAAAATGAGCTAAAAAGAACGGAAGCTCCCCATCAGCTGCCTTAATTATGCACCTCTGTTATTAGGCCTTAACAGCCAACATGGCTGCACTCTTGCAGTGTCGACCCACTGACCTCGCTCTTACCATAATGGCTTTCTTACTCTGTCTTTCTCCTACTTCAGCTCCCTTTTCGCACGTCACTCGAAATGTTACTTTGTTTACCTTTTCTAAACACAGGGCCTATTACACACTGCCCTATCTATAGCCTCGGCAACCTCAACATTAATACAAGTGTTGCTTATTCTGCGTTGCTATATGATGTATCTGTTATGTCTTGGAACTAACAAAAAGTGATACATGTACATTCTGCTGTGCGAAACCCAAACTGCTCCCACTGTGGCACTGACTCATAGGTCTTACTCAGCCTGAACCATTTTGCCTGGCTTGGACACTGCACATGCATCCCAATAGTACATACCAACATTTTTTATTAGCCTAATAAACAATCTCACCAACACATCTTGGTGCTTTGGAATATCTGGAGTATGGACAACCTGTGCTTCAAATTCTTGCTTCGTCATATGGTAGCATATAAAGATTCAATCCAATATTGTCCTAACACTCTCCAGGCAGAGCCTCCCAATGTGAGGGACTTGCAAACTGTCTCTTCATCGCATTATGGAAAGGGAAGGCAAGCTACCAGAAAGCCTTCTTTCTAGTTTGTCTGCAAAGATGCTGTAGGATGTTGGATAAACTAGAATCACATGGCAAATAACAAGTTCTGCTTTGCCCATGTTGCCCATTAATAACCACAGGACACATGTTTAATTGAGAAATGTTCATGTCTGAATGAGACTAGGAGCCTAATCAATGCACAGGAGTAAACCCTCTGATAACGTTAAGCAGGAATTACTACTGTCATATTTCTGGTAGATTCTGACCCATGCATATTGGACACCTGCAGAGGAATGGACATATGAAAGCCAATTATATGTGTCAGGAAATCTGCCCCTTAATGGGTACAAATGATTATTTCGTGGACCTCCTCACCCATGTGGGGTGATTTGAAATTAAATAGTGAATTGCAATTTCAAAATTTCAATAATTCTTAACAGATAGTTGAAAATAAAGGCGTAAAAACAAGCTAAATCACCACCTCACCTCCTCAACTTTGTTTTCCCCTCGTGTTTTAAAGAAGTGTTAATATTGCCGACAATTAATGGTAGCACGATTGATTTCTGTGGAATCAAGCTATTGTTATAAGGTAGAAAACATGGTGGATTGCAAAGGAATCCATTAGTTGAAGACTAGTATGAAAATATCATGCTTGAGTTAAACCAAACGTTTTTGCAGGTGGAGTGTGAATGTATAGGGGAACAAATATCCATTTCTGTTCTCCCTATGTCACCTACAAAAATGATGAAAATAACCCATATCAGAGAAAAACATATTATGACGGGTGTTACAGCGGGACACCTTTCCTAGCACCATTTTTGTGATCTGGGGGACATAGAAAATGAATGAGCCCTACTTTCAGGTATTTGAATGCACTGAAACCCCAGATTCCAAAACCATTTACCTCAGGTCCCTGTGTTTCAGGAAATACATTTTGTTTACCCATGGCCAAAATGTTGTCATAGGCTTGGCACTCTGCATTAGGGCTGTCAAAGGGTTCACGTGACAGACCAGAAGCCTATCTTCCTGAGAAGGCTCTGCTTTGGTAAAAGAAATGCCAATAAACAGTTATTGCAAGGCGTTCCTTTGTACAGTGTGCGGAAAGGAAAAGCTACAGTGCACCAGGTCCAGTAGGGATTATTGTCCGTCATGCGAGGCTTCCAGGTTGTCTCTACTTGAATGTTATGAAACTTGTAGCCAGGGTAATTCTTTTCTGTTTCTGGAGTCCTTGGCTATTATGAATTTTTGAAGCAACACATACTGTGGTCTCCAGGCAAGTGAAATAAAGCCAAAGTTTGGTAGAATTAGGGTGGGTACGAATTGAACTATGTGCTTAACCTTGCTTTATCATGTGAGTATTTTAAAAGACTATGCTGGACATGTAGTTGCTTTCTGTAAATGTTTTGTATTTCGACTGTGAAGAACATTTCCTGAAACTTGATCTGCCTGAGAAAGTTTCACCTACTGAGTGGTTACAATTGTTGGATAAACCAACTACACAAAACAATTCCTGGAAACAATGGTACTGGGATTTTCTCAATACCTTCCTGCCATACTGGGGAAACAATTAAAAATACCAACAACTGGTAGCTGTGAAACATCCAAAGATCAGAGGATCAAAGCGCTGTCCATATCTCCAAACACAATGTGGATTCAGGGGACCAGAGCTGAGCTGTTAATTGTAAAGTGGACTATACAAGCGGAACATACATTTGTGTCACATTACAAAAACACAAGTGCCAAGTGTTGACCAGAACGTAGAACTTCTCTGATCATCTGTAAGAAAATGCCACTTGGTGGACCAACCTGAAGCCTCGGAGTTGGCCTACGAAAGATGTGACCTTTGTTGGTACTTGCATTGGCTCAAAAATGCCTGAGCCCTTTCTTATGAGAGAAATGTGCAGGTCATTGGGTGCAGGCGGATCTATCCGTGGCTTTAGATCCATGGATCTACACACTCAGAACGATTTGCTCTCAACAGCTGTGCACCAGTAAGCTCCAGAGGATCTGCATCTCAAAATCTGACCATGAAAGCCACTCAACCAATGTGACTTCCTTGGACTATGGCTCAACCATCAGATGGCACCTTGTACACTATACTCTTTTTGTACTTCAACTTTATTCTTGAACATAGGCACCAAAGGACCCAATCAGAGGATGCTGGCCTGTTTTGCTTAATTCCATTGCTAATTCCTGTCAAACTAGGGAAAGGATCACAACATCCACTTCCAAAACAGTGGCTGTGATTTATCAACTTCTTCGCGCCAACTTCATTGGCCAGAGGCTCTTTCTACAGGTTTCTTCTATTTTCACTTTAACATTTCTCTTGGTCCTGAGAATCCTATGCAAACTCATGTAGACCTTGTCAGCCATATAATAGGCCCCTGACCTGTGGGTTACGTTTATGTATCATGAACAAAAATGTAGGGCCTGATTTATAAAAATGTTTTCAATGGGATTTTCCCATTCTAAAATATTTATGTTAATCAGGCCTTAAGTTTGAAGGTAACACTTTAAACCAGGACCGGTATTATCTTCTCATCCTAATGAAAGAATTTGCAATTTGCATACATGTTACCCTAATTCCTGCTGAAAAGAACTATGGCAACAGATAGTCATTTTCTTCCTTTTTATTTAGTTTTCTAATAAATGAGTACTTCTCCCTACAAAAAGCCATGTTAATGGGATTATGTTGCCTATTATTGAATTGATAGTTATTTTGCTTGGATTTCAGTTACTTATTTTTCCTTGAATGTATTGTGGTCGTTAGATATTAAAAGTTGAATTCAAATTAACTTGATTTTTACATTACCATTCTCTGTTTCAGTGGATTGCAAACGTTGTTATGCTTTTCCCCTTCAGTAAAAATATTGTTGGCATGCCCCCTAAATGCCAGAACCACTTATAAGTTCTATTAAACACAGTCACCATCATGCCTTTTTAAAGAGTTCACGTCCCACTGGACATTCTCTGGACCTCCCTGCAGAGGCCAGCCCCACAGTTTGAAGAGCATTACTTTAATACATTAATTCCTTTCCTTGTTGAAATTATGAACCAGTTTCAATGCTTAGACCTGCTTATCAGGAACTATTACGCTTGACCTACGTCACTACAAGCTTAAGTTAATGCTATAGATTGGAGATTGTAGCCTTTTCTCTTGGGACACATTTTTACAGTGTGTTAAGGAAGCAAAACTAGAGCATGTTTATATAGTGTTATAGACTGAGGTAGAAGCTGTCATTTTGGGATAAAGGCCCACCACATGAGCCTTCAGCCATAACTTACTCACATCAGTACTTCCTCCAGACAGACTTTTACCGACATCCTCTTTGTTGTTCCCTCTCCAGACCAATTGGCCCCTCATATGGTCTCTGTGTTCTCTCTCTTTTTTCCTCCTCTGCCATAAATTGTGGCACTTGGTGGGAAGTCCACTTGGCCTCCTTCCACTCCTCCAAGACCATCATTAATGTCTATCTGAATGGCACTGTCTTGGTTTAGGGCCCTCAGACCAATCTCCTCCTTTTTAATAGGCATCTCCCGCATCTTATCAACTTCCTTCCTCCTCCTGCTACTCCAACCAGCACCTTTGGTTCCTCCTCCACCTCCTCCTTCTGCCAAATCTCTGGAACCTTCCTCATCCTCTTTGGCTACTCTGCCATATCCTTCTTCCTCCTCTGCCCACACTCGGGCCCCTATACTACCTCCGCAGGGTATACCTCTAGCCTGTACCCCCCCCATTGCAAGTCTTTCAAATGTGACAACAGGCTCCACGTCCTCTTCCTTGAAGAACTGCACCTGGATATCCTTGCTCTCACCAAGACATGCTTCACGGGTCTCTCACATGTTCTGACACTATCCTGTCTGATGACTACAAGATCCTCTCTGAACCCAGAACCAACCGACACAGAGGTGGAATAGTCCCTATCTTGCCGGAGTGGGTCCCTGATTCTGTCATTACTATGCAGGCCTACTCCTCTTTTCAATGCCTGATCTACAGGCTCTCTATCTCTCCTTGACTTTCTCTGACTGTGGCCACCATTTATAGGCCACCAGGCAAGGTCACTCTATTCCTCTCAGAGTTGGCTGACCTTTCTTCTTCTCTCCTTGACGCTACTTCTCAACTTCTCACGGAGACCTCAACCTTCACCTGGATGCTTCTAACCTCTCCTCTGGGATCTTCCGTAATCTCTTCAACACTCTCTCTTTCTCTCTTTTGTAGCCTCCAGCCGGACATACCTTGCATGTTCTCATGTCTTCAGACATCCCCCTGTAGAGCCCTCTCATCAATCCTCTCTCGTGGACTGACCACTTTCTGCTCTCCTTCCACCTCAAGCTCTCTGATCTCAGGCGAAGCTGACCACAGCACCTACCTTCTCAGTCATCTGGCCCAGAAGCATGTGTCAGCGGAGGCCTTTGCTGCTAGTTTCTCTCCTCCTCCTTCGTCTGTGGCTGATCCACACTCTGACACAGCCCTCTCCAACCTTCATCTTTCTATTTCTAACACTATGGATGTCCTTGCCCCTGTCTTGAGAATTCACCTGAAGCCTACCTCCAAGTGCAACTCTTGGCATGACTCTGACCTTGTCGGCCTAAAATGCAAGTGTAGAGTGGCTGAGAGGAAGTGGAGGGCATCAGGTGCATCCTCTGACAAAATGACTTGTTGCCTGCTCCAAAGACATTGCATATTCTCTGTCTTGTCCAAGAAGCAAGCCTGCATCTCTGCGTCCACTAACAACATGGAAAACTCTTCCCAATCTGCAAGGTTCTGAACAATCCTACTACAGTCTCCACCTCTCCTGTTTCCTCCCAGGCCCTTTGCATGGCTCTGGCTTCTCACTTCACCACTAAATCTTAGGACATCATATCTGCTCTCTCTCCTCTTCCTCCTCCTCTACTTCTCTTGGTCCCCATCTGGCCACCTCTCCCTCGCCTCCTTCATTCTCCTCATTCTCTGCAATCATTCCTGATGATGTTTCTAAACAAGTCTGATCTTTGAAAGTGTCATCCAAGCAGGTGCTCTCCTGCTCCTCCAGAAACATCAAGGACCAGATTGACACCCTCGATCCAGCCTTGGACCATTTCTGCAATCACTCTTTTGCCTCTGGAACTTTACCATCTCTGCAAAGGACTCTGTTGTGGACCCCCTCCTGAAGAAACCTGCTGCTGATCCTTCCTGTCCTGTAAAACACCCCCCAATCTCTATCACTCCTTTCCTTGGCAAACATCTGGAAAATCTGTCCATCTCCCAGTTTACTAAACACACTGAATCTGTTGGTTGTCTCCATGACCATCAGTCTGCCTTCAGAGCAGCCAGAGGCACGCACTGAAACTGCTCTCCTGAACACCCATGAAGATCTGCTCACTAATCTGTCCTTATCCTCCTAGCACTTTCCTCTGCTTTCAAAACTGTCAATCATGCCATCCTGATCAATCATCTTCGTGAGACCCTGGGCATAACAGATCAGACCCTAGCTTGACTGACCTCCTTCCTAATAAACTGACCCACCCAGGTCCAAGTTGGGTCATTTCTCTCCACCACCTCTCTCTCCATGTGTGGTGTTCCCCAGGGCTCTAACCTCTCACCCTGGCTTTTCAACGTCAACATGGTCCTTTTGGCCCACCTCATATCTCCATGCTCTAACTTTCAGTGTTACGTGGATGACATTAAGCTCTCCTTCAGGCTCCCCTCAGCCTCTTCTCCTCTCTCGCTCATTCCTGAGTGTCCATCCACGATTCAGGAGTGGTACACCTCCAATGATTTCTACATTAATAATCAGTAAGACCAAGATTCTGCTCATTGGCACCCTTGTTCCCGCTTTCCCTCTTTCACTCTGGCTGCCCTCATTGGGCCCTCTCCCAGTGCCTTCCTGTGAGGCAAAAAACCTTAGTATCATCTTCGACTCCACTCTCTCCTTTTCTCCTCACATCACAGAGCTCACCAAGAAGCTCCACTACCAGCTGCACCAACTTAGACGTATTCTTCCTTTTCTCACTTTCCTCCAGAAGCTCACTGTCTCCAGAACCCTGGTTCTCTCTAGGCTGGACTACTGCAACAGCCTCTTTCTCAATCTACCTTCCTCTACTCTCTGCCCTCTACAACTAATCTGAAACAGGATTGCAAGACTTGTCCTTGGCCTCAAGCCCAAGGATCGTATCTCTCCTGCCCTGAAATCTCTCTGCTGGCTCCTGGTGGCTGCAAGGATCAAGTTCAAGACCCTCTGCATCATCCACAAGGCTTTCAGGGGCCTGAACCCGTACTACATACAACTCTCTCTCCCTAAACACCTTCCTTCTCAATCCCTTTGCTCAGCCACCTCCAACTCTCTGAGGGTCCGATGCTTCTCCAGGCAGAGAGTTGGGGGTAGATCTCTCTCCTCTGCAGTTGCCTCCCTCTAGAATGGCCTCCCTGCCCCTCTCAAACTCGAGCAGGACCACCAGAGGTTTCCAAAAAACAGCTCAATACTTCCTTTTTTCTTCTGCTTTCTCTCTCCCACTTGCTGACCTACCTGTCTGCTGTGCTGACTGGTTACCTGGCTACCCTCTGAAAACTCTATGTGCACCAGGCTCCTCCACGACCAGTATCCCCTGCACTACCTCTGGGCCTACCATGCACTTAGGAGCTGTATCTGTAACCCTACAGTCTCCTGCTTCCTTGCACTTACCCAGTGTCGTACTTAGAACACTACTGCCCTGACTGCACTTACCCTTCCCTCCCCGTGACACTTCTGCCCTCCCCCGGCACTGGTATGATCTGAATGACACAAGGCCTATTAAAATCGGTTGTTTTGACTTCTCGCTGTCTTCCCTTACTTGTCTTGTCGTGCCTAGAAACACATGTGTACAGGGGCGATATAAATAACTCGTATGTCAGCAATCACCTTTCCCCTTATTCCTAATGGGTAGTAACATAATATGCACACTGTGCCTGTTAACGTATTTAAATATTTGGGCACTCAAACTGTGCAAGCACAAACACATAACTCCCTACTGTATGCATTATATACTTATGTTTTGAATGCTGTGCACCCTCGACATAATTACAGTAAGCAATTACAAATTAATCAGTTTATATCTGTCCTTGTGTGGATTACTCATGTTGTGCTTTGCAATTCATAATGTGTCTAATTTAGGGCAATATATAAAATTATTGAGGGATTTCACAAACTCAAACCATACAGAAGGAGACAGTAAGACCTTTTTATTTGAATTATTGGGCAAACGAAAACTATTTCATCTAATATTTTAACTAAAACATTCCTGAATAACCTGATTCAGCTTTCATTTGGCTGACAGATTATCCGAGATAAGACCTCACTGATGTCAGATGTCTGCATGATGATCTTATGCATTAAAAGCACCATTGTTGTATTGACTCTCTGATTTACATTAAAAAACATCAGTTTCATCATAGCAATCTTGCGATTTCTTAAAGCTAATAAATCGTTATTTTTTTCGTTTTTCAGAAATTACAGAATACGGGCCACAGTTTGTGCAGGAGCCCGAGGATGTGATATTTCCAACTAATTTTGCTGATAAGAAGGTGACCCTAAATTGTGAAGCGAGGGGAAGCCCCACTCCAAGCTACAGGTATGTTTGCGATTAACACCTGTTTCTCATATAGCAAACCTCTTCCAACATCCTACTTTGACAAGCTTTATAGCAATAAGAAGTATTTGTAAATTGCAATAACCAACTTCATGAAGGACAAAAAAAAACAATTCACTCTGAATTTATGTAGGGGTAGGGGAGGGTTTACGCCATCATTACCACGATTAATTTGATTCTTATCCTTTTGGGTGCCGGAATGGCTATTCAAATTGGGATCTGTATTCATATCCTAAAGGCAAGACAGACAAACACATACATTCATTCAGTACTGTCCATACTGTATTATATCAAAACAAGTATAATATTTTTCAATTCTTTCATTTTGGTAGGATTCCAAAAAATCTAGGTCTCACTGTAACAAGATAAAGGAAAGGAAGTGGTAACATCATCACAGGCCTTACCTGAGTGTCATTTACATGAACAAAAAAATAATGTATCCTCAATGAGCAGAACATAACATATTAAACAATAAATGTATGGAAGAATAACCAGTAGAGATAATGAATCCACCATGTGACACTAAAGTTCTAAGAAGAATGAAACCAGTGAGCTTTCCATAGGGAATGAAACAAACCTAGAGAAGGGGCAGCACCAGCAGAGACTGGAAGGGAGTGATGAGAGCAAAGAATAAAACGTAAGAGGAGGTGACTGCGATGAGCAGGGATGAGCTGAGAGGAACTTCAAGAATAATGAGGGAGGATCGATAGGAAGCAGAATGCCAATGGATGCAAACACACATATAAGGCAATCTAAGTAAAATGGCCAATAATGAAGCAGGAAGACACAAGACAAGAGCATGTATCAAACAATTAAACATGTAAGTAACAATGAGCACATATTTAAGGTATGGATTAGAGTTTTAGTAGGAGATATTTTAGAAATGTGTTAGATAGGGTAGCTGGAGCAAGAAGAGTAATGTTAAAAGAAAAAGTGGGTTTAAAGGTGATATTTAGGTGCAGTGTGAAACGGATAGGCAGATGGAGTAAATAAGTGAAAGAATAGAGGGAGACAGACAGGGTAGTAAGCAGCGAAGAAAGGTATTTCTGTTTCATTGGAGTTTATATGAATAGATGTCATGCATGGCAGCATGCATGCAAATTAGAAATAATATCAGAAAATGAAGTGGAGCACATTAAGATCTCTGAGCAATAAATGCAAAAGGGTGAAGAAAAAACAAAATAGCAGATAACAAAACACGGGAGAGTGGTGCGGTTGTAAAGGACACGAAAAGCAAGGAAAGACATAGGAAACATCAAAAGTGAAGATTAAAACAAAAAGAGGGACATTACGAGACAGAGTAGGTCTCGCTGGAATGGTAGGAAGCAAACAAGTAATGGGCAAAACTAGAGATTGCAAGTGGAAAGAGGGTAGAACAGAAAGTAAAATGGTCCCCCCTGTCGAAAACAGTTGATAGTTCAAATGAGAAGGGGAATGGCTTGAAAGGCAGAAGTGAGTACTTGTCTAAAAATTACAAATGTATTAAAATCTCTCTCACACTCTCTCCCTCTCTTGCTCTCATATATTCACACGTGTGAATGTAATGGTTTGAGCAGCACATGATGGAAGGTCATATTTCCAGGGAGAGACTGCAGAGTGTGACCCAGATATAGGATAACTGCCTTGTGCAATGGCCACGGTCAAAGTGAGCATTTATGTACCTAGTCCTCATTGAACCTTCCTCCAATCCCTGCAGGGTTTGGCCTATGTTCCTGCCCAATACACAGTTACCCTATATGCAGCTCCTGCTGGACATGTCCTGTGACCATGCCTTGGGCACATTATACAGGATATTGTCTGCAACTATGGTGCAAACAATGTTCCAATTGCTGCATTCTTTGCATCAGCCACTACTTGCCAATCAATGCCCCATTGATACCAATACTTGGCTAACAATGGCTTGGGAATTCCATGCCTATGACCCTTTTGTCATGAGCACTACTCCCGAGGAGCCAGGACTGGCCCAGCGCCCCCGGAAGCAGACCCTTCTTCCACATCTCTGGACCCAGCAGACCCCTACAGGGGCCCTTTGGACCGTGTCCTGGAGCCTTTGGTGCCAGGCACATAAAGGACTTCAGTCCCGGCGCCATAGGCGCCGGGCTCATATTGATAAATTGTGTAATAATGCTTGGGTGGACTTACCTGAGGCAGACCATGCTGCATACTTACCCAGAACAATCCAGTCTGGCTGAGTCCCCAGCCATCAGGGCTGAGAGGAACTATTTCCTCTATTCAGGAACTCTTTTCTTACCTGGGTGGGGCCGGTGGAAGAACACACACCTGAAGCACTTCTCTGCTATTTAAACCACGCCCGATGGAATTCACGTGCTTTGCGTTATTCTGCATCAGCAGCAGGACGCTCACCGAGTCGGCTCCTGCATCCTGGCTCCTGACACGCCCGCCAGCACCCGGAACACCTGCAAACAGACAAGAAAAGAGAAGGCGAGCATTAGAAATTATACTTACCGGAATCCGGCCTCAGCAATCCTACCTCCGACGATCCTGCAAAGGAAAGGTACAAGATTAGCAGCACTCTCAAACGCTCGCAGCCGCGCCGCCTTGCCTTACCCATCAGTGGCCTCGCCGAACTCCACCGCGGCCATGACGCCGGCAGCATCTCGCCACCTGAAAGACAGAAAAAGACAGTCATTAGAGGTGCCCGCTCTAAAGCGGCCACATTTCTTCCACTTACTTACGTGCCTCATCACGCACGACAGCGGCTGTGTCGCCGGCAGCATCTCGGCACCTGTAAGCAGAAAAAGACAATCATTAGAAGTAAGCAGTCGCTTTTCTTTCACTTACCTTCCTCCACCGCGGCTGCAACGCCAGCTACATCCCAGCACCTGCATAAGAGGAATACATGGTGAGCACTAACTAAGCACGGAGAACAAATACTCACCAAGAGACTTACCTGCTTTAGGTTTCTGGGCCCCGGCTCCTGTGGAGAAAAGACACTCATACTTACGGCTACCGCAGGAGAGACGAAAGGACACAGTGTCACCAACTATTTCCCATCCAGTGACGTAACTGGATTCTACGCACCCCTGCACCTGAAGCAGGATGGAGAGCTCATCTTTACAATACCTAAGGTGAGAGCTTGCAGAAACCAAGTTGGGGGTCAAGAAGAGTGAAAAACGGGAGATTGGTGGGAACACATATCCACCCCAGCTGGTAATCAATCCCTTTTCTTCAACCTGCAGAAAACTTACTCTACAAGCCAGGCAATCCAAATTTGGAGGCCCTGTCCAGAGCATCTTCCGGGCCCTGCGCCTCACGATAGAAGAAACGGTAGCAGTCCAGTTCGGGTCAGCGTCTCTGTGGGAATCAGGTGAGCGTTACACCTTTTTTGCAAACTACAGAGCAAGGCACTTCATACTAAATATACAGAGCAAATAAAAAAAATATATCTAGCACTACCACTGGGGATGTATACCCACCACATGGATACATGAACTCCATAACAGGCTTGCAATATATCAAAGACAATCAGAAGCTCTGACAACTGGTTAATTTCAATTTAAATATAAAAATGTTTTTACAGGTCACCCTGATTTCCTTTGAGATATAAAAGAAGCAAATACATTGCTTTTCTCATTTCTTTTATGGGGTAACTTTGTGAGGAATCACCATCTGCAAAGTCTGTAAATGCACTGGCTGTTTAATTTGTATTAAGTAATAACAAATGTGGGTAATTCCGTCTCAGAATGGGTGACCTGCTAACCAGGTCCCATTTTCCTGAGCTCCATGAAAAATCATACTGTACTACTGTGCCCTGCTGGACCAGTACCCTGATCGGCTGTGCCTGCTGTCCATTGGTGCAGCACAGGTTCAGGGTTCAGAGGTGCACTTTTGACAGCTGCAGTGACAGCCAAGTCTCTGCAGTGTAAGGGCTGCATTTATAAAATGCGCTCCTGTTCAAAATCACTAATCTTTGAACCATCATCACAGACAGGATAACCAAGCAAATACTGCTCCCAGTCTGTTACCTTTTTTCAAAATCCCTGTCAGGAAATCTGGTTTTATCTTGGAACAAAAACTCTTCATCAGGATCATTCTGAAAACAGGCCTCCTTAAGGGGAATTTTCTTCAGCTACATGCAAGGAGGAACCTTCAATCAGCACTTTATTGGTTGGATAAGCTCCCTGCAGATTTCCCCCTATTTCCTGTGAGTTTGGCCTTAAATAATTGATAAACTCAAGTCATGCAGCATAGTATGATGCAGTGTTTTCTCATTGGTTATGGATTATAATAGGTTTTGATTGGATGACACTTCCAATTATAATCCTCTTTATTTTGATTGGGCCAATGTATTTTGTCATGTTACGATTGGGGATGTTTCCTCCTCCTATCTGGAATTATGATCACATTGGACTAAAGCCTTCTTTCCCCGCATAGCTTTGGTTATGCGTTTGTACCATTATTAAGGCCAATATAATCATACCCACAGGAAATGTCAGAATCCACAGACATCATTCACGTTCCAGTAACTTGTAATCTGATAATGTTATTGTTATATCTACAAGTTTTAATCATTTGCAAATATTAATATTTCATGTGTATATGTATGTCATGGAGAACAATTCACTGAAATGTAATCTGTCTTTTCTTTTAATCAAGTGAAGATTTTCCAAAGTTGTAGCCCATTATTAGATATCATTTTTTGGTGGCAGTTAAATAAATAATTCAGGTTGTGTTCTTTTTCTGCCCTTCATGATTATTTATTAACCTAATAGCGGGCATGGGCCCCTTCAAATTCCAAGCCATGTGGCAGATATACCATAGATGGTCATTTATGACTGTGCCTAAGCTTAATAGGTCGAGGACAGATTAGAAATATGCTCTTTGGATCATTGTCTAATTAAGGAACAGATCCTGACTTCACCAATAAACTGTGAGACACACAAAACTGGGCTTTGCACATTCTTAGTATGTTTTTAAGTGTAGCATATGCTATGAATAGCACATCTGTGTGCCCAGCTTAGTTTAATGGATTATGGATCAGTAACTAATTGATGATGGATTAGCTATGAATTGATGATGCATCTTTATTGTTACATAGAATTAAACGTTGAACCTTGTTATATTTTCAAAATTAAATGTATCAGCACAGTGCAGACTCCAGCTGCATTTGCCCACTTTTCACATTACATGCGAAAAGAAGGAAATGCTATGGTTTAGCTTCACTTAATTCTAATTGGTAGTGATTCAATGTGTATGAAGCCTAGTTTATTTTACATTAAGTTGTTTCTTTCGTTCACATAGTATGATGTAGTTTTTCAGATCATGTGTGTAACACATCTGCACAGAATACATTTTCTTTAGTAAATATGTGTTTCCATCATTTTAAGTAATATTTTACCTATGCGTTCAGTGTTGGTAGTTAAGGTATTCCATGCCATTAATGGGGTGCATGCTTTTATTTGTTTCATAACGTTTTATGCATTATGTGGTGTTTGATGTCTACCATGCATCTTTTATGGTTTTCATACCCTTAATGCCTTCCATGCTTTTATGCCTTTGTGAGTCGTACATGTTTTAGGCCTTCATGTGTCTGGTAAGCCTCTTAGGCTTACAAGGCATTTACGACTTCCCATTCCTTCTACGGGGGGTCATTCCGAGTAGGGCGGTTAGGGTTAATGGTCACCGGTAACGAGACCGGTGACGTTAAACCCTTACCGCCCTATTCCGAGTTCCCTTTGCGGGTTGGTACTTAACGCCTGCTTTTTGCAGGCGTTAAAAAAACAACCTGCAAAGGGACCTAGGAGCTAATTACGGCACCGTAATTTACGGTGCCGTAATTCGCGCCTTCCCCATTCCCATTGAGCCCTATGGGGCAAAAATGGGAATGGGGAAGGGCCCATGGTGAATGGGGAATTACCGACCCCGCCAACCTTGGAATGGGGCGGTAATTCCGCCATTCACCATGGCGGAGTCGGAAAAATAACGGTGTCAACGAAGGCGCTAATAGCGCCTTGGTTAACGCCAGGGTCGGAATGAGGCCTTATGTCTTGCATGCCATTTCTTAGAGTCTATGGCCCTCATTAGGACCCTGGCGGAAAGGGGTTTACGCCGGCGTAAACCATGGCGCCCCTTTCCGCCTCAGTACGAGTTCCCGTAGTGCCATGGTGATTTTTACGCCTGCTTTTTGCAGGCGGTAAAATCCATGGCGCTAAGGGACCTTGTTGTTAATTACGCCACCGTAATTTACGGTGGCGTAATTAACGCCTTCCCCACTCCCATTATACCCTATGGGGCAAAAATGGGAATGGGGAAGGGTAAATGGGGTTTGGGGACTTACCGCCCCGCCAAGGTCGGAATGGGGCGGTAAGTCCGCCAACCACCATGGCGGAGTTGGCAGCTTAGCGCCATGGACCATGGTGCAAATAGCACCATGGATCTCCGCCAAGGTCGTAATGAGGGCCTATATGTTTTTACTCTTTCTATGCCTTCTAATATCTTCCATAGCCTTTTATAAAACTGTCATCTCCAGTTCAATGCCGCTCAGATATTGAATCTGTATTGTGCTTTCGAGACATTGGGCCTCATTACGAGTCTGGCGGTAGCCGTGCCTGTAACATAGGCACAGTTGCCGCCGGACCCGTGATTTTACTGGCACCCGCGAATGAGCAATTACTAGGTCATGCTGAGTTTGGCAGACCCAGTAATTGCCCATTCGCGGGTGACGGTAATAAGGGACTCCCCATCCCCAAACGGCCCCATAGGGCTGAATGGGAATGGGGAACTCGGATGCACCGGCACCGTTCATAAAGGTGCTGGTGCATCCAAGAGTTGTGCTTGCCGGTGCCGCACTGCCCGCCAGGTCTGACCTGACAGGCAGAGCCAGAACTGCGAGCACAACTCGTACTATGGTGGTACGGTAGCAACGGTGCCGGCAGTGATACTTATGCCGTTGTTGCCTTGCCGCCATACTTATAATGAGGCCCATTATGTGCTCCTCTGTTCTATCACCTGCCATGGCTTTAGAGCACATGCATGCAGCATATGCCTTTAACTCAAGTTGGATACCTCTTTGGCAGCTAAAGCAGCGTTTATGGTTTGTAATTCCATTTTGTGCCACACAATGCAACTGTGCCTCTTTATGACTCTTACACCTTCCAATAAACATGTAAATTGTTCAGTGCATCCTATTCCAACCATCTTCCTTTGCCTTTTACACCGTTCAACCTTCTAAATACCTTTTGTGCCTCCCATTCTTCTTCATAGACCTGTATGCCTTACTTATCTTTTAATGCACTCTCTATGGCTTCGATGCTTCTCATACCCTCTTCTGAAGTGCTGTCTTTGGTATTGTATGCCGTTCATGATTTCATGCACCTTTTGACATATATATCAATGAATCATTTCTTCAATGCGATTTTCTTATGAAATGTCGACTATCGTCTTTGGGGAAACCCAGTACTGGGGAATTGTGAACATCACTATGGACAATGTACAATGTGACCATAGCAGTGACAAAAGAGTCCTCTAGACAAGACGAGTAACAATTACAGTCATATCTTACTGAATAATGAGAGGGATTTCTTGAACTGCAGGTTCTAAATCTGTATGTGTGGGTTCATATTTTCTTGGACAAACCCTTCTATGTAGGTTCCCCTTTCTAGTTCATTTGGCATAATCAGAATTTACAGTTTTTCTTCCCTTGAAACCTTCACTATTTCTTTCTATTTTGCACAGTGGATCCCACTGCCCTACACAGTGATCAGGCTTGTGCTGCTCCATTAAATATGTTTTTGCAGTCTGCACTCGTTTATTGTAACCAACAATTATTGTTCTTTTTAGCAATGTTCCAAGAAAGACATAAGCACATCCTTTTCATGTTCCTAGCTACTGTATTTCTGCCTCTTCTTTATCCTATTGGAAATTGTGTTCACCGTTTAAAGATGGTCTTTACTTCCAGTCTGGGCTTCTTCTGTGTCACGGCAAGGCAAGAAACCGAGATTCTCTTTGGCACCTTGCTCGGCCTCCAAAGCAATTATTTTTCAGACACATTCAAAAACACATTTCCTTGAAGTATTTTGAAACATTAATTGACATTACTGTGCACAGTGTTCACTTCAAAGTATACTCTTGTTCAATGATCTGTGGGATGAATTGACCCACTCCACTATGCTATGCGACATCACCCTGCCAGTTAAGGGGAAAGAAACTGAAACAATGGCGGCAAAACCCTTGTGCATGCCAAAAACCTACAAAAACTGTGTGCACACAAAAAGAGGGATGCACAACCTGCTACCCTAATGCATGTGCGGTGGAATAGAGCACACCCTGCAGAAAAGTGCCAGTGGGCCCCATGACCAGCAAACAGAGTGCAGAGAGAGAAGCAGCACTTTGCAAGTGAAACCCCAAAATGTGCCTAAAAATAACATTTGCTTTGTTGCTAAAAACTCGAAAATGCCTATAACACAACACTTCTCAACATTCAAAATGTTGCCTGGTGCTAAAATTCATGTATCTAATGAAGTATTGTGAACATACAAAGTCCTAATATGAAGAGCAAAACATTCTTCAGACAAAGTGGATTGTCTAAAAAGTGACAGCCTATGACAAAATCTGGATGCAGTACACTGGGCCACCTGAATGACAGCTGTCAGATGAGTTTCTGATGAAACTTTAAAGTGAGCTAAAACTAAAAAGTCTGCTGGATTGGCAAAATTAATACAGAAGTTAGTTGTGCTTTGATCCCCCAGATGTAAAGCCAAGAAAGTAAGGTATTAATGTTTGATGCAACAGGTTTGGGTTTTGCTGGATTTAAGAAGTTAATTAGCCTGGCTGAGCTGCAGAAACTCACTGGGAGGTTCTAATTGCGGGTTAGAACAGACTATTGTCTACAGAAAGAGAAGGAACAATGACAAGCCTTTCAGCCCAGGAAGCGGAGGTGTGAAGGTGATCAAAAACTCTCCTAGAAGGAGCTTCCACCAAGGAGGAGGATGCACTGGACTCCGAGGAGAGACAAAGGGGTGGAGCCAAGCTATCATCTCCTGTTAAGAATGAACAATGAACAATTTTTAAAAGACTCATAACTTGTTATTCAAAGTGGTGAAAAATATAAAAAAGGACAGCGTTGTTAATTTAAGTTTTGGCTGCACGTGTGAAGAGGCGGTAGAACTGTGTGACATTTCCTGGACAGGAATGGCAATATATGTGGTTTTATGCTAAATGTATTAATGTTAGAATTGTGAAAATGTACACACACATCTTTATGTTAAACACAAACATGCATGGAAATTTGCATAACATTTGGAAAAAAGGACAACATTCTGTAGAAAGTTGAAACAAGATCCTTCTACTGCGGGAATTGGAGGAACAGATGCTACATAAAATATGGCATCTTTGTGTGTGATTTGTTTAAAGATGACACATGTAGAAATGTGTATTTAGTATAAAATCCGATTTTGAGACCAGTGGCTAAAGGGAGGTCTCTGAGGACTGTCATTAGTGATTTTGAGTAAGAAAAGTAAATCCCAGACCTGACACTAGAGTTTCACACCTGAAGGGTTACTCTGGCTATGCAACTGTGGAAATTCACGTTAGACATTCTCTTTTTCATAGTTATAATATAGTGTAAGCAAACAAATCTTTCATTTTCAAAGTGCATTTCTGTTTTCCATTCTCGCGCCTAATTTACAAAAAACAACCTTTACTAAAACCTCTATAACTCCCTCAGTTTCTGTGATAGAACCGACATTTCAACTCCTACTTGTACCTAACATCCATAGCTATCAATCGAACCGAAATTGTAAAACAGTGAGATCCTCCCGTAATCTCGAATATCGCGTAAGTAAAAGTTTGCCGCAAATCACAAGACTGAGAATGTTTACATATGTGAAATAGCTTTAATGTGTTTCTGACTTGGACTTTAAGATTTCAAATGCTTTCTTTGGACTAAATCGTTGTTTGTGACTGTGTGCATCTGTTCAAAGCGGCTCCCAGAGGAATTTACAACAAATTAAGTATTTTTGACCGTATTTGGTATTTTTTCCCAGTCAATTCCAAAGATAATTTCAAAGTCACTCTGTCAGGTGAAAAGTCAATACCGTTTTTCTCTTGTGTTTGAAGGGGAAGGTGGGACTGATATTCTGTTTGATTTGTGCCATTCCTGAATACCTGCTCTCTTCTCCCATCTCTTTACATTGCCTATTGGGGGTTGAGGGGTGTTGCAGGGGGAACCTCTAACCATAGTGCCATCTGTACAAAACAACACTGTGCTGCATTTGGTTTTGTGCTCATTCCTTGATTCATAGTGTATAAAACATATTATTCAGTGTTCTGTCACCCCATTGGTGATTGTTGTTGATCGATTAAAATATATTGTGATTACATTTTAAATACATAAATAAATATTTACCTTTGCAAACTAGCCTGATTCCTGGTTCAGTGTGACCGGGGGGGGGTCTCAGGAGAAGGGTGTGATATGAGTGGTATATCGTTCTGAATATTGAACTTATATATAAAAATAAATAAGGGTTTCATTTGTGCACTACATGCTGGGTGAGACTTGGGTGTGTGCCGGATTGAAATCACTTACAGCTTGGGGGCTCATCGCAAGATTAGACATACCCCTCATGACAGTCTAACACAGTGTGCTAGCTGACGGGGTACATACAACTCGTTGGGTCACCATACTGTACCCCTCAAAAGAAATACTCAAAGGAGTTGGGCCTGTTTGCAAAAGTAAAGTAACCCTGAGATAAGCCAGAAGGAAATAAATATTTCTGGAACGGCGACCCCAGTAGAAATCAATATTGCAAGGGAACACCTACTGCACAAACTGTCAGGGGTGAATGGCTAGAACAGGACGCACAGTTATGGCTGCAGGGAATAAAACAAGAAGTCACTGAAATCTACCTTAATACCAGGAAGGATAAGGGTCCATTACATCAAGCACTCACTGAGCTGTACATGACTCCTAAAATAAAAGAGGAGTAATGCAAAATTGCCAAAATAGCTGCCTACCTGTACCTCCACATAGGAGTCATACAGAAAAAGTATTCAGACCATGTAGATTTCACAAAGAGGCAAGGGGAAGCACTGCAGAAAATCCCGACTAATCGGGACTCTGCAGAGCAAAGGCACCAGAGTAGCCAATAATCTGAAACAGAGGCTAGGCAATATGCCACCAAGCTGCAAGAAGATCTGGCTCTGTTACTGCAAAAGAATGCACAGCAAGATACACAGGTACAGACACTGCAAAAAGAGTGTCATGAAAGGTTGGATTCTTTACAACAGAGCCAACAAAAGCTGGAGCAACAATTGAATTATAATAGAGTCTGTGCAGAACATATAGTCACCCTGCAAAACCGCCTAGACTCCTTAAAAGTCGAAAATAATAAATTGATTATCAAAGACCTACAATCCCAAACAGAGTTTGATGAGGAGCGCCAGAAAGCTGGTGCCCTTTTAAAAAACAGAGGGACGACACGGCTGATCAGAGAGCCACTCTAAGTCAAGAGAGGGACACCTTAGACCAGGAAGTCAGCCATTTAAAAACAAAGTTAGAAGAAAATCACCTGGCTCGTCAGGAACTTGGTGAAATAAAAATGGATTACAAAAAGCTACTAGAGCACACCAGGTGGGTGGAGGATGCCTTGGAAAAGAATAATCAGACCAGTAAGGACCAAACTCAGGAGGTGAGTCTCCTGCAGCAAACATTGGCCCAATACTCCCAATTCAGGCAGGAAGCACAGAGAGACAATGAGGCTCTCTGTGAAAAGAATGACATGCTCCACTAGCAGATAGCCATGCAAGAACAACTCATAGAGACCTGTAAGGCCTTAATACAGGAGCAAAAAGGTCAGATTTTAGCATGTCATCAGGAAATAGGGGCTGAAAAAGATGAGGTAAGATGGGAGACAGAAACCACTGAGCATAACTTCAGGAACCTTGGCATCAGAGACTTTAATCCCTTCAGTTCCATGGACTCTGCCACCCCCATGTCCACTGTCTCATATGAACCAAGGGCCACAGGGATGGTAGACTACAACACAATGGGAAATATGGGACTGACAGATCAATGCCTCCCAGAAATGGATGGGTGTGCATCTATGTACAGGTTCCCAAATGTTAGGGCTGGCCTCTCTTATCAGGGAGACTCCAGGGAGGGGAGAATCAGAGAACTGGATCCTCAGAAATATCACCTACCAAGAGATCAGTCAGTAAAATTTGGTGGGGAATTCCATGAGACTAGGCCCACAAAGAGCATTGAAAAAAACTTTCCCAGCTAGCACAGTGGAGGGGAGGTGCTCAGCCAATTGTGGGAGCAAGGGAGAGTCTGAAGACTCTTCTGAGAGCCACAGGTTTCAAGAGACTAGGCCCCCACATTCTGCCAGCCATTCCCAAGCTTGCAGAATCAGGGAGAGCTTAGAGGAACAGCCACCTCAGGTAGCAGCGCCTCTGAGTCAGAGGATGAGTGTACAAGGGTGACCAAAACTAAAAAGGCCAACAAAGTTAAGAGAGCTTTACTGAAAGATCCCCTGAAGCAAATCAAGGATATTAGGAGCGTCATCATGCCTTAACATAAAAATGCCAAATATTCAGTTTGGGAACACCTTGAGCTGTTTGAGCAAATGATGGAGACTTTCCACCTGAAGGACAGCCAAAGTTGTATCCAGTATGTCAAGTGGACATTTTCACCTGAGTACTCCAGCTTCTTTGTGGGGCTGGAGGATCAGAACCACTTAAGATGGTCCACATATAGAGCAGCCACCTTAAAGCATTTTTCAATCCATAGAAACCCTCAAGAGGCCAGCAAGGCAGCCTACAACCTGCAATGTGGGGAAGACCAGGCCCCACAAGAATTTGTCCAAGAGCTGAAACGTGCCTTTGCGCAGACCACCAGGAGGGTGCGCACTGACAGTAGGGAATTTATCAATAGCTTCTTTCATGCCCTCCCTAAATACATTATGACCCAGCTGATGAGGGACTTTCATGAGAAAAGATCACTAGGCTGGGTTATTGAACAAGCAACTCGCATTTACGAAGTACAGAAACCAGTAAAAAGGAAAAGTGCTAATAAAACCTCAAAACCAACCAACACCCCTTCTGATGCTAATGTGGCAGAGGTGAAGGTTGACCCATATTAGATCTGGAGATGGGGGGACCTAAAAACCATCCTGCACAGAATCCTTCTAACCCAAGACCCAGAAGGACCTCGGGCCAATCCCAAACAGGGAGTCAGGGAGGTAACCCCACAAATGGGACCCCTAACTCCCCAGACTACATCAACCCCCGTTAGAAGGGCAACAGACCCATCCTGCGCTATGTGTGGACTCCTCCAGCCCAAGGGGGATCCAACCAGGCAGCTGTCAACCCAGGAAACTTCCCTCATCACTTTCCGTAGGAGGGCAGTAATCCCTCAAATGCCGGGCTGAATTTATTTCCCCAGTACCCGCCAAACCTCAACCCCCAAAACAACCCTTCTTCCTTTTCCCACTTTCGTGAGCCCAGACAGCCCTATCCGGGAGAAGGGAGGCCAAGGTTGGAGGGGTACCAAAACGATCCCAACCAGGGGTATTATGGGAGGAGGGACAGTTACCCTTCCCGTGATCAACCCAGGGTAGACCAGATGACCCCGTACCAGCCAGAGCGGGTGTCCCAACTGGAGCGCCAGGTCCAGAAATTGGCACAGGATCTGGGTCGCATGCTGAGGACTCAACGGAATCCTCAGATGAGCATGGCAACTCAGAACTCCTCAAATCAAGGGTCTGGTGCTCCAGAGCAATGACAGGGAGAGAACCCCGGCAACCCACCGGTTCCCAGGGAAGAGGAACCGGGGGTGTAAAGCCTTAGAGGAAGCTTCCTTCCCCACTTGTGAAAAGCCTCTGGAAACCCAGGAACAGGAACCAGAATCTCCTGCCCCCGAAAGTCTGCAACCTAAGGAGCAGAGGGTGGGTGGGAGAATTAAAGAGCTTAAAAAGGACCATTTTGTGGAGGAGGTGCAAATCTTCCAATTTGAAGTAGAGGGGTCCTCAGAGTATTCTGGGAAAAGGATCTTCTTCTCGAGGGATGGAGGAACTCCTCCCAAAGAAAAATTAGTCCCTAGAGATCCTGATCAAGACTGGGTAGATGTGGGGACCAAGTTAAAACCGCCCATCATCAAACCCCAGAATGACCAGCAAGAAAAAGGTTGTATACTAATTGACCTTTTCACAATTGACATTAGGAGAATTGACCTAATTTAGAAGGTCAATTAGGAAATATATGCAGGGGGAAACACCCCACAACCCCCCCATCCAATCCAAAACCCCCTCCAACCCCTCACCCAATCCCCTTATATTATTTATAATCCAAAACCAACCCAATACATATATACAATAACTAAAATAAGATAAAGGTCAATTGTGCAGAAGGTCAATTAGGACCACTATAATTAGGTCAATTGATCAAAAGATCAAGTGTAAAAGGTCAATTTGGGTAACACCAAGAAATACACCTTTATCAAACCAATTCTGGTGACTGCCTCCAAAAACGGGGCGGGGGGGCAGCCCAGAATCAGAACCAGGGAATCCCAAAACTCCCCCCATATCCAATTCCCACCTTTTTCTTACAGGTTCCCAAGATCACAAACAAAATCCTGCCCAAATCACCCCTTTGTCAGAATACAAAGCAAAGAAATTAACCCACCAATTGGCCAAAAATATGCATTATCTTTGCCCCCTTGAGGAAAGGTAGGGAAGATGTTATGCCCCGGTCCAAATACAGGGGCAATGTACATTTTTGGCACTGGTGGACACTGGATCCGAAGCCACCCTTCTGTCAAAAAGGGCCTTTGATCAGATTAATTCGGGAAGGGGGATAAATACCAAATCCCTCTCACCCTTCTTCCTGGACAACTTCAGAACTTCTATGTGAAGGAAATTCCTGTCGAGGGGACTGCGGATTTAGAAATTAAAATTGGGTGACACAAGGTGAAGCACCCTGTCATAGTCTTTACTCCAGAGGGCACACCATGTTTACTAGGGAATTACATCCTGTGTAGATTGTCTCCCCTCATAGATTGTGTAAACAAGGTCCTCTGGAGCCAGACTAACCGACCAATAAAATTAAAACACAGTGTCAACCCTGTTAGTTTAAATGGCACATGCCACATGGTTGAACAAAAACCTGACCAAATTGAAATCCATTTCCAAAATAATCAAAACCCAGACGTGACAGTAATTGCAGTAGGACAACAAACTGGTTAAGGGAAGTCCTCGCTATTTGTGAAAATCAACCTTCCTTCCAGTCTCAAGTGGCATTCCACACTGGAAGGGAATACTCTGAAATTCTACACAAACTCACAATCAGAAAATGCCACTCCTAGAGTCCAAAATGATGAGAAATCAGCTCAAAGCTTGGCTGACATTCACATTACTCTTCAGTTAAATGAGGGGAAGGACTCTGTTCTCACCCGCGTGTGTGTGAACAACGGTAAGAGCTTCATCAGCGAGCCATGTTCCGCAAACTCCCAAAAGATCCAGCCATTCCCACATTTAAATTGCTAGACAAATGGGAAATGGACCTGGAAACACCCAATTCCAAACATCTCCTGCCTAGCAGGTGTATTCTCAAAATGTCCATAGGCAACAAGAGCATAGTCCATAATTGTTGGGTCCTGCGAGATGTCCCTGCTGCATTTTATTTAGGCAGTGACATTCTCAAGCGCTTTGCCATTAGTTTGGACCTAATGAACTTCAAAGCCTGGTCCCGATTAGCGGGTAATCCCATGGACTTTTATGACCCAGAGAAAGCATTTCGGTCAGCTCAGCTGCTGCCATATGCAGTTGAAATTCAGATTGGAGAGGAAGTCACCATCCCAGAACGGACCCGACAATTCTCACTGGAAGTAAATATTAAAAGAGGACAGAAGCTGAAAAATTCTGACGCCTATGTCCATCTCATGCTCATTTTCAACAGCAAGGGTTGGGGTTAAACCCAACACTCTAGTCAATACAGAACACAACACCATTCCAATAGAGGTGGATAACAGCGACCTTAGGAGTATCATTCTGGGCGCAGGCACCATTATTGGAATGGCGGTTGATGACTGAAATTTCTCCATATATTTAGGTAACAAACTGTTAGGACCAATCCCCAAGGACTGTTTTGACAGTGATAGCAACAATAACACAACACCAGACAATATCTTCACTTGGCATGGGGGGAATTTCCTGCTGTACTCTTCCTGCCTTTATGGTAAGGAAGATGTGACCTGTGACTTCAGGAGGGATGGGGTGATCTTTCATGTCCACAAGGACTGCCTTCCCCACTTGAGCCATCAGTCCAAGTCAGTACTTTGACCAGGGACTTCTCCACCCAGCTGGAGGAGGCCGCTGAGATAGCCAAACCAGAAGTCTTACCAGGCTTTAGGCAGATGGTTGAAGACAGAGTCAACCTAGCCGATGCCTGTGAGACTCTGGAACAAAAGCAAACATTGAAATAGGTTTTCTTAGATTTTCAAGATCTCTTTGCAGTGGACTCATATCACTGTGGTAGCACCGACATCCAGACAACAACAATTCCCACGGACCCTGGCATGACTCCAGTGTTTGTGAAGCAATATCCTTGCCTCTCGCGTCAAAGGAGTCCCTTACTGAAATAATTAAGAACCTTGAGTCCTGTGGGATAATTTGCCCAGTCCACAGCACCTTCAATAATCTGGTGCTGGGGATTTTGAAACCAAATGGCCAGTGGAGACTCTCTGCTGACCTAAGGGAGCTCAACAAACGGGTCCATACTTCCCGATGGCCTCTTCCCTACATTGACCAAGGGCTGGCCCAGATCCAGGGGTCAAATGTATATACTGCCATTGACCTGACCAATGGGTACTGGACTGTACCTGTCAGTAGGGAGGACCAATATAAACTGGCCTTTACCTTCGGGGGCAGCAGTACACTTGGACCCAGACTCCCTTCGGATACATCAACTCAGGCAATGAATTCAACATCTTTCTGCATAAGGCCATGCCCAACTTGGGTGAAAGGGGTAACCTGGCCTATGTAGATGATGTTCTAATCAAAAGCTCAACTGTGGAGGAACACATAGCAGAGATCATTTATGTTCTGACACAGTGAACGCTGCCAGAGCAAAACTCTCTTTCCAAAAGGCACAGTGGTGCAGGACCCGTGTCAATTTCTTGGGGCATGAGATAACTCCTGAAGGTCTCTGTCCCCAAGAAAAGAAAGTAGAAGCACTCCAGAAAATAAAAGACCCCACAACTTTACGGGAACTAAGGAGCCTCCTTGGACTAACTAATTACAGCAGAAATGTCATTGAGGACTACGCGGAGGTCACAAGACCCCTGATCCATCTGTTGAAGGGGGGGGTCAAGTAGGAGTAGGGTCCAGAACAAGCCGATGCAGTAAGACAACTCAAAAGAAGCCTCTCACAAGCGCCTTGCCTAGCTTACCCTGTCAAAAACAAGGAGTTCTTCTTGGAGACAGGGTTCTCAAATGCATGCTTGACTGCAGTATTTTATCAAAAGCATGACAAGATCAATAAAGTAATCTCCTATGCGAATAAGACTTTATCCTCTGTGGAGGAATAATTCAACGATTGTGAGAAGGAACTCCTGGCAACAGTGTGGGCACTGAAGAATTACCGCCCATTTATCCGGGGGGAACACATCATAGTGGAGACTCCACACCAGCCACTGCAATATCTGCAAATTGACAGAATCCAGGCCAGAAATGTGAGTAATTCCCGAATTACTTCCTGGATTCTGTCAATGCAAGTCTTTCCTGTGTAGGTCAGATATGGCCAAAACAAGAAGAGTCCCCTCGTGCAAGGTCTGGCTGACTTGCATGATTGTGTCAGAGAAAACTGTCTCGAGGATGAAAGTCTTAAAATCAAGGACAACAAGGAGGCACTCCTTAATTCCCCACACAAAGTCTATGAAGAAGACAAGTGTGAGGGAATGCCCACTGTCTACATGGATGCGCGCTCCTACCATGTGGACAACAATGGAAAAAAGGAACTTGTGGCTGGCGTGGGGAGTGCATGGGTGAATGATGCCCCAGAACCCTCCGCTGGGTACAAAATCAGTCCCTGAAGTAGTCAAGTGGCAGAGTTGATGGCTGTGCATCGAGCCATCCACACTGCTGTCCAACACCAACTCCACAAACTGGTCATAATCACTGATTCAGATTATGTACGGAACGGGTTCGGGGAGCACCAGGTTAACTGGAAGACCAGAGGCATGCTATGTGCTAATAATAAACCTTTAAAACACGGAAAATTAACACAAAATATTGATGATCTGGTCACCTCGAATGGGATGACCATCTACTGGAAAAAGATCAAGGGTCATTCTAATGTAGAGGGAACAGACAAAAATGGAAATGACCTAGCTGATCAGCTGGCCAAAACCGGAGCCATCCAAGGGGATCTACTTGAGATCGAGCCCCTGTTGGGGGAAATCCAGGTCACTGCTATCATTAGGTCCCAAACAAATGCTCACAATGAACTTTCAACTGCACAATGGAGTAAGGAGTCCCCAGATGCAGATTTGATTATGGCTCAAAAAGGTGATCCAATAATTGGTAAGTTTTATCAACCCATTGAGGACCCTGAGAACTTTCCCCTAATGGATACTGATTACATTGGGAAAGAGGACCTCGGAGTGTTGATGAAATGTCCTAAAATGTTCTGAATACAAGACGGTTTGTTGGTAAGGAGTTCCAAATCTGGCCATGACCAGTGGGTGTTCCCTACCGCATTCCAAAGCCTGATGCTAAGTCACGCCCATGATGGGGCCACAGCCGGTCATCGGGGGTTTCATACAACATTAGAAATCTTGCAAGAGGTTGCATACTGGCCACACATGGGGCAGGACCTCGACCAATACTTGAAGGGGTGTCTTGTGTATACACAATTTCACACAACATCACTCACACACCGTGCTCCCCTCTAAAAGAGGGGGATGACACTGCCTTTTATCGTGCCCGTTATTCGCTCCTCTATGGGGAACAAGTACATGTTGACCGTAACATGCTTGTTCACTAAATGGGTGGAATGTCTACTGGCTCCAAATTGCAAGGCAAGAACAGCAATTGCCCTGATGATCAATCAAATCTTCTCACGTTTTGGAATACTCCAATGGATTGAGTCAGACCGAGGTAGCCACTTCACCAGTGAAGTGATGACAAAAATGTGGGAGATACTTGGGTTCAAAAGGAAACTACACATTGCCTAACAGAGACCTCTAATGGGGGAGTTGAGAGGTACAATACAACTATTGTGAGCATATTAAAAACGTTTGTGGCAGATTCTGGGCCAAGTTGGAACATTTTATTACCTCTTGTCCTGATGGCCATCAGATCTACCCATTCTTCTGCAACAAAAATGTCTCCATTCAAGCTGATGACTGGACGAAGGATGGTGCTACCCCAGCATCTGCTCTACAGAACCCAAGAGCAAACCTTGATAAATGCCTCCACAACTCATGAATATGTTGAGAATTTGAGAAAACACCTTCAACATGCTTTTGCCTATACTCAGCGGAATCTAGAAAGATCTACAGATAGTATGAAGACCCACTATAATCTCAAGACATCTAAAAAAGAGTATCAAGTAGGAGACCGGGTCTACTTGTACAATTTCCAAAGGAACCAAGCCAAAGAGTGAAAATTCCTCCCAACTTGGCGGGGTCCTTTTGAATTTGTGTACAGATCTCACCAGTCGCCTTCAGAATCTGCATCCCCAAGGGCAGTTTGGCAGAAGGGGAACACAAGTCGGCCCACATCAACCAGCTGAAGAGTTGCCATCCCAAGCATACTTTGCAGCAAATAGAGGAGCCAACCGGAAACCCAGAGGGGGAAAATCTGGAAACATAAAAGAATAACTAAATGTTCACTGTGTACGTGCAAGAACAGTGTTAAGACCCATAGTAAACATGGATAGAGAATATTGCCAATTATAACCAATGCAAGTGTCTTTCCCACTGCTGACATCCCCAGATGACGTGTGGACACAGTAGTGGGAAAATATCCATAGCCATGTTATGTTCTATCTTCTAGCATCTGGACTAAGAATCATCCCAAGGATTACCAAGGAAGACCACTCGGGGACCGGGAGGAAAGACTCAAGGAGCCCGAGTGCTGCGCCATACTCCCAACCAGAACCAGTAATACGACCAACCAGAACCATCAATACTCCTAACAAGAACCGGCGAGGAGAGCAGGTCGCCTCCAGCACTGACAGGAGAAGCGACTGAAATTCTCCACACGGACAGAAAAAGAACATCCCGATCTCCCGACTTCCCCTTGACAGGCAGTCAAAACCAAGTCAGGAGTGGGGCTGTGTGGGATGTATTGACCCACTTCACTATGCTATGTGGCATCACCCTGCCAGTTATGGGTTAAGAAACTGAAACAATAGCAGCAAAACCCTTGTGCGTGCCAAAAACCTACAAAAAACGTGTGATTCAGCACGCAAAAAGAGGGATGCACAACCTGCCACCGCTGGTGCATGTGCGGTAGAAGAGAGCACACCCTGCAGAATTGTGCCAGTGGGCCCCAAGACCAGCAAACAGAGTGCAGAGACAGAAGCAGCACTTTGCAAGTGAAACCCCAAAATGTGCCTACAAATGATATTTGTGTGTTGCTAAAAACTCCAAAATGCCTATAACACAACACTTCTCAACATTCAAAATCTTGCCTGGTGCTAAATTTCATGTATCTAATGAAGTATTGTGAACATACAAAGTCCTAATGTGAAGAGCAAAACATTCTTCAGACAAACTGGATTGTCTGAAATCTGACAGCCTATGCCAAAACATGGGTGCAGTACACTGGGCTACCTGAATGACAGCTGTCAGATGAGTTACTGATGAAACTTTAAAGTGAACTAAAACTAAAAAGTCTGCTGGATTTGCATACATAAAAATGATTTTTGCTAAAAGGAATACAGATCTTAGTTGTGTTTTGATCCCCAGATGTAAAGCTAAGAAAGTATTGTATTTATGTTTGATGCAACACGTTTGGGTTTTGCTGGATTTAAGAAGTTAATTAACCTGGCTGAGCTGCACGAACTGGAAACGCAGGTTTTTCACCTAGGAGGAGGGCCTTCCTCTCAGTAGAAACTCACTGGGAGGTTCTAATTGTGGATTAGAATAGACTCTTGTCTACAGAAAGAGAAGGAACAATGACTAGCCTTTCAGCCCAGGGGTCTGAAGTGTGAAGGTGATCGTAAACTCTCCTAGAAGGAGCTTCCCCCAAGGAGGGGGAAGCACTAGACTCCCAGGAGAGACAAAAGGTTGTAGCCAAGAAACCATCTGCTGTTAAGAATGAACAATGAACAATTTTTAAAAGACTCATAACTTGTTATTCAAAGTGGTATAAAAATATAAAAAGGACAGAGTTGTTAATTTAAATTTTGGCTGCACGTGTGAAGAGGCGTTAGAACTGTCTGACATGTTCTGGACAGGAATGGCAATATATGTTGTTTTATGCGAAATGTATTAATGTTAGAATTGTGAAAATTTACATGCACATCCCTATTTTAAACACACACATTTGTGGAAATTTGCATACAATTTGGAAATTGTGTTCATAGCAAAAATGACAAAATTCAGTAGAAAGTTGAAACAAGATTCTACCGCTGCAGGATTTGGAAGAACAAATGCTACATAAAATATGGCATCATTGTGTGTGATTTGTATAAAGATGACAAATGTAGAAATGTGTGTTTAGTATAAAATATGATTTTGAGACCAGTGGCTAAAGGGAAGTCTTTGAGGACTGTAAAGCAAACCATAAAATCTGACATCATCCGGCCTTGGTATAATCACTCAAAAGCAAGGCGGAGATGAAGTTTTGGTCCAATCCCAACTCACAGGGGTAGCTTAGCTAAGCTGGCCCATACACCCACTTTGTGATGTCATTTTAAAGCATAAATAGAGACAGTTGACAACACATAGGGACTCACAGATCCACTCAATTTCCTGATTCTGGCGAAGCACTCTGATCCAGCATTCTACATTCATCTTTAATATTCTTCTAGATCCAGATGTCAAGAGAGCTATTGATTTCTGTAAGGCTTAATCCTCAAACTTATTCCGAAACCCCCAGAGAAGTGCTGTTGGATGAGAAGGCCTTGTGAACCAGTATCCTGAATTTATCTGGCTTGCCACCACTAGGCTTGCCTGAAGAATTCGCTATCCAGCTGATTAAAATACCCACAGACTAGGAGGGCAGATCCTGTGCACATCCGGCAACCGGCCTAGCTGATCCAGTCCCGTGCCTGATGTGCTGTCCTTCCTACACAAGCTCCAGTCCATGACGAGAACTGACGGTCCAATCTAATAACTTATTTTGTAGTATTAATAGGAGGAAAAGTGACCCTAATATCACTGCATTGTCTTATCCCAATCTCAACCCATCCCGTTTTTAAATTGAGAATGACAGTCTCGCAAGAACCGTTCCTGCGCTGATTTTTCTCATTTGTTTTCTAAAATCATAAGTCATTAGTGATTTTGAGTAAGAAAAGTAAATCCCAGACCTGACACTAGAGTATCACACGTGAAGGGTTACGCTGGACACGTAACTGTGGAAATTCACGTGTGACATTATCTTTTTCATAGTCATAATATAGTGTAAGTAAACCCATCTTTCATTTTCAAAGTGCATTTCTTTTTTCCATTCTTGCGCCTAGTTTACAAAAACAACCTTTACTAAAACCTCTATAACTCCCTCAGTTTTTGTGATAGAAACAAAATTCCAACTCTTACTTGTACCTAACATCCATGGCTATCCATAAAACCCAAACAGTGCAATCCTCACGTAATCTTGAATATCGCGCAAGGAAAAGTTTGCCGCAAATTACAAGTCTGAGAAATTCTACACGTGTGAAATAGCTTTAATTTGTTGAGGGGTGTTGCAGGGGGAACCTCTAACCATAGTGCCATTTATCCAAACCAACACAAAAGTATTCTTTTCTGTGCTGCATTTGTTTTTGTGCTCATTCCTTGATTCATAGTGTATTAAACATATTATTCCGTGTTCTGTCACCCCATTGGTGATTGTTGTTGATCGATTAAAATATATTGTGATGAAATTTTAAATACATAAATAAATATTTACCTTTGCAAACTAGCCTGATTCCCGGTTCAGTGTGACCGGGGAGGGCGGTCTCAGGAGAAGGGTGTGATATGAGTGTTATATCATTCAGAATATTGAATTTATAGATAAAAATAAATAGGGTTTCAATTGTGCACTGGGCGAGACTTAGGTGTGTACCGGGTTGAAATCACTTACAGGTCTTAACCATGAATGCCTTGATGAATGATGTCGCTTTGAGTATTCTTGCCAATACGTTTTACATTTTGGGTGCTGGGACAATGATTTAGCATTGAGGGGTTTAGGTTGATTTTAAATGCTTAGACTTTTGATTCTCAAAGGGAAAGCATACTGTGAGTGAACATGGTTTTGGTGCAGCTTCACTATTGCCTTTTTCAAGAGCGACTGTAAGAACGCCCAAAGTATGCCAAGAGTAAGTCATTTGGCCTATTCAGACATTGGGCCTCATTACGACCCAGGCGGTAAGTTACCGCCTGGGCCGTGACTTTACCACCATGGCGTAAACTACGTTTACGCCATGGTGGTTGGCGGACTTACCGCCCCATTCCGAGGTCGGCGGGGCGGTAAGTCCCCAATCCCCATTTACCCTTCCCCATTCCCATTTTTGCCCCATAGGGCATAATGGGAGTGGGGAAGGCGTTAATTACGCCACCGTAAATTACGGTGGCGTAATTAACTCCATGGTCCCTTAGTGCCATGGATTTTAACACCTGCTAAAAGCAGGTGTTAAAAGCGCCATGGCGCTAAGGGACCTCGTAGTTGGCGGTAAGGGGTCGGCGCAGCTAACACTGGCGTTAACCCCTTACCGCCAGGGTCGTAATGAGGCCCATTGTATGCTACCCCAAATGTGTCATCTTTTAAGGATGTATCGGTTGGGTATCACAATATACTAGAAAAACAAAAAAAAACATTTTTGGGTGGATTGTACAACAATCATCATATAGATGGGGAACGTGTATGTGAAGTGTGAAATCCTTCTTGCTCCAGCAAGTTACTGTGGGCTTCTTCATACTAGTTTTTCCTCTGTTTGGCTTGCTGTCAATTGTCCTGGACTATATGATTTTGTTCAGTAACCACTTGCATAATGGTATATCATTGTGAAACTATGGTGTCTCCGTCGCACTGCCTTTCAGCCAGGGTTCATGCTTCAGAAATATGTATTTCTTGATCTATTGCAAGTAAGGGATTGAAACCTAGGCTACTATTATTATTATTTTATTTTTTTTGTTTCTTTACTAGATGGCTGCGGAATGGAACTGAAATCGACATGGACAGTGATTACCGCTACACCCTGGTAGAGGGTAGCTTTATAATAAGCAGTCCAAGTGAGGACAAAGATTCCGGGTGGTACCAGTGTTTAGTATCCAACGCCTATGGGACTGTGTTGAGCAGAGAAGCTGCACTTCAGTTTGCTTGTGAGTAACCGATTTTGTTGACAAAATACTGTTAAGAGATTTTGGGCCTCATTACAACTATTGTGGAATGCGTTTAACGGCGCCAGTAATGGTGTTGGTGCCGTTAAACGCATTCTGCAATATTATAAGGTTCCCTCGCCAGACGTCCAGAGCGGGTCCCGCGAGGGCACCATGAGCTAACAACGGGCCGCCCCCGCACCCATTCCTATTGACCCCTATGGGGGCCCAAATGGGAATGAGGAAGGTCCGGGCCCGGGTTCCCTGAAGGAGGATTTACCGGGCCCTCCAAACTCGGAATGGCCCAGTAATTCCCCATTCAGGGAACCCGGAACCGGACACGGTTTTGGAGGCAGCCATGCCCTTATTAATGGCATGGCTGCCTCCAAAGTCGTAATGAGGCCCTTAGTCTCCAACATTAAAAGTCTAATAATCTTTCAATTAAAAATCGTATTAAAAGAAACATACTTACACTTTTGTAAATCACTTAACGATTCTAGTGAACGTAATTAAATCACTTCTGGGTCATGAATTTTAAAATGCAGCAAGAAATGTTTCCGCCATGACAGTAATGCATAGCAATGTAATGGTAAAATGTATGCTTTTGATTATTTTACTATGGACTCACATGTGACATAATAGCGAGATACAAACAGACTTGTGTTGGTTTGCTACCGCCTTGAGCTCATAAATTCCCACTATGCATGAGCAACAGATGCAGAAGGAAACTAGCGCTAGTGGGTAAAGCCATACTGGGGACGGATTATCAAAGAGTATGCACTGCACGCTCCAGGCCAGCATTACTTAACACCGAAACATGAACGGTCACTTTTTTCTGATTATCATACATTCCATTCTATTGAAGCTAAGCATGCCCGCAAATGAGATGCAATTATCAAAATGGCACTAAGTGCTGGTTTGATAATTGTTACAATTGTGCCTCCTTTATAATGTTACGGGCAACGGGCTTCCCTGGTTAAACAGTGCTCTGTGGATCTCTGATAGTTGACGCTAGTGTGATACTTAAAGCAAACTTAGGCTGTTATGTGCTGACTTCATTTTCCAAATGTGTCAGGCACGTTGAAAATTCGTATTGGGTGCCCTTAACTCTACCTTCGATGCTCTTCTTTGGCTTGCGGAATTGCGAGTAATCTTTCAGCCTTGGCAGGTGTCAAGTTTCCATGCTTAGAGCAGAATTGCATTTTATGGTATTCATTTCTTTTGACTGAGTTCTTTAATGTTTAATGTTAATCTTAGAATAGTAGAAATATCCTTTGCAAGAGTGTCCAAACTGGCAATAACTTGTTTTCATGGTAAAAACTTTGCCTCCATTATCACTTTTCAAGGATGTAAGGGACAAATTTGTTGGAAAAGTAGAGGTAGTTGTAACTTAAATACCATTTACCACATTTAAAATAAAGCAGGTAAAGCCAGGAAGATAGGCTCTGAGAACAAGAATTAAACCAACAAACCACATGATAGCCTGACTATATACTACGTGTAAAATGTCCCCTTTGCACAGCAACGTGACAGATTTTCAGATTTAAAAGATGCAGATCTTTAAAGCTTTGCAAGGACATTACCGGAAAATCTCTTCTCTGCGTGTTCATGATTAATCTACAGAAAAGCAATGCGCCTTGGTCCTGTCCACTCCCTTTGTTTGCGAAAGAACAATTGAAAGAAATATGCTTGTTTCCCCTTCAGATGTGCTTACTTGCACTGTCATCACATATCATTGCAATGGTTGGAGAGTCTCCTCACTTTTTTTGGGTACGGTACCCCAGTGGGATGCCTTACACAGTGAGACAGTATTATTTGGATGCACACATTGCCACACTTCAAAAAAAGGTACTGCTTGTTGGGGTAGATTGAACATAGGCCCCTGGCATCCTCTCAGAAGTCATGTATGGGTCACATCGGCCTGCCTCGATGAAAGGCCTTTAAAGACATTATTGAAAAGGCTTGTTGGATCTTGAAAGATAAAGCAGAGAACCCATGTTACATGCTGTACACTTTATCCACGTCAGGTACTTTGAATTTGCTTCAATACTTCAGTACTATCAGTTCCAGAATGCATTGCCCTTTGTCTGAAACCGCAGGACTCACTACGGCTAAAACGTGTAGTATCAGAAGAGCCTTTTTAGAATTGACCTCCTGAATGTGGTAGCCACGAGCCCCAACTGTGATGATACCCCAGGGTCTGGCTGTGTAACAAATAAATAAATAAATTTTAAAAAATAACATAAATGATGCCCATTGATAGCTAGACTAACAGCACGGAACACAATCAGCAAAAAAAAAACACACCTTTCTCCCATCCCATCCAGTCTTCAATGAGGGAATCTTACTTGAAACTTCCGGGTCACTGCATGCTGAGATGACATATATGGAAGTGCGTGACGGCCAACGGCGGGGTTATAAACATAATGACGGGTTGATGGGGCAGATTTCTTCTCTGAACTATTCATGTTCGGATGTGACGAGGAGGCAATTCGGGGTGACACATTCATGTTATATGCAGCAGTGTGCCACCACAGCAGTGGCGTAAACAAATGTGAAACAATACTACCATTGCGCCAATCAACTGAAAAACTGTAAACAAAAGTCTCACAAAGCAACAGAGTGATCAGCAGCCTGAGGTGTTCTGCTAAATAAACTAGCGCAATGCATTGGTAATTCCACACACAATACAATACACCACAGGGAAGCGCTGCACTAATATCATCCCTGCACTAAGGCTGCAGGTAAAACAGACACCAAAGTGCTACCCTTTGATAATCTGGGCGCTGGTGGGGAAAACCCCTGCCAGCAGAAACCGTGCTCGACATTATGGATATATGTTGAGCTGGCAGGGAGTTGAATGCTTGGAAGCGCATTCACATGAGGGCGTGATCCAGGCTAACGTGTACCTTCCAGACTCATCCAGCTCCATTTTATGATTCAGCAAACAGATTTTGGGAAGGCCTGAATGTGTTTTTTCTTGTGCGGAATCAGAAGAGTGCACTTTGACCCTGGCATCTCCCTCCTGCAAGTCATGTGCTACACAGGGCTCTTTTCAAAAGGTCAGTGGTAGAAGTGTACCGAAAAAAGTGGTGGAATTGTGGTCTCGGGAGTGGAGCGGGTAGGTGGAAGCCTAGTGCAACATGTGACAAGGTGCTTCAGCCGGGGCATTGCAATAGTCTAAGTGACTAGTAACTAAGGCTCATGTTACAACTTTACCCTTGAACAGGGACATGAATGGATACATCTTCTGTATAGAATGGTGAATATGGTCATAAAAAAAAGAGGATTGGGAAACAGAAAAAAAAAACAATATTAGTGGAACCCTGCTCCCGAACGTTCCCTCTCACTTCGACCACTGCAAACGGGTCACTACCCTGCCCCCATTTACCCAGCAGTGATTTCTCCATCAGATATCGGACAATACAAAGTCAGGAAAACAGATAGTTTAGGTGAAGTTAGATTTCTTTTTACAATCCTAATCCGGCAATGATTTTATGGCCAGCAGATGTATGCGTCTCCAGACTCGAGGGATGATAAACATACTGTGATCTGTTCCTAGTAAAGCATATTCAGTTGCAATAATGTGCAGTCAAAATCATGTGGAGGCGATCTACTGATAACAAAAGACATGATAGTTTTTTTTTTCAATGTAGTTATAATGCAAAATACATATTGTATTTCATCATTGGGGGTGAGAAACACCAGTATGATTATTGCAATTATTGATTGATAGAGCATCCCATTGAATTAATTTGAAGCAAAAATGTTAATACTTCAAAAGCTAGATCATGGACCGAAGCGAAGGCAGGTTATTGATTATGACATTGGCATGCAGACAACACAGTCACCAGCATTGGTTGTGGCACTGTGGGGCCAGCCCAATGAATGCAAAGCGCTTAGAGTGTGAAACATTCTTCATTTGGAGCTCTGCCAATGTAGGGCGTTTCTGTCAACAGGCCGTGTCTTGGCAGCACGCGGTACCGAGCCACATGCCAATGTGTGCAGTCAACACTGAATAGATACCTAAAACAGTGATTGTTCACAAAGAACTCAGAGAGTTCTTAAAATCATGGATAAGGTGGCCACTGTTAGACACTCGGTGGTAAATGGGCATGTGTGGTGTTTGTTCTTTCCTCTCTCCACCACGATCTTATCAATAAATGTATGGTGAGGTGCACCAGGACGGATGCACTAAACATGGTTGCACCCCGGGTACCTGGTTACTGGTATGTTTCTGCAATTATGTTGTAGCTGTATTAACATGCGCCCATTGAATGCAATAGCTCTCCCTATCTGTGCTTCTATTTTCTAGCTTTTTCTTTACTTAATCCCCCTTTCCAGACCTCCCGACTTCTACCTTTCTTTGTACATTTTGACCCACAAATACACTCCGTCGCCTTCCCTTTTCTTTCTCTCTCTGTCTCTCTCTGTCTCTCTCTTTCTCTCTCTCGCTTCACTCCCTCTCCAGTGTCTGTGGACTTTCAAAAGTGGTTGAGGGTGACAGTATGTATGACGCTACAAAACACTGTACAAAATAATAAATACTTATTTACCATTCGGCTTGTGACAAATAAGAAAACAATCACATAAAAATATTTCAAATGCATTGACCACATTTCCAACTGCAACAACATTGATGCTCGTTATTTTTTACAATTCAAATGATGGTGAATATCTGTGTTCCTTCACTCTATCTTTACTCATGGGCTTTAAGACAGACTGCACTCCTCCAACATATCTTTCCCAGAATGCATTGGAGTTCTGATGCTCAACTCTAATATGTAATATGTCTCTTTCTGATTATAGTTAGGAGTTATATGGCAGTCTAGGAATGCACTACATTCAAATAATATCTCTTTTTCAAGACGATTTAGAGCATCTGATCCCCTCTCCCATCATGCACTGTGTTTCTTTAGTGCTTTTCAGAATATTTTAGAAATGATAAGACTCCATCCCAGAATGCACTGTATTCCTTCAATATATCTTTCTCAGAACACCTAGCTCGTATTCCTGACTCCAGCATTCAATATTTTCCTTTCAATGTGTCTTCTTTGATGTGCTGTAAAAACTTAGGCTTCAGATTCCAGCCTGCAGGATTGTATTTCTATAGGAGCATTCCTCAATGTACTCACACATTCCACAGTAAGTTCCAGCATTTGACTATACCTACTGTAATGAATATACAAATTACCACTAACTATTTAGTAAAGCTTGTATAATTAATTACCCTGTGGTATTACAAATGTGTAAGAGAGTATAATATTAATGGCCACTCCTTTAAGCCTGTTCTAGTAGAGAAACCATACAGAGGCCATTTATCTCATGGACAATGAATGCTCTTCATTTGAGCCAGTAGTAGCTGGCGAGGGAGTAGAAATCAGATGTAATCAATTTAGATACACAATATAGTAGTTTCATCATCTATTTGGAATCTACATGCAAAGTGCAAGAGAACATCCTCCACAAATCTCTGATTTCACTCACGGATGTTTGTGTCTGTCCTTTGTGCCAGAACATGCTGAGTATCAGCGATTAGTGAGAGTCATCATACAGATGCCAGCCTAGATATCAGGTGTCCAGTTTGCACAGTTTACTTGTGTGTATGACCTGATAGTCCTCCTGCAGATTGAAAGGGACCAAGGAGTCGTGGAGCAACAGCAGTGGAACTCCAAGAAAATAGGGTTAGACCACCGGGTCTGTTAAAGATGGGTCACTAAAATGTAGGGCTCTCGAGAAGGATAGGGCACTAGAAAGGAGCTCTGTTCCAGAGAGTGATGAAGGAGAGGTACTGACAAGGGAAAGAATGAGACATTGGATGAGAGATGAGAAGTGGGGAGTAGGTCTGGATTGACTATGGGAAGCTGAGAAGAGATGAATTATCATGAATGTTCTCTGGTAGTGGCAGCGAGATGATTGGTTGTGGCAGTTCCTGCAACTCTAAAGTAACATGCAAAGGTCACCAAAGCCAAATACTTCCAGACATGTCCAAACTCTAGGCATTCTTTAAAAAATAGATGTCCGCCAATTTAAAAGTAAGCACACATAACATCTGAAGAAGTGAAATTATAAAATCCCAGACATGAACATGTTAAACATAACGGGTATCTGTTGAGTTAAAGTACTGAAAATAAAACTAGTCTATCATTGGCTTCTGATAAATAGACTTTCATAAATACAAACATTGTTACCAAAAATTAAGAAAAAGATGGTTGCTGTTATCATCGAAAAATGACTGTATCTACCTGAAAAGTTGTAATTCACATATCACTGTGGAATATGACCATTGTTTGACTGTTTTTAACAAACTGGAAACACAGGCTGCCTCACACAGCTGATGAATGGAAACAAATAGGAACCTAGTGTGACTATATCCAGGTGCAGTTCTACGCGTGATGCTTTTAAGCTGACACCTTTGTCTGGTTCAACAGAGAAATGGAATTTCAAAAAACATTTGCTTGTTGGTGTATTCTATTTTCTGTTGACGGTTCAGTGATGATGTTTTTATTGGCTTTAGAATGTTTTGTTCTTAGAAGAAAACTGTCAGTAGTTAATGTTTGTGTGCATTGCATTTTTTGGTGGAAAGCGATCTAGAAGAGATCCCAATTTTGACTGATGTTCATATAAGGTGGGAGATTCTACTAATAGTCTCTGATGATAAGGCTCTCCTTCAACCTTGCTGTGATTTTGTTTCTATGTGCCAATGCACATTCAGACATAATTAGAATTTGTTGGATCTCCTTTCTTGAGACACTCACATGAGAGACAGGAAAAAGTGCATCGGGGAAGATGCCACTCCTTGCAGAATACCCTTGCAGAGTTATGGATGTTTTACGTACCTCTCAAAAGGAGTGCCCCCCTCATGTGCAGAAATGTATTTCCTAATAGAGAAATCTAGTAGAAACAGACTGTCATTCCAGAAACCCAGAAATCTTTGAGGGTACAAGCAATAGGTATTAATGCATTCCCTAATCCGCTTTAGGCATCATTAGGATATAGAGTGGGTTGTTCAACAGGGCATGGAAGATAAGGCCTTTATGGTTGCACTTGGACTTTTGAAATGTAGAAATATAAACAAAAATTGCTGAATAAGAGACATGTGAATCCTTAGTAAGGGTTTTCTTCTCCTCTGTGGTTTAAAACTATCTCCTTTTTTTCCAAACCTTTAATGACGATTTATCTTAGATTTGCTGAATTTTCATTGTAACTTCCTAGTCATCCATGAAACCCCATTAGCTGACTGGTCCGTGTATTCTTTGGTTATTACCTTATGCTGGTATGCAGTGTTAATAGAGAAAAATAAATAACGACAAGCATTTTCAGTGACACCTGAATAACCAAAATTTAATAAAAAATATGTGTAGGGGATGGGGTAAGGGATAAAGAAGGATGAGGGTTTGGGGGGTTAGTAAAGTGGGGGAAAGGGAGGAATGGGGGTCCCTCAAGTTAAAAAAATATATATATTTTGAAATGATTTCGTTATTTAGGTGTCGCTAAAAATATATGTGGTTATTTATGGTGTCACTTTAAACAGATGGAACCCCCTATGCCCTGCCCACAGTTGAACTGCCCTATTGTAGGACCACTGAGAAGCATTTTGAAATCAGGTTTATGAAATCCCGGCAGCACGACTGAAAATGTCCGTAATTGAGATAACTCATGTGATCCTTCCCAATTTACACATTTTCAAGTCCAGTCTTCTCCTGAAATCCAGGGTCCAAAACAAATGCATTCCCACATGGTGTCACCTTGTGAAATATTGACCACATGCTATAAAAAGGTTGTGTCAATTCTATTTTCTCTGTCTTTCTGTGATTCGGATACCCGGCCAGATGCTTATATTCGTGAAGCTTTAATATTACCCCACCATTTACACCTTTAAACTGCGGAAACCACTAAATCCACTTTATTAATAACTTAACAAGCCCCACATTTCCACTAATCCCATGAGCATTCTTGCTGTTGCAGGCATGTGTGTGCTTATCCTTCTACATTCGGTGCAATTCGATAGGAAATGACAGGAGCAGTCATGTAGTCATGAAGTGAGGATTAGATGCCGGGCTGGAGGGCTGGATAATATACTTTATTTGTAGCCACGTCCAATGCATCCATCAGATGCAAGAATATGTTCTTTTCTCCTGGGCTATGAGAGAGGTACCCCAGCTCCCCCCTATTGTTCCGTCATTGTATGTACCCACCAGGGAAGGTAGTGAAGGGTTCAGCTTAGGGACGGGAGCGCCTTAGGATGTTCTACTCAATCGCTGGTTACAACTTTTGATGAACAGGTTTGAATTGGCTCAAGCCATTGGAGGCTCCTTTGAGATGGCATGCACGCCGGATCAAGCGGACATTTCTTAAAATCCACGTATATTTTCAAAAGGGTGGGGCAGATTCTGAAAACACTGTATGGGTGCAAGTGGTCAGAGGCACGTGCACATGTCATCACTTGTGCCACAAAATGGATGATTTATTTTCAAACAAGGTATGAATGTGCGCTTCATTTAAACCCCTTTTGCACATATGGCCAAACCAGCAGGTGTTTCTGTACATTTTAATGTGCATCCCGAATCCACAAAAGGAATGCTCTTTGAAGTGTGCAAAACATAGTGACATTCCCCTGTGCCTTTTTATAACCGGTACCATGGGTTGCACAATGCATGACAGTCATTTCCAACCCTGCCAGGCATTTTCTTATGAATGGGACAGCAACGTTTTGAAGATACGGCGTCCCGCTTGAATTTCTGTCTGTCAAGCAAGTATAGTAATATGTTTTCTTTTTTTAAATCATTTCACAATGTGTTAATGGGTTCTCAGCACCCATGTGGGGGCTGTGAGCCTGTCAAAAATGAGTGTTGGGAATGCACGCCCCAACACTAATGAATGCAAGTGCCCTGGTCAGGAAATGACTTGCACACGCCCACAACCCCCTGAAATGTTCAAGTCACCTCTGTGCAAAAGGTGATCATTGTTGTCAAAAGCAAGAAAGGACGAGGCAGGTAACTTATTTTTTTAGTGCAAATGATGAGAACCTTCTGTCCTATTTTCAAAGGGTATCAGAATGTGCGCACCACAGATGAAGACATGCAGATGCCCCTTTTCACCCACTTTGCACATTTATATATGTACATTTCAAAGAGCATACCAAATCCACACATGTAATACTCGTTGACATGTGCAGAGAGTACTCTTACTTCCCTGTGGCCTATTTAAAATGGAGGCGAGGGGGTGTGAAATGATGTCCCACGTGTTTCTATCCGTGAAATATTCATTGTGAAATGTGCACCCAACACCTACATGCATGCTGGGAGCATGTTATGCATTCGTGCCAAGAGTGGGCTCCTGACACTAATGTATGAAATAGGGCTGGCTATCTCATCATTTGTGCTGCCCCTTAGTGCCCTTCGCATGTACAGGTCACCTCTGCGGATAAGAGGTTCTGTGCAGTCCTACAATGAACACGAATGGATAAAAAGCGTATCCTCTGTGATTGATTTCATTTGTGTTCATGTTTATGTCACGATTGTATTATTTCCTTAGTCACCAGTAATACTGAATTCTAAGAAAGTGGTTCAGTAGCCTAGAAAGTATCACCAAAGAGCTGTAGTTGAGCCGAGTCAAACTGTCACATTCTCGTATATACATGAGTGGCTTGCATCCTGGCTGAAATGTTTCAGACCCTTTTGAGACTCAACTCCAAATGGCTGGAATCTTTTGAGCTGAGTTGAACCCTCATTGCATTGCTAGGCTCAAGCCGATTATGATTGAATAGTAAAATAAATTAAAGTTTTACGGCTTAGTAGTATGTAAGGCTAACATTCAGGGCCTGATTCACAGAAGCATTTTATGATGGCGCAATCCCATAGGAAAACACTCTGTGAATCAGGCCCTTATTTATTTTATTTTGGCATTTGTAAAGCGCGCCTAACCCTAGGGCATCTGGGTACTAAATATCTTAAAAAGTGCGCACATACATTGTGCTATCATTATGTAGCATGACTATTGTTTCGTTACAATGGGGTGGTAGAATACATTCTATGGGTCCACATTTCCACATTTGTGGGTCTCTGCTACTGTCACTCATAAACCCACAACTCCAGTAAACCACTAAAAGACTGCCAGCCTTAGTGTAATATGCTTTATTGTTGTCTGCCTCTGAACACTCAATGAGTGCTGAGCAGTATATTCCAGGATGTAAAATAGCTGTGCAGTGCGTAGCATGGACCATTATTTTACATGGAGAAATACGCTCCTCATTTCGCCTTCCCTATTTCATGAACCGATTTTAAATTATATTCCCATCAATCTTTTATCATACAGACAAAATGTAAGTGAGTACCTCAAAACTATTAAAAAGCAGCGAAGCACGGCAAGGCAATCATTAAAAGCTGAGTCTTACAGTTGTTTCGTTCCTTCACATGGTTCTGCTCTATAAACTTCTTGTACAAGGACACCCATCAAAGAATGCTAGCAGATGTCAATAGAATATGACACACAACACAAGCAAGCCGACCATGCTGTAGCTCACCCATCCCTGAAAAACAGATTCATATCGAGGCAACTCAAGGGCACGCTTTCTTCCTCAAATGTGTCCAAAATAATTGCTTTGGAATATGTTCCTGCGGAAGTTTATGCCTTGATTATTATGGACATTTAATTGGCTTTTGATAAGTAACATCATCATTAAAACAAAAACATTCTTCTCAGATTAGGTTGCTGAAATCACGGTTGTATCTGCATCATGAATATATCAATGTAATCCAGCATTCAAGCCCAATGAGCAATACATTTCTGTGCTTTACTCTTTGAAGTTCGGAATGGAAATGAGGACTTTCATACATGCCCGAAAGGCAGCACGATGGGCAATCCCGTGTGAATATTGCCTGAGCCTGTTTTGTCTATAGTAAATAATTGTCCTGCACCAATTCCACTTCATTGTATTATTATTATTATTATTATTATTATTATTATTATTATTATTATTATTATTATTATTATTATTATTAGCATCATCATTAGGTTCAAAACCTGCCTCTTGCTGATCCAGTCTTGGATGTCCAGACCATACTTGAAGCTAAACCCCTCCATGACAGAATTTCTACTCCTCACCAACAACACCGAACATGCACACATACAGACCTGGCTATCAACCTTGAACCTTGTGGGCTTCACACGAAGCTCGCCTCCTACACCAAGTCCCTCGGGTTCCACATCAACAAACACCTCTCCTTCAAGAGACACATAGCTAGGAAAACTATCAGCTCTCCCTCCTGTGGAAAGTCAAGCCCTTTCTCCCTCTGGACAGCTTTAGATCCACCATTCAAGCACTGGTCCAAGCCCACCTGAATGGGGCAATCTCCTCCTCAAAGACCTCCCATTGTCCTCCCTTGTGCCCCTGAGAAGTGTCCTACACGTGGCTGCATGCCTTATCAAAGGTCTACGCAGATATGAATACATCAGCATTGTCCTCATCAACATCCACCACTGCATGCACAAATCACCTTCAAGTCTTGCTGCATCATCTATAAAACAGTCGCCCTCAAGTCACCCAGCTACCTTTTAGAGAAACTCAACATCTGCGGTAGACATTGCACAACCAGAACAAGGACACCAGCGGATGTGAAGTCCAGTGCTATAAAAATGAAAGGACCAGAAATCAAGCCCCAAGACTATGGAAACTCCTCCCCATCAGCATTAGACTTGCCCCATGTTCCTACAATTCATAAAGGAATTCAACTCTTCAACGAGTCTCTTCTCCTCAACACCTAGGCCTTCACGTCACCGCCCCATACCACCTGACTCGCCAGACGCTATCTGCCCCTCTCCTCCTCACCACTCTGTACAGCTGTACCTCGCCTCTGTGCCCCACTGTATCCTACCCCTGCTGCATATTTGTTCTGCTGTTACCTCCATAAAGCCCTCCGCTGTGGATCTGTATTGGTGTATACCTCTGTAAAGCACTCCATTGCTTCTTGAAGCTAGGTCTGCACTCAATAAATACTATAATAGTAATAATAATAATAATAATAATAACAATAATATCAACTACTATTATTATTATTATTATTATTTATTACTTTTTTTATAATTATTATTATTATTATTATTATTACATTTACTTAGCCCAGACCTTGCTTTGGGAAGCAAAGAAGCACTTGAAATGTCCCAAGGGATATACAAAGTGAGGGATGCAGAGAAACACGCAAGCAAAGAACTCACAACAGGGGAGGGGAGCGTGTTAACAGTTAGGCAACAAGGAGTCTTCAGGCCATCAGAGTAGGAAAAAGAGTGGAGCTATGTCTTATGTAAGGTGGCGAGTGGATGGTGTGTGGACCTGGGTTTTCCAGAGCAGTCATTCCTTGAATAGAGGGGTCTTATTTTGCCCAACTACTTTTGAGTACTTAGCTGCTCTGAACATCAGACTGTGGTGCAATACATCCTGTTTTAAGACAAACAACCTGCCAGTGAGCTTTCCCATGTTCGCCTCTTCAAACTGATGTGGAAGAATATTCAATTACTTCAGAGAACAAGAGGTGTTTTGAAGAAAGTTGTTTCTCCACGTTTAACACACGTGGTTCATCAGGAGAGTTTTCAATTTTTTCAAATTCGGTAATATTCTCAACTTTTAAATCCTTTTTTTAAAGTTATTTCTTTCATTTATAGCAAAACATTTATCCTTTCTTATCTTCCAGATGAAAAATATATGGGATTTCTTATTTATCCCGGTGCGATTGCACGGACTGAGAAGGATTGAAGGCAATCGCACCGGGATAAATAAGAAATCCCATATATTTTTCAAAAATTGAAAACTCTCCTGATGAACCACGTGCGTTAAACGTGGAGAAACACGTGTTGAGAGACAAAAACAATATGGTTATTTGAAGAAGAAAGTTTATGTTTGAAAGGAAATAATAAACAAAGATGTGCATAACCATCCAAAGATGTATTTTTGTATGATTTAAAAGCTCAGAAAAGGAATACCGGAAGCGCACTCCAAGGAAGTGTGCAGTTAAAAAGAATTGTTTGTTTAATATTGCAGCAGCCGCAATATACACTCCAACAGGTGCAGCATCCAGGTAACAAAGAAATTATTTACTACTGCACAGTAAGAAATCGCCAATTATAGGAAACCAAAGCCACAAAGGGGGAAACATGCCCCCTGGAAATCTGTTCTGCAGAGGCTGCGTAGCGGGAAGCAAAGGAGAGGGAAGCTTTCCTTCCTAGGAGGCTGTCTCAGGTGGCTGACATGTACCAGAGGGCCTCAAGGCTGTCTCCGGTGGCTGGCTTGCATCAGAGTGCCTCAGGGGCAAGAGAAGCTCCTATTTCAGGTGGTGTGGGTGAAGACAGACTAAGAGAAGCAGTTTTACGGGTTGCAAGGAGCCACAGAAGCAAAGGTCCTGCGAGCAGCTAGAGGAATGGAAGCGCACAACTTACCCAGTGAGTTCACAGAATGGTAGTGACCCCGGAGCGCTTCATACCTGCTTGCATGTGAGGAACACTCATGTATGAATGAAAGTAGTTCAGAAAGCACTTTTGAATCTCAAACTATTGAAGAGCTGCATAAGCATCACCCACATATGAGTGAAAGTGGTTCTCAAAGCACTGTTCAATACCAAAATAGCGAAAAGCAACAAAATCCTTATGTAACAAAGCCAAATGACTGAACTTTCAAATGTTTGAGCCTGTGGAAAACCCAGCAACCCGATGTGGTGACATGATTAAACATTAATAGATACAAGCATTGCCCATTCCAAGAGAGACTAGAATCAAGGCACATGCAAGCCAACAAATATTGACAACAGCAGAATGGGGCTAATAAAAGATCTATAAGTGGTGAAATTTGTTGCCCATACTTTGTACAACATATGGTAAAAGCTGGGAAATATATGCTCAAAGCCAAGGTAGAAACAGGAAAATATCCTATTCATGACAGTCGTTGGTTACTTGTTTGGTGGAGAAACAAGAGTCGCAAAAAGGCGGCCCTTCTGGAAAAGGATATCCATAAGGAGATGAGCATTATTTGCAGAAAAGTTTTCCATGAAAGATTGTTGAAAAATTTGAAGCTGCAATTCAGTGAATACTGTGAAGCTGTTGTGAACCTTTTTATCAGTTGACCTTGACCACAAAAGCTATTCGTGCAGGGGAGCATAACCAGATGGCAAAACTTCTGGAGAAGTAGACCTGGCATAGGAGTAAACCAGGTGGAAGTTGAAGAAGTGCTACAAAGTGGTCCTGAAAAAGACCATTTATGTTGTTTGTGGTGCTAAAGGAAGAGCTCTATAAAGCTGTTTCAAAGAAGCTACATTTCTTTAGGAGTTGTCCGTTGTGGAGAATCATCCTGACCAAGACAATTATTGTTTCTATTGATGGACTGAGAACTTGTTTGAGGAAGAGGAAGAGTTTCTGTGTTGAACATTCTGTTGACAGGTTGAACCAAACTGTGTTGGAACTTGGTTCTTTGTCGTTGTTTTCTGTTCGTGAACTGTGAAGCAGAATCATGGTGCAAACCTGGGGAAGGTGAATTCACACAGGTTATGAAGATGGACTGTGGTTACATTCCAAATTCAATAACTATTGTTTTGAACTGATATGCATTTCTGTATTTTGTTGTTGTATGTATGAGTGTGAGTGACATATAGCCTTTGTTAGAGTGTTTCCTTGAGTTTTTTTTTTTTTTTTAAGGAGGGAAATCCTTGTAAGGGTAGGTATAGTGAGGCATTCATCCAACCTTCTAATATAATAAAATGGCATTGGTTTATAAACCTTTACAAAGTTGTCTGTCTCACATTTCTGATCCCTCACCGTAGCCACTGCAAAGCTCTTGGAGTTAGGGCCATGTTTTCCGTCATGTCCAGTCAGATCAGTGGAATAACTATTGTGTTTTGGTGCATTTTAGGTTCTTTATTAGCCATTCCGACATACCTAAATATCTTATGTTATGTTATGTTATCACTTCTTATATAGCGCTCGGTCACCCGAAGGTATCAGGAGAGAGAGAGCAAGCACCTAGGAGAGTTAGAAAAAGTGGGTTTTGATCCTCTTTCTGAACTGAAGGTAGTTAGAGGTTTGTTTGATGGCCAGTGGAAGTTTATTCCACAGGGATGCTGCGGCAATTGAGAAGGCTCGACCGCATACACGTTCACAATTGTATCTAGGTACCAGAAGCATTTCAGCAGCGGTGGAACGAATATTGCGGGTAGGATAATAGCGGGAACATTTTGGTTGGAAATATTCCACTCCCTGGCTATGAAGGGTACAATGGACAATAGACAGGGCCTAAAACTCCACCCGCTAAGCCACTGGGTGCCAGTGCAGAGTCCTAAGCACCAGCGAGATGTGAGCTCTGTAAGGAGCATCAGTGGCCACCCGAGCGGCCAGCTTCTGTAAACGCTGCAATCGTTTTATCAGCTTCCTAGGTTGGGCAAGATATAAATAGACGCATTTGGCATGTTCGATTCTCAATCAAACCAAGAAAATGATAGCCAGTGTTCTGTGTGAGAAGGTAAGTCTGTCTGATTAGCCTAGATGCTAGAAGCATTTGTGGACTATTGTATTGATATGTGGTTCCAGAACGAGGCTGTGTCCATTGGTGTACCCAGGTTCTCCATCACCTTAGATGATCTGGAGCATGTTACTGACTCCAATCAAGCATTCCCACTAAGTCAGTGCCTTGTATGGGATTGCTCAAGGGAAGCCCTTATTTATATATTTTTATGACAAGTTATAATCTGGATGATGAACCCTTGTATAATGCTCCTCTCTTAGAATCCCCCTGACCCCACTGAGCCAAGAAGTAGGTTTTTTTGCAAATTAAAAAGGTTTATTTGAAAAATTAAACAATAGAGATATATCACACTTTTATAATAAATTAATATTGATAGCACACTTGTGAATATGAGCAGTAATCAGCAATAGGTAATCCTACAGTAGCACGGTTCTTGGTTACCTATGAATAAGAACAGAGGACTAAGGTCGCAGAGAATGGTTCATATGGTTCAAGGAAATGCAAGGTGGGACAGAATGCAACACAGAAATAATTTGATATCATTTCAACAAGAGATAATGTGATCGCTTTTTCTTTTGACAATTCACTCCCCCCTTTATGCAATATAAGGAAATGGAAAGAGAGCACACAGTCTTCAAGAATACCAACACAAATGCAATACAAATTTCCAATTCCCCCCCAGCAAGCTGAGAGCATCAGGGATGATTTTTAAACACAGGCCCAAAATACTTTAATGTGGTGGCAATGAAGTGAAAAATATGCTAAAAATGCTTTTAATTCCCTCTAGAGGTTCAGGGTAAGAGAGAGATACTTTAAATCAGTTCAGGCCAGCCCTATCAATGATTCAGGACTGGTTATCAGGTTGAAAACGGAATTCCGTAATGGAAGCAAAAGACAAATATTTTTACACCTGGCTGAAATGAAGCAAAATGTCAAATCGCGGCAATTTAGTCGTGTGCGTCGAGTGCAACTATAAGGAGTAGCAAGTCGGTTTAGTGCTTGTTGGAAAGCTTAGAATCTCAGCTTTAAAACTCGCTTCTATCACTAACGGTTGTAGAGATACGGACGATTTATGAAGGTAGTTTTTCAGAAATGAAATAATGATTCAAAATGGCAAATGACACTTTTACAGGTTTAAAATCGGAGAAGGGACACACGATTCTACGATGCAGTTTTGGACAGGTGAAATGCTTTGAATCAGATTATTTTCAGCTAAGAGATGGGTTTTGCACAATTCTAGCTGGGTACTCACACTATAAATTTGAAAGGAATGGCCTTGTCACGGATCTGGTCAACAAGTTTAGCCACGGTTCTCTCTGCTCGGCGGGTCAATCAGGCTCTGGTTCTGTTCACAGTGATCTGGTCTGGGTCTGCTAGCGGATCTGGATCTCTGGTTCTGGTCTCGGCACTGCACAGCGGTCTGGTCTGGGTCTCTTGAATTGGATCTGACGGTTCTGGATACACACGATTCTTAGCAAGCAGCAAACCGCTCAGCCCGGCGGTTGAATAGTTTGCAAAGGATTTTGAGGCCTGCTGAAGAGAACTCAGCTTGTGGGTTAGGCCTTTGCTTTAAGTTCTGGAGTCTGAGTTCTAAGTTCTGGTCTCTATCTGGATTTGAAGTCTAAGTGCTGGATCTGGTGTCTTCTGGCAAAGTGCTCCGCAAGAAATCAGCTTGAAGTGGGAAGTGAATGTCCCTGTCTGGCTTCCAGTGGCTCTTTTTATCTCTTTTGAAAATGGGTGTGGATGCTAACTTTCTATGCCCAACCCACTCACGATTTGATAGGTCAAGGATTTCTCTTTGACCTGATTTGAGAAGGGTGCAGTGAGTCAGAGTGAGTCAGAGTCTTACAGTCTATTGAAGAAACGCCCCTTTGCTTTTACTTAGAAAATTATTTTTTCATAACTAACAGGTTTCCCAGATACACACGTCGTTGACATTACATGTACATATCATATATCGCATAAGGTAGTGTCTGTTCCAACTCTGATGTTTCTAAGAGCTTGCATTAAAAAATGGCAACTTATTTTCATTTTTGGTAGCTTTTGCAACATTGGTTTTTCATCAAATCTTTACACAGACCTGTACCCTCTTCCTGAGCATATTAATCTAAGTTATCGTGTCTCTAGCCTAAATACAGTGTTTGTAGCATTAATAATTAGAACGGTTTTGCCTCAGAACATCACAGAGAGACCAGCCTAGTCTTGAACTGGGAGTGAATGTGTCATTTTAAAGATCCCAAAGTTGTACATTTCTGTCATCTGGTTACAATTAGTTATCAGTATTCTTATAAAACATGTATTTGCTTTCCATTCACTTCACTTCAGTGTTTGGGTCTGCCCCAGAAGATCGGTGAGTCAGACGGTCACATGGCCTTCTTTGCTGGCATCTCCCAGAGCAGTGTGTTGACAGTAAACACCTAAATCAGCATATCCTATTCAATGGAAAGAGTCTATTGTGTTGGGTCCTGCAGGCTGGAGGAGAAACCCCTCCCTCTCAATCAACAGGGCCATGTGATATCCTGCCTTCTTGTGTGGAGTTCTGAGGTGAGAAGGTTTCCCAGCCTTTTGGACTGTTAATTGAATCAGCCTGTCTTCTGGGAACAGCAGGTGTTTAAGAATTTTAATTAACCAAAAGGCTTTGAAGTTTCCAGCTGGCTCAGGATCCTTTTTCAACTCCTGAAGTACAGTTCTCCTGTCAGAGTTTAGACCGCTAGCGCCGGTTTGTGTCCAATGCCGGTACTGCACCCATTTTTTTAGGCGTTGTCTTGAATTAACTCAATTTCAAAAAGGGGATTTTACTTGATAGTATATGATCCTTGCTTAACATTGTTTTGATGGGAATCCTTACAGTAGAGTGGTGATGTGGAACACCGCACAAGAAGGTTGAATCTTTAGAGTGGTCTTGTGAGCCATGATTTTAGCAAATTTTTGACATCAAGAAAATGAATTCCCAACAGCTCTGGGTTGCTTTTGGCAATCAGCATTGCCATTCCCAATGGTTTCAGGCTACTGTGTGTGTAGCCCAATGGTGGTTTTAGGCAGTGCCCTCCTGTGCTCACAAACATAGGCAAACATGGGTGGCAGTCTATTCTTCACGTTTCCCTGTGCACTTTCTGGGGAGTTCTGGCCATCATGATGTTTTCAATGCCAGTAATACACAGTTTTATGGTAGTGCTTGGATTCATAGGTAAAAACATCCCACAAGCAGTTGCCTATTTCTATTGGTCATGCTCAATATTTCACTTGTGTCTGGTTTTGCTTCAGGCCGCTGGTTTAGCAACAGCTATTGTTTACAAAGCTAATGTTCAGTTATGTGCAATTTACAAATAAGTACACACATGTTTCGGAAACGTGCAAAGCTACCACCACCTCCCAACTAGTTGTTACCAAATTGAAAATAATGAATATAACCCAAGCAGACACTTCCAAGTTATGTTTAGGAATGGCCTCGTTAACAGTTCAGAGCATTTTTCACAAAGAGAATGGGCCTCATTACAAGTTTCCCGGTCCGGTAACTACGGTACTGGTAAACTTGCCAGTATCGCAGTTACCAGACCACCAAACTATGAGTTCTGCTCGTGGGTGCCTTTACGCCCGCCAGGTCGGACCTGGCAGGCAGACCGGCACCTGCAAGCAGAGCATGTCATCCGGCCTCCCCAATCCCATTGAGACCTATGGGGCTCAAATGGGAATGGGGAGCATTTTTTTACCATCGCCGGGAATGGGCAAACACTGGGTCCGGCAGGGCCATAATGACCCGGTAATTGCCCATTCCCGGGCGTCATTAAAATGTTCACGTTTGGCTGCAGTCTGCGGATTTTACCAGCAATACTACCGTCAAACTTGTAGTGAGGCCCAATGTGTCTGCTCTTGAACATTTGCAGGTCTACCAAGCTCTTCCAGAACCACACCGTTATTATTTTGCTCTGTGACTCTGACCTGTTTGCGGCTGGAGCTGTGCGACTCTGCCGTCTGCGCTAGGTTCAGCAAAATGTTACATTTTCACGTCTTGACAATCGAGTGCATTTAATGATCAATTACACGTCAAGTGACCTTTCCTGACATTGGTTTTAGACTGTGTTACATACACAGGCACACTGCTTCTTATTAAGAGATTTCTGATAGACTTGCTTTCTGCCCAAATTGGTATACTTTGCTAAACGATTCTGTGAGAATTGAAATAGATTCTACAAACACAATGCTCTCTGCACAGGTAGTTCTTTCACAGAGTTATGACGGGGTTCTATTCCCCGAATGCCATTTCTGCACTAACATCCAGCAGACCTTTTCCTGACCTCTGGGAGGATTGTAAAACCGAATTGCCTTTCTTCGTTCATAGATTATTCAGGCTTCTGCAACTGCATTCTGTCTAGCGTATTTACAACCCAATAGAAAACTCGTAAGACCCTGATTCAACTCACCATAGCAATTTTAGTCGTCTGATTGTTACACTCTGTTTTATATGTCTGAGAAAAATCTATGTTCTCATTTGAGCTAAAGGAGCATTATTGATTGGCCATAGTTCATATTTCTTTTTTAATTGATTTGCTTCTGTGTCTGGGCATTGGCAAGTGATAAGGGGCCTGGAATGACATAGATAGATTATCAATAGTGCGCTGTCAGGCAGCCTGCTAGCTTGACTTTCAATCACAGCATGCATTTATCATCTGGTTAGAGAGATCACCTTCTCTTTGCAAGCACGTTTAACAAACCAGACCTTGAATCCTTAGACAGTTTTGAGAGCTCTGCAAATGTGCACCTAGCCATGCACACCATGTCATGAGAAAAACACCTCGGTTTGCAAGATGTGTTGATTATTTCCGTATTGTTTTTAAGCATAGTGTCATCTTTCAAATATACGTGCTTTGCCTGCAATGACTATAGCAACCTCTAGAATGTGCTTTTAATGCGTTATATTCATACCAAAGACAAATGTGTATCAATTGTTTGAAGGCAGGCCAGTTCAGTTGCCATTTATGGAATAAGACACATTTCTACATTTTAAATAAAGTAATTCAGGCAGCGGCTGAAACACGTTTTTATTTCAAATGGGCTTTAAGTAGGATGGACTTTCCACTGACAATCTCCAAAACCTGTTACTACTAAAAGAGGTGAACTACTTATGGATTACTAATTAACAGCTAATACGATTTCTCTGTTGTGCTTGTTGAGAAGTGCACTTCAAGCCACTTGTTTTCTGTAACTGGGAACTGTAGGGGAACCATTACACTACGAGCTGTGAAGGGACTGCACCTACGGAAGTGAGACCTTGCTCTGTGCTTAATATGTTCAGCTGAAGATAGGATGTCCACACGTTTATATACGAATCGGGAAGTGCAGACATTTTACTCTTAGGGGGAGTGTTGTGACGAATGAAATGCCCTCCGAGCCCAGTGCACTGGGCATTGTGTGCACAGAAGAGCTGACAACAGGTATCACTATTGCAGACATATTTGTCAAATATAAAACTGTTGCCATTCTTAAGTTCCCAAAATGCTCTTTGATTGTATGAAAAACAGATATTGGTGCTATGTGACTCCTGTCCCCTTTCGTATAGGTAATTTATTTATAGCATTGGGGTGATGTACTCACTGATTGAATTATGAACTTATTGAAAGGCTTTATTTGCAATATGCAGACTGAATCAGAACAAGACCATCTGAGCACATCTGAAACCTTGTTGAGAGACACAAAAACAAGTTTGAATGGTCTCATGATGTATTATTCAGGTCGGGCTGTGCCCTCTGTAGGCCACAGCCATCACTCTTCAAACGTTATCCATCCTTTTTACACACTGCATTAATAGAGTCCTCAACCTCGTTTTCACATTATACTTAATCCAATGCATGAGAGATATGATTGCTGCTGGTAAAAAGTTCATTGAAGTTGTTGCAGGTGACTTGAACGAATGGCGCTGTTATTGGTAAGTAAATAGACTGTGTCTGGACTGTGAAGTGGAAACTTAGGAATATCACATTAGACCTTTATTCTCTCTATTGCAACATCCAGCCCAACACATTATTTTCCTCATTTCAACTGGCTTGTCACATATGTAAATATAGTATGGCTCAGCCGCCCATGTAAAGAACCTTGTAATAAGCTCACCATGTCCATACAGAGTTTTCTGTATGTGACAATATTCCCGCTTCACCAGGCTGTATAACATATTGAATGTGTCCTCCCTTATTTGCCATAGTTCCCAGTATTGATGCCATATGTGTTCAACACATGTCTTTCCTTACTCATTATGTTATGCCAATCTCATGTTGTTTAACGGTGGGGCACCATGCCTGCTGTTTTGAAAAGTTATGTCTGCTAAAAGAAAGTATTGTATGGTTTGAGTTGTTGACAAGCCTCCTAAAGAGCAATTCTGTTCCAACCCATTGTAAAGTAAGTAGAAGAAACACTGAATGACTAGGAAATCTGTCCAACCAACTTTCAATATATTATTATTTATTATTATTATTATTATTATTATTATTATTATTATTATTATTATTATTATTATTATTATTATTATTATTATTATTATTATCTCAGACCTAGGTTCTGGAAGCAACATATCACTTTATAAGTCACAGGGGAAGTACACAGTAAGGGAAGCAGAAATGCAAGAGAGAATGGAGATAACAGGAGAGGGTGGGTAATATGTTAGTTAGCCAACTACAAGCAACCTTGAAGGAAACAAGGCAGATCGTTGAGTCTCAGGTTAAGTTGGGGTGAAGGATCTGTGGACCTAGGTGTTAGGAAGGAGCCATCCTTGAAGTGGAAGGTTTTCAGCTCCTTTCCAAAATGTAGAAGTAAAGGGGTTAGTTTACTGTTGATGGGGAGGACGTGCCAGAGTCTGGAGGCATGGAATGGATTATCCCCCGATTTAAGGGGTATCAAATCAACTGAAGTTTTTAAAAAGAAATTCAAGACTTGTTTTTTTAATTAACTCCTTCAAGCTATCCAGATTTTTTCTTGGCATACTTTGGCGTTCTTTGTTTTGTCTTTTGCATTGGCACCCTTACTTTGGGTCCATGGACAGTGCAGTATAAATCAATAAAAGTAAAGTAATGTAAAAGTACAGTTACTTTGAGAAGGAAGAGCTGAAAGTGGGACTTCTTCACAATGTAATGAATATGAGGGATGAAGGAAAGGGTGGAGTCGAAGATGAGTCCAGGATTCCTGGCTTCAGAGGAGGGGGCAAGGGCAAGCCCATGGAAGCAGGCCATAGTGAAGGGAAAATGTAGGGTGCAGGGGATCCAATTGGGAGACTCTCGCTTTTGCCGCTGTAGAAACAGAGGCCATTTGCAGTACACCAGTCGTTGATGGTGGAGAGGCAGTCTGGGATGAATGAAGGTGCAAGTGCATCAGTAGGAAGTTTGAAGAAGAGGTGTGTGTGTGTGTCGACAGCATAGCACTGAAAGTTGGGGAGAAGGAGGCAATGACGTGTTCCAGCAGGGAAATTAATATGTTAAAGAGGCAGGACAAAGGAATGGAGCCCTGGGGGATTCCACAGGTAGAGGAGGGAGTAGAGGAGGAGAAAAGGCCCAGAATGGTCTTGGAGGAATGGTTGATTAGGAATGAGCTAAGCCAGTCCAGTGCCCTCTCGGAGATACCAAGTGTTCAGGAGACCAGTGTCTGTGGCTTTAGAAGCTGGGAATCTACACTGGTGGTCATTTAGACCACTAACAAGTTTGGTGTGAGCATTGAGTTGGGGGGAGACTTCTCAAGCAGTTTTGCCAGGAAGGGGTGGGGGTGGAAATGGGGTGGTAGGTGGCTAGGCAGGAAGGGTCTGCAGATGGTATTGTAAAGATGGGACACACAAGGGAGGATGGAAAAGAACCAGTAGCAAAGGAGTGGTTGCAGAGACCAGCAAGAACAGTGATGAGAGAGGAGATATTGCCTTTGATGGTTCTGGAGGAGCATGGGCCAACCTGTTTGGAAGAGACCTTCATGGAGTTGACAACTCTGGTAACTTCCTCCGGGGAGACAGGATCGAAGGAGGAAGGAGGAGGGTGAGTTGTAGTGGGGAGGGGTTGTGTTGGAAGAGTATGTGACAAAAATGTTCAGTATGTCCCGTTTTTAAAAAAAAGAAGTGAGAGTTGAGTGCATTACAAAGGGACTGTGAAGGAATAAGGGGCAGAAGATACTGCGGATGGGTTGGTTAGTTCCCTGCACATTTTGTAGAGTTCAGCCGTGATGCAAAGCACAAGAATGCAAGTACACAAATACTCACCTCTTGCACTCCCAGCAGGATCATGCTTGATGCATCAATTCACAGAGGGTGATGTCAGAATGGAATGCTGGCCACCGAGGCAACTGCCATGGAAGACACACGCATACAACAAAATGCAATGTGATACAGCAAGCATGGATATCAGCATGCTACATGTAGGCTCCAAACAAAAAGTGCATGATCAATGCAGTGTCATTATGACAGCATACAATTGGTCAACTACTGTATTTCTTTGAATGCAGCAGTACCGAGCACCAAGCTGTGGTCAACTTGAAGCTGTAAACAGCATGGTGCAGCATGCATGGGACATGCATGAGAAAAAACCAACACCACTAAACATAATGTGCTGGTACAAAACATAGCATCCCAAATGTGCATCAATGTTCACTTGGTTGTCGCTTATAACTGGTGCTGCACACCATAATTGGGGAACCATAAGCAAGAGAGGCCAAATGTACCATCAATTCATAACCCCACAAACATTGCAAGGGATGTCAATTGTCACTCAGTACACATGGTCAAAGTGCAATGAGACATACACCAGCACAACCATGAATACCTGTCACAGGCTACAAACAGCCACCCCTGCAACCCACTCCCAAACACCCAAGAAAGTCCCACACAATTTGGAACTCCCACAATGTTGAATATGAAATCCGTGGCCAAACCAATCCATCCAAACAGTAGCATGCCCGGTCCTGTCACTAGAACCACACATTGTGAAACATACAGCCATGAAGAATCACTGGTGCCCCCCAAGCCAAGACAATTCCAAGTGATCACACACAGTGCAAGACTCCAAGCCAAACACTAACAAGCGTCTGCAATGTCCTTCACTTACCTGCATAGGGTACCCACTGCAGGGTGCAAGAGGGTGACAGGACATAGATTGTGATCTGCCCATGAATGCAGCATAGCACAACAGAAAAAGAGAGAGAGAGAGAGAGAGAGAGAGAGAGAGAGAGAGAGAAAGAGAGAGAGAGGGAGAGAGAGAGAGAGAGAGAGAGAGAGAGAGAGAGAGAGACACTTAGAGGAAAGGCCAAGAATAAGCCACATCAAGGAGTACACTTCCTGGTATGGAGATGGCTAATGACACGCACTACACCACAGTAGGTGCAGCCATAGATGAATTGACCAAGGGAGGTAACACAGTGACATGAGTAATACTTAAATAACCGTCCCGGCATGGTAGCATGCAAAGCACATATAAGTTAAGTTACACATGCGCAAACATGGTGACCAATGATGCATGCTCAAATGCAAGACAGTGCTCATGCTTACCCGCTGACTGCACTGACATGGCGTGCATCCCGCATCACTTTCACCTGGAACTGTGTCTCCAAATTAGGGACCGGAGGAATAGGGCTTGGTGGAGGGCATGGGGAACATGGACGTCAACGGGTACAGGGTGTCTCCACAGGGACAGCAGTCACCGCCGGATCACAGATTACTGAAATAACATGGAAGAAGACATTGCAACAGGCATAGTGAAGAATCATAAACACAGCACACATGTGTGAGGAAACACTGAACCCATTGTAGCCTGCACATTCCATCCTGTGCACCACCATGCACACATGCAAGTTGACCTCACTATGCATTGTGGGGTACATTTACCAGCCCAGCAGAATGCCCCTGATTCACCAAACTGCATTTTCAGCAATTACAAGAATAATGGCTGCACTGCGTCTGCTGAGAACATATTCCCCTGCATCAAAACAGCGGTTTTAGCACTTACCGAAAATAATGGCTGTGCTAATTCTGCGGAGCACATATGGGGCGAGATGGAACATAGAACACCCCAAGAATGGCTACATTTGTTTTCTTCATGTGCACCAAAGAAACAAAGAAAAAAATTAAAAGGCAGCCTGGCTCAGCACTGCTATGCTGCCAGCTCAAAACTTCCAATTGAAAGAGAAAATGTTCTTTGTTTAAAATGACTCTGCGCTGGTGCAATTTTCATCTTTCAACACAGTAAAATAGAGCCATGCCCATAAAAATTGAGGATGAACACCATCAAATGAGGGCAAGCCCCCCCTGAAAGTCATTGTGGGGTCCAGTAAAATCTGTAAAAGAAATTCATTTCAGGCCGTATGGCAAGAGTTTACTTTTGCAACAAAGTAACACAGGCAAAACTATTCACAAGAAGCTCTCTCTCTATCTCCCTTTGCTTATGTCAGTTTCAACAAACAATTTTTTAAACATATACCTGTGTACAGAAATTGACAAGAACTCTGGAAGCTTTCAGACAGCAAAATGCGAGGAACACCACATTTTGCTAAATGGATCAAAATTAAATGAACCTGTGCTACTTTGCTTCACAGAGAAATGAAATGAGATGATTGAAGCTAAATGGGAAAGAATACTGTAAAATGCCCAGAAACACAACTGTACATTGGGGGACGAAAAGCAGCAAAAATATAGGTATATTTAACACTGTGTATTTTCTTTTCCTTACAAAAAGTATGCCAACAACCTAGCTGACTCAGGCATTCCTGTTAGACCAGTTTTGGCTCAAAAGCCAAATCTCACAACTCCCCGTGATTTACCATTGACAGGGCAGGGACACAGTTCTGTGGATTGCCAAGTGTGATAATTACAAGTTGCCTCAGACTGCATGACAGGGATGCTCCCAAGAACAAAGAGGGACTCCAACCCATGTGTTTCCCTCAGAAGTGTGAAAATCCTCTGCATTCAAACTAAGGACTTCAAGGAGAATCCATGGCAACCTCTGGGCAAAGCTGACCAAGTAAAGACATTTGCTGGGGGGTTGGGAAGACTGCCCACTTCTGAGAACAAAGCCGGCCCATAATACTCAAAAGACATTTTCCATTAAAACATTTAGTTCAGTTATATGAAAACCCAGTAAAGTAAAATCATGATGGTTTTTAATGTGATTTTCGTGCCCTTAAAATAAGACAATGTGGATCTTGCTAGCATGTGGGGTACGCAAACGACAGTAAAAAGACATTTCTGGAAAAAGCATACATGACATGGTTATGAAAGTTAAATGAAAATATGCCCAACATAGATAAGCTTCTGTGTATACATTTGTAGATTTTTAGGGGAAATATTAGTCATAGAAATGGTGAAAGATTATAAAATATGGGGTGTGCCTATCTGAGTTTCAGGAGGCTAACACTTGTAAAAATGAGCATTTTGTGTCTTAACTGATTTTGGCAAAAGTAACGGTGGTATAACAATGCATATCATAAAACACACACCCTAAACCTGATTTCACTTCCCTGGGTCCAATATGCTTACAGGGAGGACATCCACAGACTGACCTATCCCATCTTAGAGGTAGGTTTAAATTAGTTCTGCCTGCATAGTAAAAATCCTCTGATGTTATCCGGGTTATAAAAGGAGCTTGCTTAGGGAGAGTCAGGACTTCAATAATCAGGCATTCAAGAATCAGGACAATCGTAAATCAACGGCCAGAGATCCAGACATTCCACATTCACCCTGCAAGATTGCAGACTGCAGTGACAGGCCAGGGGTACCTCATCCAGATCCATGCAGTACCTCCTATCCAGGCAAACCACCATTCAGAATTAAACCCTACAAATAATTCAGGGAGAGAGGAGGAAATGCTGCTGACCCCGTTTGCCTTGCTGTTCCCTTAAAGGAATTCCCACTGCTGTGCAGTGACCAGATCCTTATCCCGCTTTCCAGAGACCCTGTTAGCTGTCCAAACTACCCAATTCAAGTGCTTCTTGTATCACCCCTCCCCTATATCAAAATGCTGCATACACAATTTTGTTACCTTGCAATTTGTCCAACCCCACAAGAAACCATATACGAAATACAATAAGTATCCTAGTAAATTCGTAAATTGTCAGAATCCTCTGTGTATCCTATCCTTAGGAAAATCTGTGTAAATCTCCATGTGTTAGCGCAATATGTTCCAAATCATTTCAGTCTGTTGTATAAGTCCTTAGTACTATTTGGAATAATTTAATTCCCATATAAAGAGGCACATGGCGTAAATGGGTTAACATTGAAAATTAAGTTTCTCTCTTGCACTTCTCTTAGTAGAACCTGGCATTTTTCTCTTGAAACTGATTTTGCCTGTGTAACTGCTTTCATTATAAAATCTGATGTACTTTTCCTACAAAGAATCCCATACTGTCCCCATCAAGAGCCACCTTTTCAATTTAGTATCATACCTGTTACGTGCCTTTGGATCTTAGCATGAATACCGATTTCTGATTATGTCTGTTTAGCTAATTTCTGAAGTTGTTTGCCTAATTAAACCCATAAAACTTCAGAAATTGCAATTTTGCCACGTGTGATTCTTACCACACTGTTTTTCCCTCCCAAAATTGATTTTCTAAACTGAATACCAGTTGTTTAGCACCTTGCCTTGTAGCTTGTAAGTTTTCCTGCTTCTTTAGTACAGCCACACACAGGGCCTCATTACACGGAAGGCGGTGAGCCATGGCGCTATTAGCGCCATGGCTCATGCCGGTAAAATACCGGCACCGCCTTGGCGGAAAGGGGATTTACCGCCCCATTCCAAGGTTGGTGGGGCGGTAAATCCCCCTTCCGCCATTGCCCTTCCCCATTCCCATTTCTGCCCCATAGGGCTCTATGGGAATGGGGAAGGCGCTAATTACGGCACCACAATTTTGCGGTGCCGTAATTAGCTCCGAGGTCCCTTAGCGGGTTGGTTTTTAACGCCTGCAAAAAGCAGGCGTTAAAGCACCAACCCGCTAAGGGACCTCGTAGTAAGGCGGTAATGGTTAACGGTCACCGTTACCATTAACGGTGGCCGTTAACCATTACCGCCTTCCGTGTAATGAGGCCCAAAATCTTGTCTTATCTGTTCAACTGTACATGTAAAATAACCATTCAGTAATACTGAGTGCCTTTTTTTAATCATTTTTCAATCTGGTTGTGGCCTCCCATTCAGGGGTGTTGACTCCTTGCTACTCATCTCTACCCACACACAACATTTGGTCAACAGGGGTTGGTGGGAGTGTTTCAGGGGGAATGCCTAACTATGGTGCCATTTAAAAGCACTACCCAAAAAGTAATTTTGCTTTCATTCACTTGTACATTGTGTATCTGATGTTAGAAGGTTAAACTAAGTGTATTATATCATGTTCCTGTGTAATTATCAGCACACTGGTGATTGCTGGCCTATATTGAATGTGTTTGATACACACCCGCCTGGTTCATAGTCCATTGTGACACAGGGTGTACGTTAAGGGGGAGTGGGGAGATGGGTGGCTGCCTTCTCAAAAATTAAATCTGAATGTAATAAACTTAAAATCATTTTTATTGTGTGTCGCATCCCTGGCCAGTAGACAGAGTCCTGGTCTGGAGTGTGCTGCATCATTAAAATCCTTAACAGCATGCCTGCATGTCCACCACTACAAACGTCATGTCCATTAACCTCAGGAGATAAGATGTTGTTGAATATCCCACGCACAATGTTTGTCTGCAGAGAAGACAGTAGACTTGGAGTCTATGAACCCAAACTATGGAATAACCTCCCCATGGAGACTCCCCATCCTTCCAGTTACTGTCCCTGTTTTGGAAGGCTCTGAAAACCAACTTGTTTAAATAGAATCCAGCCAGTTTAGGCATAGCATTTGTATACAAATTGTCTGCACCTCATTTCGAGGCCTGGTGTCCATCTATGCTTTTATAAAATTAAGTCTGTCTGGAGCACAATATAAATGCTCAAAATAAAAATAAAAATACAATTCTTGAGAGGTTAACAGCACAACTCAAGGAAAAAATAAGTAAAATAATACAAATAAAACCTGGAAAGGGCAACTAAAAAATAAAATCCTAACATCCGGCCCTTGGGGCAAATAAAGTATCAACAATTCAACAAAAAAATCAAAAATGTCCAGCATGGACAGGGGGCGGGGAGGCACCCAGGAAGGGAGAGGGGCGGGGTGCATGTCAACTTCCACATGGGTGGACGTTCAAAAAATATATAATAAAATTCCCCTCCATGAGCTCACGTACCGCTCAGCTATGGTGGACTGGGAGGCATGTCTCTGCTGCCACCACCATCCTACATTGAATCCGAAGGTGGAAGCAGTGCTGGAGGCACACCACGGAGTTCTCTGGCCTGGTCCTCAGAAGCAGCGGCCATGCGTGACACTGATGAATGCACCAGCAGACTGAGGGCTTGGAAGTCACCATGCACAACCTCACGGGTTACACGGAGTTCCTCTGCAATAGTCTGTCTCAATGATAGCATCTCCTGGCAGAACAGTCTTCTGGTGACTGCCTCTTCCTCATGGATTGCAGCTCTGTGGGCCAACAACTCACACCTCAGGGCTTCCCTACGTGCCTGTCCCTCTGCAAACAGAGATGCCTGCAGAGACTGCAGATTTGCCCATTGGCCCCTGATGTTGACCTCCATGTCCAGCCTGTGGGAGTGGCATGTGGACCACATGACCTGCAGCTGTTGCTTTACCTGTGTTGCTGGGGGATCATGCAACTGACCACCCTTTCCATGCCCTCAGCCAACCTTTCTTAGGCAGCACACTGTCGGTGTGCAGAATGCAACATCTGCTACTTCCACACTGTTTGCCCAGGCTGCACATGTGCCCCACGTGTGTGGGTGCCGATGCCTGCCTGACCCAAGGGAGCATGACCCTTGCTTTGATGCCCGAGAACTAGAAACCAACACATGGGAAGGTGGCCTTGCAGCTCTAACCTCCACAGATGGGTGTGATGCCACTGACTAGCGTTGTGAAGGCACCTGACCCCCTGTAGACTCACAGGCCCCAACTGATCCACTCATTGTTGCACTCACCTATGCCAGCATTGAGGACTGCACATCTGGTTCAGCATCAGAGCTACTGGAGTCCAAAAAGTCAGAACTGTCTGCAGCAAGGTTCTGGATGGTCTGCAGCACCAGTGGATTCTCACAGCCTGTCACACAACATCCTCCACTGGTGGTCTGAAGCACCACATACTATTATTCCTCCTACTTCTCTGCACCTGGTGCCTTCTCACCTGCACATGGACATAAAAAGACATGGGGAGTCATGCACAACATGTCTACAGTAAACATGTGTATCACTTTGCTGTCATGCAACAAAATGCATGACATGTCACCATAAGAGAAACCACATCCACACATTATGTACAAGAACCTATCTGATCATGGCATATGCAGACTGGCAATAACATTCCCTGCTCGGGGCCATGTTGCCAATGGACAAATGTCAACAAACAGGGTTGTAAACAAGCACACTATTGTACATGTCACAGCTTACTATTGACTAATGCCAGTGAAATGGGCATGGCCATGTGGCTCTGTGACGTGCAATTACATGACATGGCATCAGGCAGACACAACTATACACATCCAAGTCAATATCCATCACATGCCACACCAGTGTTGACCTGTTCCAGGGACTGTAAACAATGGGAACATGCTGTAAGTGTCTGAAAAAGTAAACAGCCCAGTTTATGTATGGCTGTAAGAGTACCACCTAGCCAAGGTCAGGGAAGTGGAGAAAGTAAGTCAATGAAGTTGTATATGGGAACAAGGTACAGTGACCCACAAGAGGGAGAGGGGTATGGACCCATGGAGTGTGTGCTGACTGTGGGAGGGTAACAGTGATCAGGCCCCCCAACGATTTGACCCAGGAGTCATCACCATAGCGGCAGCGGGGATGTGCACAATCTAGACATATGAACACTCACTCAGGCAATGCCAGAAGGCATATTGCTTGTCATCTTGGATGTTCTTTGTAGCATGGAAGCACCTACGTTCATGTGTGAAAAGAGAATCTATACACTACAGGGCATGAAATGTAACTCGTATTTAGGACACAAGCACATGTCCAGCTGTGCAGAGGCACTGACATCCAGGATGCAGCTAACAAGAGGGCACATTGTGGTATCATGTTGCAGATGTTGGGTGGGTACGCTAGTGGGGGATGAGTACTGTCACTCATGTCACCATGTTCAACTCCACTCGTCCATCTCCTTCCCTTCACATGCAAGTTCGGAGTGATTTCCAGATGTATTAATATGTCCCTTATTATAGCATGCTTAACACCTGCGTACAGCACGTGTCTTGTAAGTTACATGATCAGAGCTTTTCCTCGGATTTCACAGATCCATGCACATTTTTTAAGCGCAAAGTCCTGTCACTCTGTTTCCGGTTGCCAACATAGATATACAAAGAAGACCCATGTTCCTGCCTCCTACTGTGCAAAATCTAGTCCGTGGACCATTGCATGAAGCAGTATGCGCCTGCCGGGATGCCTCCACCCAAACCCATCACCCGGTATCATCTGATGTGTCCATCCAGACCGACACCCCCTTACCATCTGGTGTTGCCATTTGGGATTATGTGCTACCCCTGCAGGCCGTGCTGGTGAGGTGGACAGCTGTCATTTTTGATGATGTGCATGCTACTCATAGTCTACTTGCACATCATACAGTGAGCTATTACACCTCATCGGCTGCCTTTTAACATGCCTGTTCCGTGTTGTGCTTCATGGGATGTTCACTGCTGCAACCCAATCCTCGCCTTCCTCCTCTGTGTGCCAATCGTCCTCTGGGGTGCCATCTGGCATAGATACCAGCAGGGCCCCCTGTGCACCAATTCCACCCACATTGCCCTGTCTGGTGGAGCCAACATCCTGCCCGAGTTGGGAGTCCCTGTGCTACCTTCTGCTTAGTCATCTGCTACTGCCTGTCCAGTGTGTTTGCCTTATGCCCACCTGCACTGCATTTGGAGTGCCTGCTGTCCAGCTATTGCCTATGCTCATGTCCTTAACCCTGTGACCATCTCAGCAGCTTCATCGGACTCCCTCCATGCCATTCCACCACCACCGCTCCACAGCCCAACTCCAGGACCACCTTGCCCACACACACCTGCATCTGGGGTTGCCATGTCTGCACCATCATCATCAAAACAGAGCGGCAACCACACTGTAGCGAGTCATAAGGCTGTCAAATTCACTGCCGGGAATTCCTGGTGGGGAAGATCCTGGAGCATTATGCTGCCCTCTTCAACACTGTGTTTCAACGCGGCAAGGGGGGACATCAGTAGATCTGGGAGAGGATAACAGATGCCATCAACATGGATGGGGTTGCATCCGGCACCTTCAAGAACGAAAGCACTGGGAGCACCTTAAATCCAAGACCCACAGCAAGGCCATGCGCTACGTCCAGGCCGGTGCCACCACTGAGGTGCACCGTGCATGCAGGTGCCAGATGTCAGCTAACAAAATGCGGGTCCTGGAGAAGTTCTACCTGGCGTAAAATGAACATCTGGAGTTGACTGGTGAGCAGCCATGTGGTGCAATGCTCTATGGTGCATATGCTCTGTGTATGTTGCAGCATGTTGGCAGTGACCCCCTTATGCTTGCAGCAAGTATTTTTCTGAGACAGATGTCTGTGTTCATGCACCAGACATTTCTATCCATGTGTGCATTCAGTCTATATATATTTTGAATGAGCTTGCATTGTCTGTTGTAGTGCTGCCTTTCAGACCGTGTACATGTAATGTTACTTGTGTCTGAGACATGCCAGGGTGACAAGTGTGACAGTTGATGTAGTGTTGACCGCGTCATGTGCATGTATGATGTTCATGGGTATGTGCCAAAGATGAGAATGTGTGACTGTGCATCACTCATGCCTGGAGGCAGCTCAGGCATTTGAATGCCTCACTTAGTCATGTAGAGGCATTACAATTCAAGGGACTCTGATGGTATTGGTCATCACACTGATTGGGGCCTCTCAGTTGATGTGTGTGCATGACATGTGTATGTGTTTGTTGCTGTAGCATGCTGACATGTGCATGTGCAAATGATGCATGTATTTGTAGCATACGCAATTGATAGGTTGTGACAGTGGCAAGTAGCCTCATTTTACTGTGTGGAGTGATGGCAGGCAGGTGTCTGCATGGATGTGGATTGCATGTTCATGTGTGTGGGTGTTGATGCTAATGGTTATTCCCTTGACTAGTCATGTTCATGTGAATGTTGGTGTTGCAGTGCACACATTGGTGCAGTACACTGATGTTTCTGTTCTGGGTTTGCATTTGATGAAGCTGGTGCAACCAGTGCTGCGGAGCATGGCAGCAGGGATGGCTCCACCAGGCAGAGGTGCAAGGCCCAGCCACACCCCCATGAAAGCTCATCTTTGGGGAGCAATGTGGATGTGGCAGCGCCAATGACATCGGGCATGGCTGCTGGGTTTAAGTCCAAGAAGGTGAAAGTGGGAGTGGACTCCTCAGCAGAGGTGAGGACAGGTGATACCACACAGGGGCCATCCTTGGCAGAAGATGCCTCAGAGTCATCCAGGCTGGAGGAGCGTAGGGGGAGAGGTGGGTGTTTCAGCACAGCCCATGGGGTAAGATAGGGGTGTTGAGGTGGGCGTGCCTACTGCAGTCCTTTCCCAGGGGCATGAGGCTGTGCAGGCCACTTTGAAGGTGCCTGTGCAAAACCTAGTCCCTGAGCCATTGCATGCAGCTAAATGCACCTGCTGGGATGTCTCCACCCAGACCCATCACCCGGTGTCAGCTGATGTGTCCACCCATATCGACACCCCCTTACCATCTGGTGTTGCCATCCGGGATTATGTGCTACCCCTGCAGGCCGGGTTGGTAAGGTGTAATTTGTGATGATATGCAGGCTACTCATAGTCTGCTTGCACATCATCACAGTGAGCTATCCCACATTATGGGGTGCCTTGCAACATGACTGTTCTGTGCTATGCTCCATGGGATGTTCACTGCTGTCACCCTGTCCTCGTCTTCCTCCTCTGTGTGCCAGTTGTCCTCTGGGGTGCCATCCAGCCCAGATACCAGAAGGGCCCCCTGTGCACCAGTTCCACCCTCATTGCCCTGTCTGGAGGAGCCGACATCCCTGCCCAAGTTGGGAGTACAAGGCACTTCAGCTGTGGTGGTCACCGTGCCGACCCAGGCACCGACAGGGTCACTGGCAATGGAGGGACAGCAGACACCCATACGCAGTGCACATGCCGTACGTCCCTGGGTAGTGTCATCAGCTCGGAGGACATACATACATAGCAGGCACTGGGCACTGTGGCAGCAGGTGTCAACAAGAGGAGGCTATCTTTTTCATGCAGACCATCCAAAGGAGGGAGGTGCGCGGTGGGAGCCACACGTGGACCTGAGTGACAGGCTGTCCTCCGTATTCAGAGGACATGGGGAGCACATGGTGGGCCATGTTTGGTTGACTGAATCAGTGAATTTGCAATTAACATTTCTTTCCGTGTCCTGGTTTTTGTGTGCTTGAGTGTTGTAATGCATCAGTGCAGTTGTGGGGGCAGCTTTTGGTGCTGGGCAGTGGAATCTAGGGCACAAGAGGGATGCTGGGTGGTGCACTGTGCACCAGGGAGAGCCAGCTGGGGCAATGATAAAATGGGCTAAAAAATGGTCCTCTTGCAGTGGGGGTAGAGATGACCATCCTAGCTGAACAGATGATCATGTGAACTGCCGAATTCAAAGAGAAATTCATCCATGAGTTGTCATCTCTTGGCCATGTACTTTTAATTATCCTGTGAGCTGGTTGGAGATATGTAAATAACAAACTCATTCATTCTTAGAAAATGCTTCATCCATCAGTGTCAGAAACCCAGTACAAAGGCTTGTTTAACTGTGCTGCAGCACTAAGGCCCTGAACTGGAAGTACAGAGCATGTCAGTTATGAGCATGTCTCATGTTGTTTTAAATAAGCATCTATATTTTAGTATTGACACCAAATGAAAAACCAAATATGGGTCATAAATCCTAAAGTGTAACAAGTGGCTGGGTGAATTTCAAAGCAGAGGGCCTCATCTTTAATTAATATAAAGGTTTATATTTGTAATAGTTTATAGAAATATGCTTTATTTCCATGTGACATACCTAAACATGTGCCTCCAAGTACAGATTTCAGAAATCCTGATTTCATTGAGGTAATAGGTTGCTACGAGGAATTATATAGAAAAAATGATATAGCATTTCACTGTGTAGTAGCACAAGCACTCTCTTTTGCTCAGTTCATGGAATAAGCCATTTAAAAATTGGGGTGGGTTTTCGTTGGTATTGTCTGATTATTTAGCAAACCATTGGAAATGTTTGACCTATGAAAATATGCAGCATCATAACGAGAAAGGGTTTATTTAAAATGCTTGGTTAATTCTTGTAATTAAGTACAAAGTACAAAGTGAGATTTATTTCAATACAGTCCACTTGTTTCCACAGCTTCATGAAGCTTCAATACGTGACAACAGGTTATTGGTAATGTGCAGTATGTGGAGGTTGTGGCCATTTAAAAAGGATATTTATGGATGTAAAGTATCTTAGAGAAACAATTTCTATGTCCATAAACAACAAACTGAATGTAATTCTCAGGCAAACCCTTATTCTGGAACTGCACAGGAGGGGCTTGTGTGTGAAGTGAACGGGGAGGCATACGTATGTCTATTCAATACACCGTGAACAGAATTGTCTTAGATCGGGGTGGTTGAGCTGACATTGACTGTGTTTGAAAATGATGACACTGCATCCCCAAACTGGAACAAATGCAAGGATCCATCTTACTTGAAATGACACACACATGCCACAGGTCTGAGCACCATTATCACATGGGAAAGAGAGTGCACATGTAAATCTTATGTATAATATGTGTAAATGTAAATATATGTGTAGTTTATGAACATTAAGTTGAGCCTAAAAATCATTTGAACTAAACGGCTAGTAAGTAGCACAGTTTTCCAATTAGAATATTCTATTGTCATTCAGATTTCAAGTTATATACACATTGAATTATATAGATGGATGTGCGTGTAAAATATTGTTGAGATTCATGGAGGCAGGACATTCACACTGTTATGCCCAAGCTGCATTTTATTGAGTAACATTGTGGTAACTTTCCCTGCATAAAGCTGGGGACCACCCCTGCATTGACTTTACTTCAAATGATAAAACAAAGATCAGAACTAACAAAAGAAGCCTGTTTCATGTCTCCAGAACTATGGGGTGTCATTTCATGTCAAGAACCATGATATCAAGTCTTACCCACTCTGTGATAATTAATTAAAGATAGATAATAGTTGTTATCTGGGAACCAGGAATGAGACACAAACACAGAGAGTGAACATTTTGTGGCTATAGGCATTTACTGAAGTAAAGGGGGGTTGGAAAATGCCTCACTTTCCCAATTCTAGTAGGTATTACCCTGCCTAAAGCAAAACTATGGCTCTTTCTAATGTCAAGATGCCCAAAGCAAAAATGCCTTGTGTCCAAAATACTAGCCTGAGCCTCACACTCTATAAATTAACTCTAATGTGAAAAAGGAAATGTGTTAGGCCTTTAAAAGTGTACAAATGTTCAAAAGGAAAGCAATTACTCCAACACAAAATTTCCAGATGGATAAAGTTCACAGTTCCAGGGGATGATGCCCTTTTGCCTGGGTTTCTTTTCACTGCACTTTACACTTTTAATGATATGAATTGTCCTTGGTTATCTTTTGGTCAGCAGAACACCTTCTATGCAAAACAACATGGGAGCAAATCTTAATTTTGGTAGGGTACCTGGTGTACCCTCCTGCGAGGTTTCATCTCCTCTTTAAACCTTTAAGAATATGAATTTTCCTTGGGGTTATTTTGATCAGCAAACCACCTTGTATGCAAAACAACTTGACTGTTAACGTTAATTTTGATAGGATACCTGGTGTACTCCCCTGCCAGGTTTCTTCTCCTCTTTAGTATAATTTCAACACAGTATTTGGCTATACCTGATATATCCTTATCAGGACTCCCTCATGCAATTTACTTTACATACTGTTAAGACTGACTTTGCCTGGTATACTGCCAGAGCTTTCGGTTGTGCTTCACATACATCACCAGTTTTTTTAAATGCATTGCAGTACAAATGTCCCAGAAACGGTGCATAGCTTAACTCAGCGGGTCCCCGTTGCGAAGCCCACAAGCACATACATGTAAGAGAAGGGATTCACCCTCAACATGCTTGCAACTTGAATCTGCCAGGACTTTCATCTGTATTTCACTTGACACACTTGCAATTTGAATCTGCCCACTATACTCTCCTGCCAGGGTTTTCTCATGTGTTTCACTGGGCACATTTGCAAACTTGACAATATTTTGTATTTGTTATGTTAGGAAATATTGAGTCTCCCATTCTCTCTCATATGCTTCATTTACTCTTATGTGCCTTTGGTAAGGATGGTGACATGCCCCAGTGTCTCTTCTTCCCTTGGATGGACTCAACGGTGCTTTGTGGCGTGCATCAGTTCACCTGCGGTAAGCATGCAGGCTGTTTGGCATCCTGTCCTGCTTCCCCGGTTCGCCACCTCTGCTTTGTTGCTCCTACACCCCTAATGGCTTCCGCCTGCATACTCTGGGATATTCTGTGTTCAAAGTCTTCCATTCTCTTCCTCTTGTGGTGTCCTCGCAGCAGACCTCCCCCTGCAGTCTGATCTCATCTGCCTCCTCTTTGAGCCAGTTGGCTCCACATTCTTCTCTACAGCACAGCATCCCTCAATAGCTACAGAAGATGTGATTCTCCCAGTCAGTACCTTCCTTCTGTCAGCTGGTTTCCAGTTTAAGTGCCCCAGCATTAAGTATGCACTCACAACCACTAGAGCACACCTTGTGCTTCTGGCCTCTATTGGTCTTCATTAATCTACTCAGCTTCCTCATCACAGTACAATTACATCCACAGAAAGAGAAATCAGTTCCTTACAATTTGAATACAGAGCATGGCGCAGTATTCTAAGTAGCTTTCAGAGCGGGGTGAAGGGAGTCATGACAGTATGCCATTAAGAGATAGGGAATGGAAGGGGTATCCGTAGAAGGAAAAGGGGATACGATGTCTTGTCTGATGATGTGTCACTCCACTGAGGTTACCTCAACCCATGTAATCTTCCCCCATATAGCTGCACCCAGTATCAGGATCAGGCATTGGCTGCCATGCCCTGGCCACATGGGCAGAGGCCACCACTGGGAAAGGGGTGACAACATAATCGGATTCACAGATTTTAACTGTATGTATGAATTAAAGATAGATAATATTTGTTATCTCTGACAGAGTAGAACTGTATTCATTGGGTCGAGGTTTGTTGAAGGACATGGTTTGATTTGATGTTGCTTCACTGGTGTTTTTATTCAGACTTTTCTGCTGCATTGGGGTTTAATTAGACATGATCATTGATTCATTGTGCCTCAACATCTTGAGTAACGAAAAATGTACCCTGCATGCAGATGTCCAGGCGTGAGTACTTTTGTCTCAAGCTAAGAGTAATCCAGAGCAATGTAAATACACATTACAGTAACTCATGAATCTAAGTGGGTACAAACTACTCTATGCAAATCTAAGTGAGTAAAAACTACTGTGTGCATTTTTATGTTTCCTTTGAATTGGATTTACAGCTATATCTTGTATTTTACCTGTGTTTGTCATTTGTGTCAGTATAGTGTGTGATGATCTTTATCATTATTGTTTTTCTACTGTTTGGACTCCATATTTGTTTCACAATTTTCAATTTTGCAACACATGCTTTTTTTGTTGGATATATTTGCCACCACAATAAATAAAAAGTTACTACTGAGTAACACATGGGATATTCTTCATGACTTCTCCAGCACATCATGATATCTATTAAATAATTGGAACAGATACAACATATTGGGCCTCATTACGTGGTAGGAGGTATCCATGGTACTATTAGCACCATGGCTACCCCCTTACCGCATTCTGGGTCCAGGTTCCCAAAATAGGGACTTACCGGGTCATTCCAACCTTGGGAATGGGGATGGAGCTAATAACGGTACCTCAACTTGCGGTACCGTTATTAGCTATGAAGTCCCTTAATGGGTCCCATCCATAACACCTGGTAAAACCAGGCATTGAGGAAGGGACCTGCTTAGGGACCTCGGAATAGGGTGATAAAGGATTACCGGCAACGGTGACCTTACCGGTGCCGGTAATCCCTTACCACCCACCGCGTTACGAGGACCATTGAGTTGTTCTGCAATGTGGTCATATTTGTTGCTTTTTGGGGTTTAAAAAGACATCACATAGTTTCCCAAGCCACAACTTTCAGTTAGTGCAGTCATTTTCATGTGCACCACCTTGGAATGCTAGCACATGCCAAGCAATATTTATCGCTACCTACTGGGGGTTTGAATTGCCTTGCTAGAGTCTAATCATGAGCCTTTTGAACAAATGGAGCAGCTCATGTTCTAGAATTTGAATGTTCAACTCAACTCAAATAAAACACTAGGGTAATATTGAATTATACATTTAATTTTGGTTTCCTTTTGCTTTACTGTATTGTATTATTAAAGAAAATAAATCAGAGACTGGATAATTTAGCCAGTGCTAGTCAGCAAGCTGCTGACTTAGTGCGTTTTGCTGACTTAATTTCATTGCAGAACAATCTTCATAGTAGGATGTTTCTGCTTTTAGTACATGTACTTTTCATTTAATTTAAAATTGAGTAGCATTTTGTTTAATACTATCCTTTGAGTAGTGAGCTGGTAACTGTTTTTCAAAATACATTTTCTTTTTTGTATTTATTTCATTTGTATTGCTTTTGTATTATATATTACACATCCTGCGGTAGCGTCATTGTAGTTATGGTTAAGATGCTCAACTCCTATGAAGAGCACTTTTTGTGCAGTTTATAGCTTTGGCACTGTATGCCAAATCCTCACCAGGCTTTGTAAGAGAAGTATATGACCACCTCCAAATGATTATGCAAAGTTTGATGCAGTTTCATCAAGGGGGTGCATAGCTTTAGGGGGGTCCTAAAACTTGCGCAAGGAGAGGTGGCTTCGTCCCAAAAGCATGCTTTTGCAAATTTGGTGTAAATCCATCCAGTAGTTTTTTTAAAACATGGCCAAAAAGTAGGTTGGACGACATTTGTGATATCTGCGTTTGATCTGTGGACTCACTTCCTGCTTCGGTGTCCCGGGACGCCTCTGGAACAATCAGAGAATCACATGATACTTGCAAATATTGTACACACCCACTGATTGGTGAAATAAAAATATGAGATGCAGCAAAACCTTTTAAACGGACATCATGTTGGTTTTGTGTAGTACACACATAGTTGGCAAAAATCATGATAAAAACATATAAAAAACACAACATTAAACTTGTCAAACAAATTAAACAATCTCTGTGGAGGTGAGTTGTAACAGTTTATTGAGAGGACACCCTCAACACAGTGAGTTCCTTCCCACCCCAAGCTAAGTGTAAATCAATAAATGGTTAATGTCAGTTATTTTCTTCAACTCTTTCACCAAATCATCTAGTACCTCTTGGATCCCTCTCCCTGTAACAATAAGCCAAGAACCGGGCCGGTGTAAAGGAAAATATATTTATATTTATTTGAGTTAGATGTTAGGAAAATCAAACTAAAATGTGAAACACCACATCTGTGGCACAACACAATAAATTTCTCTCAACATAAATAAATCACACATGTGAGTTCAAAAGAGCACAAATCACAAATAATTACTTTCTACAAATTTTGCTTGAAGAAATAACTAAACTGATTGATAAGCAAAAACACAACTACGTATGCAATGATGAGCAATTTCGATTTTCCTGCATGCTTAAAAGGAAAAGGCTAACCGTTTAGTTTTACATATGTGTGAAAATGCACACGGCAATTATTATTTCACCCACACTTTTGCTTTAAAATAAACACAGGGCGATTTAGCAGTTTATTTTTCAGTCCCCCCCCCTACTTTAGTCTGTGTTGGGGATGCTGTATAGCAAACATTGAGATGATTTGAGAATTTCAGATTTCAGACCCCTTCATTTAAAGGCTTGTGTGGTGGGAAGCGCATGAAGATAATCATTAGAGTTATCACACTTTCTCATAGTTTTATTTGTATTACTATACCTTCCCTGTATATGCTCATACTTGTATACATTGTACTCACACTACTTTCCTTAGGGTTCACTGACATCATTTGATACACATACATGCAGTAAGTAGCAGCTTTGAAACAGAGCAATCATTTCTCTGCATAAAGATAATCAGTTGGGTTATGAACTCTTTCTGCTACTACTTCTGCTTTTTTGCTTACTTCTCTGTCCCTGTATATACTCATATTTGTATGTGTTGTTGTCTCTTTGTGTTTTTTCTGTATTAAGTGTAATTATGTATTAAGTGGGTTTTATTAACTACTTATTACATGTTAGATTAGGAATATTGTACCTGCATCATGTATACTGCACACACTGCCTAAGTTTCTGCATGAGTTGCTTAGTATACTGGATAGAACTTCAAAATAGAATGCTATTTATATCAATGCATTGCTTAATGCACTAATTAGCTCATGATATTTATTCAAATGATCCTTCACACTTTTTGGTCAACATTATAAGAATCCCTCCTACAGAGTTTTCATGAAAAGTAAATGCACATGTGATGTCATCAGTGATGTCATCAATGACATTTGTGATATCATCTTTGATGTCCTGGGTGTTAGTGTTAGCAGTGCACGGTGGCACGAGTTATGGTTGCTTATCTTATCATAACTGCCGAATTTCAGGGGTTTTTCGGTTTTACTTTGAACCATAACGTCAATTTAACAAAGTTTTTTTACTGAATATATACATACATATATATATATATATATTCCAATTTAGCAAATCATGGGGGAATTTAATAAACCAACAGACGGGTCTGCACCATGTTGCACAGCCGTGTGGCAATTTTTGTCTGTTTAAAAAAAAAGCATAATTGTTAGGAACATGCAATTTTTTCCCCACATTCCTAATTTTACCCTCCACTAGCATGCCAACTGTCACATTCTGGACATGTTAAAAGCAGCCAGAAACCCATTTTAGAAGGCCATTTCAAATTCCTAAGTGACTGGTGGAAGAATTTTATATCACCAAAATCAGATGGAAATGATCTAAAAAATGAAATATATATCAAAAAAGTATGGTTGCTGAGAAAAAGGATTACATATTAATAGTCCTTTTAAATTAATAACAAATCTTTGGGATATGCAAATTAGAGGCGCCCAGCATCATTTGCCTCTCTGGGCCTGTGTTTTTATTAATCTCTATTGTTTGAGGTGTAGGTTGCATATTGTAAATGGGGATGCATTTGCTAAACAGAGATTGCCCACTGCAGACATCTGGCATCCTGTCTTCTTATCTGAAGGGGGCCACCATTTGATCTGAAAAGCTTCTCTTTTCCTGTATGTATTTCTTTCCAGAGTTTAGCCTTGATGTGTTCACAACCCTCCTACATTCAGGAAATGCACCAACCAGAGCATTTATCCTGTGCAGAACTCCCCTTCAAAGACACCAGCTCTAGGGAAAGTCTGTTTTCAACACATTTTAGCAGCTACACTTTATTTCAGTTGTAAATAGCTGGTGGGATATAAAAGTCAGTGACCCATAGAACATAATTTTTCTTTTCGCTTGTTGCCAGTATTTTGCATGTGAAGCACAATATACATTACTTCTGGTTTACATACACCATGTCATTTCCCTGACATCGTTATTTTGGTAGGGGAACATTTCCTTATATCTTGATTTAACTTGCAAACACACATGCAAAGCCATTTTGGTGTCCGTGTTTGAAAATCGTGTTTTTCATTTGAAACTGATATTTGAATTTCTTCTGCCTTTGTGAATTAAAATGCTGCTAGTAATGGTAGGTAGCCCTTTTTCGCATGGCCCTTCAGTTCCATTGGTTTGGGAGCCTTTGACTACACCCTATTGAGGGGTGATGAGGATGGGATGGGCCATGGCCATAAAATTCCAATATGCAGGTGTATTTTCATCTCCAATGTACGCAAACAGATGATCGGGGACCTTTCTGTGATTTTTGCAAACTCACCAAATATGTGTGAACATCCATGCATATTTGTGCATTATATGGTCAGTGAAAAGCAATTTTTGGATGGCAATATAATTGTAGACCCACCCCTGATTCTGTAAGGTTTGGTGCTGTTTAACCAAGAGGGGGCAAAATTAGAGGAGGGGGTCCAAAAATATGTGAAAGCCTTATACATTTCATGCCATTTGACAAATCTGCATGACCGTTTGCAAAAGGATTTTAGACCCAAATCTGAAAGCCTGTGCAAAATGTAAATGGATTTTCAAAAAAATAAAATATGGATAGGTTTGCAGCAAAATCATGTAAGGAGCATTGGCAAGGACCCAAAAGCATGGTTTTTCAAAAGTGGTCGTGTTTTATTTTTTGAAAAGTGTCATAATGTAGGTACAAAAATAGTGACATACCTTTGGTAACTGAGGTATAGCCGGTGGCCATGGCCAGTGGGCAGATTGTCCGGGTCATCGATGACCCGGACAGTCTGGCTACTGGCCATGACCACGATGGACCGGCAATGTGGTGACATTTTTTGAAATCAGGATAGATTTGAATGGGGAAAAGATTTTTGCTTCTGGCTATAGCCCAAAGTGCTGGACTGGATTGCAGCAAACTTGTGCGAGGAGCATCAACAAGGACCTCAAAGCATAGTTTTGCAAATCTGTCCTGTTTTTTTACTTTTTTCAAAGTGTCAACATTTAAGTGCAAACTATAGTGATATAACTTTGCTGCCTAGGTAGTGAGCCTGGCCCTCAACAAGGACAAATATCTACTAAGATTTGCTTATTGGGGCATGCAGCATGGCCGAAACCCATGCCCCATGGATTGTGGAGACTGGCCATGGCTGCAAGCCATGAGCACTGGCCGTTGGTTACATAATGAGGGTATTGCTGACACTGAACTAGGATGCAGGGTAGGTGCAGGTAATCATTTGGGTGGTTTGTTGGGGCTGAGGCCATGGTCAAGCCTCATTCCGAAGGCAATTCAGCCATGACCTGCATCCCCAGCATGCGCTGCTGATAATGACACACATCAGTATGCGTTGCAAAAAACATGTTTGTTAAAGCCGATTTATAGTTCTTTCATATATGTTGAGAGAGGAATTATTAATAATTTATATACAGTACTGTAACATCATGAAACATTTTCACTCATAAAAAACGTTTTCACTGAAAAAAACGTTGTTAAAAGGACGTTATGGTTAAAAGGCACTAATACAAACCTTTGCAATTCAATGAAAGAACGTTGTTAAGGTGAGGTTATGGTTAAGTTGCAGTAAAAAAATAAAATTATCAAATTCAGTGAAAAATGTTAAAATTACGTAAAATAAAATAAAAAAAACAAGAAATGTGCCAGTTATGGTAGGCTATGCAACCATAATATGCACCACCACCATGCACTGTTAACACTAACACCCAGGACATAAAAGATAACATCACAAATTAAATGATCAATTATATCACTATGTATATATATCAAAGATAACATCACAAATGACATCATCCATGACTCAATATATACATGAATTTACTTTGATCTTTTCTGAAGAAAAGATAAGCCTTTGTGTATAGCATTAGTTTGTGATTGAAAACCTCACAGAGCAGAGATTTACATTTGCATTTCATAGTACATTTTCTTTTTCTTTTGGACACAGACTTTTTTTACGTTTTTTATACAAACATTTACTCTGTTTTCAGTTCTTTGGTGAGTTTACCTTCATGTTGTCTAGAGCAGAATAGAGATGTCGATTTTAATGTCATGCTTTCCTTACCTTTCTTTTTTTCTTTTTTCTGATATGTTTGTAGAGTTCTAGTTTCAATTATAATTAAATTCTTTACCAGGCAGCTGAGTTATTTTGCTGCATTCATGTTCTTTTATTTCAAGCCTCAATTCCTCAATCCTTCAACAAACATAATTTCAGATAAAATATGTTCTCCAAAGTTTGGTACTGGCTAGCAAAGTGTCAATGAAAGGGGAGGGAGCACGGTTAAAAATGTGTGAGAGCGCAGCAGTTCTGTATGTAAGAGCCATTATGATTTATAATAGTACAGCTTTTCTGTAAGCGTTAGACAGTTTCGTTTTTTTAGAGAGGTGCTTTTCTCTGAGTTAGAGCCATTACAATTTTTTCTGGGAGCTGCAGTTATATGAGGTGAGAATCATTAAATGTTTTTGAGAGTGCAGTTTTCTTGTAGGTCATAGCCATATTTTTTTTTCATAGAGGTGTTTCTCGGTGAAGGAAAGGCATAATAATTGTTCAGGGAGCAGGTGTTCTGAGATGGAGAGCCAAAACAAATTGAGTGTAAGAGCAAGATTGGCATTATTGTAAGTCTGTGAGCGAGAGACAAAACTTTTAAACCATTTTTAAGAGAGCCACTTTTCTACACTAGAGAGCAGTATAAACAATACATTAGAATGTCTGGACCAACAAAGTCACCATCTGCTAGCAAGTGTAAGTGCAAACAATTTCCCAGATGATGGAACAAGTAACATCAAAATTGCTGAAAAGCCCCTCAAAACAACAATGATATACCAGCATGTGTACACATTTGTGGTGAAGTTACTTCCAACTAGTGCTACACTCATGAAGCACAGATGATGCATATGACATGTCTGAGGTCTTAGCGTAGATGGAGCAAAAATCTGAAACGGATCAGTCCTCAAATGATTAGGAATCACTCAAAACAGTAAAGGCAGGCAATCTTAGTTACAGTATAGAGGGATAGGGCTTTAAGATTTTGCAGATGTAATGAATCTGTGGAAAGTTCAGCAGAAAGTGAAACACATACTGAGCGACAAAAGAGTGAAAATATAGTAAGATAACGTTTCAATATTTTGAATCTAGGAGATCTGCATTCATTATTGCTCATATCAGATCAGACCTTTATATCATATGAAAAATAAAGAAATAATGGGCATGTTGTCCAGGTGCTAGCACTAAACTTTGTACATCCATTATATGTAGCCACTTTCAAATCAACACAGAAGATAATACTATAGCTGTGTGCCTTATATAAAACCTCTATTATGAACTTCAGAGGGATAAGACAGTTATATGAGAAAGTATGTATAGACTGTAGCATTCAAAAAACAACTATTATGTGTTAATTTCATAGTGTATGTGAACAAGGTCTATTTACAAAACTGAACACTCTAAGACTACCTCTACCATTCCAATTGAGGCAAAAGAGATACGGAATATTTACTATCTCCAACTTTATTCTCAGCACTAATAGCTATTGTTGTCTTTTGTTTTTACCGACAGCCTGTAACGTGATAGCAGCTACAAGTACCACTGCCTGTGGATATTGTTTGATCAAAGACCGACCCGATTCAGAACCTCTTAGTCCTGTTATTACTAGTGACCACAATTGTAATCTCCTGAGAAATGCTCACCAATGCTAATATAAAGAACAGAAACATAGCGAATAGGTGCCTAAACCCAAGAGCATAGGCCATACGTGTACACTATCTGATCACACTGAGTTGCAAATACTCTACCTGAGATTATACATGACATATGTCCCAATAACCAACATCACCTCCACAGATTTTCAGAACGTTATGTGGTCTAGAGTCACTGTTTCAGCATTTAGATTGCACACTCACTAGGTGTGCTTACCTTGTGTTTATCCTTTGCTATTTGCAAACTGAAATCTTCAGCTTATTGATATTGTACTCATGTTTTTAAATTTCTTAATAACGCTTAATTTGTTGTTAATCAATTATTGTTTGACCGACTGCTTCACAATACAGGTTGGTATGAATCTACCTCATGATGTAAAATTATATGAAAATTAAACATGAGTCATGGGACAGCAGGCAGGGTGATTCAATGTGATCCAATTGCTCTTTGTAAGCATCACACAGTCAGCACAAAGCATTGAGGGCAGGCGCCAATTGTAGTTGAAAATAAGAGGAATGATGACAATACCTGTATAAAGGCTGCATCTTCAGAATGTAGTGGAACATCACTTCACCAGGAAGCAATTTGTGGCATTTTGGAAAAGAACCCTCTACACCAAAAACTAAAGTGTAACGCTGGAAATCAACCAGTTAAATTAAAGTTTATGCCCAAAGGCATGCAGCCATTTAGTGATGTTGGAAACAGGGATTTCAATGCCCTTATAAATTACTTTAAAACATGCTACATACCAAGTCATTATTTTTTTAACTGTTCAAGTTCCATAGTTGTAAGAAAACCTATGAAAAACATGTTCAGCTGCAATGAGGATCATTGATAGCTATACTATCCATTTAACAACTGATGGTTGTTAAACTGATGGGAGAACCAACACCCAAACATCAAATTACATGTCCATCATTACACATTCAGTGTCAATGCCGCTTGCAGACCAATATATCATGCGTTTTTAAGTCCTTCATTCCAAAAGGACTGTCTGATAGCAACAGAGGCAGACATATGTAGAAAATAGATGCTCTCTGCATCCATTTGGTTTGAAAAGAATCACCCTACAAATAATATTTTAGAAGTGATGCAAGATGTTATATCCGAGTGTCTGCAGTTGCTGAATATACATGTTAGTTTTATGGTGTCTGATAATGGGCACACTTGGTGCCCCAGAGGGCGGAGTAGGGTGCCGAACTCTATAAATGCGCAAGAGAAAGCGTATTCATGGATGTGACTGTGCAACCTCTTGCATGAAAAACGCCCACCCAAATCCCTCGATCTCTCTGCCACCGGAAGGCAGGTGCAGGCACACTTGTGCATAGGAATCGCAGCCTGGAGGTGAGTTTGCATGTCAGATTTAGGGGTACATGCATGCAGACGGGGTTCCATTTGGATTTAAGGATGCACGTACGCAATGCAGTGGGGTGCTGGGCCGGTTTAGCAGGGTTCACATGCAGATATTCTGAGTTTTACACATCTTTGGTAAATTGTATGCATGATGTTGGGGTGCTGGTGACAGTTACGGGGGGACCCTGTGCAGGGTCCACGAGCTGCAGGCCTGCTTGCCCGGGACCCCACGCACTGTTTTAAGGGTGCATGTATTTGTGCCTGGGGAGCACACAAAGGTTGGTGTTTCTGGCTGTTTTTGCTTTGTGTGGGGGTGTACCAGGGGTGTTCCTGTCGCGCCTTGCGTGCACAGTTACTTTGCACAAACATTTCCATGAATAAGCAGAGCGCGCAGAAACACTTCTGCATGCAAGCTTGTGCAGATTTGGTCTCGGCACCTGCCTTTTGTGGGCTCTCTGCGCACTATTCCATGAATCGGGCCCTTAATGCCTACATTGACAAAGGGTCGAGTCCACTATACACCATGTTTTGCCTACTGTTTGAATCTTCTGTCCATGACTATTTGAAGGAAGACAGCAGTGGTGTTATCTTTGTGGGGACAGCTAAGACAATATCTGCAATGTTTGCCATTCTGTGAAGGCACAAGCAGCATGTGAACATCTTTAGGCAAAACTCAACTCACCATTTCAACAAGTTGTGTCCAAGATGTACTCATGAGGTGGCACTTCACTTTGTACTCCTTTAAAAGAATGTTAGAACAAAAGTAGGCAGTGTAGATGTATAAGGGCATTATGCTTCATTCATTAGAGGTTCATGTTAGCACACCTAACACACCTTCGCAGAGCTTTTGAAGAAGCCACTCACCACACTTGCAGGGAACATGCCACACAAAGTGTAGTGATACTGCTAATACATGTGTAAAAGCAGCAAGTTGAGATACCGCATAGTGCCTTTCAAACCAATGAAAATGTTCTGGCATAGCCCTTGCTGACCAAATGTTTCAGCTGTTTCCTGATTGGAAACAATTTAACAAATGAATACACAAAGCATTGTAAGCTCAAACCCCTACTTGATGCTCAGTTTAAAATGGCACAGCTACCAAAGTGTCAGGAAAGTTTCTGCTTGTTTCTGCTATATTAGATGAGGTGGAAGGCCTGGCAGGGAATTGTGAGCAGACCACTGGTAGCCAATCTCCCACTTCCACCCAACATCATCAGCCAACCATGAGGGGTGATAGCTTGTACACAGCACACATGTTAGAAAGTTTCTTGCAACATATGCAACAAACAGTAGCAGTTAAAAACTAACATCTGTGACAAGCTACTTATATCTCCCCAAGACAACACTGCGATTCGATACAGGGAGTGCTCTGGCCGCTACACTATTGACTTTTATCGCAGATAATTTGTCGTACCATTTGACAATGGAATACGCTCCAGTACTGGAGAGAAAATACACAGATTTGGCCTGGTATTTCAGGTTAGCTTGTAAGATGTTGATCTTCCATCTAAGTGCTGTTTTCAGTAGTGTATTTTCAGCACACCCGGAAATATTGTCTCTGAAATATGTTCTCGGCTCAGCGATGGAAATGTTCAGAACCGTGTTTAAATGAAAATCAGTCTACAGAATTTCAGAGAACCCATGTTTATATATGCACACACTGCCTATATTTGAGGAGGCGAAGGGGGGTTAGCATTAGCAATTGGAATGGCTGATGGAAACAAAGACAACATATTTGAGCGTCAGAACGTATTAGAGACATCCTTCAAACTCACCACAAATAATGTTAGCATTTTTTAACAGGAATACAGAATTAGACCTGTAGTAACATACTTTTCTGCATTGGAGAGCCAGTATAATATTTCAACGTGTGTCTGTGAGGGAGGGCCAAAGCCATTTTTGGACAGCAGTCGCTTCAGTGAGGCAGAGCAATGCTACACAGTAGTAAATCCACTTAAGCCAGCCAATGGAATTTCAATCCATACAGAAAAGCAATTATCCTCATGTTTCTAAACCAGCCAGTCTATTATATTTTACTAGCACCTTAAATAGCATGTCTAACAGAGAACCTATCAGAAGCATGTTGTAACAAAGGACACCAGCTAAGGCCACAGAGTTCTTTGGATCCCATTTTTAACTCTGATTGAGACTGGCTTAATGAACAAAGTTCTCGAAATATGTTACTAATGGAGAGGCAGCCTGGGACCATGTGGTTCCTTGGATCCACAGTTGAATACAGATTATGACCGGCTAAATAAACAAAGGTGCCTGATGTTCGTGACTAGCAAAGAACCCAGTTGGCGCTCAATATGCCCTTGCATTCCTAAAATATCTTAATATCTCAGCAAGACCATGGGTTTCTTTCTGGCCCTTAGTAAATAAGTTGTATTCTCACTCAAGGGAATTTTTATGTACCTCAGAAAAAAGGAATCAGAAAATGATTACCATCAAAATGGGTAATAATAATAATAATAATAATAATAATAATAATAATAATAATAATAATACATAGTCCCAACCATTAATGCAATTCTTAGAGGTGAGTGGAATCCAGCAAAAAACATTGCATAAACTGGGATGTTCGTGTGTTTGGAATTTTCATGTATATTTGTTTGTTGTTGTTTTTTCACAAGAAAAAGGTAACAACTGGGGAACAAAAACTTGGACAAATGGGAATCATGATTTACTGAGCCTGGCTCAGGTGGCTTGGTCATGCGACACATGTATGTGCTTCTGACATGCCAATCTGGCAACTCCTCTCTCTAACGCTGTTGCCCCCCCCCCCCTCCGACACTAAAGCTTGACAAATGCTGCATTTCTGGGTGAAGGAAACCACAGGAGAAGCCAGTAGTCCCTGTGTCCTCCTGTGGCAGGTTTCCCTGTAATCTAATGTGAACATCTACTTGTGTGAGTGATGGTGGAACGTGCAGTTGATGCTGAGGCACCTGCAGGTTCTTCAGCACATATGTGGTGGTAGAACTGGCGCAGACTCCCCAGCCTACCACCTCCACACACAGGTTGCATACCCCACTTGAGGATGTTTTGGATTTCCTCTGGAACGGTGCTGAAATTCTACCCAAGCACTAGACCCCTTTTTTGATCCACCTACCCAGATGTTTGGGTTCTCCTGCCGCAGCACAGGCATAGCTGGTGGAGGCTGGTGCTCCTGTTATTCTGAGGCTAAGGCAGTGGCTACTATACCTAACCTAGAGGCCCCTGGGTTGGGGCAGTGGAGGAAAGCTCACTTCTCTGAAGCTAATATGTTCTCTTCCTCTCTTCTCTGCTTCTCTCCCAATTGCTTCCCCTAATTGCTTCCCCTATCGTCATTTACAAGAACAACCCCACTAACCTCTAACACACTTAATACATGCAGCCTAGCTTCTTCCCACTCTCTCCGTCTGCCTCTCTCTCTTTCTTTATCTCTATGTCTCTGTATCCACCAAAGGCAACAACAGGAAACAGTATGTGTGTTTTTCACTTTCAGTTCCTCTTACTAGGTTGTGCCGATACAACATGCTTTGAATCCGTAGTTTGCTATGGTTCAAAGAAGACTATGCTGACTTGAATCAATATAGATTCATTGTTCACTCAATTTACGTGACAACATCCAGACAGTGGGCCTCATTACGACCCAGGCGGACTTCGCGGTGCTAAATGCACCGCGAAGCATGGCGGAAAGCCGCCGATAGCGCCATGGGGGTTGGCGGATTTACCGCCCCATTCCGACCTCGGCGGAGCGGTAAATCCCCAATCCCCATTCTGCCCTTCCCCATTCCCATTCTTGCCCCATAGGGTATAATGGGAGTGGGGAAGGAGTTAATTACGCCACCGTAAAATACGGTGGCGTAATTAACAACGAGGTCCCGTAGCGCCATGGTTTTCTCCGGCTGGTAAAACCAGGCGGAGAAAACCTCCATGGCGCTACGGGAACTCGTAGTATGGCGGAGAGGTACGCCATGCACTACGCTGGCGTAATACCCTCTCCGCCAGGGTCCTAATGAGGCCCAGTGTGTTGGAATGAGCAAAAGAGTAACACACTTCCAAGTAAATCTATGTACAGGTACATACCATCTGAATACCATGATTCCGACTCTCAGGAGTGTCAGGGAGTTGTCCACTGGTTAAACTATGAGTCATTGCATAGCCCTTGTCACAATCATTCCAGAGCTTCAACATATCATCTGAACAGCATCTCAATGCCGACTTCCTAAGCAATGCACTGCCGTCAGTGACCGGGTGCACAGTGCCAGAGACAGCATCATCCAGGCCATCGAGTAAAGGGCTACTGAGCCAGATGAGGGGAAATAAGCAGCACCGACTGCAGATAATCTTACAGAGAGCCACAGTAACATTTGCCATGTCCCATGCATTGCACCAGCATACTTAATGCAAGCAATAGAAAATCCTGCTATATATCACATGAGACCCAGATTTGCCGAACTATAACAGTGAAAGAAACAAAGCAAAGCACAAGCATTGTGGACGTGGCTCCCAGTCACAAAACAGCATCTGATCCAATAGATGCCCAAATAGGGAATACATTACAGTTCAACCCTGGTGTGATGAAAAACAGATGTTACTATATGAGCTCCTGAAAAGTGAAAGAGCTGTCAGAAGAAGGGCAGGGTACCTGTGGATGGTAGAGATAAGGAAAGGCCATATACAAGGGGAATATAAGAACAGGAATGGTGGCAATTCTTGTTGCAACCCTGGGAAAACGGCATCCACCAGTTGTCACAATTGGCACAGAACAGATACAGGAAGAGACATGTGAGGTTGTAGTCAATATGCACAAACAAGAGGGGTCCTGAGATTGTCTCTTTGCTGGCCTATATCCCGGGTTAGAGTCTCAACCAGAGTCTTTAGTTTACCATCCTTTCACAGAAGAGAAATGTCCACAAAATATGTCTTTGTCCTGCCCAAGGGCAGTCCAGTACCGAAATGCCAGGCAATTCTCTTCTGAACAAGAGTACCAACACCATCCCCAGACACGTGTTTTGGCCTGGTTGGGCCTCCTCAGTGAGGTGGAGATGTGCCTCTCTAGGAACAGTGAGCAAGATTTCCACGTCTGGATTACCCTAGTAACATAGGGTGAAAACCCAAAGCTACTTAATATGCACAAACACTCTTTACCAGTTTATATCCCGGGTTAGAGTCTCAACCAGAGTCTTTAGCTCACCATGCTTTCACAGAAGAGACATTTCCACACCATATCAATCTTTGTCCTGCCCCAGCACCGAAATGCTGTGCAATTCTCTTCTGAACAAGCGTACCAACAGCAACCCCAGACAATTGTTTCGGCATGGTTGTAGTCAATGACACACCAAAATAAAAATAAAACTCCAAACATTCAAAGTATCAGAGGACAATCACCCAAATTTAGTCAGTAATCCTAGAATCAATCTGTACAAATCCAAAGAGTGTGGAGTAGACAGTCGAGCCAGTCATAAGAGGAGAAATCCATATGTGTGCCTCCAGGCAAAGCCAGTAAAGTGCTGCATGTATGTCATTTAAAACATACCTCTCATTATGAAGGCTCATTGATGCAACATCATACAAAGCCTCTTCAGCAGATGCTAGTAATCCAGGGAGAACTTACTCACATGTGGACCATCTCTAAGTCCTCCTGCCTCCTCGCAATGTAGGATTAGTAGAATACAAACAGGAAACATTGACAACATACAGACATAAGGATCATTTAAGGACGACTGTCTGAACAAGCACTGCCAAAGTGAACATTTGTGCGTTGCCTAATGGATAGGGTAAGAAGAGAGCCATCTCGTGTGCCCTCTTCAATGCACCATGCAAATCCTGAACCATTGTATTAATACCTGCTATTGGTACCCCATTTACTGATATTGGAAGGATGAAGAAAACCACTGTCTTGTGAGTGGAGAGACTACCTCTGCTTACAGTGGGGGTAAATATATATGCAGCGTTACTGCATACCGTAATTCCCCTGTGGCAGATAATAACTCAAACGTTAAACAGGGTGTCTATTTTACAAGTACCACCGGTGCTAACAGTCATTGGATTTAGTGGTAATTGCACTGATAATACTGGCAAACCAGCAAGGAGGTCCTCGTGCTCTGAAGAAGTCCACTTGTGTGGCTGCCTCATTTATCAACAAGAAATCAACAGCAGGAAGTGCGCTGCTTGAAAAACATATAGGGCCCGAATTTTTTGCGGGGTGCAAAGTGACTTTCCAATGGTGCAAAGTGACTTTGCACCTCAAACAAACACTCTGATTAACAGAGCCGTGCAAACTGTATTTTTTGAGTGCAAAGTGACGTTGCACTGGTGCAAAACTAGTGCAAGGTCACTTTGCACTTCAAAAATATACTTTGTACCGCTCTGTGAATCAAGGTTTTTGTTGGCAGTGTAAAGTCACTTTGCACCAATGCAAAGTCACTTTGCACCGCGCCGAAAATTTCATTAATCGGGCCCTAAATATCTAGAGCACACGCAAGATAATTCTTTTAACAACTTGATGAAGTATATTGTTCTTCAATTAGCCATTATGGTGGATGCATGAATACGTTTTTATAGTGCAAACACTATGATCTAAATTGGCAACATTACATCTAAATGAGGAATCACAGCCTGCCTAGTATAGGATGTTTAACATTTTACAATAGACCAACTTCGTTTTCTAATTTGCATAATGTTTAAGAAAATAAATGGTATCTATTAAAATTGCGATGGGTATGGCATGTCTATTTGCATAATGCAATTTTGTGCGTTCTTAATTCAACTGCAATTAGACAGTTATGTGTGGATGGTGTCACCTGACACTACAACATATTGCTTTCAAATGTTCTGTCATTTGCTAATAATCAAGTGACAGGTCCCAACTCAGGTTGCAATTCTTGTATTATTATTGCAATTAAATGCACGCTAAAACGTCTGCAGACTTTGTATAGGTGTCGTTTCTATAGGTGTCGTTTCTAAATATGTCGTTTCACATTTGAGCGTTGGAGCAAGTGTCAATGTACCACAATGCAGTTGTCTCCACAGTGAATGTTTTCATTTGTGAGGTATTGGGACCAAGGTCATGAACAGCACTGAATGGTGCACATTAATTTTGTTGTTAAATTGAATTTCAGAGTCGTTTTGCGCCAGTGGCGTTAGATTCGCACAGAGAATACTGCACATTGGGGCGAATTACACAATCAGCATTTTGGGGTAAAGTAATATTGTAGCTGCATTTTTTTTTTTTAATGTCATTTCGTTGAAGTGATGCTACATTTCATGGGCCATTATTGCACATGGTGGGGAGTTAATTCCACCTGCCATGTCTGTTTCTGATGCTTTCTAAGATTACATAACTATTTCAGTTAACAAACAGAAAATACAAGTCAATTAGGACTCGTTGGCCTCTGGCCATGATAAATGTTTGACAGGTGGCTTGTAATGTTAACAACCTTTATTAGATAATGTGTTTGTGATGTGGGCTCACATCAAGTGTACATTCACATGTGTCATTGGACAAGTGAATCAAGTCAATGGGACACTTTCTTACCACATTGTGAAATATTCCACTCTGAAGTTCTGCACCGTACAGCTGAAATGCAATTCAGCACAGCAATCTCAATATCACTACCCAGCCTTTGTAGAGAATCGACCACAAGAACGGTACGAGGCAACAGTACTTCCTATATACCACTCCGTCACTCTCATATTGCTGCAGGGTGCCCTGCTTTGACGGATGATTTCAAAACTCTAGAAAATAAATATAAATCTGGTTCCTTTAAAGTTTAGAAGAAAGAACCGATGGCTCTAAGCATCACGAAATCTATACAAAGAAACCTGCTTCACCCGCGGCCATTTTATGTTTCTTTTTGGAGAAGATGTCTGTCAGACCTCAACAGAGTACTGTAAAAATGTCAGTTAAATTTTAAACCTACATGAATGTTAAAGTGTTTCTTTTCTCAGAATACATTTCAAGCACACTAATGTATTTACTCTCCTTGTAGGGAAATCCACTCATATAATTTAAAAATCAACAAATAATGAGCAGTTCACACAACACATAAATCCTATGGGTGACACCTCTCATGTGTTTCTTGCATTTATTATTAATGTGGCTTGCCGAATCTTCCCACTTAGACGCACACTGTTGTCAACAAGTAATTAAGATAAACACTGCATCTTCAGATACCATTAAGTAGCCTTGCTTACCCTGAAACTCCTTCTGACACAATCAATCTAAAATATAAAGATATTATTATACGTACAAGGTCATCATTTGTTTAAAAAGTGTACACGAGTGCTATGCTTTTTTAAATATTCACTTTTTGTTTTAAATACTTTTTTCAGTTGAAACTTTTTGACTTTCCTAAAAAAGTATGATTTGTGCATGCTGGAAAGTGGTGTACAACTAAATAGAGTACCCCTAACATAAGTGACCATTGATGTTTTTAGGGCAACTCCCTGCTCACTCAATGTCCCTGATTCAGCCATTTGTCTTCCAGGGTTGCTTAGAGCACAAAAGGATGTGGGCAGCACAATGCATATTTTGCAGAGGTCGAAGTGGGTGGGAGTGGTTGGGAGCAGAGCTCCTCTATTTTTTTAAATGATGTTTTACTGTTCCTATGCTTTTATTTGAAAAAGAAACCGTTCCAGAATGGTTTTGTTTTAAAATAAAAGTGTAGGAAGCAGTTGAAACGTGCACTTCTGTGCACTTCTTTGCACTGCACCTTAAACCACAGGCACATTTGTTTGAGGGTTTGTATTGTGCGTGGGAGGGGGCATGGCGATGGGGTTGGTAGGGAGTGGGGCATAGTTCCACAGCTTTTTTTCATACACTTCGACCACTGGTATCTCGCTTATCTTACAGTGTTGTAAACACCGCACACTAGCACTTACAAGACATGTATCTTTTGATGTATGGCCATTATTTTTAAATGTTAACATTTTTTAGGGTACTTCTTTATGATGAACAATAAGCAAATAACCCACTGTAAATAATTTGACAGATATCCATTAGTCCTATGGGCTTGCAACTTAAAGAATTTGTAAACAAAGCATTGCAAAGTCCAAAGCCATTGTTTGATTCAACTTCATCACAAAAGTCATCCACAAATATGAAACCACATCTCTATGTGTGAGTAAATATGTTTCATGTTTACTCACATTTGAATGTTAGGCTGAGTGTTGTGAAAAATTAAATGAGCACCAGCACATTGTGTGATACGTACTTATTGATTATAGCATATTATACCTTTATCACCTACATATCTGTTAATATCTACGATCATTTAAAAAAAGTTTCTTTGATTTAATGCAAAGCAGAAATATTGTGCATTTTGTCCCATTTATCTTTTTGATATGGTTATTTTGCAGTACAAAACAGAGTACACAGCTGTCCATTTTGGAATGATAACCGTTTATCAGAAAAATGTATATTAATTTATTCTAGATTTTGATCATCTGCTTCAATCAGTAAGACAATTGTATGATTCTTTTCATGGCTATAATATATACTGGAAGTATTTATTTATTTTATTTTTGTTTTATTCATTTAGAAAGCGTGCAGCAGCCCAAGGCATCCTGGTGCTGTTACAGCCATCATAAACATATGTTACATGTGGAGGGCGTACACATGCAGTTGCAATTAACATAAAATAGTACACATTTGTCTTGTTTGAACAGCCACATTTTGAGGACTTTACGGAAAGCCCCGTAGAAAGGTTTTGCCCTGAGCGAGGGGGCAGCAAGTTTTATTGTTTGGGCCGCAATATAGGGGGAGCTAGCACCTCCCGCTCTGGCACATCTGACTTTGGGGAGCAGTAGACTGTGGGCATACAGTGTTCTAGTGGGTTTGGAAGAGTGGGCTCTGATTATTTTCTGGGAGAGATAGGGTGGGCCGAATTGGCGAGGCACTTGTGAGTGATGGCCAGTGCGCTGAACAGGACCCTCTGTCTGATGGGCAACCAGTGGACTTCCCTTCTTGCTGTCATGATGTCTTCCCTTTTTACGACGCTGAGAGCTGCCCGGAGCGCATTATCTTGGATGACTAGTAGTTTTGGTAGGCCTTTGGAGGATGTACCAGCGAAATAGGCAAACTTGAGCCTATGATGGCTCTGGCGATGGAAAGGATTGCAGTGGACAAGAACTGTTTTGCTGCGTTCCGTGGTTATGTGGAATATGCTTTGGAGGAGGCAATGGAGCTGACTTGGCGTGACATAGAGAAGGTGGCATCTAGATACACACCTAGGGTCTGAACGGCAGAAGAGTCCAGGATCTGTCTGTTATCTATGTGGAAAGTGGAGTATTGGCTGTTTAGTTTCTTTAGTGTAGCCTGGGGAACTATTAACAGAATTTCAGTCTTGTCCTCGTAAAGGCATAGACTGCTTGACGCCATCCAGTCCCTGATGGTGGAGTAGGCTGTATTGCGGGCCTTTAAATCTTCTTTGTAGATGCCTGTAAGGGGGAGCAGGACTTAAGTGTTGTTGGCGTAGTTGGTATAGTCTATGCCAATGGAGTCCAAATAGAGGTCTGGTGAAGATGTTATATAGTGTGCGAGAGATGTAGGACCCCTGTGGGACTCCGTATGAAATGGGGAATGGGGCAGCACTTGCATGCTCTGCACACAATCTCATGAGTCTGCCCTCAAGTAATATGGTGATCCAGGATGTTGCCTCACTTGAGAAGCAGGCCGATGTAGTGAGGTGGTGGCAGAGTATTTTATGATCTACTAGGTCGAAGGCTGCTCATAGGTCAAGAAAAACGAGAAGAGCTGATTCGGTGCCATGGCCAGGGCAGAAGCCTGATTGGTTTAGGCCGTTAATGTGTTTTACTTTTAAGAAATGTTGGATATGTAGATATGCTGCTCTGTCAAGAAATTGTATTAGATAAGGGACTGTCGTGACAGGCCTATATTTATTGAGGTCTGTGTGGTCTAGTGAGGTTTTTTTTAGGAAGGGAGTACCCAGGCTTCTTTTTTTATATATATACTTTTATTGATTAATTGGTTGGAGCACAAAAAGAATCAACAAATGACCTGATACAAAGGCCATAGCACACGAGATACAGAAGTCAACATGCTTCATTCTGTTTACACTTAATTGGATGGAAAATACACCAACAGAAGCAGTCCCCCCCACAGACCCCACACTGTTCGACAGGTTTATTAACCCCAGGACTCCCAAAGTCACCTGTTTTCACCTGGATACAGATAGAGTTCTGCCAGGCAGGGTTAATGCTGGATATTTACTGTTGTAGTCCAATAGTGGAGACGAGATCAATAGAAATTGGTGGATCTTTCTCTTTTTCAGGCATAATCTTTCCCCGCCACCAGTAGGTCCCAAACTTTAATTCACCATAAAGCCAGGTTCTGGCCCTCTATCCACTTCCAATGACAGTAATGTGGGATGCCAGCAGAAAATGTGTCAACAACCTCACCCGGAGCCAGATTTAGAGTGCACCTCTTCAAGTGGGGCCCCCAAGAGAAATGTTTTGGGACACATCAGGAGTTTACTGCCAGTAATAGCTTCTATGATCACCACTATGGTTTGTCAAAAGGAGCGAATCAGGGGACAATCCAACCACATGTGGTAGTAAGAGCCTCGTGCCCCACAGTCTCGACAGCAAGAGGGGGGAATTGAAGCCTGGAAGTGATGTATCTCTGCTGGGGGATAGTAGAGAGTTTCAAAGTGCACTCTTTGTTGGTCATGAATGTAGATGAGGAGTGGCCCCTGGCCCAAAAGTCTACGCACACTTCATCTTCCTGTTGGTGGCCCAAGTCCGCTTCCCATCGGGCCATGTATTCCAGGTGGTGGGAGGTCAGCAGATCCTCCCTCAGGAGTTTATACAGGTTGGAGACCCCACTGTGCCTAAACCCTCCCAAGTTGTCAGTTCAAGTGGGCTCAGAGTTCGAGTAGCCTTATGCCTAACTTTTGGGTGTGTGATCCAATGACGTAACTGAGTATATGGGAACATGTCAGTTTCTGAGCAGTGGAACTACTTTTTGCATTCCTCTAACAACTGTGTTAGTGTTTTTAGATCCACCTTCTTCCAATTCCCAAAAGCTCCCGGATGCATACCCAGTGTGAAGGCAGGGTTACTAAAGACTGGAGAGAATGGGCCCATACCTCTGGGGATCTATTTCCCCCCTAGAGCCTTGTCCCCTGCCTTTAGAGAAGCCTTTGTTGATGAGAGCAGGTTCTGCCATTGTTTTCGTATCATATGGGGGATAAAGGGTAGGAATTGTAGGGGGAGAGAAGTTTTTGATTGCTCGATCCCCATCAATTTTGGCGAGGAGAGGTAGACTTCCATATAGAGAAGTGTGAAAGCTGTGCCTCCTCTGCATATTTATATAGGTTGGGGACCCACAGATCCCCCAATCGGGAACCACCCATCATCACTTTCTTAGGGATTCTAGATTTCTTACCCCGCTATACAAATTGCAGAAGTTTACATTGCAGATGGTCCAATACTATTTTCAGAATTTCCACCAGGAGAGATGAGCAAAGGTAAAGCAGGCAGTAAGTTACTTTTCACTATTGTAATTCAACCCATTAATGAAATCTCCTGGCATGTCTATCTTTCTAGGTCCTTTTCTAGTGATTTAATGAGGGGAGGAAAGTTGTACATGAAGAGATTTGTCGGGGAAGCCATGAGCCAGACCCCCAGATATTCAATAGATGTGGTATCCCAGTGAATTGGGCATAGTTATTGAAGGGAAGTGATGTCCTGTGGTGATTATCTAATTTTGCTACACTAGACCTTGCTTGTGTTGTCAACTCCCATTTAGCGCTAAAAGGGAGAGGTAGCCTTGACTCATTTTGTCTTTTTTCAGTTTTCAAGGCTTACCAGTGTTGAGAATGGACTAGTGGTTCTTTTCAGAAGCCAATTCCTTCCAGGTCAGGTGTGTGAGCGCAGTTTATCTGAGTTGTGACACCTCCGGACGCTTGACCAAGCAGAGTGTCACGATTTTGGCTGGAGGCCTTCCGCTCCCTTGAGAGTACCCGGTGGGGAGTTATCTGCAGGAGAAGAGTTTAAGATCTGCTCTGCATCTAACAGGCATGAGATCAACAGGGAAACTCCCTTAAATGTGAACTGTACCCAGGTGGGAAAAAGCCAGCGATATCTAATCTTTTGATCTTGAAAGAAGAGTCAGGGGCCAAAGCGCTCTTTGTTTCTGTATTATGGCCAACACCAGGTCCTGGAAAATATGTAAGGGAGAGCCCTGGAACATCAATTCCTCTCGAGTGCAGCCCACCGCAAGATCTCTTGCTTTGTTGTGTAAAAATGAACTCAAGTAATCACATCCGGAGGATATTCTGCTCCGATCCCCTGCGAGTGCGCAATCTGTGAGTGCGATCCAGTAGAAGCAAGGGCTTCTCGGTGTGTGGCAGGAGAGATTGAAACAGGTCCCCTATGTACTCCAATAGATCTTGATCTTGGACTGACAAGGGCACCGCTCTGATCTGGAGATTATTTCCTCAGGCCCTTTTCTCCATGTCCTCTTGTTTGTACTCCAGGATCTCATTCCTGTTTGCCAAGGTACAGATCTTCTGTTGTACCTCCAGTAGGATGGCTGCGTGATTTTGAGCTTGTACCTCCACTTCCTCCAGTCTTATTTCCAGTGCCACTACTCTTTGGTCCGTATGCTCTAATTTGGTACCTAGTTGCCCTGTGGGGCCATTTGATGCCCAGGGTGGGGACTTTGCCGCTTCTGATTTATTCCCCCTTCTCTGCTGTTAGTAGCATGGCTAGTAGCATGGTGGAGATGTCCACACTCTTCTGGGCCTTAGGGTATTTCTACATGGCGATCTTCCTAGGTGTGGGTAGTATGAGCTATAATTATTCTCTTCTCCAAACAGTTAGGGTTCACCCGATGGCGTTCTCCCTCTGAGAGGTTGTGGAAGAATAGGGGGCCCCCTAGACACTGAGTCCCTCGGTGAGTGGCTGTCAAGCACTGCATTTGGGTATCCCTGCTGGGTACCTGAAGATTCAAGGGAAACTCTTGTCAGGCCTCCATGAAGGTCTCCACTGCCAGGAGAACCTGGGTCAAGGAGTAAAGAATAAAAAGCGAGGAGAGTTCAGGGCATCCACGTTGAAGCAGAGAGGGGAATCCTAAGGCCCCAAAGATATATGGTTGTTGACCCATGATGGAGTATTGACACAAAGCGGTGGTGCCCCCATTGCAAGTGGTCCCTTTCACTTTACGCCCTGCCTGTCACTTTCGAAAAACTGTTTTGCTGCATAGAGCATCCATGCCTCCTACAAGGTGTTGGGAGGATGCTGTGGGCTAGACTGCCATGGAAGAGGAGGGCCTGTGCCTTTATCCGCAGAGGAGGGGAGCGGAGGGGGCAGACTGGACTTAATTTCCTCCCTTCCCACATTGCAGGAGCTCTCTATCCCCTTGAGCGCTGCATGTCTCTTATCGGAAAAGGGATCCTTTCAGGGGTGCATTTCTGCCTCCTACCTGGTGTCGGCAGGGTGTTGTGAACTGTTCGCTGTGGAAGAGGAAGGCCTGAATGCTGCACCTCTGTGAGGGCAACGTCGGAGGAGCAGGAGTGCAGGTGAATGGAATCCCACAGGAGGGGGAACAAGGGAGGGGGACTGCCACCAATGGCCAGCGCCTCCGTGCTCCAAAGGTGCAGGCTGTTCACCCAAGAGACTGCTGCATGCTATGCTTGTCATCTGGGGCTGCTGGTGCGTATTAGGGTGGTCTGTTGGTCTGGAGTTAGGGAAGCTGGCCTGCAAGTTCTTAGGTCCCTGTGCCACGGTGTTCCAAGGGTGCCCCAATGTCCCTCCAGTGTCCGCACCACCTGTCCCTCCTAAAACAGGTTGCACTCCCCACATAATTATGCTTGCTCCTCACCCGAGGCTATCGGGTCTCAGTAGGGTGGTCCAATGATGTGGGAGGCTGGTAGGTTATTCCATGCTCGACCCGTCAGCAGGTTCACCATCCGGTTGTCATACAGTCCATCTCCCGTATATCAGCAGCAGACTTTGTGAAGTGCACAACAATGCCATTTTGGGAGAGTGCTGATGTCAATACAGAGTTGTGGGCCTCTGCGTTTATTCTGGTCTCCTGGTCATTTCACGCCTCTGATGCTGCCAAAACAAGCACCCCCTACCTTCAGGACCTCATTGCTGGCAGTTTGTTCTCCGGCATCAAACTGGAACTGTTATTCTACCACTAATCCGACGGGCTTCTTGCGTAGGCCCTCAAAAGAGCAACCACATCGGTGGCCACACCCCCCGTACCCAGGCTTCTTTAAGTCTTGATGAGACAAGTTCTGAGGCAAAAGAGGTGTTGATGAAGGCCGTGAAAAAGGGAGTTAGGATGTCAGAGCATTCCTTAATGATCAGGACAGACATCGCCTTTGCATTTCAAGGGTTTGAGCATTTATAGGCTGGAGAGGACTTCAGATTTTGAGATATCCTTCAAAGAGAACAGAGGGGTGTCTGGGTAATAATGTCCCCTGCACAAATGTCTCCTGGCAAAAAATGTGCTGTTTTTTGTAGAGACATTATTACATTGAACATGCGGGGGACACCCTGCAAACCCTGTTTTTTACATTTATTTTTTTAACACGAGGAGCAGGGGACATCTACGCAACCCATCCTGATACATAATGTCACCATATATAATGTTGTCAATGGTTTCTCCTGGTGACATTATGTATGGGGACATTATGTATGTAGACAGTATTACCTGATACCTTTCTGGGGAAGATGTGTTTAATGCTGAGGCTGCAGTTAAGTGGTGGGGTGAGCTCAGTCTGTTCTGGTTGGTGCGTATTTTATTGTTAAGCATGTCTATTTTGCTAATCATGGAGGTTTGGAAGTTAGTAAACCAGGCTTTGTCTTTATTTATTTATTGTTTGCTTGTTAGGTGCTTATACAATAAGAATATACTGTTTCAAAGCACCCACATGGCAGGGAGGGAGGGTGGGAAATACAATTACAACATTACAGCACAGTTTTTAAGAGCAGAGAAGGAAGATGGAGGGGGGTGAACCTACTATGCCTTGTGAGTATTCAAAACGTGCAAGTGCATAAATGAAGAGGAAAAAGGGGGTAAGTGCAGGGGACTCCGAGCCTGTGGATGAGCCATGGGTGAAGTGCTTGAATGTTGAGTGCAAGAGATGTAGGTGTGAGTCCCCAAAGAGGAGGGTTTGCAGATGCAGAGGGCTGTGGAAAAACAGGAGCTGGGAAGAATTGGTGTTTGAGGTCAAGCCCCAAAAGATGCATAGGGGCCAAGGACTGGTTCAGAAACTGTGGGATTAGCAGAGGAGAGAAGGGGGAAGGAGGAGGAAACGAGGAAAGTCTTAAGGAGCATCTGAAATTTTAGAAGATCCTGCTCGAGGCAAAGGGGTAGGGGGAGGCTATTCTAAAGGACAGAGCCCGCACAGGAAAGTGAGCGACCCCCTGCCCTCTGCTTAGCAAAACGCTTTACAGACTGGGAGTTTGTGCCAGAGGAGTCCAATGGTCTAGTGGGAGAGTATTTCAAGAGATAAAGTTGAAGATAGTGTGGTGCCCTGGCCCAGACAGCCTTGTGCATTATGCAGAGGGATTTGAATTTAATCCATGCAGCAACCGGGAGCCAGTGAAGACATTTTAGTGTAGGAGAGATGTGGTCCCTGGGCTTAAGGACAAGGATAAATCTTGCTGCCCTATTCTGGGTAATCTGGAGCGGTCGCAGAGTGGAAGAAGGATGGTTCAGGAGGAGGTGATCTTTAGTGATAGATTGTCAGGCCGAGACTGGGGTCTATATTTCTCTAAAGATGGTGAAGATTTCCCTGATGTCTGATTTCGCATCTGCAATACTAGTATTGACATAAGTGGCTTTGTCCAAAATAATTGCCTGTTTCTACACTCTAGATTCTTTTGAGAACTCCAGCGGAATCAACATGATTTTTTATCCAGGTGGATTGGGCTATCCATATTTTGTTTCAGAGTTCGAGTAGCTCAGGTGTAAACCATGAGTTGGAATGCATAATGGGTTTTGATTTCTGAGCAGTGAGAGGGGCAATGGAATTTACTGCTTGCTTGAGCATGGAGGTGTACAGGTCTGCAAGTATGTTGGGCTCCTTGGAGAATGGAGGTTTGAACTCAGGTATGTCAAGGAAGGGTATTCAGTTATCTTTTGTCAACTTCCGTGAACTGCACGCTAGTACAGGAGGTAGAGGAATGGTAGCAGGCTTATGTTTATTGGGATGAGGGATGGATAAGTGGACGATATGTTGGTCTGACCATGGGCATGGGGCATTAAATATGTTGGATGATTGACAATTGAGGTCTGCAATCCAATCCAGAGTGCAGCCTTTGTTATGCTTGGGAGTGGTGATGCAATGTATACATCCTAGGGTTTTGAGAGCTTCGGCGAGTGACATGGCTTGTGTGTCCTAAGGGTCATTGAGGTCTAGGTTCAGGTCACCTAATAGAATGATCTTGGAGGAGTTCATTAGGTTTTCATTAAGGAGGTGGAGGAAATTATCATGGAAGCTGTGCAAGGGACCAGGGAAGTGGTAGACAATGTGAGATGAGATGGTGCAGGTGGGCGAGATGGAGAGCTTGAGTGACAGGATGTATCCATTTCCTTCTAGGGAGGTGTTGATCTTTCTGAAGGGAAGGAACTCTTTGTCTATGAGTGCTACTCCTCCTCCTCTGGCATTTGGCAGTCTTGGTGATAGGTTTTGTAGCCTGTGGGGAGAGCTAGCAATATGGCGAGTCCCGAGGCCTCCTGGAGCCAGGTTTCTGAGATGGCTAGCGCATCCAGGTTGTTGGAGGTCAGCAGGTCATTCATGACCAGGGCATGTGCTTTAAGGGATTGGACATTAATGAGGGCACAGAGCAAGGGGGGCATGGCGAGTTTCTGGTTCTTGTGCTTAGATAGGGTGGAGTGTGTGTAGCTGGGTGTTTAGCTGGGTGCTAGAAGTGGAAGCATCAGCAATCTTGGGAGCATGTAGTCTGGCTGTTGTTTGCATGCAGGGGTTTGGTGGCAGCAGTGGGGTGTCTGCCAGAGTTAACATTAGTGAGCATTCTGGAAGCATTGGGTGTGGGGCTTGCAATATCGGTTATGAGGCGGTTTGCTGTTTCTGCATGAGGTGGATGTGTGTTTACAATAGTTGGACCAACAGTCTTGGCAGTAGATACATATGCGTCAGCAGCATTTTTCACAACAATCTGAGCAGTAGATACAAGTGAGCCAGCAGCATTTGGCAAATCAATCTGAGCATTAGATACAAGTGAGTCAGGGGCATTTGGCAAACCAGTCTGAACAGTATGTGCATGTATAACAGCAGTAATATTATGTTTAGTAACAAAGAGTTTGTGCGATACATTAGCTTGCAAGAGTCTGTTACCCGGCCTAGTGGGGAGTGAAGCATTGTAAACATTGTTAGGCTGGTGTTTGGCATGAGAGCTGAGTAAATAGAGAGTGAGGCAATTGTCTTAGTGCTGCTGGTCAGGGAGCCTGTGAGTATTTTAAATGCCCATGTGCCCCTCTTGGTATGTTGAGCCTGCCTAGTGTCCGGTTTACAGTTTGGCTTTGCAGAAGATGAACTGTAGCCTATAGGGCTAGTCTAGCAGTTATTGATAGGTTGTGGCCGAATGGTCTCTGATGCAATGCGGGACATCTTCTTAGTGGGTGAGAAGCACCTGGAATGCTTGGGCCGAGAGTGGGGTGATGTAAGAAGGCTGGAGATTCCATGTTTTGGGCCTAATGATGGTCGGGGCAGGGCATGCAGACCCAGCAGGTGGTTTATCGTTTTCATTGTCTGTGGACAAGAGGGGTGGGTTATTGGCCTGGTTCGTGCCCGCAGGGAACAATTACAGGTGGCCATGGCTAGTCACGTGGGGGGCAGGCAGACTGCAGAGCTAATTGAGGGCTGGCCTTCCGGAGCCTGGGGCCTGACAGTGAGCTTGTTGATCTGGGCAAGTATGGCATTAGAGCCAGAGGTGGGACTCTGTGAATGTGGCTAGTCATCGCCAGGCAAGCCTGATCACTCTAGGGATAGGAGGTGGCGGTCGAGATCTCATAATGCAGAAATGGCTCTGGGCACTCTGCTTACCTTGACTGTGATATACAGAGGTGAACGCTGTGCTGTTGATAGGCATTGTGCTAGTGACTCTTCGTGCCTCCATGCTACGCCGGCGGAGACTGGCAGAGACTGCTGACGGGGGGCCTTTGCTTCTAGCCTTTGATTATGGCCGGCTGCGCCTCCCGACTTGGGGATCTGCATAGATATGATTTTCCTGGCAGTCAATCAGCAGGCTCCAGGAAGTGTGCTGGAGGCTGGGAGCTTACTGTGGGCTCAGAAACGACAGCGGCCATCTTCACAAGGCTTAGGGGTATCTGGGTAGAAATAAAAATGCTAGCAAAGTCACATCTAGATGAAGCTGGATGATGGTCCCAGGCTCAACAAGGAGATCGGCAGAGACTCATGATGCAGGCTTTTGCTTCTGCCCTTCGATTATAAGGGAAGTGATCTTTAGAAATGAACATTGTCACATTTGAATAATTACCTCTTTGCGATGTTAGGACAAATAATTGCTTCCTTTTTTAGATAGGTTTGTTTTGCATTATAAACACTGCAATAAAAACTGCACTCCCCTTTCAAGATATCTGTGTTTTTTACATGTTTTACCATCGGTGTATTTACATCTTTGTGCATTTTTTTCTGTGCATTTTTCTTTTTTAACGGAGAGCAAGAACCTCATATCAGGCTATTTTTATTTCTTCTCTGCCTCCTTATTCTTGTTTACATCTGTTCTGCTTGTTGCATGAAATATATTCCAAAAGATGTAAATGCACAGATGTAAAGACATGTGACCCTGTTTGTTTTTGTTTGTTATCTAGCCATGTTTCTGTCAGCAATGGCTGAGAACCTTTAGCAAACACAAACCTGACAATGCATCTACCACAACAGAGAGAAACAGAGACCTATATTGAGACATCAAGAGAACAAGAGCGAGAGACAGACGTTGAAAGAGAGCGCAGAGGCAAATCACGCTCGATTGACGAATTATTCATCATCTACACCTAGCTCTGTATCCTTATTCTCCACCGTCCTCAGTTCTATCATAGGTACACAAATCAAATACATCTGCAACTATTTTGTCGCAATATTCAATAGCATCTGGTTACGTCTATAGCACAAAATGACCTGTGACCTAACCCTCACACACCCCAGCAATATTGTTTCCTGATAAGTCTTCAAGGACCAATATTGACTGATCACTGAAATCCACCTCCTTGGATTATGATGTCATCATATCAAGTTTCTTCAAACACTTCATCCAAAGAATTATTATTTTCATCCTTTATACATTCAACTCCTCTCCTCTGCCCCCAATATAGGCGAGATCCTCCCTCTTCTGATGAAAGACAGCTTGGATCTGGATGAACTATCTACCTATTATAAATGATCGCCCCACTCCCTAATCGAAAAGTTCCTAACATGATAACTGGGCAGCGCTTTAAGAGCTGATTTTTAAACATGTTCTACTTCAATTTACCAAGCTAAGGAATCAGAGAACTATAAACATGGCTATGCAAATCCATGTCTTCAATATACACATACTATTTAAGCTAAAGAGTATTTAGCACAGAACATTATATCTCATGTTAGCTGATGTATTGAGTGAAAAGTCCACCCATTTTGTATGTTGTTGAGGAATCACCCACAGAATGCCAAACATCATCAGCTGAGTTTGAACCATTAAAGTTGTAATTGCAAAAATGTAAATTCTTGAAGTCAAGATGGTTGACATGGACCCAGAAAACTGGGTCCATGCATGAACTGTGAGGGAACACATCATATGACCTCAATGTGCTGCATCAAATCTTTTTTTCAAACCGTTTTAAACCTATCAGTCAGAATTCAACCTTTGTTATGAGTCTCAATGGAGCAACCAAGACACAACACCTACTCACTTTGCTACCACCAATCAGGGATGTTTACATATAGTGATGGATGAGATATGAAAACAATCGAGAGGCACTAGCTCAACAGAGGACACTCAGATGAAGGTTGCAGGTAGCAGACAGAGCATTCATGTCCTCCAACAGCCAGAGAAAGAGGGTGCCATATTTTAAAGGGACTAGGTGTTGACTAGGTGTTGATTCATGGTAGAATATGTGAGTCTTGAGGGTGGCTATTAACTGTAAGTGCACTCGTGATGGGAGATTGTTCATTTTAGGGCTAATGATTTTTCACAGTGAGGAGGTTGCAGTAACCATTCGGCAAATCACTGAGAGAACCCATATTCCAATGAGATTATCTGATAGTGAATTAAAGGCCAAAAGAAGCATCCCTTGTCTATGTATACAATGAATACTTCAGAAAGTGAACATTGTGGGCTGGATGGAAAGAAACAAAGTACAACATACTACATGTGACACTTCTTGGGGCTTATGTCAGTTTCTCAACATGATCGAATTACATGCATGGTTAGAAGCTGTGTAAATAAAGGCGGATGTGCCACAGTGTTGCTCATAGGTGGCTTCTGAAGTATGTCACAGAAGGTAGTCTTTTATGTTCATTCACAGAATTGTGGATTTAATAGAGTCGGCATGTCATTGCTATGGCATGCTTCCCTAAAGAGCTTTCCTCTTCAGTGAATGCATGTCTCCGGGAGAGGAATTATCCATGGCCTAGTCATCAGAGTGCTAAGAGTGTTGTCCAAGTGCTCGGCTCAGCACAGCATATGTTTTGTTGTAAGATGGAATGGTTGCTAGGTTGTGCAATTACAGATCAGCCTCTTTCTTCAAACGGTAACTCCACACATTCTTTCTTGAGGGCTAGGCAAGAAGCCCACGCTGTTGCCGAGATACAGAACAGTATGCGTTTGTTTGCTTTGATTTCTCTATATAAAAATTTCCAACAGCCATCACTTGTATTATTTTTACACTTGTGTTTAAAATTAATTTATGAAAAACATCATGACTACAATCCGGCTTACATATGCCGATTAAACTCTTATGATGTATGATTTTCTAGGTGTAATACATTCTTTTAATGCCTGCCACCCATTGGTATTTGGAACAAACTAAAAGCATGCACTGATGATGTCCATCGTACAGAAAGCAGCAATAATGCAGCATGGTTACACAATGCGCGCCACATGCTCGAATGAAGGTCTGGATGACATATACACTTCTATGGCTTATTCATAGTTCAATAGTTCAATGCATCCAAACAAGGAGATAGAAATCCTACTACTACTATCACTACTTCTACTGATTACTATTATTAGTATTATTACTACTACTACGGATTACTAATAATATTATTATTATTATTATGCAGCTGTATTTACACTATTCCGACTTCTACTACTACTGTTTATTATTATTAATACTATTATTATTACCTATATGTCATTTTAAAAAATAAAAGTATATTTTATACTATATACTACAACTATAGTTTATATTTGTATTGTTTTTATAATTTTTATTTATATTATTATTATTATTATTATTATTATTATTATTATTATTATTAGTGTCCTTGTTGTTATGAATGCATTTGTTTATTTTGCATGAAACCCTCAGAAATTCTCCATTTATGGTAAGCTAAGCAACCATAACTCACGCCACCACAGTGCACTGCTAAGAGTAACACCCAGGACATCAAAAATGACATCACAAATGTCATTGATGACATCACTTCTGAAATTACTTGTGATGAAAAGTCCCTACAAGGGGTTGCGTTTATAATGTTGGTAACAAGATGTCAGGGGTGATTGTGTAATGTTAAACATGTAATAACTAGCTAAGAATTCAATACTTGCTACACACCTGTGCTAGTACAAACAATACATATGAAGACCTACAATGCATACAAATCAGAGGCACATACAGGGAAACTAATTTAAGGAAACAGCATCATCAGAAAATCTTAATAGCATTACATTTTATATTCATGTATACAAATAAATTGTGTGTTTGAGGCCTGCTATTGCCCCATGTATGTGCACCATAAGCTGAGAACAAACCCTAAGGAAAGTAATTTAAAAACATAATCGAAGGTTAATGTCTAGATGCACAGCACCTTTTTGAATTTTAATATTCTGAATGTCAATAAATAAAATCACCTGGCCTAGATATTTCAGTGAACAAAAACAAGTGAGCCAGATATGTGATGTCATTAGTGATGTCATCAATGACATTTGTCATGTCATTTTTGATGTCCTGGGTGTTAGTCTTAGCAGTGCACGGTGGTGGAGCGAGTTATGGTTGCTTAGCTTACCATAACTGGTGAATTTATTAGTTTTTTTTTGGTTTTACCTGTAACCATAATGTCCATGTAACAATGTTTTTCCATTGAATTTCATAGGTTTTTACTAGAGCAACTTAACCATAACGTCCCTTTAAAAAAAGTATTTTCACAGAATTTCATAGGCTTTTATCAGGAAGCCCTTAGTTTGTAAAGGTGCACCATACAACATACTGAACCCGCTGGCACCATGTTAATGTGCACAGCAGTCACGGAGCATGCGTCTGGTCGCAGACATCTGGTGGCATCCAACCTGCTCAGAAAGGCAGAGGTTCTCTTACATAGTGGTACCATTCAGCAAACACAAGGAAAATATACAAAGAACACCATGTACGTGAATTGCAAGGGAAAATAGAGTAGGTCTACAAACTGTGTACTTAGGAAAGAAACAGAACAACGTCATAGGGGTTACAGCATAATGGAATGCATCAACAAGAGAAGTGAAGTCTGTCTACAACAATCTTACTGCACTGCTGCTTTATATAGGAACAAAGAACACATGGCTAGAGTAAGGAATGGAACGTACTAACCCCAGAAGGTCACTACAGCATAGTATGTACACTAAAGTTTGTCGGATAATTGAACAGGTGGTGCAGTATACAATAGTATAGAAGCATAACTTTTTTTTGTACGTAGTAATGGCAAGCACCTTACAGTGGCTGGAAGAATATTTCCCTCAAGACGCAATGACATACTATACTAACCCCATTGGTACTCACAGTAGTGTGAATCGTAAATTATGTAATATATATATTGCTTCATATACACGTAACATTTTGTTTTCTGAAGAGAACATATTGGAAAGGAAAGTAAGGCAGCACAATTGGCACCCCTTCCACAACAGCATACAAGCATAGGAAAGGAAAGAAACTCTGTAAATAGCTAAATGGACAGCCTAGAAGCCAAAATGGAAGAATTGGTTAACAATTGTGTCACCTAAAAAGATTGCATACAAGGGTATATTTTGGGCAAAATAAAATAGCATTGCCAGAGCAGCACGTGTACCCCTTCCCCATGTCACAGCATGAGCTCCCCTAAAAATCTGTTTGATGGGAGATTTCACAGTGATACCACAATCCCTTCCTCCCCTCATGAGCAACTTGTGCAAATCCCCAATTCCCCACAGTAAGTATCCACTTCTGCTACCCCATCCCTTTCCTAATGGTGTGTTTGAATGTTTGCAAGTAAACATTGATATTGAAATTGTTGCTGAGTGTATATGTGGTATTGTTTTTTTAAAAATGCGGTTATGACTCAGCTGCACACAGTCCTCGTAGGAATGACCGCAACTAAGCAAAAGGGGGGTGTCCTACAGATACCTCACCTGCCCGGCCTACCCCCAATGGCAATGGATGTATCCGTACGAAGCCAGTACGACCAGCATGTCCGCATCTTGTGCACCACCTATAATTACTTGTGGGAGCAGACGTTTGTTCGTTGCACAAGTACATGCATGTGTATCTGTTCTTCTGTGTCCTGGTAACAGCAACACTGTGCAGCATATGCAAACAAACTTTAACTTATTTGAGCCGCCCACCCGCATCCCACAGGTAGCTATGCATATAAACATCCCACCTGCTATACCCTATAAACACCCGGCGTGTCCCAAAATGGTTGACACATGTGTGTTGCACTATTAATCAGGACAGAAGTGGCAACGGTGTGTATAGGACACCTATGCACATGCACACAACGTATTCTACCCAAAATGCATCCTGTGACAATCCGTCCCAAGGGAGAACAGTGGCAATGTCACCATGTGACCACACCGACAGCCTTTTTTCGGGGACACGATCTGGACCCCTGGACAGCGGAAAAGTACAGTGTTGTGAAATTTACAGAGTGTTTTCCAGAAACTACACGCATACAAACGCACCACAATGTTCCATTGCACATGTATATATGTTTTTGAACAATATAGGCCTTTTTTCCGGGTGCAAGTTCTCCACAGCAGCCCTACAAAAGGCCAAACCCCAGAACTGCTCATCAATCTGTTTGTAGCCTTTCAGAACAGAGTAGCGGCCCATATAGGTTTGAACTGTAATTGATGTTGGACCGAATCTGCTCTGCTGCATTGCTTTTCCATGGGTAGCATGCTGAAAACGGTAGTATGTGGCAGGTGTGTTTCCCCAAGTACGGCGAGGGCCGTGTAGCAATAAAGCAGAAATGTTCCAACTTCCCTTTCCACTTTCATCTTTCCAGCATGCCGTCATTGGGTACTGTTAAATAGTTCCACACACATCCACCAATCACATTGAAGAGCTCTCCATGTAACAGTATCAGTTTTGTACAACATTCCTCTGCATACACCCCACACCCAGAAACGATATTGCGCAATCCCTCAGCCTCCACAATCCCATTTCCATGGCCGCCATCCTCAAAATCCCCGGATGTGGCTTTTGTCCTGCCTGCGGTGTGGGGGGGGAATTGCAAACTGGGTAGGGAGTATGCTTCTAGTGGCGGCTCTGAAAAGAGCCTTTTTTTTAAGGTGCTTCTAGAGAAAAATCTTTTTTATGGTTTTTATTTAATTTTGTGTTTTCTTGTGCTCACATTGTTACAGTAAACTCTTCAACACATCCTATAGATGAGCAATCTAAACAGCAATACCAATGGCCGACAACAAAATGTCATTTGCCTGGAAAAACTCTGCATCAACAACTAATGAGGTCATTGTTGCAGAAGAACATCCCACCAGCGGACAAAAAGTTAGACATGCTTCTGTTGATGAGACCCCTTCCAACGTCTGGCTTGGAACAATATACATTAGCATTGTGCCATACTCTTCTTGGTGTTATGGATAAGAAAAGCACCTGGGCAGTGGAACAAAGCCTCTTCAATACATTCAGCAACCTCTGTAGTTGACAGAACAAACCTAAACAAGCCACAAAACCCAAATGTCTGCCGCTGTAGTGCACGACAACAACATCAACAGAAGCAAAAGTGGCCAGGTCTCTGCAAAGTTCATGCATATCGGCAAAACTGTGGTCATAGACAGCGCACCACAATGCGCCCACTCCTTCCAAACCAAAATTGCCATCACAGTGTCTTTCCTGAGCATATTTGTCAACACAATGCATTTCTCCATGTCAGCCAGCGTAACTTCGCAGAGTAATGTAAAACAGTATGACCACCCCTTCCTGTGAACCACACCATCAGTACCTGATTGGATAATCCCCCCAGTGCCATTTCCATTGTCAAGCATGGTGAGAAGTGTAGAATGTGGCACGTGCGCTTCCCAAAGTACTGCAAGGGCCGCACCACAGTAAAGCAGGAAAAGTCCTTCTTCCATATCTACAATTTTTTGTCCACCACTACCTCATTGGGTACTGTTAAATAGTCACAAACGCATCCACCAATGCCATCCAAGATGTTAGCATCGAGCACTGTCAGTTCTGTGCAACACTTCATGTGTTCCATTACACATTCAACCTACAAATGGCGTGGCATTCGAAAGCACGTCCAGTAGAAAGTCCAGTAAAAGAATGCAAGATTTGTGCATCCACATTCATCCACATGAGCACCCTTCACCACAAAATAGAGGTATGAATACTTTTTCTGCAGTATGTTTACACCTCTTTTATAAGTGCCTCTGTGCACAGTATCTGCCACTGAGCGTCCATTACGTTCTTAAAAAGCATACTGTTTTTTCTCCCATCCCGTACCAGCAAGTGGCACTTCAATGGTATATGATTGCAACATTTTCATTTACCCATATCATCTATTGTAACATTGAAATTCAAACTCTCTTCTTTCCTTCCGACAATGCTACACATGTTTTCCCCACTAACCCATCTCCTACATAAATCGTAAACATATGGCACCAAAACCAGCACTGAATGTATCAAACCAACCTAAAGCAAGTTCCCAAAAGGTCACTGTCTGCACAGCTGTGGTTCCCTCTAGGCTGGACTATTGCAATAGCCACTTTTTAAATCTGCCTGCTTCTACTCTCTGCCCCTGCAACTCATCCAGAAGAAGACTGCACGTCTTGTCCTTGGCCTCAAGCCCAGGGGTCTTATCTCTCCTGGACTGAAATGTCTGCACTAGCTCCCAATGGCTGCAACGAATAAGGTGAACACCCTCTGCATTATGCATAAGGCTGTCTGGGCCCTAAGACCTCAATACCTTCAACTCTCACTTCCTAAATATCTACTTGCTTGAGCTCTTCCCTCATCCGCCTACAAATCCCTCAGGGTCAGTAGCTTCTGCAAGCAACCAGTTGGTGGTAGATCTCTTTCTTCGGCTGGGGCCTCCCGCTGCAACAGTCTCGAGACTCCCTGAAACTTGAGGAGAACCATTGCCAGGACCGGAAGCACTTCAAAGCCTTTCTCTTTGCTTCTGCTTTTTCTCCTCCTCTCCCCTGCTGACTTCCTGGCTGAAACTGTTTCTGCACTGGTTACCTGCCCACTCTCTGATGTCGGCCCAAGGCCACCTCCCCCTCTGCCAGTCACACCACTGCACTACCTTTCTAGCAAACCCCACTCTTGGGGACAGTTTTCTGTATTCCTAACAGTTCCCCCACCACCTGATGTCTGCACTTATCCTTGCACTTGCCACCATCAGGCCGTATTTTTACTTATTGTTATTTGTTCTTCTTCCCATGTATTGCACTTTCCCCTCCCCTTACCCACGCCCTTGGCACGATCTGAGTAACACCTGGCCTAGTAGGTTTGTTGTCTCTGTCTCCCCTCTGTTCCCCCTCCCTTGCCTCATCACACCTTGAAAAACATGTGTATAGGTGCATTATAAATGCCATATCATACAATTGCACATCATATCATATCATATCATACACACATTGCATTCACACAACAAGATGCCTGCCACTTACCTTGTACACTTCCTCACAGTACCCCAATTGCTACAAACTTTTCAAACTTTTCAAAAATCATCACACAAAAGCAGCATTGAATGCATGTTAGCAACTTCAAACAAGTAAATACAGTGCATACAAACACAATGTCTGCCCCTTACTTTGTACACTTCCACCATAACCTTCTGCACTTCTCTTTACAAATAGACCTTTCTGCCACAGTTTTTGCGTACACACCAACACCAGAAACCTTATTGATCAATGCCTTAGCCTCCACAGTCCCATTTCCATGAATGCCATCCTGAAAATGGCCGGATGTGGCACATGTAATCCTGAAACTACCACTTTAGTGGTTCCTCTGAAAATATTTTTTTTGTTGTTTGTTTTTTGTGTTTTTTTTTTACGTGCTTGCAAACAGCCTGTTTTTCCGCTTTGCTTATCCACCTTCAATTGTTACCAAATTATGGTCAACACTTCTTGCACAGTATAAAAGAAAATTGTATTGCCAATGGTGTTAAAAGAAATGCCATTTGCATGGAAGCAGTGTATATTTTGCAACTTCATACTCTCATAGTGGGTGTAAAACATCCCATTAGTGCACATAAATGCAGACATGCTTCAGTTTATAAGACACCTTCCGAACTCTGGCTGGGGATAATTTACAATGGCATAGTCCCATACTCATCTTGGTGGAATGGTAGAGAAAACGGCCTTGGCAGTGGGAAAAATCTGCATCACTGCATTCATCATCTTCTTCAGGTGACAGAGCAAACGTCCACACAAAATGTAACCCAAAAGTAGACCTTCATAATGCACCATGACAACTTGAACAGTAGCCACAGAGGTCACATATCTGCAAAGGTGAACCATCCTGCAGAAACTGCACGCATAGAGGCTTGCCCACAAATTGTCCAGTCCTTCCAACCCAAAATTAGCAGCAACCCCTCTTTGCATGGCATACCTGTGCAGATCTTGTACAAAAGTATCACCCACGATCAGCACTGTGCATCTCTCCTTCTCGACCAACCTCATTACACAGATAGTATTGGGAAAATGTAGTACTGCCCCTTCCTGTGAACCACACCCTTGACATGTGATTCCATAATCCCCACAGTTCCATTTGCATGCCCACCGTGCTCAGAATGGCAGAATGTGGCACTTGTGCTTTCCCAGCTACAGCAAGGGCTATGCCCCAGTAAAGCAGGGACATTTCTTCTCCCCTCTCCACTGTTCTTTTTCCAGCACTCCCTCATTGATTACTGTGAAATATGCATGCACGGATGCAGCAATCACATCCAAGACCTCTGCATCCTACACTATATTTTCTGAACAGCACTTCATTTTTACTGTTGAACACTCCGAGTACATGTCGCGTGTGCTTCCAAAGCACCTCCAGTACAAAGGTTTGGAAAAGAGTCCATGATTTCAGCATCCAAAATAATCCAGTGCGGCACCCATTATGCCTTTGACCATGCAGACAAGAATCTATTGCTTGCCCACACCCAGAAAACCATAATAGAGCCATGCATGCGAACATGTGGGCAGAAACCACAATCCACAAATGTAACATAGCCAGTGGCACTTCTACCCAACCCCACCACCATAACACAATGGTGCATGGAAACATATAACAGTTAGCAGATTCCACAAAGATAGCACTGCCTCCGCCACCCCTACCCACTTCCATTCACAAAGTAGTGTGTCACTGCCAACCAAACCACACCATCTTCACCACATTGGGCCTACTCCCAGGAAGCTGTACAAACCAGAGCATCCAAGGACAAAGGAGAATCACTTCAACCCTACCCTCTTCTATACTGACAGTGTTCCAACACTGCTCCGAGTGGGCACACTGCAGGACTTTTTACTGCACAATCTCCAGCCATACCCCGAGAACTGTAGGATATTCTAACCATGACCACACCCAGGAACCAACAATATATGCATGTCAGCTCACTTCTGGGGCTCTATGAACAGTAAAATGTGTTCCACAACCATTCTGTAAAGGTGACCACCCTCTGAGAGATGCAGCCAAAACTGCATTGCTGCGGTGGGTATGGTGAGGGCCTGGTTTTTGGGTGCATGGCCTACAGCCTTTGGCCATACACCCAATAGTCTAGGCCTTGGCCACACGCACTGCAACATAATCCATGCATGCATGGCATCATGCCACCAACTTCCACACTCCACACATGTAACACAGCTACCCGCACTCCTACCCAAGCGCTGCACCATTGTACAGCTACGCATATAAACATGCAACATTTAGCAGAATCTACAAACATAACACAGCCTCCGGCACCCCTCCCCACTTTTATTCACATATGATGGTGTTACTGCCAACCAAACCAACCAACAATACATGCATGTCAGCTGACTTCTGGTGCTCTATCAAGTCTAAAATGTTCTCCACAAACATTCTGTAAAGGGAACCACCCTCTGAGAGATGTAGTCTAAAGTGCATTGCTGCGGTGGGTGTGGGCAAGGCCTAGGCCATTGTATGCATGACGTAAGGCCTGCGGCCTTTGGCCATGCACCCAATAGTCTAGGCCTTGCCCACACCCACCACAACGTAAAGCAGCCATGCATGGCAACATGTTACCAAGTACCACACTCCACACACGTACTGCAGCCACCAGCACTACTACCCAGCCTCTGCACTGTAATACAGCTATGCATGGAAACATGTAACATTTAGCAGAATCTACAAACACAACACAGCCTCCGGAACCCCTACCCACTTTCATTCACATACTATGGTGTTACTGCTAACCAAACCAAAAAAAAAATCACAACAGTGGCCCTGCTCCCAGCACTCTGTCCAGTGAACACAACCAATACTTCATTGTGCAGTACAGAAGTCAGCATCCTCGCAAGGGACACTACAGAATCCAATGAAATATGCAGTTCACCTCTATCCACCCCTATGCACAAACTATCTAAATTTTGCACCCAGTTCACACACAATGCGGTATCCAAGCACATAGAAGATGCACTTCAACCCTAACCTCTTCTATACTCACAGTATTCCAACACTGCATCTAGTGCACACACTGCAGAATTGTTCACTCCATTAGCTGCAGGCATGGAGTAAACACTGTAGGGTGCGCTAACAATCACCACACCCATGGAATTAACAATGTATGCAATGCTGACGAACCACACACAGAAGGCAACAATGTGAAACCTAATTACAACCACAGCACATAGTTGTCAGTGCAAGGCCTCCATCCATGCATCAAATGTGCTACGGGCTTACCACATGCAAGACACCGTAGTACACGCTACCTTACAATGTTCATGTCATGTGCAATGCACTCCCCTTCTGCAATTCAGCTCCCACCAGTCACCACCGTAAGAGGTCGCCGCACCAGCTATCTTGCCGTAACGAAGGCTGCCTGCATTCAGCATACATGGTAGTCGGCTGTGCAGGAACCCACAAATTGGCACTGTATGCCACGGAAGGCCATGCACCCAAAAACAAAGGTGTAGTACCCCGCCTTGGGTGTGTCATGCTGCAGTGGTTGTGGCCAGGGCTTAGAGTCTTGGATGCATGGCCGTAGGTATTTTGGGAACCCGGACCCAGAATGCGGTAAGGGGGTATCTTGTAATGAGGCCCATAGACTTTTCGATGTATAGCTGCAGGCTGTATGCCTTACACCCAAGTGTGTAAACTCTACCCACAACCACTGCAGCATAATATATTCATACATGACACCCATACAATCGACTATGTATGTGGTCGGTGTGGGAGGCTGTAGACTTTTGGGTGCATGGCTGTAGGCTGTTGGCCGTAGGCCATACTTGCAAAGCTTTAGGCCCTGCGCACAACCACTGCAGCATGTCACATCAATGGGTACACCTGTACTATTCACTATCTCTAATATGGTTGTGGGGAGTGTGTAGAGTCTTGGCTGCATGGCCAAAGGCCATGCACCCAAGAACAAAGTTGTAAACACTGGAGCTATAAACCACTTCATACCCACACATTGAAATATGTATGGATATACACCTAAGACTTTAGGCCCTGGTCACAACCACTGCAGCATATCACAGCTATAGATACATCCATAGTATTGACCATCAGTCAGGTGGCTGTGGGCAGGGCCTGCAGTCATGGGTGCATGGCTGAAGGCCATGCACTCAACAGCACATTCATACTTAGTGTTGTTAAAAGCACAATGGGTATGCTACGGTGTGGTAGTTGTGGCCTAGATGTAGAGTCTTTGGTGCATGGCCGAAGGGCATGCAGCCAAGAACAAAGTTATAAGCACTGCAAATGTAACCCACTATGGATTTTATATGCTACATACCCATACAATGAGAAATCTATGGATTTACCGCCAAGTCTGTAAACTGTGGCCACATCTACTGCAGCATATTACAGGTATAGGTACACTCGTACTATGAAACATTACTCAGGTGGTTGTGGGGAGGGTGCATCATTTTGGTAGCATGGCCAAAGGCCCTGCTCCCTAAACCAACTTTATACGTACCGAAATTATATGCCACAATGGTTGTGATATACTTTGGTGGTTCTGGGCAGCACCCAGAGGCTTTGGTGTATGGCCAAAGGACATGCACCCAGCACTGAAGTCATAAGCAGTGAGGTTATAAGTGAACATGGGTGTGGTGTGGTGCGGTGGGTGTGTGCACGTCATAGTGTCATGGCTGCATGGCTGCAGAGCATGCACCGAAAAGTACACTTAGAAGTTGTGAAAATAGAAGCAGCATGGCTTTCATATGGAGTGATGGTTCTGGGTAGGACCTATAGTCTTGCTTGATTGGCTTTAGGGTGTAGGTGGTAGGTTGTTCATCAAAGATGCTAGGCCTGCCTACAGGCTCTGTACCATATTATTGCCATAGAATAGCCGTGTACATTCGCATATGTAAGAAATGACTGTGATTATACTTACTGTTTAATTTGTTCAGAATCCATACATGTGTTACATGATTGCTGTACTTGTCGAAAGTAGCCTTTTTTTATTTCTGTTATAAAAGAAAAAAAGCATGTTAGTATTTGCATTTTATAAAGATTTGGGAAAAGTAATGTAATATCAGGAATCGAGCAGTTGAGCGCCCTATCCTTTTCACTTCTGAAAGTTTGTCAAAGCGAATATTGACAAACTGAATGTTGGTGTCACTTGGGTATGACTGAAAGCCAACAACTGTACCCAGTGCTCCATTCACTACCCCTTGCTCAACGTCAAGGTTACGTTTAAGCATTACTCTACAATTTAAGGATCATTTTAATATTTTTTCCAACCCAGCTGTGTTGGAGATTGAATTTTCTAAGCTATTTAGTCTTGTTGTGGCTTGCTCACACATGGGTAGTGTCATGCCATGTACGTCTAGTTTGTCTGTGGCGCAAATTTCCATTATTGGTTGCATTTCTTTATTTAACATTGTTTCATTGAATTTGAAACAACTTGAAAGAGTTGGCATTAAGGCCATACAATTGAGATTTTTGTGCGCTAATTGTTCCATAACATCAGTAGCACATGCATTATCGCCATAAAGTGCATGAATTTGCCGGTTTCTCAATATTGCTTGTGCTTCTTGAGCTTGTACACCAACTCTAATATTTTTTTAAGGATGTTGGCATAAGTGAGATCTGCAGATTGCCACATGTTTTCTGTTAATTCTCTGCATTGGAAATGTTGCCAAAGGTTGACATTTCCTATGCTTCCAACTGTTTTGAGGCAGAGTTTGTGTCCTAAGGTTTTAAACATAGGTTCCCCTTTCACTGGTGTCAATTGTAGAAGATCTCCGAAAACGATAATGTGTTTCCCTCCAAAGAGTTCTTCGTAGTTTGTTTTCAGTACTTCTTGCAATCTGAGGTGAATCAAAGCTAACATTAGGTTGGAGACCATGCTCACTTCATCTATTAGTAGCATTTTCATTTGCTTTAATATTCTGTGTAGTTCCATTGCAGTTTCTGCAGAAAGTTTGTAATAGTCTAATTTGTTTTGGTGTTCTACTGGAAGAAGTAGTAATCGGTGTAAAGTGACACTGCCTATGTTGTAGGCAGTAAAACCTGTGGGGGCAGTTACAACCGCTGACAATTTGCTGTTTGTCAATTGCTGAAGGAACTTGCTGATGATTTTGATTAAGAATGTTTTTCCTGACCCAGCTTCACAACTGATGTACAGTAGTATTGGTTTGTAATTTTGGCAGGTAAATTCTTTATTTTCGTGCTGTACACCATGTAGTATTTGTTTTGTTACATCTGATCTTTGTTAAGTTTTGCTTGTTGTACAGTTAAGCCTTCTATATTTTCTTGAAAATGACACATGGTGTTTTCCACTTCTGTCATAGCTAATTTTGCCTCATTTGTTACTAGTGGCTCTTGGCTTCCTGTTACAGAAGGTTCACTACTGTCGGAAGAGTCCTTATCTGGTTGGGCCTGAAGTTCTTTCTCGTTTTGCTGTTCATTGTGCAACATTGTTTTGGTTGCGTAAAGCTCACATCGGTGATAGCGCTTTCATTTGCTTTGAAAGCATCTTCATAGCAGTCATAGTTATCTAGTATCTCTTCCTCTTTTCTCCATGGTTTATAAAGTTGTAGCAGAGAGATGTAATATAGTTCTTTCTGTTGAGGAGTTTTTAATGACAATTTAACATGATTTATTAAGCTACGTTTGGTAAATTTAACTAAGCTACCTTCGCAATCTGTGACTCTATTTCTGCCTATGGTTTTATCAGGTTTTATATTATTTTTGTATGCAAGGTTTTGAGCTATGTGGTATAGACACATGTTTTCCAAAGTCATACTCCTTTTCTGATAGTATGTGTCCAGTAAAAAGTTTTTTTAAATGTCTTCGCTGTTGGGATCATTTCTGGCAATTGTTTCTATGTCCTCATATGATTTCAGAATTCTTTTTCTACATTTAGCAGGACCAAGACTTAAGCCAAACTATGTTGTCTGATTTTCCATACAAAGCAATACCTTTTAAATGATCTGCCGCTTCATAGACACCACATTCTCTATGAGAGAGCATTTTTAAGCCTAGACTGTACAGTTTCTGAGATAGTGTTTTGTCTGATGATAGGTCATCTCAGAGGTTTTGAAGCTCTGTTTTTTCTGCTTGTGTTAAGTAGGCTGTAGCATATCATACAACAGCAGTGACATTGTCTGCAATGTACTGCACATCAAAACCTGGGATCTTGCGAATACTTTCGTAATGAGCGGTATTCTGATGCTGTAATTTGAGTGGGTCTATCATCATATCTTCCACCTTTGCCAGTATGAAATAGCAGTAGAAAAGCATGTGCTTCTATTCTTTTTCCCCATATGCTCATTGGTGAACCTTTGGTTTGTCGCATTTGGTAAATTTCTAGTGCATCATCTATGCTTTCATTGGAATGCAATGGATGAATTGTGCACTGGTCCAAAAGAGTGGATACTGCAGCAGGAACCAGAAGTTTGAATTGTCCAGTTTCTGTTGCCTCTTCAATTATTTCAGTTGTTTCCCTTAAGCTTTCTTCAATATTTATTTCCTTGTAGTATTCATTATTGTCTTTTAGATATTGCAAGACTTCTCTAACTGTATGTAAGTCCACCAGTCGTTGCCAAATTTTTTTGTCTTTTGTTGGTACACCATTTACCAAGACAATTAAAGGATGCTCTATTGAACGTTACACTCCTAGAGTGTGTACATTTTCTGTTGGATCTAATGGCATGTAAACTACTTTGCCATGAATGTCTTTCACCAATTCAGAGGGAGGTACGTTTGCTGTTTTTGGATGAAGGCATATAATTGCTTGAAATGGGTGAACTGTTTGAATTATGTTGCTTTCATACAAATTGAGTTGTTGCAGACTTTTTGGTAGTGGGAACAATTCCAAATTATTTGTGATAGCATGTGAAGGAGTTTGGTTGTTGTCTAGTTTTGTAGTGCAGTAACTGCAACATATTAGTGGTTCATTTATTTGATATTTGTTTTCGGCTAAAAGGCAGAGAGCTAATTCAAACCATTTGGAATCTTCATTGTCTTCTGTTTTGAATGCTACGTCTATATTTTTTGTGTTCCTTTTGTAAAACGTTCTGCGGCAACACACACACATGGGTTGGTATTTCAGCTGACACACTTTTAAATGTTAGTATTTCTTTTTTGTATGTGTGTAATAGAAAGGTTGCTATGTGCAGAATTGTTGGTACTCTGTTCTACAACTATTGCATTTTGTAAGTGGGTTTCACTTCCAAAATATTTTCTCTGAATACGGTCCATTTCTTCTTGTAGATATTTGGGTGTACCATGCAGAAGAGTGTTATTTAAATTGGCTAATTCTGAAGCTGGACTTTTAGCATAGTACATTTTATACACTAGATTTCTTACATTTGCATGATGTATTGCTATCCTTTTGATATCATGGAAGGTGCTTTTGCAAATAGGTCCAGAAATGCAGGCTAATGAATGTCCTTGTAGTCCTGTGTATTTGCGCACATTAGACAGATATCTATATTTTGCAGCACTTTAAATTTAATTTTGTCTGTACATTTCACATACTGATTGAGGAACTGACGTAAAGATTTGAATAATTTGTTAGGAATGGCACACATTGATGTGCACGGCCAGTTGTACACTGGACGGTCTGGTTCAGTCGAAGCAAGAGGTAATTCTGAGTTTTCAAGGGAAACTTTTGTAAGTAGTGTTTCTTGTTCCATGTTGCTGTAAATGATTTTTTCATACCCTCGTCCACTGCTATGGATGGCAATTATGTTTGTTTGATTTTGTTTGTATGCTTATTCATTAAAAAACGGTTCTGTGGTTATTGTGTGACTCCATTCACCTCCACAAATATGGAAGAAGTTATTTTTGTTCACATTCCGTTTATTGATACGTTCCTTTTGTAGTTTGGGACTTAGTTTTGTTAGTGGTTTCATCCTATGTAATACTAATATAAAAAGCTTTCTTTTCAGAAGGAGTGCACTGTCTGCAAGAGCTTGTAAGATTAATTTTCTATGGTAGATTTTAAGGGTTGACGAAGATTTTGGTCCTCTTCTTATTAGATTCTGAAGGACCCGATGGCGAAACATTTTGGCTAAAATACTTTTTTTACTATAATTTCTTGTCACTATATCAGGATTAATAGTAGCATTGTTAGGAATACTGGCAGCCCATTTTTTGTGAGGAGTTTTGTCTTTCGTGCCACATTTTGTTGGAGGAGGTAAAGTTCTGGTAGTTGAAGCTTCCTTTGTTTTGCTAAATTACTTTGCTAGCTGTATTGTTCCAACATTCTCTATAAGCTCTGTTACAGATGGATGGTTAGGTTGGACACTTTTATTTTTATTGGCTCTATTTCTGCATTCCTTTCTATGGACTTGCTTTTTGGTAGGCATTCTTTGGGGTCTGTAGAAAAAAAGAAGGCATGGTTTGGTGTGTTGTACAATGTATGTGTACTGTGTGCATGTGTGCATGAGTTTAATGGGGAAGCTCTTTGTGGTGGTGTGTGAATGTGCATTGGTCTCTTGCAATGATTTGGGGAGGATATTTTTTGGTATGTATACTACTAAAATGTGCTTCAGTTGAGAATACAAAGAGGCCTAGTGGTGAGGAGATGCATTAATAGTAAACGTAATGGCATTAAATTGAAACAGCTATTTATTTTCTAGTACTAACATTGTAAGGCGTTTGTGTGTTATTTGGGTTCCAAACAGACAGGGATTTGTGAGCCATTCTGCCTGTTTATCTGTGTTTAATAAATGAGAATTTGTGGGTAGAATGGTTCAGAAATCACTGTTTGGTTTGGTGCGCAAATTAAATACATGACCCACACACTCTGTTTCAGGAATAGTTAGAATATAAAGGTTGTACTGTACTTACTTTTTTTTGCAGAATGACCAGATTTCTTCGGATATGTCATTTGCAATGTAGATGCTGTTGATTTTCAGGACAGTAGTCTTCACTGCGATTGTAAAAAGAAGAAGTTAGTAACTTTGTGTGTTTAAAGCAGTGATATTACTGTACACGTCAATTTTGAATCTGTCGTCAGAGAACTCTCCTTTGATATATAACACAATGCATGTGTGCATTTCACTTCACTATGTGCTGCCTTTGTATGTTACTTGAGTATGTTAGTTGCAAGTGCTTTAGAAATGAGTACAATTTTAAGATTATGAAAATACCTTGTTTCTTTTAAGCTGCGTTGTGTATAGCAGAGAGGTTTGTAAGCGATAGCTCATTATAGTTGCTGGGAAAAATTTCAGTAGTTTCTTATTATAAGTACGATTTCGAAAAATCGGGAGACCCTCAGAGGGCCATGTCACCACAGCAATCAGGAGCGTTTATTTTTCTCATACAATCGTATTGAAAGTAGCATTGATATAGGCGGTATACAGTAAAAAATGTTGCCATTTTCTAATGAAAAATCTAGTTTCGTACTACATAGGGAATGTTGTAACGTATGTATAGTTTATGCGGGAAACATTAAGAAGTAGTGCAATTTGTTAATGTACAATCGGACATCTTGCACTTAAAGGGGGGCGTTGGTATGTATTGGCTATGCAGATTTAGTGGCATTAATTTGTTTAAATGAAATCACACGGGTTGTACATGTTATCTGATTAAAATATGCATAACTGTGCTTTATACGCGTGTCCGCATCGATGGAGCTGTACATAGAAATCTGCGACACTAGTACAGTACTTTTCGAAGTAGGTGCTTTGCAATGATATGCGCCTTGTACTTAGAGTGATCAATAGTACATTTGAAGTGCAAAATTTTGATGACGGAGTTAGATGTACGGATGTTCAATCTGATTGGTGGATGGTTGTGTGACTGCTTAGCTGTGTCCAATGAGGGAATGGATTTGTGAGTGATGTGGAAAGGGTAGAAGGACTAGTTAAGAGTTACGTGCTGAATGTACACAACGCTTGTGTGCGGGTAGGGCGTGTCACATATGGATTTCTACAGTAAATCTAGCATGGAAAGGTAACTGTAGCCATCACCCAATCAGATGTTCCCATTGCTCTTTTGTGTCGAAGGATGGTGCGTATACTGAAGATGGTAGAGGTGCAGAGGGTGAAGGTTTTGGTAGTTGAAGATATTGTTGTGCATGGTTTACAGCACTATGCCGAAAGTGGGAATGTAGCGCACCATTTCGATGTGAGAGTAGAGGTGGTGTGGAGCGCTGAGACTGATCGCAATGTTGCGGCAATTCTACGAGTTTGCACCGAGATGCATGCGATGACCACTCCTCATGTGGTGATTTTTCACTACGGTGCTTATCATTTGGGCTACGTCAGTGCACATACTTTGTTGAACGACATGGAGCAGTTGGGGCAAGCAGTCATGAACATATTTCCAACTGCGAAATTAATTTTTTCTGGGTTACTCCCTAGAGGAAAATGGGACAACAGTTCTGTTTTCTTTCCACTTCAAGGAATTGGGAGGTGTATCATCAATGGCGGCATGCATGCTTTTATGTTTCGCGCCGGTATGTTTTTCTGCAGCCACGAGAACATTGTTCCCAATAATGCGGCTTATTTTGAAGCAGATGGTGTTGCATTATCTTCTTTGGGAAATGCCATGTTCTTTTGGAATGTGAGGCTTGCTTTGGAGAAGGTTCTGTAATGGTTGTACGAGTATAGTAAGAAGAAAACATATTTAAAAAATGCAAAATAACAAATGTCTGTAAGGCATCTGCCCAAAAAATAAAAAAACGGCTCTTTTCAGAGCCTACCTTAAAGGGGAAAAGGGGAATAATATTTAAATGTACAGTGCTCACGCTCTCATCCTGTACGTGTCCGCAAACATGACGGTAGTTTGCAGGCGGCACTGATTGTGGGGTGGAGACGCATGCAAATGAGAATGTGTGAAGCTAGGGATTGGTCAGTAAAGTTCAGTCGGTGTGTTTTGTACAGAGACAATTAGTGTGAACTTGTTTTCCCTGACAGGAGACCTGACAGCCATGGCTCTGTGTGCTCGAAAACAGATTATTTGGATTTTGGGAGTCTCATGGATATATTGGTTGAAGGTGCATGCTGAAAGTTGCAGACTATGTGCAGATCTTGGATTTCCTAATGTAGAAGTATACTGGCATGGCGTGAGTGGAATGAGGTGGCTGGACTTGGTACCTCTCTGTGCAAATTTACAGACAGAGCGTCATCCGGACATAGTTATTATTCATTGCGGTGGAACAGTTTAGGCCATGTGTCTGGAATTTCTTTGCAATTTGCAATGAAGAAAGGATTTGCAAAGGTCATGGACATGTTTCCAAATTGCCACATTTTTTTTTCCCATATAGCACAAAGACAGATATGGTTGCGTTCCTCTGCATTTGGTCCACAAACGGAGAAAGCGAGGCACAATGTGAATAAGGCTGTTTGTGCCTTTCTAAGAGATGTTGGCATGTCCTCATCCCACAATGAAAACATTTTGTTTCATAGTTCTTTACTTTTTCGTACAGATGGAGTCCATCTCACATATGCTGGCAGTCAGATCTTTCTTGGCAATGTACAAAATGCTTTGCGATTTTTTTTGACATCATAGTCACCTATTTCACGATCTGTTTTCTCTAACCTAAATTTCTTGAGGGATACACACCACCACTGAAAGGCTCTTTTCAGAGCCACCACTTACTCCCAGCAAAAAAGTCCATTGATTTTGTTATGCTTACCCTGTGTCTGTCCGTGGACATTTAAAAAAATGGCCTACAACGGTCACTTGATAGTTCTATTGTTTAACTAAGAAAGGCGGCTCTGAAAAGAGCCTTTTTATACATTTTTGTAATTTTTCCAGTTTACTACTTTTGACGACATGAGACACTATGAGAGGAAGGCAAAGGAAGGTAAGGAAGGGACACCAACCACGGGGATAAGAAGGGGCAGATGGAGAAAAATATAGGGTGGCCTTAACTTAGGTAGGGAGCAATTTTTCTGGTGCTCCGTGACCGTAGCCTCAAAAGCACTTCTAAGACACTCCCCCTGCAGAGTACTGCATCACAATACACACACAATTTTGTGACCCTCGAAAGGTAAGGGTCAACAGCATTGCGAATGGCTTGTGAGGCAGCTGGAGGGATGCGCTCCCCCACAGGAGTGTCTCTTGTGGTGAGAGGATCGGAAACGGAGGATGCTGTGGAGGAATTCAATCACTACATTCTTCGCATGGCATCACCTTGCGAAAGTCCGCACTGTGGAATGAAGTTAGGTGGCGCTTCATGGTTGTCGTACCAAAGCTGTATGCACCAGCTCTCCCGCGACTGAACACCAACTGGCAGTGATTACACTTGACAAAGTTCGAACGTGCTTTCGGTACGTTCCCTAAAACGGAAAACAACCTCCACTCCCACGACTCTCGCTGAGTGTTAGTAGTGCGGAGTTCCTCCACCTCATTCTTTTCTTCCTCTTCTTCTTCAATCTCTCCATCCTCACCCGTATAACCCTCTGCAGGCCCTTAGGGAGGTGGTGGCAGTGGAGGGTTTGGGGGTGGTGCTGAGGCTAATGCAGCAACAGCAGCCATGGATGCCATAAGGATTATTTAACTAATGGTCGCTACAGTAGTAAAGGCAGCAAACCTCTAACTGCCATAGCCAGAAGCACAATGAAGATGAGCTTGGGGGTGTGGCCATTTATAGGGGTCCAAGGATACGGCTCGTGACCATATTGCTCGCTGAAAAGCACTGCAAAAATTGAAAATGACACATTCACAGGTGGAGCTATTGTATGGGAAATGCCAAATGGTGATTTTATACTGAAAAATAATTTCACAGGTATGTGTAAGTTATTTTGCAATGTTGCGGAAGCAGACAAAGTGCGCAAATTAGTCCACACGCTCAGCGTGGATGCGGTCACATGATGACATCCTGAACACATCCGCGAGGGAAAAGCATGCCTGGATGACAGCAAATGCAGACTAAGAAACGTGCGCATGCCCGCCAGTGTTCTACGGACAGTGTTAGGGTCCTGCGACTAATTAAAAGTGCGACACAAGTGAGATGGACAGTTAGGGATAGGCGGGATGTTCTGCCATGATGCCTACCTCCAAGGAGCCAGGTCCGACCCAGCGACCCCAGAGGCAGGCATCATTTCCCCCAGGGGAGTGCCAGCGGGCCCAAGCTGGGGCCCTTTGGACGTGTGTTCAAGTGTTTTAATGTGCACTTACCTGATGCAGACCATGCTGCCACATCCAGGCCCTTTTGAGGCCTGAATGGAACTACTTTACCTGTGGGACTACTTTCCACCCGGTGTGGTCGGGGAAGGATACATACCTGATCGGAGGAAGGGTACACACTTGGGACTTCTTCCAAAGCTATTTAAACCACACCCGATCAGCAACTCACGCTTCGCGTTGTTCTGCTCCTCGCAGCTGGACGCTCACCGTGTCAGCTCCTGCATCTGGACTTCAGCCACGCCTGTCAGCATCCTGGGTCACCTGCAAAGGGAGACAAGAGACCTTACCAGCTAAATCTGCACCACAGAGATATCACCGACGATCCTGAAAGGGAAGACATTATTTTTAAAAGAATTTCGTTACGATCGCTGCAGCGCTGCATTTCACTCACCTTTCCTGGGTTCCTCCATCTTCAGCAGCGATCATCCGGATACACAGCCACTTCCCAGAGCCCAGAGAAAAGACAAGAATAAGAGGTGAGAGAAGGAAGGGAATAAGACTTACCTGCTGGGTCATTCCCATTTCATTTCGGGTCTTGCCGCTTCCAGGCATTTTCCGGACCCCGGCCCCTATGGGGAAAAAAGACAAAGACATTGAATGAGCGTATGCAAAGACAGTTCCCGAGCGCTCATCCAGAACTAACCTGCCATTTACTGGAACTGGAACTGCACGTTTCACTTCGGGTCGGCGCCATATCTCCGGCATTCCGAATCCCGGCCCCTAAGGGGAAAAAAGACATAAGCATTAGCGCTTGCAGCAAAAAGACAAAGAACATTATTATTAAGCTTGGACTTTTGAACTTGCAACAGAACTTTTACAGAGCCTTACCTGAATAGTCAAGCTTACCTGAACTCCCAACAATCCTCAATCCAGTGAAGTAACTGGGTTTCAACGCGCCCCTGCATCAGAAGAAGGATGGAGAGCTCATCCTTCCTGACCCTAAGGTGAGACTTCACGGGGAATCGTGGAAGGGTATCGTGGAGAGTTGGAAGAGAGTGGGAGGCTTGAGCATAACTCAGTCAGTAGGTAATACTCCCTTTTCACTCACAGGGGAATATTCCTGCGAGCAGGAGAAGCCAGAGTAGAGGGCCCTTCCTGTCCATCTTCAGAGTCCTGCGCTTCACCATTGAAGAAGCATCAGCACTCGAAGCCAGACCTGCGCCTCCGTGGGAATCAGGTGAGCTTTACAGAACGCGAAGCCCACCCACAATTTCCCACCCCGGCGCTATGGAGACTTCCGAGACTGACCAGCTGGCCAAGCTTTTGGGGGAATTACGGGCAGAGGTGCACTCAGCCCGCCAGGAGACTAACGCTCTCAAAAGAGAACTGATTTTATCCAAGGAAAGAACAGATGACCTAGCCAAAAGGTTATTACAGGCCCAGGCAGAGCACACTCCTTTACCTAATTCCGGAGACATTTCCACATCAATGGGTTTGAGTAACCCGGTACAAATTAATCTACCTGGACACATGCCTTTGGCCCCGCCTGAACGTTTTGCGGGGGATCCCAAGAAATATGCCGTCTTTATGAACCAATGTCGTTTACACTTTCTATGCAGACCCGGAGCCTTCCCTAACGACCAGACCAAGGTAGCCTTTATACTATCTTACCTCAGTGGCAGTGCTACCGACTGGTCTATTCCATTGGTAAATCAGGATGATCCCATTCTCCAGAATTTTCAGGGCTTCCAGGCCAGCATGGAAAGATTGTTCGCTCGACACTCTCAAGGACAGGCCCTTGATAACGAACTGCTAACCTTACGACAAGGTAATCAGGATCTTCTGTCCTACATAGCCACCTTTAACAGACTGGTTGTGGAAACTGGATGGCGAGAAAGCAAAAGGATCACATTGTTTCATCGAGGCCTGCGCGGAGAGCTTAAGGATGTTCTAGCTCAGATAGTAAACCCACCCCAGGTCTGCGCAGACTACATTGACTTGGTGGTTCAACTTGATCACAGACTTCAAAATAGAAAAGCAGATCGGTTCAAGTATGAAAACCGAGCACCGATCAAAACCCACGCTAACTCCAAGAGTACCGACGTTTCTGAACCTATGCAAATCGGTGGTGTTAAAGGACCATTAACGCAGAAAGAACGAGAGAGAAGGCGGCAAATGCAACTTTGTCTGTATTGCGGGACTTCCGGTCACTTTCTTCGAAATTGTCCAGTTAAACCACTTAAGAAGGTGGTTGGAGCTACTGATAACGAATTAGTGACACCTGATTCGGGAAACGACCTAGCCCGGCAAGCGTAGGGGTCCGCTTGCCGAGCTTGAAAACTAACTCTTTGACCTCACTTTTTGTCATGCCAATGGTGCTCGTGGATCCAAAACAGCCTCAGCAGTTGCATGCTATAAAAGCATACATCGACAGTGGAGCTATTGGAAATTGCATAGACCGTGAATTGGCTTCCAGGATTAAGCTTCCTCTCCGCCCGAAAGTAATCCAAGATGTCATTACTACAGTAGATGGAACCGAAATAGCCTCAGGGCCTGTAACGCATTCCACTGTTGAAGTGACACTGGTGGGTCAGGATGGACATCGGGAAGCAATCGTGTTTGATGTGATCAAGGCCCCACAATTTCAAGTAATTCTTGGAATTCCTTGGTTAGAAACACATAATCCCAGAATTGACTGGCGAGCAAAGAAGATAAGTTTTCCTGATTGTGAACCAACTTGTTATCCAAGAAATCCAGCTATGGGTCTAGCCTCAGCAACTTCCACCCCTCTACAGCTACCGTCAGAATACCAAGAATTCCAAGACGTTTTTCAGAAAGAACAGGCTAACACGTTACCTTCCCATCGGTCTTATGATTGCCAAATCGATCTGGTACCCAATGCTCAACTACCTTGTAGTAGGATTTATGCTCTTACGGAACCTGAGAACCTGCATTTGCGTCAGTATTTAGATCAGTACCTAGCCAATGGTTTTATTCGCCCGTCCAAGTCTCCTGTCTCTTCAGCTCTGTTCTTCGTGCCGAAAAAAGAAGGCGACCTTAGAACGTGTATAGACTATCGCGCCCTAAATCAAATAACGATTAAGAATCGTTATCCTCTGCCCTTGATCCCCGAGCTTATCGACCAGGTGAAAGACGTTTGTGTGTACACCAAGTTAGATCTCTGAGGAGCTTATCACCTGGTGCGCATAAAATAAGGCGACGAATGGAAGACTGCATTCCGCACCAAGTTTGGGCTCTTCGAATATCAGGTGATGCCCTTCGGTTTGTGCAATGCACCTGCCGCCTTTCAGTACTTTATGAATGATGTTCTTCGGGAACTTAACGATGTCTGTGTCATTGTTTACATTGACGACATCCTGGTGTACTCTTCTTCAGAATCTGATCACAGAAAACATGTTAGGGCAGTTCTTGAGAAACTGCGCCAGCACAGATTATTTGCAAAACTCGAAAAATGCGTTTTTCATAACACAGAAGTTGAGTTTCTCGGATTCATCCTGACACCTCAAGGAGTCCGAATGGACTCGCGAAAGGTGGACGTCATCCTCAAATGGCCATCTCCAAGCTCGGTGAAGGGAGTTCAGAGCATGCTCGGCTTTGCCAATTTCTACCGAAGATTCATCCCGGAATTTTCCCGAACAGTCCAACCCATCACCGCTCTCCTAAAGAAAAACAAACGCTTCGAATGGACTCTTGAGGCCGAACAAGCCTTCCAGGACCTGAAAACCAAATTCACCTCTGCACCTGTATTGAAGCACCCGCAACCAGATCTCCCGTACATAGTGGAAACCGATGCATCCAGTTCGGCCATGGGAGCTGTCATGTCGCAAAGAGACCCAAAAACTAACCAACTACACCCAGTGGACTTTTGGTCCAGAAAATGTTCTCCTCCTGAAATCAACTACGCAATTACCAATAAAGAGTTACTGGCCATCAAATCTGCTTTCAAGGCTTGGCGTCACTACCTTCTCGGGGCAAGACACACCATCACCGCATTTCGTTACGATCGCTGCAGCGCTGCATTTCACTCACCTTTCCTGGGTTCCTCCATCTTCAGCAGCGATCATCCGGATACACAGCCACTTCCCAGAGCCTAGAGAAAAGACAAGAATAAGAGGTGAGAGAAGGAAGGGAATAAGACTTACCTGTTGAGTCATTCCCATTTCATTTCGGGTCTTGCCGCTTCCAGGCATTTTCCGGACCCCGGCCCCTATGGGGAAAAAAGACAAAGACATTGAATGAGCGTATGCAAAGACAGTTCCCGAGCGCTCATCCAGAACTAACCTGCCATTTACTGGAACTGGAACTGCACGTTTCACTTCGGGTCGGCGCCATATCTCCGGCATTCCGAACCCCGGCCCCTAAGGGGAAAAAAGACATAAGCATTAGCGCTTGCAGCAAAAAGACAAAGAACATTATTATTACGCTTGGACTTTTGAACTTGCAACAGAACTTTTACAGAGCCTTACCTGAATAGTCAAGCTTACACGAACTCCCAACAATCCTCAATCCAGTGAAGTAACTGGGTTTCAACGCGCCCCTGCATCAGAAGCAGGATGGAGAGCTCATCCTTCCTGATCCTAAGGTGAGACTTCACGGGGAATCGTGGAAGGGTATCGTGGAGGGTTGGATGAGAGTGGGAGGCTTGAGCATAACTCAGTCAGTAGGTAATACTCCCTTTTCACGCACAGGGGAATATTCCTGCGAGCCGGAGAAGCCAGAGTAGAGGGCCCTTCCTGTCCATCTTCAGAGTCCTGCGCTTCACCATTGAAGAAGCGTCAGCACTCGAAGCCAGACCTGCGCCTCTGTGGGAATCAGGTGAGCGTTACATGTTCGCAGTAATTATGGGTGTACTGTGCATGTGCGTACCTCATCTGATGATTGCAGGGACAGGTCCAGTGTCCTTAGGATACCTCCATTTTGTTTGACAAAGAACATTCCGGCCACCGCGCTTGTTCTACGGATGGTTCCATCTTGCTGCGGACAATACAGACAGATATAGTGTCCTTAGGACACTTCCAATTTAGTTAATTTATATATATCCCACCCACCTAGTATGTTCTATGAACATGTTTTATCTCATTTGTGAGCCGTACGGAGAGCAATAATGTCCTTAGCACACCCCATTATCTTCATTTACACAGAAATTTCACAGATGGTGCATTCTAAGATCAGTTCCATCTTGGTTGGCATTGGAACGGGTAGGTGTATTGCGTTAGAACATCCACATTGAATTGCTTACGGCTAGCTCGAACAGGTGCACTGTTCACAAATATTTTAAGTCTTTAAAAAAAAAAATCTCAACCCCTTACTCTACAACAAATATACAAAAACGTTCTAAAAAACTACATTCACTTTAATCAACAGAAACACAGGGGGATACAGACACTGACACAAATATAGGGGAATTAGGGTTCAACACTGGCTGATTGTGAGGAGATGATATGTGTGGGGAAGAAGGGATGGATGTTTCATCAAAATGTCTATTTTCTTGTTCAAGATTTGGGGACGGTTCACTAGGGAATGGAGAAGGGGGGCAGGTATAGGTGGTACAGCGATAACATATTTTTCCTCTAACAAATTCTTCCACAAATTCCCTTAAACTATTAAAATTGACATCCAGTGCATCCATTTTAGGTTCTATTCTTTTTAGCCTGTCTTCCTCTGTGTCGTTTGTTGGCATTTCTTTTTTTTCCTGGTCTGCTACAAATAAATATATATATATATGTTAAATGGCCATAAAACACTGAACATTATTTTGCTTATGCAGAGCACTATTTACCATTACTGTCGCTATCTTCGGACATTTCCCCATGCAGAAAATTCTCCTCCAGCCACTCCAAAGTACTGCACATTTCTGTATGAAAAGAACAGAAAGAAATTATGTTTTCAGACCCTTATACCAAACAAAGTACACACTTATATAAGAAAAATGAAGTTAACTTACTTTTTTTTACTTTTTTGCTGTAATTTGTCTTAGTTTAAGTGTGTGCGTCTACTGTCGGTCCTGGCTGCAGAGTTTATGTGAGGTACTTACGTTGGAGTCAAACTTTCTTTTTTTATGGTATAATCCATTTCATTCTACATGGTCATTAAATGCATGGTTTTTGTTTCAGACCTTTAGGTTTCCCTATGTATTTACTAGTAATTATAATGTCTTTATGTGTACTTTCTCTAAGTTGAGCATTTTTTGTGTAAAACAATAGTACAATTTCAGATGCCCCTGACTGTTTCGGTAGTGATGACCTCATCCGCGTCCATCCGCAGACAGGCGCTCAGTCCGTACCTTCACAATATCGATAGCAAGGAGGTTCTGTATGCTCTACGTTATATATTTGTAAAGTAATCAAATTAAACTACATATCTCCCAAGATCACATGATGATAGTCTATATTCAGCATGAAAACTTTATTAACGCAATGTTATGATTAGGTTCCCCTTCAGAAAATCTGTGAAATTCAGTTACAATAACAATTTTGTTAAAGGGACGTTATGGTTAAATTGCCCTACTAAAAACCTGTGCTCTTCACTAAAAAACCTATTCAAACGTGCAATTATGGTTCAAAGTAAAACCGAAAAACCCCTGAAATTCGCCACAATGGAAAAAAATGTATGCTCACACCTAAAACCCAAACCGCTGGACGGATTTGCATCAAATTTGCAGCAGGACCTTTTAGGGTCTAAATTCGGTGTAAATCCGCCCAGTCATTTTTTAAAGAAATGGGCAAAAAGTAGGTAAAAAAGAAAAAGTGATATCTGGGGTTGGTCCACAGACTCACTTCCCTATTCGCTCTGCGGACATGCCTTTTGGATAATCCGGGTGTGAAGTGATGTCGGACGCGCCCACTGATTGGATGGTGAAAAGCGTGAAGTGCATCATATTTTTTTAAACGGTCACCATGTTGTCTGTGGTTAGGGAAGTGGGGAAAACATCTGGAAAATGCATTTTTGGTTATTTGTTGGCTGATAGACGGCCTGTAAAGGGTGGGGGAGTGGAATGAAGATGATATGGGGCTGTTTTAATAGGTGGAAAATGGGCATGCAGGTTCCGCACTGTCCGCATTCTATTTTGGTGTCCACGCACATCATTTAAATGACAGCGGATTAAGGGCAAGTTTTGGTATGTACTTCTATCTGGTTTAATTATATTGTGGTGGTTGTGGCCAATGGCCACATTCTTGAATAATTATTGGGGATACAATCATAGAGGATTAAAGAAAATATACTACAATTATTTCAGTGTAAGTGTGATAATATGTTTGTTTGAAGTGTGTTGTTGTTAAGGACATGTTTAAAGTAGTTAGACACCTGTAAGCGTATTGTAACTACATTACACTTTAGAAGACATTTTGTAGTAATAAGAATTGTGATGGCATATTTCAAATGTTTTGCAATGAAGGGTATTTTTGAAGTACCTATATACCTGTTGGCATATTCCAACTCTCTTGCACGCTCCCGGTTCCGCCTACATTTGTTGTGTGCGCTGCGCTATGTGTGCTTTCGCTGTGCGCTTAGCGCACGCTGTTTGGAGACGTGAGCGCCAGCGTGCGCCATGCACGGATTTGGCGCACAACCAGTGGGAAAGTAGCGCAGCGCCTTCCTTGAATTGCAGGCATGCACGTGCGCTTGCTTTCTCACGCTTGCGCCTGCTTGCGCTGGGATTTTCGTTGCACGTTTGTTCCATGAATCGGCCCCTAAAAGCTTTATCTAAAGCAATATAAGGGCAAGCAGAAAACTCTGCAAACTCCGAGAGCGCTCTGCCAAACCATTGCAAACAGTCACATTTTGTTTCAAATCCTCGTCATCTATGACGTGGGAGCTAGGGATTACATGAATCAATGAGATTGGGCAAAGGAGTATGGCCAATATGGAATATGTAGGGTTGGCACTCCTGATTGGTGAGATTGAGCATGGTGTCGTAATGCTGATTCTGAGTCAGCTGGGCTCATCGGGGTGGAGTGTCAGGTCAGAAGCTGTCCGAGTTGATACATCTTTGGCTGTGCTAACATTTACCCTTGTGGCCACACATACCCACTCAACAAACATTATAGTTTATGCTGTCCTGCAAAAAATATGGGTTGTTAATCTAACATCACACAAAAAATAGCACATAACTCTAAGTGCTCTGAAGTCCCCATTATACAGACGTTATTCTAAAAAGGCAGTTTTATGAGTCCAGGTGCCTTATCAGGGGGCGTGTGTCAGGATACCTTTTTTCCCTCTGTTGTGTTACATTTAGTAGGAGACCTCATTAAAGTATGTTAGTACAAGAGAAAATAAACTGCCACTATGGCCGGCCAAGGTTGGGGTGAACTAGAATACCATTGGGTCAGGGGGCACATAGCGGCTACATCAAAAGGCGGCGGGATGTGGGGCCTTGCTGTCCATAATTCTTTTAACCAGAGCATGGAGGTACACAGTGGTTTTATGGTGGCATTGTGTGTCAGGAGGCATGAGTGTGGGCAAACAGCTTGTGCGGGTTCAGCAAGAAAACAAGGAGGTGTATCTAAGTTTTTCTAGCATCAATAAACCAAAGACCTTTGATCATCAGCCCGGCCTTGGAGTGAGGAAGGTGGGGGCTGAGTATGCGGCTCTCCAGGGGAAGGGAGAGATGAACTTGTAACTTCTCACATGTCTACGTGTACAGGGTTGCATACACATCATTATAAATGAAAAACTGAATTATGCCTGTATAATTGCATATATATATATATATATATATATATATATATATATATATATATATATATATATATATATATATATATATATATCAATGATCATGTGATCTTATGAACTCTATTTGTATTACACCTTTTCGTAGGTCATGGATGCCACCTTTACAGAATCAATAAATGTTTTGTTAGCATCACATCATTCACTGGTCTATGATTTTACATCTGGGTGTGGGACACATGGGAAAAGCTAGCATAAAACATGAGTTAGAACCAGGTTGGCGTATACATCAGCATCGGCAAAAGTCTGCAACATTCTACTTATAATCAGTCTTGTGTACATGCTTAGAGGTTAAACAATTACTTCAAACGACATTTCATTAATGAAGGTAGTGCTTATTACTTTAAAAGGCCCGTACATATTGCAACACCTAATTGTCTACTTGTGAACTTGCACGTTTCTGGGAAATCATATTGTGCATAGGGATCTCACACATTGCTTTTGAAACACTGTGCAGCAACGATAACCCTTGATTAGTAATGGCGAGTTAGAATATACACATATTTGATAACTTTACATGTGGGTGTTCAGGGATGGGCAAAGGTCATCCCATTTTAATATGAACAATCAGCCTTATGGACTTGAGGCTATCTCATCTTCTTTACAAATGGCTTAGCAGCATGGGTAAAGCTGGGTGGCACACAGACTTAACATTCTGGCACTTCAAACTGGGAACAGGGTTGGGGGTTATTCACAACATATATTATAGATGCAGGGGTCTGCGGGGAGACAGGACATGTTTTATAGAGGCAGCTTTGTTTTTCTCAGACCCCAGCTTTTGGTCTGGTCATCATCAGGTCAATGATGTACTGTGGAAGGTGAAAGATACAGTGTTTGTACTTTTGCTTGTTTGCGCCTAGTCTCTTGTGAGAACAGTCCTTCAGCCGAGCCGTCATGGGGAGGAGGGTGAGGGGAGTTCTGGCTAGCTGTGCACGGTCGGGTGGATTACAGCCGTAGCCCTGCAGGCCGCTTGTGCCACTGAGGCCTAGAATGTTGTGCTAAAAATGGAGTCTAGGTGTATCACAAAATGGAGTCTGTATTATGCTACAGGGTGAGCCGTGCGGTCCCATGCGTCGACCCGCAGCCACCCCTCATCCCGGGCCCAGGCGCATAGATAGTTGCCAGCGAGTCATAAGCCCCACATTTGTGAGAAATGTAGGGGGGGTCCTAGAGACCTTTCCTCCCATACAAATGCATGACAATTGCTGGAATGGTTAAAAAGAGAATATACTTATTGAGAAGCTTATTACAGGGTAAGTAGAAATAACGCTGTACATATACATGATCAAGCGCTCAGTTGAGTGCGAAATGCGTTGTTTGCAGGTCATGCCATATGGCGTCCTGCCTCTGTCTGTCTGTATTTTGCTGCCTCCTGTGCATTTCTTTTTTTTTGCACAACTTCGTTTTTGTTTGTTTAATAAAATGCCCCCCTTGTACTTCTTTACTTCTTACATGGTGTTTTTTTTCATTATTGGCCTTGGAGTTTGGCATTTGCCTCTGGCAAAGCATACCTGTACTATATCTTATTAGATGCAAATTTTGTTGAATCTGCAAACCTTTTCAGTGTACATATGGAAAAATCGCAGCAGCTTGTCAATAAAGCTGTATCTGCTTTTTTATATGCTGCAGGAATGTCATTTTTTGTGAATGACAATATAAGTTCTAATGGTGTGAAACTTTTTCGTGAAGACGGACTTCATTTTCCAGATGTCAGAAAAGTGATTTTTCTTTACAATGCTGGGAGTGCATTGAAACAGGTCTCGTAAGAAAATTGTAAAGAAAGATGTAGAGGGTAGATACTTCTGTACATAAAAGTATGAAAAGGAAAAAAAGGTGTTTGTTAACAAACCCGCCAAAAAACAAAATAAAACAGAGGTTCTTTTCAAAGCCAAAAGAATAAATAACTGAAATTGAGTTGGAAAGGTGGGCTGCAGAGACTGCAGCCAGTCTTGTGTGTCTGCGAATATCGGGGATCAACCAATCGGGTTTCCTGTGTGTGGTGTACAGTAAGAGATGGTATCAGGAGTTTTGTTTGGTGATAGTATTGAAGATGGCTAGGGCTATGTGTTTGAGGAGGCAGAGTGTATGGATTTTGGGGTATGCTTGTATCCACAGGCTCAAGGTCTATTCTGAGCTCTGTGGGTTGGCTGAAAATCTTGGATTCCATAAATTGGAAGTGATATGGCATGGTGTGCTGACTTATTGACATTTTGTAACCTGAAAAACCCCAGAAATGTGCCATTTATTTCAACAAACATACGTGACAAGTATCAGCAAGGACTTAAAGAAGGTTTTGGAAATTTGTCTTGTGTTTTATTTTTCCAAAGTGCTAGAATGTAAGTGAAAAAAAAGAGTGACATAAATGTGGTGTCTGGGTAGTGAGCCTGGCCATCGGCAAATATACATTTATTCTCTGATTTGCTTATTGGGGAATGCAGCATGGATGAAGCCCATGCCCCATGGATTTGGAGATTGCTATGGCTGCAAGTCATGAGCACTGGCCATTGGTCACATTATTAGGGTATAGTGGACACTGCGCTAGGATGCAGGGTAGGTGCAGTGAATAATAGGGGCAGCTTGGTGGGGCTGGGGGTCATGGTTGAGCCTCATGCCGTAGACAATTCAATGATGATTTGCATCCGCAGCATGCACTGCTGATAACGATTGATATATTTATGAGTTGCAAGGAATATGATTGTTAAAAGAGGTTTATAGTTCTTTTATATATATTATTAGAGGAATTATTAATAACTTGAATACAGTGATGTAACATCATGAAACATGTTCCCTTATAAATACCTTTTAAATTGGCAAACTTTTTTTTGTTAAAGGGACATTACCGTAAAGATGCATCCCACCCTTGAGACTCCTCTGCCCCAGCAGTTAGCCAGTGGCCCCCACCTTTGCATCCTTTGGCACATCCCTCCTGGGCTCCAATGAGCACTTGCCCATCTGTACTGCCCTTTCTATTTATGCACTTCTTTCAATGCCCAATGCATATGTGCGTCTGTTAAATTGCAGTTGGTGTATGGAAGTGTAATACGTTGATAGGGTTATATGTACAGTTTTTTTGGAAGTGATTGCTGAATGGATGTGTGACTGTTCGAAAGTAAGCAATGAGGGAGTGTTACAAATATAAAAGTAAAAAGGTCAGAAGGGCTGTCTTGTGCAATGGTGTGCACGTTCCATCCAGATCTTTTAATGATGCAAGGCCTGGAAAGGGGACTGTGGATACCGTGGATAAGTATAAAGGTCCATGGAGTATGGTCCTTACTGTATGCTAGAGAAAAGTATTTAGGAGAGAAACTTGTTTCTGTTCTTCACCATTTTTCTCTAGTATAAACTTGTCCATTGTTTCCATTAACATTGAGTCTACTACTTTACTGAGAAATGTAAAGTAGATAAAGTCTATTTATTTTATTTTTAAATGTTTTTATTGGCATTTGTATAAATACAACCATGGATTTCATTACTTCACCTTCTGTCCATGTCATGCATTTATACCAAATTTAATAACAACAAATAATGACAAACAAACACCTTACTACAAGTGCCATATGTTGTGTTGCAGTGACCGCTGGAGCAGGCACCAAGTGCTTGGGGCTCAACTCTTTTTCCCACTCTTCTGGTTACATGAATGTCAATTATCGGTTAGGTGCGGCCAAGTGATTGTCCGGGCAAAAAGCAAGCGTATCTTACTCTATGTGACTCCCTTCAGGGGGGTTTGTCGTCAGAGGGCTGGGACATGTACCACACCAGTACCTTCCATGCAACCCACTTATCGTTGCCATCCGACTCCGATCTGTTAACCCCTTCCATCCACAATTTAGTTTCAGCCTCTGCCCACCTCTCAAATTCCCTGTGCCATTTTCCGTATTGTGGCCCCCCCAGACTTTCTCCAGGACATGGCAATGGTTCTCTTGGAAAATATGCATGCCATATCCATAAACCTGGTCACGTGCTTGTATTTGCTGATTCTGGTATTGGCCCCAACCAGGCATTCCTTCGGCGACCACTCATAATTTGCTACTCTAGCCGCTCTCCTGGCTTGCTCTACCCGTGTCCAAAATCCTCTCACACACCCACACCCCCAAAACATGTGTATTAGATTATTAAATCAGCTCCCTCACCTCCGCACCATGGGCATTGTGACCTTGCATTCTTGTTAAATGTGGCTATCCTGTGCGGTGTCATGTATGTGCGATACAGCACATTCAGTTGTATTAGTTTGAAACTGTGGTTCCGCGATACTGCTTTGGGTTAGCCCAGTATTCTCTCCCATTCTTTCTCCGTTATATCTGTGCCCAAGCCTTTCTCCTGTGAAAACAAAATCAAAATATCGAGGCTGAGTACCCTAAAAGGAAATACATCGAACACGGGTTACAAAGGAACATACAAAGTACTTTATTTTCTATCGGCCCTCAGTGCAACACAACAAACTCCAGCGTGGTTCAGTGTGTTCAGTGAAAGACGCTGTACATTAGAATGCATTGGTCTTTTATACTCTTCGTGAGCATGATGTCCAGCCCTACTTCGGGTTAATATTCCGCTAATACATCACCGATCTAGGGTTCATGCCGAGTTTCGCACATCCACATGTAACTGGTTTGCTTTTAATACATATATCAACAAGCCTATACGGCAACTGTGTATTCTGGGATTTCCCATGCAGGTCTTCTCAAACATTAATACAATTTAGTTAAACAAGTGTTCTACGTTCAGTATTTGAATACATTGTTCTTAACATATGCTCGCGGATTATTTTCTTTGCACGAGTAATCCTTTACACACAGGTCAATGAAGGACAAGGTCTCAGTTCACGACCTCAACAAGTGGCCTGCAGGCAAGTTACATATTAGCTACATACAGAGGTCAAGACAGCCATGTTGTATTTCAGAATGACATCGTCCATCATTTCAACTGACAGGGTGACTTTACAAAGCAAATCTAAAATGGCGGATTGACCTAAAATGGCAGCTTACATTGATTTTAAGGTCAGGACCTTGCAACACGGATTTCTTCGCAAGTGACTTATAAGCAGCTTGGCGTAGGCCAATATACATATATTTATTGCGATAGGAGGCACAATATCATTTATCATATGACACTCACATTGCCCTTTCAATGTGGTGCTCTTGGGGTTGGGTGTGTCTATTAACATGCTGTACAGCCTGGAAACTGGCTGCCAGCCATCTTTCAAATTATACATCAGGGTCAGTAGTGGTTCCGCCTGTGGTTCTTCTGGTCAGCCCTCCCATCTTTCCTTGGCCACTTTTCGGACTCATTGGTACCAGAGAAACTGCCCACCCGGCGCCTCTTCTTTTTCTTGCATTGAGTCAAACTCCCTGAAGATCCTGTCTTCGTATACATCTCTCCATGCATATATTCCATTTCCCTCCCACCTTCTCACCACCACCATGTCTGTGCTATCTCAACATGTGTCTGCCGCTATTGGCACTTCTGGAGAGTAAGGGTTTATGAGTTTCAGCAAGGCTTGTGCCCTCCTCCATCCCAGTGTCACCACCATGTTTATGTGTTCCATGCCCCCATGTGTTACCCATAGTATTTTTTTCAGTTTAATGGGAGCCACCAAATGTTGCAGTAAGCCAATTTCTGAGGTGGACTCGCCCGCCAACCATTTAACCACATGGCTGGGTTGGGCTGCCAGGTAATACCTCTCCAGGTTTGGCAATTTCAACTGCCCCCTGTGTCGTATGGTAAGTATAGCGTTGTTAGTGAGAGTCTGTGGCCGGCGGTGCCCCACAAAATCTCCCGGAACAGCACATCCAATGATCGAAAAAAGACGCTTTAACATAACAATGCAGGTTGTTGAAGAAGTACAAGAATCTCGGTAGGATGATCATTTTGGTGATGGATACCCTACCTAATAGCGACAGTGGTAGCTTAGACCAGAATTTCATGGACTTCTTCAAGCTCTGCACCACCTTCGCCGTGTTGTATTCATGCATCTGTTCTCGTGTATGCTATATGTTTACCCCTAGGTATTTGAACAAGTCCACCTCCCAGTTGAGTCCCACCGCTGGTAGTGCATAGGCGCTCCTCCCCCTCAGCCCAGCTACCGGGAATATGCAGGATTTGGATCTGCTAAAACTGATTCCTGACACTTTAGCATACTTATCAAGTATGTCTAAGATTACTGGGACATTTAGATGCGGGTCTCTTACATATAATAGCACGTCATCTGCATAGAGCGAAGGCAGGTGTCCCACTCCCCCGACCCAGACACTTGCCTCTAGATATTGTTTCCTGAAGTATTTTGCTATTGTCTCAAGGCCCAGAACTTATAGTATTGGGGACAACGGGTAACCCTGTCTAGTCCCCCTCTTTATGCCCCAGATTGCTGACAGCAACCTCCCCGTTTTGACCCTGGCCTTTGGGTTCGTGTACAGTATCCGAACCCATCAAATGAATCCCTCCCCAAATCCAAACTCCTTTAATGGCGCCAACAGCCAGTCCCAGTAGATTGAGTCGAACACTTTTGTGGCGTCTAGGGAGAGTATAGCGTATTCCTTTTGGGATCCCGCTGTCTGCGCCAGGATGTGTTGCAGTCTGCGTAACTTCACTTCAGTACTGCACCCTGATACAAAACCATTCTGGTCACTATGTATTAGGCCCCCCATTATCTTGTTCAGGCGTTTAGCTAGTATCGTGGTTAGGATCTTGACGTCGTAATTCAGCATCACCAGTAGGCGATAAGAATCATATTCGTCCATTGGTTTCCCTGTTTTAGGTATTGGTATGATTAGCGCTTTTCTCAATGGACAAAGGCAGCTCCCCATTAGTGTATGCCTCTCGGTAGACCTCAAGCAGCACTGGTGTGATGACTGTCTCATACATATTATAGAATTCCTGAGGGAGTCCATCGCTACCTGGTGTTTTACTAGAGGCAAGGGACCTTATTGCTTCTGAAATATCTTCCCCTGTTATCTCTGCGTCTAGGGCTTCCTGTTGTGCCGGGTATATTTTGGGGAGGACTATTTCATCCAGTGTGTTTAGTATGTCTGATTGTGCCCCTTGGTGGTCGTGGCTGTAGAGACGGGAGTAAAAGTCCCGGAATGTATCATTTATCTCCTGTTGTGTATTGTGTACTGTGCCTGTTATGTCTTTGACCTCCATGCAACCGCGTGTGCCTTGGCGGTTTTCACTGAGCAGGTGAATTTGGAGAGCCTCCCCCATGCTTCCTGTCAGTTCCCTCACAGCTGCGTCAGCTCTTTCTCCTCCTCCCGTGTCCCCTGTGTATTGGACTCTTTGTGCTTTGTCTCATCCTCCATTTTTTCTAATTCCGCTCTTAATGTTTTCTGTATGTCCCCCGCTCCTGTAATAGCCTCACCCCTCACCACCACATTCATTGCCTCCCAGACTGTGCCCCATCCTTCATCGCTGCCTACAGTTTTCTCTATGTATTCTGCCAGTTTGTCTCGCAGCCCTTATGCAAAAGCCTGGTTAGTTAGGGCGTCTGGTGGCATGCGCCACAATGGTATGGGTGACCTGGGGCCCTGTGTCTTCCATGTCATCAGCAGTGGTGAGTGGTCTGAAATTGACCTGCCCAAGTACTTTGCTGAGTCTATTTGTGATTGGTGGTGTTTGGCCACAAATAAGTAATACATTCTAGTGTGCAGGGTATGCAGCGAGGAGAAGTATGAGTAACCCATGTCTGTTGGGTGAAGCTCTCTCCACACATTCACCAGGTCTAGAGTATTCACCAGCGTGTTTGGTGCTCCTGTGGCTGCATCATTTCTGGTTGCTGTCAATTTGACCTATACAGCTCCCAATCCCTAACACAGTTGAGGTCTCCTCCCCAGATGAAAAAGCTATCCTGATGTTGGGCTAGTTTGGCGCCCAGTGCGTCCAGATGTTTTGGGATCCCATAGTTGGGTAAATATGAATTTATTATGCAAGCTTCCACCTGCTTGACCCATCCCTTTACTATCTGGTACCAGCCCTCTGGATCTGCCTCCCAATTCAGCAGTTTAAAGGAAACTGCTGGGCTTACCCATATAAGTAACCCCTGGGCATACCTCAAGTAGGGAGCCCCATAGCACTGCCCGTCCCAGTGATCCGTTACCACCCCCATAGTTTGCTGTGTCAAGTGGGTCTCCTGGAGCAGCGCAATGGCAACCTTTTTCCTGTTGATAAAGGACTTCACTCGGTTCCAGCGCATATATGTTCCCAGGCCCCAAACGTTACATGTCAATATTTTGATTATGTTGGCCATTCCAGTGTATCGGTCCCCACCAGCCCTTCAACCCTTTTGTTCTCAAGTCCCGTTTCAGCGTTCCCCATTGTCTCACACCCCAGGAAGCCCCCGCCCCCTCCCAGATGCGCACTTCCTGGCACATACCTCATCTTGTGTAGGATTCAAAACATTACCAACTCCAAAACAAACCAAACTGTGAAACTGCACTCAGCAGTCATGCAATAGTTGCAGTGCTCGAGTGCCCCTGCATCTGCTCGCCCCATCTGGGCTTCAGTGTGCGGGCTGTGGTGCGTCAGTAATTGGCCAATGCCTAACAATTGGTGGGGTGTGTCTGTTCACCCTGATCAAGGTTCCTACTTCGCTCCTGGTGTATGACAGAACAAAGTACTCCATTGTTCCAGGTCGCTCACCCGCAGACGTTCTGTTAGTGTGTCCCTCCCTCCTCCCAAACTTCTCTTGAGGCATCCGCTCCTCATGTCACCACTTCTTTTCCATCGTCCAAGTTATTGTGTTCCAACCACATTGTGGCCGCTGCCGGCATTTCCAAAAGCACTGCTCATCCCTTGTAGAGTACTATAAGCCTGGACGGGTACATCAGCATGTAATTGATGTTTAGCTTCCTGAGTTTGAACTTTATCGGCACAAATGAGTTCCTTGCCCTTTGCACTGCAGGAATGTTGTCCGGGTATATTGCTATGTTGGCATTGTCCCGGCGGGTCTCACCACCCTCTCTGGAATATTTCAGGAAGGTTTCCCTGTCGCAAAAGTTCAATATTTTTGCTATCATGGGTGAGGGTGTGAACCCGGCGGTGGCCTTTTTTGCAGAGACCTGTTTGCCCTCTCCACTACAAACCCCTGCAACAGTTCTCCTGCCTCAATTTTCTGCAGTATCAGATTTTCAACAAAGTTCATAGGGTCGGATCCTTCTATCCCCTCTGGGACTCCTAGCAGGCACATGTTGTTGCATCAGGTGCGCTCTTCTGTGTCCTCTGCTCTGCACTCTAGTGTTGCGTTCTTTCTTTCAAACTCTGTCAGCCGCTTTTCTAAGTCTCTGGTGGTTTCTGCCATTGTTCTTAGTTCTGTTTCAGCCGTTGCAACCCTCTCCGTGAGATTGCGGACATCTTGTCTCATAAGCTGCATATCAGTTTTGACCTCTTCTATTTTTGTGTCTATAAAGGATCTTAGAGCTGATATGGCTTCTAGAACTTGACTGTCTTTGGTGGCGGCATCCTTGTCTTTCTGTGTGTTTTGTGTTTCTGGGGCACTTTGTCGCTGCCCTTTATGTTTGGCAGCATTAATGGAGTCAATGATCGGTGAGTCCTTTTTGTTTTTTTTAGGGTAGGTTTTCGCTGGCAGCTGGTGCTTCTGTGATGGCAGTTTGTGTGGTTAGCACACCACTGGTTGTGTCAGTGTACCTGCCTTGTGGGGGTCCCGCAGAACTGTCTGGTGCCTTGCCACTACGCTTCTTGCTTGTGTGACCTTGGGACTGTGTTTCCTTGTTGCGAGTCTCGTGTATTGGGGCTCAGACCTGTTGTGTTAAGCTCCAGTGTGCTTTGTCTGCACTGTGTGAACCTTCCTTTATGTCCTGCTTGCGCTGCATTGTGGTTACCCTAACATGGGGGTGGTCATATTTGCAATCTGCTGGAACCAAACAGTGTCTTTTCCATGCATGGTGCTCCAATGTTCGAGCTATGCCCGTGAGGTGGTGCCCCACTCGTCGTGTGCGGCTGCCGCCATGTTCATTCCTTGCCACTGTTATCTGCTTTTGATTCACCACCCCAGCCCCTGGCTTCAGTTTGGGTCTCTGCGCTGTTCGTTGCTTCCTGCCTGCCACTGCGATGTTGCCAGTTTCCCGGTGTTGTGGCCAGACCTTGTGTCTTCAGGCTCGGGCTAATATTTGTTATGGGGACCTTCCCTGCAGCCTCACCGTTTCTTGTCTCTGCACCTTTAGGTGTCGCTGCTTATCTTCTGCCAGTGTCAGGGCCCCCTTTGTGTCCTTACCGCATCAATCGTGTGCTTTCAAGCCTGAGCGCCCACCGCATTACTTGCTTTGTTTTCCGCACTCCCTTGATAGTTGCTGTCCTATAGTTCTTTCCCTGTGAGCGCCGTGTCATGCGACTGTCTTTCCGGCTTCCCGATGATGTGGACCGGCTAAAGTTAACACAGTTCTTGGGTGCCTTCTTAGCAGCCTCACTGTGTCTTGCCGTGAATCACCTTCCACCGATGTTAGAGCCCCTTTCGGGTCTTTGCCGTATCAGCACGTACTTCAAGGCCTTCCCCCGTCCTACTTGCCTCATCCTCTGTGTTCCTCTGTGTTCTCTTGGTGGTCTCTCTCACTGTGCGCCATTTTCACCGGCACTCGATTCTTGTGCAGATGTGCGTCTACCGCCGCTCTTTCAGCTGCGGTGTGTTCTCAGCTGGCTAGGGATACCCGTCAGTCTCTGCTGCAGCCTTCGCCTGTAACCCTTTCAGCCCACTGGTGTCACCTCTGCTGCGTTGTCTCCCTGCTCTGGCCCACCACAACCCGTGTGACAACCCTGCAGGCACAGTACTAGGTATGGTGCACAGATGCCTAGTTTCCTCGTTTGGTTCCTCCAGCCACCAGTGATTCTCTATTGTGGGGCACCCAGCACTGTCTCCCGTCTACTCTTCTCTCAATCGAGTTTCCTCTTCACCTCCGGGGCACTTCATCTGCCATCTTGGTTTGAGGGGGGCCTCACTTCGCTGCCGTCTCCTCCCGCGGCCGTCTTCCGATTTTTGGCCACGTTTCGCTCAGGGATCAGGGAAATGGTTGCAGTGTTGACAGGTGTACTTGTTGCAGCTCAAATCTTCTTATTTCCTTGAGTTTTATAGGATCATTAAGGATCTCGGCAGGAGCTCCACTCGAACACAGCCTCAACCATGAGCTCAGGCCACGCCCCCTAGATGGAGTCTAAAATATGATTTTATTTAGTTCTATTATTAACTGTGAAAGGTGCATTTTTGGTGTTTTATTTCATTTTGTAGAAGAGGTCAGAAAGTAAGTTGGGCAGGGAAATGAGGCAAGAGGCACCAACCACAAATATGGAGGGGCCGGTGGACAGGGGAATATGTTGCCCTTGTGTTATATCTAAAGTAGGGGGCAGTGTTTCTCATGCTCCTTGATCACAGCTTCAAAAGCACTAATTGCTTCCTCTGCAGAATGGTGTTTTGCAGTATATACAGAGTACTGTTGTCTTCAAAAGATATGGATCAACAGCCTCTTTTGTGGCTTGCTAGGTAGCTGGTTGGATCTTCTGCCCCACAGGAGTGGCCTGTGTGGTGGCAGTAGTGGTGGTGGAAGATGAGGTAGCGGAAGAGAGCCTACTACTTCCAGAAAGGAAAATCCTTTCTTAGAGCATCCCTTTGTTTGGATTTGGTCTGGCGTGGCATGGAGGCGGTCCTGTAAGAGTCTGCCCAGGTTGTCAGTGAGCAAGTACAATGTTGAACTCAGTGCATTTAACCTTTGTACCCTTAGCCTTCGGTACATCCCCAACGGTGTTAAAAAACTGCCACACCCATGTTTCTCTCTGGGTGCTGGAGATGGGCATTTCCTCTACCTCATCGCAGGGCCATCTTAAGCACTTTTGGGGTCCGGGGCACAGACACCTTTGGGGCCCCCTCTCTGAAACCAAGACATGAAGGGGTGCAGAGTACCTGGTCGTGCCCCCAACGTCGCGATCACAACACATAGGTTGATATGCTGCCTCGCAGCGATCAAACTAGGGATGGGTACCCTTTCAGTACTCTTACCCTCTTCATACTTGCTGTGATCAGAATGATAAACAAGTAGCATTTCAAGGCCAACATTAGCAGTCTATCATGAGGGTACTTATGGTCTACCATAACTACAGGACACTTTTTGTCAATAGCTGCCACGAGGAAGGTATACCTGCCATAGTATAAATGCAGGACCGATCATATGAAAAATGTACACATAACCAGAATAGACAGATGACTCAGATTAGCTGACTGACAGAAAGAAAAATTGCTCAGGCATGGCTACAGGAGACAAACTGGATGCAAGGAATAAGCTACACATACCATATAGTAGATAGTGGATGGAGATTGGAAGCTACCATGAAGGTGTCCTTATCCAGACAGATTGAGATTGTAAGAGGGACATAATCATATAGCAAAGAAATTAGTGGATTTGGTGTGCAGTATATCATGCCTACTATTTCTATAGAGGAAGCAGCACTATAGCCATTGAAACCATGAGAACAAAATCATTCTAAAGGCTGACAATTTTGAAAGCTTCAAACACTAGCAATTTTGATAGGTTAGGGAATACAAGCTTGAATGGGATGCCTAGGATCACACATTGGTTAAGATATGAAGCTGGGATTTTCACCAATCTGCAATTTCTGCACTTCACCACTTTCCTTTCTAGCACTTACAATTAGCTAAAATAATCACACTGTATAGAACTGACTTGGAAATTAGACAAAGTGCATAACCTAACATGACAATTCTGAAAAACAAAATGATATAGAAGCTTATTATGCAAAATGGTAATGATTGTCGCTTTATTGTCTCCACCAACAAGGAAAGTAATTGATATGATCTTAAAATACTTTTTCTGGGTTTCTCTTTTCTATTTTAAAGCTTTAAATGCACCCAAAAAACAGGCTTGTGAAATTGTTATTCATAAATGAGCAGACACACATTTGAGTTGTACAAAAAAGCTAAACATTTTTATGTCAAAGAAGCAGAACTTAAAATATGCTTGCCAGAAGCCTTCTCTCTTCTCTTCTGTTTAGAAGTCCTTCCACAAAAGTGGCCGTCATAAAAGAATGCTGATCAGGGAATGGGCTAAACAATGCCACCAGCATTTGAAAGGGAAATCCTTTTCACAGAAGACACTGCATTAATGTCAGTGATATAAGATGATTTGTCCAGGATCACTTAACATCTTCTGGCATAGCTAGGATACATGCATGAACATTTTCGTTCCACACTTTTGAATATGGATAGCTTATCACCTCTCAAACTAACACGTTATGTTCATCATTTGGGGTGTTTTTACAAAACACCATCGGAACAAACCATTGTCTAGGCCTTCACTATATTGATGCTTTGTTTGTTTTTACTGCAACCACTGTGTGGTGCAGGTATATTGCTAATAATAGCATTTGTTCTGCTGCAAAACAAACTACATATACACAGATGTTATCAATATTCAGATATAGGAAATGCTGTGTTGACTTTGCTTGGATTTGTTACTGGAATTTTGCACATGAACACAAACCTCTACAATGAGTGCTTAACAAATTGAGCTATATTCTTATATTCTGAACTATTGGAGCACTCACATTTATCAATACACATATGAACTTTGGCTATTGCACATGATCAATATAATCAGAACAGAAAGGTGAGAAGGGTACAAGAATTGTGTGTTAGTGAACACACAAACTATGAATAACACTGTGAACACAAACCATTACATGATTAATGGATCAAAGTAGAATGTTCTTTTCAACAACAGTCAGGCAACATGATTGGAGTCTCAGTAGCAAGCCTTTATATATCCTGAAATGTGCTATTTAAGTCGAATAAACAATGTGAACTGATTTATTTAGAGCAGGCAGCCTTGTGGGGCCCCCCATCCAAGGTGGGGGCCCGGGGCATGTGCCCCGTTTGCCCTCCCATAAAGATGTCTCTGCCTCATCTTCCTGGTCCTCTTGATTGTTCTGTGCATGATTGTGCTTTTTCCGTTGTGATGGCCCTCCAGGTGTTGGTGGCTCCTGGAGAGGAGGGATGGCCATGGCTGATGCAATTTTTGAAGTTAAAAAGCAGTTGTGCTAACATTGTTCCAAGCATGTGCTTTCTCCTGGATTGCGGATGGAAAATCAGTAAGAATAGGTCTAGGAGCTGTGCAAGGGTAAATTCTCCACTTGAAACGTCCTAAATCAGCAGAAAAAGCAGTTTTGAACTGTTCATGAAGCACAGACCCATTCCCGCAGCACAAAAACGTTTTGCAAACACATCATCACAATGTGCGCATGTGTGTGGTCACATGACACTGTCTGGAAAAGCCTGCGGTGACGTCAGATGCCCGCGAACATCAGCAAACAGGAAACGGTGCCGAAACGTTGTATAAAATTAATAGAACTGTTAAAAATGCTGCTCGAGGGTGGAGAATGGCACAGTTTGTACTTGAAACTTTCTAGATTGGCTGGAAATGCTGATATATTGGGGGCAAGTATGATATTTGGAAGGTGCAGCACATTAGGGTGGTGCACTGGTAAAAACCTATGAAATTCACAGATAAAACTTTGTTAAAGGGACATTATGGTTCCGTTGAACTAATAATAACCCATTGAATTAATTGACAAAACTTTGTTAAAGGGACGTTATGGTGAAGTTGCACAAATAAAAACCTATGAAATTCAGTGAAGAAACGTTGTTAAAAGGACGTCATGGTTACAAGTAAAACCAAACCCCCCAGAAATTCACCAGTTATGTAAGCTAAGCAACCATAACTCACGCCACCACCATGCACTTCTAAGAGTAACACCCAGGACATTAAAGATTACATCACAAATGTCTGAGGCTTTGCTCCACCTTGTTCATCATTCTGGGGTTCGTTCCCCTTTCTCCCACTCTGGGGCTCTCTACGTTGTCACTACCCACTCTGGGTTGTCTTCCTTCTCTGCCCACTCAAGGGCTGGTTTCATTCATCCCCTCCTCTCTGGGGCTTCTTTATTTTGACCACACTCCAGGGTCAGTTTATTTCTCTATCACCACTCGGGGTCATCTCTCTGCCTTCCCCACCTTGGGGCATCCCTGTATTCTCCTGACCCTTTTTATTTTTATTGCTTATAGCTCGAACCTAGCTCAAGAGCAGTGGGGCGCTTTACAACAGGATTTTGCTAGAATTGGGTTTGGCATTTTATACAATAACACAGTACTGGTGGTGGTGGACGGAGAGATTGATTTTATTCTTCCTCCGTGGGGCTTCTCTGTGCTCTCCTCACCTTGAGGCTACTCTGTGCGCTACCCACTTTGGGGATCTTTGGTGCTCTCCCACCATTGGGGCTTCTCTGTGTTCTCCCCACTTTTGAGCTGCTCTTTGCACTTCCCATCTTGGGTCTTCTTGATGCTCTCCCCCTTTGAGGATTATCTGTGCTTTACACCATACAGGGTCAGCCTTCTCCTCTTTCCCCAATCTGGGGCTCCTCTGACCTCTCCCCACTCTCAAGCCCTTTCTCCTCTTCCTCGTTTTCATGAGTCATCAACTGGGTTTCACGTCAGCCGCTGTCTCTTCTCGACAACCTCTCGATTTGAGTGGGTATGCAAATTTGGCTTCCCTTTGGGCCTGTGCACTCAGAGGTTCCTCATTTTCTTCTGCTTTGCCGACCAGACCCTTCCGCTATTCATTCAATATGCTCTGCTGCCATCCCACAGTACAAACGGTGGGTTGGGATGCCCTATCTGGCATTCTCTCTCTCTCTCTCTCTCTCTCTCTCTCTCTCTCTCTCTCTCTCTCTCTCTCTCTCTCTCTCTCTCTCTCTCTCTCTTTCTCTCTCTCTCTCTCTCTCTCTCTCTCTCTTCCTGCCACACCCCTCCTGGCCTTTCGGCTCACTCTGTGGCCTTCTTCCAATGGTGTGCTTGATTTATTCTTTAACTGATGCTCTTCCAGAGTGCTTATCCACTCACTTCTCTGCTCTCTCCGAGGAGAACTGGGGATAATTGGAGTCAGGAACCAAACCAACCATGACACAATGGTGTTTAGGATTATAATACATTTCAACTCTCACATATGTATCAACAGTCCGAGTGGTTTGGGAGGAGGAATGTTGACTGGAACACTGTTCTGATGTTTTCCAGTCCCCTAGCGGAGGTGTCACCTCCATAGGGTTTCTGCGTTCCCTCTCTCTGATGGGGTATTAAGTGTAGTAGTCCCCTTGGAATTGTAACACAGCACAAAGTTACATTTCTTCTCTGAGAGTTATTACTATTCTTTGTGTGATTCAAGTTTTCCACAAAGTATTTCACACAAGTCTTGGTTGCTGGCTACAATATAGCATTCATACATATTTATTAGATGCTGGCCACTATATGATTTATGAGACAGCTGTGTAAGGAAATAAACTAGTAGGCAGAACAGGGATTTACCAAAAGGTTCTTCTAACTATTGCACATTTCTCACAGGAATCAGAACACAGATGAATGCCAAAACTCAAAATGAAAGTCTATTGCAAAAAAGTAAACATTTTAATACATTTTTGGTGGAAACTGTGGGTCTTTTTTGGTGGGGCATATTGTGAATGGTGATAAACAGGCATGGTCCATTGATTGATTTTGCACTTGTTAAAGGTATCTTGTACAGCTCACTATTTATTTTATTTAGTATTAGTCACACTACCATCTAAACACATTTTAGATCTCTTCATTGGTAGGATCCTGAAATTCTTTTCACATCTGCACAGCTTCCAGGTAATCATCGGTTTTTGCAGGTAGGTTCAAACTTCCTCTTAACTTAGAATTTGGCCTGTGCTGGGAGTACATAATGGCCTGTTCAAGGATCGAATTCAGGCTCCAACACAACTCTTTTTCAGGATCCAAATTCAGCTGCCGTAAAGATTTCAGGCACTTTGGATCAAATCTGGTGAAAAGCCTGACAAGGCTCAAAGTAATGAAAAACAAAGAGGTGATGGCTGGAAGGTTTAGAATTAATCTTAACCCTTTGGCAATTGCTCTGGGCAACCCTCCAGATCATCATTCTTGAGATGCTTGTGATCTCCTGCAGAGGGGATGTAAGCTAGTAGTTCGGGCTGGACTTCCCCTAAACCTTCTAGCATTAAAAACCTTTGGTTTGCTTCAGGGCTCAAAATAATGCCATGGAAACACCTCTGCTGCTGAATCAGTCAGAATTGTCAATGATATGGCACTGGGGGCAGGCCTTCTAAGTAAATAGAGACAACATTAATGAGGCAATGTATTTCCATATTTTGAGCAGAGTAGTGTGGTATTGTCTTGCATCCTAAATTCTTCAAGGATTAATGTAGACAGGTTGGCAATTTATAGAACAGTCCTGACTAACAATGTCCTTTGACATAGTGTGGTAAACCACATCATTGAGAGATCTTGTTTGGAGTAACCCAACTTATAAATTCAACTTGCAAAGGTATTTACTTCTTATCAAGCTCTCCCACCTATGTTTGGTTTGTCTCCCCTCTACATCGAAAGGTAACTGATGGTGTGTCAGAACAGGGAGAGAAAGCCAATTGCTTGGCTTTGGGCTATGAGGACTCCATGTTCCCTCAAAGTGCAATACCCAGACCGCTTGTCATCGCATTGGCTTTGCTGGTGTGAAGTGTGACATCCCAAGCATAAACCACCATCATTAACAAAGATTTATTGTGGGCACTGCCCCATAACATCACATAAAAATAACAAAACACACATCATAGATACAACTTCCATAAACAAATACACAATTCATATATCATCGGTTTTATGCAATGGATACAAAATGGCAAATACTTCATAATAGTATTACAACTTCAAAAAAAGCAATCAAATAGAAATACAATTGCAAAATAAATAAATTCAATAGTAATCACTGTTAAATCAGGATGTTACAACAACCTTTTATTACCTATGCTGTCCTCAGTTAGCTAGGCATCATGGATACTCCGCAATATTCCTGATCTGAGTATGGGTTTGATTCAGTGACTATGTCCTCTTAAAATGAGAGGCAAAAAAAGTGCTGAATATATTGAGCCTCACTACAAGTTTGCCGGTCTGGAAACAACGGTGCCGGTGAGCTTAACGGCACCGTTGTTTCCAGACCGGCAAACTACGAGTCTGCTGGTGGGTGCCATTCTGCCCAGCAGGTCTGACCTTGGCTGGCAGAATGACACCTGCTAGCTGACTTTCACGGAAGCACCAGCACCGTTTTTAACGGTGCCAGTGTTTCTGTGCTCCCCATTGCTGACTCCACCGGATTGTGGATCAACATTTTACTGATCCTGGACTTGCCAGACCGCCAAGGCTGTAATGCCCCTGTAATTCCGGCAAGTCAGGCGCCTGTAAATCATTGCATGTCTGGCAGCTACCTGCTGGTTTTTCCGGCACGGTTTCCACCGGACTCATAATGAGGCCCAATTGTCTTGTTAATGGACAGTATTGATTTGTATCGAAATTTGATGTGGAACAAGTGGAGGTGAAACAGTAATTGGAAGAATACTCCAAAAAGTTAGAAAATTAAGATTTTAACAGAAAAGTTCAATATTGTCAAGGAAAACTTCACAGACTGTAAAAGGTTTAATGTCAAATAAAGCATAGCTAATATCTTTCCATAACATCTTCACTAAATATTATCTATCACCCAGATTTTGTAGGATATTTTTGTAGTGTCATGTTTGATCTCACAATGTTTCACAAGGGGAACCCAAAGTTCACACATGTCCACAATGATCAGGCATGCGCTCAAGTTCCTGAACCAAGGATGTTGGGATGCCTCTAGGTCCTGGATGACATCTATTAGCGCTTCTTAGAATTTCCCAGTAACGTTGGCAAGCACTAGAGGAGGATAGATGTAAGCTTTGCTATAGATGATGTTCTCCATTTCTATTCCAAATAACAGTAATGTGAGCAATTGTCATTTGATAAGGTATTCAAAGATCCTGCTTTTTTATTTGTATGAAATAATAAAATGATGTGGGTAATTCCATCCCATAAAGGGTGGCCTGCTAACCAGACCCTCCTTTTTTAAATCCATGACAAATGCATAGTGTATACATGTCCACTGCTGAATCAGTATCCTCATCTGCAGCCCTTTATCGCTCATCGCACAGAACAGGTTGCCCATTTGGCAGCTGCTGTGACAGCAAAGCCACTTTAGTAGAGTGGTTAAGAAGATAAGGGGTTTGCCTGAAAAACTGCCAATGCGCTAGTCTCCACCTTAAAAATGGATGTGGATAATACAGAAAAAGAGCGTCCTGCTGCATTGATACTCCCACTGGGATCCCCCAAACAAAGCCAAGATCAAATACAAGCAAATAAGAATGCTGTTGGAAGTAATTTGAAACGTGCACTGACAAGGGAAAGATTATGTTGTGCACAAAATCCTATTTCACAGATCAAGTTATAATCACACATACTGATGTGTTCTTAGGCATGAAAGTAATGTGTAATAATGTCATGAACAGCTGACACGTGTTTCGACCCCGCAGGTCATTTTCAAGGCTGAATAGTGCATATACAGAATCATGATAGGCAACAAAAATATTCGCAGTTAGCACGAAAGACAAAGAAATTGGTTTCAGAACAGAATGCAAATAATATTCGTAGTACATTTGAAAATCAACATAAGTAAGATCAATCCCACAAACAGAAAAAAAAATGGTTATCACACCATATGAGGTATAAAAAAGATAAAAATAACATACCACAGGTCAGGGATTGAGGTCGGGCGTTGCGGGAAGTGCATATGAAAGGGAAAAAGGAGAAGGGGAAAAAACAACTTAAATAACATTCAGAAATTCAAAACACAATTCATATTCACTCAAGTTCAGTGGCTGCATGTAAATCTGCCCCTCTGTTCCAAAACCACATTTTTATGATACACTATCAGCTTAGTAGCAGAATAAAAACCATGCCTATTTTGGTATAGGGGTTGGTAGTATACAAAACTATGAAAGCCACATCTGAGTTGTTGCATCACAGTATCCTCCCTGGACACTCAGACAGCTATGGGAGACTATATGGCGTTCAGGCAGCTGACTGTCTGCATTACAGTGAATGAGACGCAAAGCAGGATGAATGCCTCTGTTGAATCTCCGGGCATTAAAGGTAACTTCTACCTTTGCAGTCTGGGGATCTCCAAGCAAGAAATGCCCTGGGAGCTTGCCTTCAAAGAAACCTGCCAAACAACAGGGGGCTTCACACCGGAGAGCATTTGAAGCTGCTGGCTTCGATATGGTTGGAGCTAGGACATCATAGAGTGAAAGTGGGTTTGAGGAAGGATTCCTCCATCTTAATTGTCAGTGGATGTTTCTCCCCTTCCTGTTCCCTGCATTTCCTGCTAAACAAGGGACTCTGGGTCTGACCTTAGAAGGGGAGATTCACTTGTCAAAGGGACAGGTATTAGGCCCATTAAATCAGGCCTGTTGTTATCTAATTGTCGGTGGCCGTTTAACTCTAGAAGAGAGGGGGTCATCACTCATCCTTTCATTCACGTTTGGACCTTCAAGAACATCAGAATGAATTCATCTGGACCCTGTTGTGAGAACAATCCTCTCCAAGATCGTCTGCCAAAGGTAAAGATATGTGCTCCAAGGCAGATACAAGCACTGCTCCCTACCATTTCCCATGTCACATGTGAAGGGAACTGCTGTTGTGGACCAGACCTGCCACTCTGTGCCAGCTTCACTAGCACTCTGGTCCCGCTTATGAAGATGGACTCCTGTAGGTGCTAGATAGACTCCCTTGGGTCTGGATTGAAGAGAACAAGGAGCGTTCTTGTCAGTGAGCCCCTGGATTATGTCTCACAGCAGACTGAGAGCCAGAACAGCCAGGATCCCTGTTTTTCAATATTCTAACGATTTCCATCAACCAACCAGGTTTGTCACATTCAAACCAACGGGAACTGCTGGTGCTGCCTTTGGCATGCACCCGAACTTCGAACCACTGCTGTTTGTATCTGTCAAACCAGCTTAATACTGCATCACCTCAGCAGAGTATTTTCACCTCTTCGACTCGAGCACCATTGCACGGTGCAGAAGACTTTGAACAGACACATCAAATGCCACAAGGTCTTTGCATCTCAGCTTGACTTGAACTGATGGATCATTTAGTCACACATTGATCTGAACCACTAGTACTCACCATTTTCTAACCACGCCCAATCGTCAAACTTTTCCTGGTCATCCATCGACCTGCATCGCTCAACCCCACCTTCAAACAACAGAGCACCGCTTGAGCCAACTCAATGCTGACTCACCATCTAGGGTCAACGCGATTCACCCAAAGCATTGCACCTGCACCAACAGTACATCCACGCCTGATTAGACGCTGCCAAACGGCCTAACATTGGAATCAGGTACTTTAAAATGACCCTGTCCTCCCAGTCACCATTTGAGATGCTAAACATTGGTTTAGTCCATTATTTGCACCTTTTTCCACCAAGACGTATCCTTTTGAATGGAATTGTTGTTTTTCTAGCATGATCTCCCTCACAAAATATCCAGAGTGCTTACACATTCCCTTTCTGCATCGTCTCTCTTCTTTTAGATGGGTGGATGTTTTAAAGTGTTTTGATAGTGCTTAAATTCATGAATGATCTGTTTAACCAAAGAATATATTTTATAGAACTTTTACTGAACATTGAGCCTCATTGTGAGACCAGTGGTAGCTGTGCCGGTAAAACCGTCACGGCTGCCGATGGTATCATTTTTTTTCCAGCGCCCGGGAATGGGCAGTTACTGGGTCATTACGGCCTCGCCAGACCCGGTAATTGCCCATTCCTGGGCACTGGAAAAAAATGCTCCCCATTCCCATTCGAGGCCCATAGAGCTCAATGGGAATGGAGAGGCCAGATCCACCGGCATCATTCACGAATGGTGCCGGTGCATCTGGCATGGTCTGCTCACGGGTGCCGGTCTGCCTTCCAGGTCAGACCTGGTGGGCGAAAACGCACCCGCAAGCAGAAATTGGAGTTTGCCGGTCCTGTAACAATGGTACAGACAAGCTTATTGGTACCGTTGTTACTGGACCGGCAATCTTATAATGAGATCCATTGTTTTATTTTTCATGTGTTGTTCTAATGCTATTTGGTCTGCTACTGTCTCAAATGCACATACTTCCTAAGAAGGATGAACCACTTTGTACATCTGCTAGCACGGCCCATTGATAGAAAAGATTTTTTTTTCCATGCATTCCATTAAAAGTATCACATGTTACTTGTGGGATTAGTCCCACATTCACAGAGTCACATGTTGACCACAAATGATATCACAGTGAGTAGTATTCAGCCTCAGCTATTTTTGAAGGGGTCTTAACGTGCTATCACTGCACTTGGGCATTGAACCATAACTCTCAAATCTAGGTGTCCCCACGAAGGGTACAAACACCCGATTTTGTTTTTGGTGGGTGAGAGCCTATTGACAGATATGGATGTGTACGGTGCTCGAAAGATGAGTGAGCTACTTACCTGGCATGTGACACGTGCCAAAAGCATGGGAGTTGAGAGGTATGGCTCAGCTGAAGCAGCAATCTAGCGCTCAAGAAACAGTGACGCTCAAAAAGCAGTACCCTAAAAAAGAACACGCTCGGGGTGAGCACAAGGGCAAATGGAATCCTTAAACCACAGGTCAGCGGTTCGGTGCACATTGTTTAGAAGATAGTGCCTCCAGCTGCAAACACCGAGGCTTAATGTGGAGGGAAAGACGCAAGGATCTGAACATCCTTGTGTTGAAATGGAACAACATCACATAGAAACGTAAACTGCCGCGCCATCTTTCCTACCTTAACCGCCGTGGAATCTTTGCTTTGTGTCATGCTCAGTGAACTACCGCAGGCTCCCGTAGCGTGTACTTGCATTCTATACTGCTTAATCCTCGTGCTGTAGCCTTCATTAAAATGTTAAATTTGAGCCATTCAAAGAGGCCAGTAAAATCAATCTTTCCCTCTCTCAGCGTGAGTCTTTGTGAGTTGTTGTAATGAAACTTCTGAGCGACAAGCAGCCTCTTTCAGTAAAGTGCACTGGAGCACAGGCGCTATTGAGATAATGCTCCCAGGACAGGCAACCGCCTACAGCTAGAAACGCACAAAGAAGCAGACATCAAGATGCGCTTTGCAAGATGAAAGGAAGCTGTTTGCTATATGTATTTACTTATTGTATCGGATAAGGCTCTGTTGTTTTTTTTGTGTTACATTTTTGTCTGACAGTGAAAGAGAGTGTCATTCTTTGCTTTGACAAAATAGGATTAGGAGGAGATGGGTTTAGACAGCACAGAGGGGAAGCTGAGAAAGGGATTTCAGACTCTGCTGGTATGACTTTCTTCCTAAGAGATTACTACTTGCGCCTTATAAGTGTCTCCAAAAGCATTGTCCCTACAATTGTTGCCAAGAGACTGGCGTGATTACAAAAGGCATGGCGTCTTACTCTGCGGCAGCAATCCATAGTAAACCACACGTTTTCGAAAGTTGGAAGGTCAAAGGCCACCTTCAGTTGCAGCTTTGGTTGCAGCACAGTAGCTAAAAGTTGCTGAGGGTATTTTTTCACACCGCCTGCAGATGCTTTGCGCGCTTCACTGAAAAAGGACATCTGTCAGGTTTTACTGAGTACCATAAAACTGTGGTGGGTTTTATCACTGGGCCTAACTCCTCTCTTTAGTATGGCAAGAGACGTGCTTGGGATATAGTGTTTGTGGCTTTATTGTCAATAAGTGCATGATTGACGGCTGAATTGCCTCGCTTGCCTCCCCAGTTCCCGCTTGCTCTGAATTATGGCAGGTGAGTGCTCTTCGGAGGGAATAAAACCACATATCTTTAGTTTTGTTCGCTGCATCCTGGGTCTCATCAGATGCTTTAAATCTGAATCTATTGCCAGGCATTCAAAACGTCAGGTACATGTGGAAAGGTTCAGCTAAGCTCTTAGGAAATCAATGCTCTGCCCATATGCTTAATGGAGATCTCTGCCAAGTACCAGGGCCATTGTTAGCTACAATAAGCAAAATAACATTTGAAACGGAAATGATGGAAATCCCTCCAAATTCCTTATTTAGTTTAAAACTGTCCCCTTCATTTATGTTGCTTGTTCACTCATTACATGTAAGCATATCTATCTGGATACTATAGGCCTCATTACGACCCTGGCAGAATGGGTTTAACAGCGCCGGTAAAGGTGCAGGAACAGTTAAACCCATTCCACCTCATTACGAGGTTCCCTCGCGGGACCCACTCTGGACGTCTGGTCAGATCGTCTGACCAGATTCTTTAGGAGCAACAACATATTCTAGGGAATGGTAGCTGTAACAACTATTTTATATGCATTCTTTTTTTCTGGAAGCGGAACTAGGCAGCAGAGATTTTCTGGCTAATGTCATAGCTGGCAGTTTGTTAGACAACAACCGATTTGATTGGGAGAGTTTTTCAATATTATCGGGGACTGGCGGCATTCCGGATTTCAGAGTGTATGCGGTTTGCCACATCGTTGTTATGAGATAAAATGCACACTGTAGACCTAGCTTCTAGCAAGCCAATTAGACTCAAGGGTAGGGAGATTTGCAAACTACTTACAAAACACCTGAGGTTCCTGCTCACCGCTCCACACTCGGAGATTCTACAAGAGTAAATTAAACTTGACAAGTTAACAGACCTTTCTGTTTGTCAATTCGTGACTAGCACAACAACCAAGAATACTTAGCTGTGCAAAGCGAGCAAACCCAGAACCGGCAATCAAATTTAGAACAGGACAGTCTCGCTCGAAATGACAATAACACACTTGCCGAAGGCAGTCGTTTTTTTGTTAAAATATACAGCCTCTAATAATGTGGGCAGCAATAAAGCAGTCCTCGATTATCTGCCCTTCAAGTTGACTGCATAATCCACTTGAAACTAGTGGAGGGGATACAGTTACTGGCCACTGGAGCTTTCAGCTCTTACTACCACGCTGCTGCTCCTTGCTCCACCGCAACACTGTAACGCTTCCCACACTTCACCCACGCTTCGCTAGGAAGCTAGTATTAGTTGGCCACACCCACCTATCATGGTAGAAAGAGAGGAGGTATTCAGGATTTAGTCCTCACATCAAGGTATACTCGCAACACCGTAGCAATTCCCACACTTTGCCCAAGCTTCACTAGGAAGCTAGTATTAGTAGGGCACAACCACCTCTGATGGTAGAAAGAGAAGAGGTATTCAGGATTTCATCCTCACATCAAGGCATCCTCGCAACACTGTAACACTCCCCACACTTTGCCCACGCTTCTCTAGGAAGCTAGTATTCGTAGGGCACCCCCCCTGGTGCAGTGTATTCGGGACTGAACTATGCAATCCTATAGAGACCTGCAGTAAACGTGCTGCTTGATCTAATTAACACTAGACTGCTGACGCACTTAATGTTCTCTGTTAAACTATTTTTTTGATATACAGATTTTGAGGCTCTCCACATGATTATCATGGCTACTAAAATTATTATGTTAGGGTGAGCGTTGTGAAAAATGTAATGAGTTCCAAGCCCAGTCTACATCATGTTCGTTGGGATTTAAGCATACAACCCTTTTATCACATTCATATTTGTCAAACGTAATCTGTAGTTATTTGTAAGTTTCCCAAATGCTCTTTGCTTTCATAAAAAAAACAGCAGTTAGACCTCATTGATGCTCTTTTCCCCCTTGCCCTTTCACATGTGTTATTTTGAAGGAATACAATGGGAAGGTACCCAACTCTGTATCTTTGTAGCATAGCCTTCTAGCAGAAAATAATGTATATGGTTATTCTTGGTTTTGATCATATGCTTTGCTCAAGCATTCTTATTATGACTACATGATATGCTATACATGAACATTAGATAAGAGCATCACACAATTGTAAAAAGAGCAAGCTAACATTCATACTTTTTTTAAGTAGCTTATTCTGAAGAAGTAAACAAAACAACACCTCTGGAAGATATCTGTTTAATGGAAAGCCGGTTGAAGAGACATAGAGAGAGAACCAGAGAGACAAATAGTGATAGAGAGCTCAGAGACAGATAGGTAGAGAGTGCTATATCAGTGTATAATATGCAGGTTATGGCTAGTTATGTTTATTAGACACAAGCTCCTCTACAGCGTTGTGTTCACATACATGCTGAAATCATTCCCTCAGTATACGTTCTTCTGATGTCATTTCTTATCTTTTTATTCTATGAAGCAGATCAATATCACTATGTCATGTAATGGAATATCCCACCATGTAAGTGGTCTTGTATAGTACTCTTATGCCACGTTTGAAGGTCTTGCTTCACTTGGCTTTGCAAAACATGTTGGGAGGGTAAATAGTGGTATAGTGAGAGAGGCAAATGTGAAAACCTTGGTGATGAAGGGTGAAGATCAGTTGTACCAAGTTTCTTTGTACCGATCTGGTTCTATGGCTTGGGAAGAGAGACATGGGGGTATGTAATCCAAAGGGAAGAGGCTATGATATGTATGACTACATCCCTTTGGGTCTGGTTAGAGAGGGAAGCTTAGGCAGTGCACGATTAGTGTTGATGTGCTAATGGCTATGCCTATGCCAGCCATTGGTGAGGGATTTATTGTGTAGTGTAAGGTGGCAGAAGATCCTAGATGGAAGTTGGTTAGTTAGGGGGGGAAAGGGACATAAGCCTTACAAGGCAAAACATCCTGCAACTATTCACTCCTACCAGAGACCCCTTGCAGACAGATCCCATGTCACTAGGTATCATGACCTCTACTAATCTCGCTCTCTTTCCCTCTGTCTCTTTCTCTCGCTTTCTCTGTGCAAATATATGCATTGTACCCCACATGCAACCCAATCTGTGAGTTGGCAGATCAGGGAAAGGGGTGATGCCTGGACATTCCAATCAATGCCATATTGTATGGGAAGTCAAAATATTTTGTGCAGGACACAGGCTGCTTGAAATTTGAGTACTGCAGGCACCCTTTTGAGCTTTCTAGTATGTCAGTTGATGGGCTAAACGATGACTCAACCCTCAGTCTTACATGCTCAGGCTCTGTGTTCTGTGACCTGTTGGGATTTATGCTGTCAGTGTAGAGTCTGTAGGAGGAAGCACAAGATATCTGTTAGGGCCAAAAACCTGTCTCATTCAGGAGACACAGCCTCAGGCTAGAATCAAATTTCCGCCACCCACAATAACCTCAACTCACTAGTGTTGGGGCTGCACCAGGCCTTCAGTTTCAGAGTAATGTTTAAACCTTGAATGTGGTTATACACAAATATATAAGGGCAAGAAAAGATAGAAGTGTGGATTCTTCAAAGTGCTCCACAAAGCTTGGTCCACCATCCCTTGGTTTAATGGTGGTGTGACCGCTGCAAGAAGGTGTATAGAAGTTTGTTTGCAGTGAAAGACACAGGGCCTCATTATGAGCATGGCAGTCCGGGAACTACGGTACTGGTAAGCATGCCAGTACCGTAGTTCCCGGATGGCCATACTATCAGCTCTGCTCGCAGGTGCCGTCTCACCCACCCGGTTTTTCCTGGCGGGTGTAATGGCACCCGCGATTAGAGCACGTCGGATGCACCGGCACAACTCTGAATCCCAGTGGGGCAGAACGGGGATCGGGAGGCCATTGATTCCGGCACCCGTAAATGGGCAATTACCGGGCCCGCCGAGCTCGGCATGACCCGGTTCTTGCCCATTCATGGGTGCCGGAAAAAATGCAACTCCGGCATCAGCCGTGCCATTTTTAACAGTACGGCTACCGCCAGAGTTGTAATTAGGCCCACAGAATTTGCATGATGGTGGTTTGTATCAACAGTTCAATAACCATGCAATCTTGAGTTTGCAATTTCTCCTCCCCCTTTTCAGGTAAGGATATTTGCCTGAGTTACTTACAAATCATTGTGCAACAGCAAAACCATAAAATGAGGGCACAAAAATGCATTTCCATTCATAGTTTATGGTTGTCCTGCCACGTGTAGGGTGAGGCTGTCAGGGATTAGCATATGCACAAGGTATGGGCTGTCCACACATGAGGTCTCCTTGAGTCAGGAAGGTACTGCCCCACCAATACCAGCTATTTACAGTACAGAAGAGAGGTAGGGGAGAGGATGCATTCCTGCAGAAAGGTGGGATTGACTGATTTGTGCTATAGAATCCATACATGTTATGCAACTCGGTATGATTTCTGAGGATAACGGCCATAGAATTATGATTACATAGATTTGAATCTGGATCCAAAAGCTAAAAAAGGACAGGTTTTGACCATGTGGGTTTCTTTGGTCCCCTGTTGATTTTCTACATTTTTCTGGCAAGTTGCAACCCTTCCCCATAATGCATCCACTGTTACAAACTTACCCCATAACATCACTTTTGAAAGATTCTGCCTGTAAACACAAAAATATTGAGACATTTGCTCTGATTGTTAGAGGGCATAGAGCACACACATACCCAAAATATGCATCACAGATGTTGATATGACTGTACAATGTAGATATGTTGTATTCACAAATGAGGCGAGCACACCCTGGGAGGGCTAGGAAGTAAATGCAAGTGTAGCTCTTTCAGTTAATATCTGGGCACCACTTAATATTTCGAAAATACCTGGGATGCCTATCAGGTGGGGAATGGGGCCGGATGACTTCACCAGACTAGCACACTCTCATAATAGCAGAAGATTAGACAGGAGAGACCCCACATTCTGTTGATTTCAGTATGAACTGTGCAACCTTGTAGATAGTATGTTTGCTTTCCTAACTGGTCTTGGAAATAGCATGATCATTTCATACAACATTCAGTCCCCTTTGGTTTGGTTATAAGAGAGATAATGGCTCCATTAACTTCTTAACAAGGGTCCATCTATAGTTTTCTTGCTGAAGTACTTTGAGTTAGTGTGCATTCACACATGTTATGGAATTCTCTGGGGAATCCTTTATCCGCAGGGCTTGCAAAGTTAAAATATCTTGTAGGGAATGTCTAACCGTTTAGTTTTAACATGGTTCATCTAGAGATGTCTTATCTAATCCAGTCTGTCCTGGTACTATAATTTCAGAGCAGAACTTCCTGCATCATTCTGACATCTGTCACATTTGCTGCATAACCAGGTTTGCAAAAGTCAGCCCGCTCACTTGTGATATCAGTAGGGATAATAATGGACAACTCGAAGGCACATTGTAGAACGCCTTAGCTAGGGAGTTCGGGAGACGTCTCACATTTCTGCATGATCATAGTGCTTTGTTTCAAATGGAAGATTGGGTCTTCATTTCCTGAAAAAGATGACATTCCGATTGCTTTTCACGCATATAGTTTGATTTTCTTTGTCTGGATTTTCAGAATCTGTTTATTGTTTTTATATTTCCACTAATGTAATTCTCAAGCACCACCTACTCCTCTTTAAAACACTTGTTCCTCTTGAGGAGTCTTGTATGAGTTGTCCCCTAATGTACGCTTAGGTTTACGTTTAAAAGATTCCCAGGGAGTCTTCCACACCTTAGTTCGGCTCTAGATGTAGTCTCACACAGACCAATAGTGATACTATCTCAATGTTTTTGCTTTCGTTTTTATAGAGTTGGAAACTTGTATTCACTCCATCAGACAAATGTCATTCTATACATATATATGGATTGTGAGACCCAAATTCATTGGAATTTGGCTAACCAGGTTGTTGGGAAGTACATCACATTCTGATAAAGATTCAAATAGGTCCTGTAATCTGAAAAACTAGTCAAGTGTAGTCTGATGTCTCTTGACATATGACAAATGGGCATAGTCCCTTTAAGTTTGATCCAGGATTAACCAGATTTTGACAATTCTTTTATGGCTAAGGAACATTTTCATGATAAATCTATCAGTACAGGAGGGTGTTTCAAGCAAACTTCACCTGACCTTGCATCTAGTACCCAATTGCAATCATTCACTAGACAGCGTATTTCTATCAGTATCCTTTAATGAATGGAAGGAAACTCAAATCTGGGGTGGAAGGTGCATGCACTAAACCCAGCCCGTTCGCATATCCTGAATTAACAGTTTTGCTAGTGCTAGCCTACCCATTCAATCTGCCCATTTTAGTATGACTCAGGATTCTGAGCATTGGAATAGTGATACTGAAATTCCACAAATCCTCAATTGAACTGTTTCTAAGAACACCTGTTGCCCCATGTCTTTGCATACTTTATTAAGCCAATATGTATGTCTCCTGTAGAGTCGTTTTAAAAATGTCTTTTTTTTAAAAATTGTTTACACATTAATGTTATTTGTTCAAATTCTCATTTAGGCCATTTCAGATCTTTCAAGTGTCTCTCATTTCGAATTCTGTCATACACCGGTTGGCAGCCATGTGTAGATGATTTTCCAGGCACAAGCAAAGCTTCTTGGTTTTCGGTTATAAGGCGAGTCAGAACAAGGATGCACACTCGTTGAGGAAATTTCCGAAGAATGTTTTTTTTAGATTAAGGTCTAACTTTCCCTAGATTATGGGGTGTTTTACCTAATACACTAACTCAGGTGTTCATCAGTCGTCTGTGGATATTCAAAAAAATCTATCCACGTTCAAACGTACCCTAACTAACCCTTCTACTATTCTTAATGACTAAAGGCAGGAGAATGACTCCTTTCTTCTGGGCTTTGCTTCTGGCATACTTATTCTTTGTGAGGGATCTATAAATAGTATTGTGTAACTCTTTCAGAATCTCCTTCGACTTTTGCTTCTTCTTCAACTCAAACCTCTTTGACCTTATACTTGTATCTTGTTTCATCTTAACTGTCTCTGTGGGTTTGTTAGCGCCCTTTCTCCATTCAACATAAACAGGTAATTTTCCATTCTACCAAGGTTAGGATATCAAGCTTTTGCAACAAACTTTCTTTCTTTAGTTGCTCTTCTTTTATACTGGGACCAAAATAGTCTTTCTCCTTTTTGTTTCTGTCTTTTGACATATGAATCAGTTCACCTTTCTCTCCAGGCGTTTCACGTGTGCTTCTTATTTCTCTTTTAATATGTAGTTTTCTCAGGTTTCTCTCATTCTCATTGTCTGGTTCTCTGGTTTCCCCAGATAAATATTTCTTAACTTGGTTGGGATGAATATTTTCTCTGGCTTCCCAAGTTATGCTTTCCTTAACTTTACTGGGATGAGTATGATCTCTTGCTTCCCAAGTTATATATCCATTAGCTTAACTGGAACGAGTATGAAAACTCTCATAACGATCTCTCTGTTGCCTCCTTTGTCTCACAATTTCTCCTTTACCTGTTCTTTGCAGGGATAACATCAATGTGGTTCTCTAGGCATTCAGAATTTGCTCTGCTCTCATCCTGCACAGCGTCTTTGACGTCTTGAATGTGTCATCCTCCATACTTTCCTCTACAGACCACTGATACTTCAAATGTTGGGATAGTATGCTGATCCAACCACATAGTGTTTTCAGCATCACTTCAGGTAACCCAGGTCCACCACCGGATTTCCTTGGTCACGGCATGTCCCTCTCTCTCTCTCGTTCCCAGGAAGCAGCACATCCAGAGTTCTGCTTGCGGGCTGTGAGCAGTTTCGATACTCGTGGGTTTCCTCCATGCCATAGTCTCCTCCCCTCTCTGATACTACGTCGCCATGGGACTTCCCTGGCTAATGTTGATGTCTCTCTCTCTCTCTCCGCTCGATGCGGTTTCTCCTCCTTAGTCAGCTTCTTTGTCTCATTTAAATGGAACAATGCATTTAAAGGGACACGCACTGCTTCTTGCTGACTGTAACAAATGGTTATATTCTCTGCATACAATTCTTGGTATGATGGTTCAAAGGGTGTTAAAATACAGCATCCTTTTGGGAGGTCCTCAAAGGAACAGGTGTCCTTGACCCCAAAGGGGAGTCTCTCCCAGTGATGTCCCACTTGCCACGACCGCTAGTAAGGGTGTTGCAAAGCGGGCTCAACTGCCTAGAATTCCCTCAATTCCTCACAGTTAGTAGCTTAGCCATCTTTGTGTGTTGAGCTTTTGTTCTTGGCAGCCATCCCAACATTAGTCTTATGCCTTACTCCCAGTACTATATTTTTAAATCGACCCACTGAGGTAATGGCACTCAGAGCATATAGATAACTAAAAACCCAATACATTATTTTCTTCTGGGCCATTTTAAGTAACAGGATCCCAAGAGCCAGTGGTGAAATAGAATACATAGACCCCTGCATTATAGGAATTGTAAAACTTTCCTTCTATATAACCCTATGAAATAACATAACTTGACAAGACTTCTTTGGATGTTCTAAACATGCCACCAAGCAGCACACTCTTATGTGATTTAAGAAACTAAGAATAAAGTCAAATTAAATGTCTTCTTTCATCATTGACCTTAACCATTGACAACTAATGTGTATATTGGGCATTGCATTCTTAAGGTTGTGTACTGTTTCCAGATGTGCTATTTCTGTGCTGGATCGCACCTTCAACTAAAGGAGTTTATGTCATGTAGACAAATCTTATTTTTAAATTGACTGATGAACAGCAGCTGCTGTTCCACATCACTGTACCCCTTCTTGTGCCACATATAAATGAAACTCTTGAAGAGACAGTGTACAAGACTATGCACCCATGTATCTCTCCCATGAAGATCCACCATGGATCCAGGTGATTGTCTGGACAAAAACACTTTGGACCTCCAGTTTATAAGGGGTTGTACCTGCCTTCACTGTCTCTTACCTGGCTGGCTTACTTCCCTGCTAGCTGCATAGTTACTGAAATGAGGGTGCTACTGACCAGAAATGAATGCAAAGGTAATTGGAGTTTTAAGCTGTTCAAAATGTTTGCTGAGACAAAGTTTCCAAAATGTAAAAGACACTAGTGCAATAGAAATCATGAGATGTCTTGTGGTCACTATAGGAACACTATGGGCATTAACGCTGCCGGTGCGACCGGTGGGATGCCTCCGGACTTGCAAGAAATAGGGCCTCATTACGACCTCGGCGGTAGCCATGCCGCTATTGGCGGCATGGCTGCCGCCGAAATCGCGTCCGGATCCGGGTCCTCAGAATGAGGAATTACCGGGCCATCCTGAGTTCGGAAGACCTGGTAATTCCTCCCTCCAAGGACCCGGACCCGCTTCTTCCCCATTCCCATTTCAGCCCCCATAGGGCTCAATGGGAAAGGGAGAGAGAGCAAACAACGGGCCATTACGAGTTGGCCCGTTGTTTAGTCCCTCTTACCCTCGCGGAACCCGGTAAGCACGCCTGGTTTGACCAGGCGTTGCTTCCTGGGTCCCGCGAGGGGACCTCGTAATGAGGTGGTACGGGGTAAACGGCACTGGCACCTTTTACGGCACCATTTACCCGTACCGCCAGGGTCGTAATGAGGCCCTTACAGTTGCCTGGCATGCCGGTAACACCGGGGGGTTACAACCTAGGCGTTCCGGAATGTAAGGCGCCGGTAAAGTGTAAATCCCCATTCCCATCAGTACCATAGGACTCATGGGGAATGGGGACCACAGAATCACCTGCACCGTTAATAACGGTGCAGGTGATTCTGTGTTACTCTGCAGGCAGGTGCCGTTCCACCCGCCAGGTCTGACCCAGGTGGGTGGGAGGGCACCTGCCCACAGAGTCGCACTGTGCCGGTCTGGTAACAACAGTGCCGGTATGCTTACCGGCACCGTTGTTACCAGACCGGCACAGTCATAATGAGGCCCTATGTCAGGTAGAATCCTTGATTTCACCCTTCCCAATTCTGGGAGTCAAGAAACATACTGTTTTTATCAAAGTGATATCAAAGCAAAGGTGGTCTCCTGCTTTATGCAGGAGAAGTCAACACAATGCTACATAATCACAGACTGCGGGTCTGCAAAAATGAAAATGACCTGTCTGCACAAATCACACTATTTCTCACACACATGCATACATTTCCATGTTCAATTCTTTATATATCTTCTTCTTCTTCTTCTTCTTCTTCTTCTTCTTCTTCTTCTTCTTCTTCTTCTTCTTCTTCTTCTTCTTCTTCTTCTTCTTCTTCTTCTTCTTCTTCTTCTTCTTCTTCTTCTCAGACCTAGCTTTGTAAAGCAATGGAGCGCTTTACAATTATTTGTTAAATTCTGACTAACAGTAGACATTCTAATTGTACTATTACCACTTGTTGGTCAGTATCTCAAAATCCTCACAAATAAAGTCACATTTTCAACATAATCAAAAACTTGATTTGTCCAATGATATATCCCAGAATCAAAGAACTGTACCCGGTCTCTTGATTCCCTTGTACACATGGTGCTATGAGATGCAAACATGTGTACACAATTTGCACTATGCTTAATATAACTTGGATATGCAAGCTTTGGGTTAAGAAATATATGTTTTCAATTTAGAATACACAAACTCTTCTGACTCACCCATCCAACCTGAGATAATGATAGCACATATGATTGCTCACATAACTAAGAAATGTATTTTAAGTTGGATGGAATTGACATCTCACTTAATTTTACATGCCGTGAAATTACACTATGTAAGGGTGCAGAAGTATGAGACTGACACACAGGTGGCATGATGAGTTCTATAGACTTTTATTGTCATCAAATGAAAAGACTGTCCCTATCTCTAATAGGGGTTTCCCCGCCTCCACTAAAACTAAGGATTCTGTCAGGATGTCTCTCTAACTTAAATAAACCACCATCTTGTGTCAACAACCTATTTCCGTCCCTTGCACTCTTCACTAAACTAAAGAAAATGGTGATTTCCTTGGTCCATAAGAATGACTGCCTTCTTCTGGGTGATCAAAAGTTAGTTCCAGTACTTTGGCTTGGAATTGTTTGTATAATAGTTCCCTTTTGGCCAATCAGTTAATGTTCATAACATAATGCCTCATTACGAGGTGGGCGGTGAGGGATTACCGGCACTGGTAAGGGCGCCAGTGCATGTAATCCCTTACCGCCCTACTACGAGTTCCCTTTGCAGGTCCTCCCTTAATGCTTGGTTTTTCCAGGCGTTAAAGACGGGACCCGCAAAGGGACTTTGGAGCTAATAACGGTACCGCAATTTGCGGTACCGTTATTAGTGCCTTCCCCATTCCCATTGAGCCCTATGGGGGCTCAAATGGGAATGGGGAAGGGCCCTGGTGAATGGGGAATTACCGCCCCCTCGAACCTTGGAATGGGGGGGTAATAGCTCCATTCACCAGGGCGGAGTCAGTAAGGGTTGGAGGTAGCCATGGCGCTATTAGCGCCATGGTTACCTCAAAACTCCTAATGAGGCCCAATGTTTGCCATGATCCTCTTGAGGGATTCTTAGAGGTAGAACAAAAACAACACCAGGGGGAAATGCCTCCCTTCCCCTGCTTTCTTCAGAATTTCCTGAAACACAAATGATGAGTAATTAACAACACCAGGGGAATGACTCCCTTGCCCTGGTTTTTTCAGACTCAATGTCACAGTTCCACACATTAGTGGCAATGGCTTCCTTCCTGTGGCTTTTCTCAGGCTTTATATAACAGTTCAACACACCAGTGGAATGTCTCCTATCCTCTGGCCTTTCTCAGGAACTCCTCCTTGTTCACCTGTGGGTCCCTGACCCAGTCTCTTTCACTCTGTTTGTCTTCCACTATATCCGGCTCAATGTCATGCCAGGTACAGTACTCTGCGCAAACGTTATTTAAGCAATATGACCCGAGCGGCGGGGGCATTACCGACTCAGGTAATGCCCCGGGGCCCATAGTTGAGTGGGTAATGCCCCCACCACGAGGGTCATATCGCTTTTAGTACCCTGGCCCGCATTATATGCGTGACCGGGGCACTAAAAGCATTTTTTTCTGTCCCAAAAAGCTGCGGCGTTTCGGACAGAAAAAAAAAAACAACCAAGAAAATGGCCGCCGGGAAAGGGAATACGGGAGTCCGTTTTCTCTTTTCATGGTGGCCTTCGGGAGCGGACGCGTTGGGAACACAAGTGTTCCCAGCGCGCCTGCTCCCAAAAAAGAAAGAAGCAGAAGGTAAGTGGGGTTGGGAGGGCAGGAGGTAGGGGAAGGGGGGAGAAAAAAAATAAAATAAACGTACCTTCGACCCTGCCAGGGGACGATGGAAGCCTCCAGCTGTGTGTAGGTGCCGAGTCTCCACACTGCTGGAGGCTGCCATCATCCCCCAACAGGGATGCAGGAGCAAGAAGGTAAGTGGGGTGGGGTAGGGAGGAGGGAGGAAAAAAAAAAAAAAAAGCTTACCCGAGTCCCCAGCGGGGGGCGGAGGCGGCCTCTCAGCCGTGGGGAGGCTCGGAACGGGGATGGCCCCGCTTTGAGCCTCCTCAATGGCTGAGGGGCTGCCACGCCCCCCCGCCAAGGACAAGGCAGCTGGAGTCCCGGCCGAGAATCGAAGGATTCTCGGCCGGGTAAGGACCCGGCGAGAGCCAATCAGAATACGTGTTGCATTCTGCTTGACTCTCGCCGGGTACTAATATATATTAATCCAGGGACCCAGACTCTCTCAAAATGGTTTCTTGTGTTTCTCGTACCTTCAATTGGATCCCCTTGTCCTCTTAGTTAGTTTCAGCCTTCCTTGAGGCATCCAACGTCTCTCTTACTTGTTCTCCGGTCTTCATGCTGCCATACCACAGCTCTGCAGCACTTTACTGGAGCAGGGCTGAGCATCTCTGCTTGACCATGTGGTTTTCTGGGCTCCGACGACAGGGCTGTCTTTTTCTTCTGTTCTCTGTCTGTCTGTGCATGGTGGACCAGAGAGAGACACTGTTGTTCTTCTGAGTACATCCCAGTCATCAGCTTCAGTTTACCCGTCTGTGGTATGGGTTCATCGCTCATGGTACCTCCAAGGAGGGTCTGACGAATTAGTTAGTCCCTCTTCCATCTTTAAGCCACTCGATATACAAAAGCTACAAAAGCTAGAACCTTCAATCCAATTCTGATGATGATTCATGTTTTCCGTGCCTCCTCCTCATCCCAGTGCTGTGCGATGGGTATTCCATGGAGTCAGTCCTACTCTTCCTCGTCACAGTCATGGGGTCTTCACTGATCTCACAAACATACACAGGAGAGAATCCTAGATTAGAGGAAGGTAAGGAAGGAGGTGGGAAAGAGGTGTATGGATATTGGGCATACTGTCTCTGCCCATGTTGTCCTCCCTGTATCCCAGAGGGGGAATTCCTCCCCGTGAGATCCTCCTACTGAATACCATCCGAAGGGGGACTATCAGTTAGCCGCCTCACCTCCATGTCATCATGGACAGGGTCTCCCCTTTGAGGAGAAGGGACAGCATCATAGGATGTGTTACAACAATTCATTTCCCATTTAAATCAATGGGCCTCATTACGGGTCGGGCGGTCCGGAAATAACAGTGGCGGTAAACCCGCCACCACTTTTAATTCCGGACCGCCCGATCTCGCGTCCTGCATGTGGGAGGTGGCGTTCCTGCCAGGTCTGACCTGGTGGGTTTAACACCGCCCCCCTGCAGGCGGACATGGAAACACCAGCACCTTCACGAGAAGGTGCTGGTGTTTCCACTTCCCCATTCCCGTTGAGTCCTATGGGACTCAACGGGAATGGGGACTTACCAAATTCCGCCTCCGGAATTCCCGGGACACCGGGAAGCAGGCGTTAAAAACCAACCCGCAAAGGGACCAGGGTGCTAATTACGGTACCGCAATTTGCGGTACCGTAATTAGAACCTTCCCCATTCCCATTATGCCCTATGGGGCAAAAATGGGAATGGGGAAGGGCAATGGGGGAAGGGATAATTACCGCCCCGCCAACCTTGGAAAAGGGCGGTAATTCCTCTTTCCTCCAAGGCAGTGCCAGTATTTTACCGGCATGGACCAAGGTGCTAGTAGAACCACGGAACCGCAGAAACACCACCACCATGTCCGTGATCTCTGCGTGCATCTCTGCGGGTGGGTGCCATTCCACCTGCCAGGTCAGACCTGGCACCCGCCCGCAGAACTTGTAGTTTGCCGGTCCAGTAAACAGTGCCGGTACGGTTCTACCGGCACCGTTATTTCCGGAACCTCAAACTTGTAATGAGGACCATGTGTCAAAGAATTATGAATAACATTCACTTTTGCATATGTAGTCATTGATAGAACAAATGCAGTTTAGACCATTGAATTGAACATGTCTGAATGCTAATCTCATGGGCAGCATACGACTCTGGTAAACAGATCCATGTTACCTTTCCGTAAGGCCTTGTTTAATGATTAATGTAAATCAGTTGGCAGGACCCTTTTTTCTGCTTACAGGTACTTGTTGATTTGATAGTGATGGATGATTCCTTGCATTTTCACATAAGCAGTCCCAAAAATGTTCACGGTTTGTGATTGAAACCCATGCCATATATCATGTACTCATGTGCAAATGACTACCTGCATTCCGCAGGTCCACTCTTGTCATGGTAGCAAGTAAGGCTCCCCTTTCACTTAAACTTGACATACTCGGTCTTTGATTCACCTAGCACTGAGTCATCTGTCTCACAATTGAAAGCAGCAGATCAATTCACAGATTTCAGCATCAGTTTGTTTCAGGATCTTAGCGTCCAATTATTCTGACAAAATGCAAGAGATAATAGATGACTACTAATAGACATTTCAGACAGTCTTAATAACAGCGCAACTCCAGCTAAATGCACACACATTGTATTAGATGGCTTTCTAAGATACCTGTTTTGCCCTGCTTTTGGGTTTCACTCACTTAATGGTTCCCCCAGGTCAGGGTACAGAGGGATGCAAGAAATACAATAGATCTAGAAATACTGTCATAATGTAACTAATGAGAGGTAAAAATATCCCTCACAACAGAGAAGCTGCCCAGCTTTGAGCACAGACGCATAACTACGCCAGTAAAGGATACTTTAGACTTGCATTGCATCTAAAGTAGTTAAGAAGGGGCACGCTGCAGGATGTTATTCCATACTTTTAAGGTTAAGCCGCCTGCCATAGGATGCCATTGGATGCCCACATTGCACAAAGTAAAGAATGTGCATTGTAGAACATCTGCTGATCTTACTATGGGCCTTTTAGCTGTGTCCATTAATGCTTCAAAGATGAATGTGTGTCCTATGCCATGCTTGGAGATGCCCACACAGAGACGCACGTTCACTGGATGTTTCAGCAGCAGGTTACAAGGGATGGGTCCTTTTCTGAAATGGATGTGTCATTGGGTGAACAACATATCATTAAAATCTACTCAGGTTTTAATCAAATGTTTTGCATGTGATTTCCTTGTTTGTAGCACATATCATAGGTGAGAGCATAGGACATACCAAATATATTCCATGACGTTGCTTTATGTTAAGACTGCACAAAATCACTGCACAAGGAGTGAATTATCTCCTCGTGGTGTAAAACCCCCCACACCAAAAAAACAAATCTAGACATTTGTAGTTAAAGCATATTGTCAAATATCATTTTGGGATTACATTACCCTACAAAATAGAGCAATGTAGCCAATACAACTGTACAGCATATTTATTTGCATATCCAAGAGAAGTAAAACCGTGCTTACGTTCCAGTAAACCTCCTCAACCTAGAGCTCATTGAGCAGAATATATTGTGCCAGGTACAACTTCAATACCATGAACAGCAGAGATGTTCAGTTCTTTAAGGATTGGAGTTGATCTCACACAGGGTGCAAAATGTACAGTAAACGAAAGTTAAATGGGATCTTAGTGTATAAAATGAAGCAAGTTATTTGATTTCTCCTATACAATGTAGTTCAGAACCACACCTGGCACACTTTATAATACCAACAGAACTTACTTTTCTTGAAGCTTAATTATTCACTTTTTTGGGTGCACTTTCATGTTGGGGTGGCAACACAATGCATACATTGTGAGAGGAGCTTTGAACATTAAGAGCCAGTGCAGGAGTTAACCAATGGTATACCCAGCACAACAAGCTTACACAACATTGCACTCATTATGGGTTGATCATGCCCAACAAACATAGATATTACAGCAGGTTAAGGGGGCAGGAGAGTGCATATCTCAACATGCTCTAATGATTGGTGTTTCATTCAGTGGACACAGAATTTAGCACAGCAATTCGTGTTTGGCCCCTTAATATTCAACATCAATTGGCCTCTACAACCCAGATATACCGGACTTGCCAATTTGTAAGGTTCAAATCCATGCTCAAGAGGGAAAACAACATCCCACATTACTATAGACTTTGCAGAACTGTAACACCTCACTGCATATCAGTGGAGTGCCGTAGTCAGTATTACAATAGAATGGGAGAAACATGCCATATCAAGGTTTCCCACTGCCGAGGTAACACACAACATTGATCAATCACGCATGGCATAGAGCACTAATATATGAAATAGATTAACAAATTCATAGTAGTCCATTAAAAAACTGCCTACACTGGAGGAAAACATGACATGTTAAAATAAGGCTCTGAAGACTTCTCAGTCTTTGTTGAAGGACTCCTTTTCCCAAATATTGTGTACAACACAGCCAATCTGTTTAAAACCATATCACACATTTCAGTCAAACCATGTGTAAAACAAAGAAGGTGGAGGGATTTGAACCCAACGCCGAAGCTTAATATCGTGTTACAAAGTCCTGCTCTGCTCCTCCACAGTGCCATGGCTCTCTGGTTATAAAGATTAAACAATATTGTATGAGCTTACACACAGCAGGGTATGCCACTAAGACCCAGGTGCCATCCTCGTGGTGATAGTCATTGCCTACGCTGCACAATAGTAGATAATGCAATACATGCCAATGTCAAGTTCTAAAAAAGGCTAATCTATGATGTTTAATATGAATTCTCTGAAGAGTTGCTTTGTCACCGAAAAGTAGTCTTATATTTTAGGTCGACACGACAATATATTTAATAACATCTAATTCATAGGATGTTATTTACGAGAAGTATCAGTTTTCTTAATACTGTAAATACTGCAATGTCTGGACCAAACTCTGCACAATTCAGCCCATACATTGATGGACACTGTATAAATCCATAATGCTATTGCTTTCATTCAAGCACTTACTGACCCCAGGCTTATCTGTGCATTGCTAATTCATGCATTCTAAACCACATTTCCATTCAGAACCCTCAGGGAGTCAATAGAAACGCTGGACGGTATTTATGAAGGTGCTACAATGACATCATTCCTAGAAGTACTACGTTCAGATAGGTCTGTTTCTGGGAAGCAACTACAAGACTGGTATACCTCTGGTTATGTGAGTTTTCTGAATCGAAGACTCGCAAAAGGCACTGCACAAACCAAGGCTAAATACTTAAATGAAGAATATGAAAGTGTTTGTACATATGACGCTTGTTGCTGAAAGACACCTGAGGAAAGCAGACAGAAGGAGGCAGTTTAAATACTATTAATAATATCACGTTTTTATGTGGCACTACAAGGCTTATTCTTTCAGTTTCTGAGCACTGTACTAGTAGGTGTTAACATTACTCAATTCATCAATATTGAAAGGAGGAAGAGCTGAGTCAACGCTGTTGGCATTTGAGCCACTGATTCCACCAACATTTTTTGAACCATCTTGTGTTATGTCAAACTATTAACCTTCCCGTTGCACATGGTTGCCACCATGCCCCTGCTCCTAGATTGTGTTAATTTTTTAGGCTATATCAGGCCTCATTGCGAGTTTGGCGGTATTCCAGCAGTAAATCCGCTGGAATACCGCCAAACAGAATTACTGTTGCTGCCACAGATGGTGTAAATCGCCATTTTAAGGATAGGACTCCATTGGCGATTTTTGGTGGAATTTCCACGGGCGGAATTACCGAGTGATAAACGCGCCAATTTTTGAATGTAAAGTGAACTTGTAGTTTGGGGGTGTGGGGAAACATTGAGGTAACAGAGTGATCTCCAGGTTTTAACTTCCCTGCCATGCAGAAGCAGTGTGCAAAGAAGCTTACAATGATTTCTTCTGAGTGAATATCTAATTGGAATTCAAACAGGTCACACAACTCTGGATAAGCACATTCTCAACCAAAGGGTAGTTGGATGTTTGTATGTGTCTGTGGTATGGCCATTTTCCCTGCCCTTCATTTAGTGATTGGATGAGTATTTGGAGTTCAGTGGAGCATACATATTTTAGATTTCTAAGAACTCGTTTCATGCACACTGTCGTATTCATGTGTGCCGGTATTATCCACCCACACGTGTGACACGGATATTAATACATGAAGTGTATTGTACTCTGACCACACCACTTTAGATTTATGAAACGCTTAAGCCACGAGCCATCCATGGAATGGAAGCACAAGCAGCAGAACAGCCTTGGGAGATGAAACATGTTGCTTGTGTGCCACCTGTTATCACCACTGACTTGCTGAATACATGTCCCCAAGAATAACAGTATGTTGGCCTGACCCCTCTGGCGGTTTATCAAAGATGAACCTAATAAGTTCATCTCAGTTTTTCTTTTTTTTTTTACAAGCAATGGGGAAGTCATAAAAAAAAAAAAAAAAAAAAAAAAAAAAAACTGCATGCAGATTTGGCCGGATTAACAGAGCGTTTTTGAATGGGATAGTGCCATTATAAAACTCTCCTGTGAATGAGGCCCATTGTGATGTCCATCTGCGCCTTGCTCTGTTCATAGTTGCACGACCTTTATTCTTAAAGTATCTTGCAGCCTCTGTGTGTGACATATTGATCACAGCCTATCTCTTTTCAATACCCCTGTGACAGGGCTATACCCCTAACTGTTGTGTTCATTGTTTGCGACCACCCAGGGGGGTTGAGGGCTGGGATCCACCCTCACGTCATATGATGCTAGCTGCGTTTACATGATGAGCTGTGTCGGCTTGTCGTTTGGATGCAAGAATGACACATGCGCTTGCACAGCAGAATTGTTTCTGTTTTGATTATAGGGTGCTTTCGGGGGCCTGTGCAGACACTTGACAGATGTGCGCTTCCACCTGCACCTGGGTTACCACAAGGATCACCGGAGAACCAAAGCAAGAGCAGGGCACTTCCTGCGCATGGCGTGCAGAGTTGGGAATGCGCTTTCAAGTGTGCCATTTGCATCCAGGTCCTGCAACTGCCCGGACCCGAATCTTAAAATTACAGTTGAGAAATGCAAATGCATATTCGTCTCGCGTGTGCATTTTATAAAACAAGGGGCATTGAGTGTGCATCAGTAATGTGCCTCTGCTTGTGCGAACTGCAGTCAATCATGCACACACACATTTACACTCTCAGGCCATTTTGTGTTCCTAAAAAGATGTACTTTGGCACGTGCCTGGGCTATTTCATGTACTATGCAAGGAACCAGCAACTTTTCAGTATTGGAAATATATAATGTGGATGGATTCACATGCATGTATAGATTGAAAAGATCTCTTGCACCCTTGTCTTATAGCGGGATATGCATCTGATACTAGAGATAGCAGTACAACAGGCAATAGTGTGGCCAGATAGCAATGCTCTAGCCCGCTGCACTCTGTTGGCGTGATACACGTCCTCCAAGTCCGTTTAATGCTTGAAGTTCTTCTATTCTCTCATTAGTTCAGTATTTAATGCTAGAACATTAACTGTTGTCAGACACATTTGCCTCGTCACGTGTTTGGTGGTATCTCTGCAGTACATATGCCGAGATACCACCAAGCTGTATTACCGTTACCGCCACTGGGTCCGGTGGTATTACTGCTGGATTACAAGTGGCGGTAGGCAGTGTTAGTCCAAATTAATTGACGTCCATAGGACTACATGGGGGATTTCAGCATTATTACCACCAGCAGTAAATCTGATGGTAATACCGCTGAATTGGATGATTTTGGGCAGTCACATGGAGGAAATAGCTCCAGCTTGTTGCAGGGGTTTCCTCCACTTTACTAACAAAGTCGTATTTGGGTGGTGCAGTAATGCAGCAGTATACAATATTATTGTTATGAAGTGACTTCCAGGGTTTCTTGGTTACATCTTAGGTTTATTACAGGAACTTAAGGACACAGTTACAAGAAGGATACATAATAGAGAGTGTGGACTATAAACAGCACTGGCCCCATCACCCAGGCAGGGGAGCTCTAACTGCCTCAGTATGGAACCTTCAGATAAACATTCCACCATCCACACAGTGACATTCCATGTGACATCACAGGCTCACAGCAAGACAGCATTACACAGACAGCCACTACATAACACATCTCCTTTCCATACCAGACACACACACAGAAGGTCACTACCCAACACATCTCCTTTCCTTACCAGACACCCACACAGAAGGTCACTACACAACACATCTCCTTTCCTTACCAGACACCCACACATAAGGTCACTACACAACACATCTCCTTTCCTCACCAGACACCCACACATAAGGTCACTACACAACACATCTCCTTTCCTTACCGGACACACACAGAAGCAAAACAATAAAGAGTTCCAAATAGACTCAGCCTATCAGGTGTACCAGATTAGTCAATACGACCAAATACCACAGATCACCATGAGACACTGGCCAGACATCCCAAGTCCATCTGCGTACCAGGCATTTGACCACTGATGACCTAAGACAGAATTACAAGAGTACTATGCCAAACAGGCTGTCCGGAGAAAACGCAGTCTTTGGCACAGCAAAATATAGGAAGAATATCGCACAAAAAAAAACGAAGGCGCTACCTTCTTTAGATATCTGTGGAAACAATCCAACGCGACACTAATCTACTAAGTTTCTAGCCCTACTCCATACTGGCAGAGGCGCTACCTCTCGCACAACAGAATGTTTCACACGCTGGAGGCGCTACCTCCCTCGCGTACACTAGGGTCCATGCTCACCAGAGGCGCTACCCCTCTTCAATACAATTCTTCGCATACGCACCGGAGGCGCTACCTCCTTCAAACACCCTAGTGACACGCACATCAGAGGCGCTACCTCACTTCAGAACTTATTTTGCCACATTAACGGGAGGCGCTACCTCCCTCTAATACCAATTGAGCCACACTCACCAGAGGCGCTACCTCTCTCACTCGTGACTCACATACCAGAGGCGCTACCTCTAACTACTACTACAATGTCACTCAAGCCAGAGGCGCTACCTCATCTTCATACCAATCGTGACACAGACACATCAGAGGCGCTACCTCTCATTATTACCACATCGGAGGCGCTACCTCCCTCAAATACCAATTGAGCCACACTCACAGAGGCGCTACCTCTCTCACTCGTGACCCACATACTAGAGGCGCTACCTCTAAGTACTTACAAAATGCCATCCACATCAGAAGCGCTACTTCTTCAGTTACTGCCAGACCCATACCATCTACATGCCCACTATTGTGCAACTATTTTACTTCCAACTTACACTGAATCAGGCAAAGACATTTTACAATTTACCATGTTATCACTGCAGTGTTATTAAGATAATCAACATTTTTGACCTAGAAGTCCATGGTCATCTCTTGACCTTAAGATAAATACTCTGCTCCTAAAAGTCCATGTTGCTTGTTAGCAACCTACACCTGAAAATCCTCAACAGGTTATGTTAGCTCAATCTTCCACACTTAATAAAAAGGATACATATCATGCAGCTTCGTGATGTCCTGCACACTATTTCCATTCACCACCTCTCATTCTGCACCTTCCCAGCCAGGCCCAGACACCAAACTCACTTTTACTGCAACACCTTGGAAAACATTAGTACATTTGCATATTTAAACCAAAGTAATTCTTCAAAGTCCATACATGTATGACACAAGAATGTCTGCTCCTCTTCAGTGAACTTGAAAATGCTGAGTGCCAGCACGAGCAAAAAAATAAAACTGTACCTTGTCTTAAAAAAAAATGTTCTTTTTAAATGCTCACTGCATTCCCATAGAGTTCAATGTGTTTAAACCAGCACACAACCGAAATAGAACGTTCCTTTCCATGGATTGCATTTCTCCATTTACGCCTATCCAATTCATTTTCCTTTGCAGGCGTTTAAATAGTTTGTCACATGCCGCCGAACATTTCTGATCTGCCATGTCTGGTGCTCTGAAACGTGCGCGCATTAGTTACATTAAGATCCTTTGTCCATAAATGCATTTCTTTGCAAGTCAAATATACGGCCTTGGCCATTTATACTTCAGTTCAGTGGTGCCTTCAGATAAACATTCCACCATCCACACAGTGACATTCCATGTGACATCACAGGCTCACAGCAAGACAGCATTACACAGACAGCCACTACATAACACATCTCCTTTCCTTACCAGACACCCACACAGAAGGTCACTACCCAACACATCTCCTTTCCTTACCAGACACCCACACAGAAGGTCACTACACAACACTGATGAAGAGATAAGAATAATAATAATAATAATAATAAGAAGAGACAATGGGGAGAGGAAGACAAACCTACTATGCCTTGTGAGTGTTCAGAACGTTCAAGTGCAGAGGGGTATGTGAAAGGTGCTGTGGTGCTCACGAAAGTGCTATGAAGAAAGGTAAGTGCAACCTCCAGTGGCGGAGGGCGAGCCGAGGCAAGTGCCGAGGATAGACAGCAGCTGGGATGATAAGATGTGGGAGGTCAGGGCCCCCAAAGAGGCATAAGGGCCCTGCACACCAGTCAAGCTACAGAGCGATTAGCAGGGGAAAGAGAGAGGGAAGGAAGAGGTAAAGAGGAAGGTCTTGATGCTTTTACAGACCTTAAGGAGGTCCTGCTTAGGATGAAGAGGGAGGGGAAGGCTGTTCCAAAGAAGGGAACTGGCTGAGGAAAGTGATCGACCACCTGCTCTCTGTTTAGCAAAACGCTTCACACAGAATGAGTTGGTGCCAGAGGAACACATGTGTCTAGAGGGGGAGTATTTGGTCAGAAAGAGTTGCACGTAGAGTGGTTCCCGGCCCCAGACAGACTTGTGGATGATGCAGAGGGGTTTTAATGAAGTCCATGCTGCAATCGGGAGCCAGTGAAGACTTAGTAAGGCAGGAGAGATGCAGTCCCTTTCCTTGAGGCCAAGGATACGTCTTGCTGCCATATTCTGGATTAGCTGAAGGGGTCGCAGAGAGGACGAAGGTAGATTATGGAGGAGGCTATTGCAATAGTGAAGCCTAGTGAGAATGAGAGCCGGGTAACATTAAGTCTCTGGGGAAGCTGAGGAAAGGTAGAATTCCTTTCAGAAAGGTAAGATGAAAGTAGAACTTCTTGACAATGTCCTGAGTATGAGGGAGGAAGGAATCGAAGATGACGCTGAGGTTTCTGGCTTCTGAAGAGGCAACAGGGAGGAGAGCCAATGGAAGAAGGGAAGAGTGAAGGGAAGTAGTCAGGTGCCGGTGTCCCAATAGAGAGGATCTCTGTTTTTCTGGAATTGAGGCAAAGTGCACCTGTAGGAAGTTTGAAGAATAGCTGTGTGTCATCAGCATAGCACTGGAAGTTGGGGGAGGAGGACATGAGGCATCCCAGCAGAGCAAGGTAGACGTTCAAGAGCCAAGGCAAAAGAATTGGGCCCTGGGGGATGCCACAGACGGATTAGGGAGTAGGAAGTAGGGGAGGATACGGTGCCCGGTATGACTTTGGAAGAGCAGTCAGGGAGGAAGGAGGTAAGCCAGTCCAGTGCCTGCTCCGAGATACCAAGGGTGTCATGGAGCCTTTTTATGAGGATGGAGTGTGTCACTGTGTCAGCTGTAGAAGAGAGATCAAGGAGGATGAGGATGGCAGAGGAGTTGGAATCAAGGGATGTAAGCAGTTCTTAAAAGGTATTCAGAAGAGCAGTTTCCATGCCTATAGCTGCTCAGAATCTAGACTGATGCTTGTGAAGATCACCAACAACTTCAGTGTGGGAGTTAAGCTGGAGGAGGGCCAACTTCTTAAGCACTTTCCCCAGGAAAGGGGTGATGGAGATGGGGGGATAGGTGGCAGGGCAGAAATGGTCTGCTGATATTTGTTTTAAGGAGGGGGCAAACACAGGAGTGCTTGAGGGAGGATGGAAAAGAACCTGTAGCAAAGGAGTGGTTACAAAGATTAGCAAGAGTGTAGAGTATAAATACCTGGATTTTCAGAGTTCTGCTCTACAGGTCTCCTCCCATTAGGGAGTGCTCTTTTTGAGGTGACTTGCCCTAAACAGTGCAGGGTCTAGATTTTTAGTGTCAAGAACAATTTTGAAATGTACTAAATATAAAAGAAAGACTGAGTGATTAGACCAATCTAGTAAATGAAAATGATCAAGGTCTGCATGGTAATCTTTTCTGGGTGTTATCAAAGTGGTTCTCTAAGAGATTAGCAAGGGCAATCCTAATCCCTTTATGCATTATGATTTGCCCATCTTTTTTTATTCTTCATTCTGTGTGCAAATATGCATGCGCACAGTGACAAATATCTTTGTGTAGCAGGTCATTTATATTTTAGTCACCCATGCACTGAAGTATGATATTCAATGTTTAAAGATATGAAATGTGTGCATTTTGGAGGCTAAGGAAAATATATAGATAATGGCTGGAAGGTTTACAAGTATTACTAACCTCTGGCATTGCTTTAGGCACCCCTCCAGACTATTGTTCTTCTGCCTGCCAAGCCATCACAAAAAGGAGACAGTCCATACGCAAATCATGCTTCGTCACACTGCTAAAAAAGGCAGTCCAGCCCAAACTGCTCAGTCGCATCCCTACTGCAAGAGAGCGCAAGCAACCCCAGACATGTTTTGGCCTCTTTGAGCATCATCAGAGAAGTGTAGTTTGGGTCTCTCAGACCAGCAGACTCGGGTCCCACATCTGGGCATACACGTCCCACTCAGGGTGACTATATCAAAACAAAAGAGGAGATGTCTGGAAGGTTTAGAATTAATGTTAATCTATGGCATTGCTCTGTACAACCCTCTAGACCAGGGGTGCACAACTGATTTTGCCCAAAGGCCAAATGTACCTTCCTGCCTATAGTGCGCTGAAAAGTAAATTTGGGAGGGGCGGTACTACACACATGGAAAAATAACACACTTTCTAGGTGAACTGGTCTTTATTTGTATTTCAATCTTCAATTTTGTACTGCACATTTTCCATTTTGATCATGTCTTTCTTTCATAAAGCCAATTGGCAATAATAGATAAAGTAGGGAAATCCTTCAGGAGTAAAACACTGCACTCAACATTTCACACATGTTGCTTTACATTTGCAAGGCACAAGCTTTGCAATTTGCACAGCTTCTGGTACGGCTGTAAGTGGCAATGTACCATGTCAGTGAGAAACAATGCAGCTTTTCTCAGATGTCGCTTTCTGGATCTCAGGCTCCAGTGACGTTGTGCCTACTCTAAGAATAGCAGGTCAGTGAGACTTGTCCTTAGACGGGATGTATGCAATTTAAACTGAGTGAAAACTTGCTACCAAAAATAGGTAATGCCAAACATGGACACCATTTTTACTGCTTCCTGGGACGGATTGGAAAATTGATTAGTGTTCATAGACTAGTAAAAGGCTAATGAAGACATCTCTATGTGTTCAGATTTGAGGCCACTACAACACTGAATTTCAATCACTTCGAGCTGAAGATCAGATGACACATCTTCAACATCAACAAAGAAAGGGTCTGCAAAAAGTTTAAAAGAGGCTCTCTGTGATTTAAATGGTTTGAAACGATTCCCAAAAACAAGGTCCAATTCCATCAGGACCTTCACATGCCGATGCCATGCAGCATACCTCTCATAGGGGAAAGCCTCTGCACATGCGGGGAAGTGTACCAGCATCCATTTTCCAGTTGGGCTTTCAGCAGTTTTAACTTTATTTCAAAAGCAAAAACAGCCTCAAATAGATCAGAAATGATATTTCCTGGCAACTTTACATTTAAGTCATTCAAATGGCCCGTCAGGTCAGATAAACAAGCAAAGTCAGCTACACCGTCAATATCCTGCATGACAGATGTGTCCATTTCCTTTTCATCAACGAATACTTTTATTTCCTGTCGTAAAGCAAAGAATCTCTTCAGAACATTGCCACGACTCAGCCAGCAGTGATCAGTGTGATATCAAACATCCCCATAATCTGCCTTTGCCACTTCTAAAAACACCTGAAACAATCTGTGTTTTAAAGAGCGTGCACGGATAAAATTAACTGTTTCACCACGAAGTCCATGACTTCTGCTGTGAATTGCAAATGTTTTGCACATAATGGTGTATAATGCAATGATAATTTTTCAAATGGACAGCCTTCTCACCCAAGTGTCTTTTCAAGCAGCCAATAAAACCATTTCCCTCTACAATCAATTTAAATCATCAATGACTTTTTGAAAGGCATTAAAAAAGTCAACACCAGTAGTTCTGCCATGCAAAGATACCAGCGACACCAGCTCCTGAAATACTTCTGTAGAGAAGCAGATGTATACATCAGCAGGAGATCCTACCCCCCCTGCCTCCCCTGTATTGGAGCTATGAGATCCTGCCCTGTCTAACCTCAGCTACTATACCAATAATACAGCAAGCATATGGGAGGCGGTATCCATTAGGACAACCATATTGAATGTACCCTCAAGTTGATGACATCCTGCAGGAGAAACTCCCTGAAGGAATATGAGAAAGAGCTAAGAACATAAACAAATGACATCACAAGAAAGTGTGCACAACGTCCTGAGATACTGTATGAAGACGATATATGGATCCTATGGAGGAGAAAGGACGTCGTAAAGAATCAAGTAAACTCCTTAGTTTAAAAGAAGATTACATGGTAGTAAATGCTGAAGAAATCATTAGCATGAAGGATGTATAGAAGTTAAAACGCAAGGTAGATGAAGTCATTGTACAGGCTAGCTACAAGTAGTGAATATAATGCAGGAGAAGTCACCAATGTATAGAAACTGGACATTGGTATCTAGAAATAAATTAGCCAAAAAAACATTAAAGGTGAATGAAAAGCTGTGTCGCAGTAGAATAACAGGGTGCTGAAGCTGTGTGCTGAGGCTTGTTTGGCCTGAAGTCAAGATCCTAGCTATCAGTTTTAATTCATTTAAAGTATTTAAAAGCTGCAGAACTAACCAAATTGTGATATCTTGTCATGTGAGTCAAGGATGGAAATAAAGTTTAAACTTCCAGTCCAATATACGATAGCGAGTGCCCTCACTCCTGTTAAATTCCTAGGATGAGAATACTCTGCAAGGACAACTACAAAGCAATTTCATGGCAGAAGGCATGGGGATGAGAGGTGTTGGGCTAATTGGGTGGTGAGGTAGCTTCATGTCCTATCTCCCTGCACCTTGTTTGTTTGTTTGTTTGTTTGTTTATTTTATTTGTATAGCGCTCCAAACCCAGGGGTAGAAGGGTGCTTAAGAATACGGTTACAGCATTGAGAAGTATCTTTGTGTTGCATACTTCGTACATACTTATAATACATACATATATATACAGTTATCAGTAAACAATACACATACAATACCCACAATATACACTTTACAATATAAATACAGTACATAAACCAGTTGCCGCACAGGGGTGTGGAGACTGGTGTTAGTGGGGCTACTCTTTGTTTAGGAGCCAGCTGATGACCTGCTTACTGAAGATCTGGAAGGACTCGAGAGTTTTGATGTTGAGAGGTAGGGTGTTCCAGACTTGGGGGGCAAGTACTGTGAAGCTTGCCCCTCCAGCTCTTATTAGTATTGGAGCATCTGGTGGATCTGGTAACAGGTTTCATGGTGAATTTGTTAGCTAGATATAGTGGTGCTAGATGATTGAGGGACTTGTACGTGAGACAGATGGTTTTTAAATCAATTCTTTGGCGTATAGATAGCCATTTGCAGGCTTTCCTAGTGGTGGAGATATGCTCTCGTCTGGGAATGTTGAGGGCTGCGCGCAGAGTGTTATTTTGTATTACCTGCAGCTTGTTAAGTATGGATTGGTTAGCACCTAGGTACAGGCTGTTGCAGTAATCCAGTTTGGATTGTATGAGGGCCCTGGCAAGGGTGAGGCAGCTGTTGGGTGATAGGAATGGTCTGCTGGCCCTGATGAGCTTGCCAGTGTAAGCAGCGGCTGAGGTGGTCATATTGGTGTGTTTAGAGAGTTTGGTGTTGGCGTCTAGATAGAAGCCAAGGGTTTTCACGCTTTTGGCAATAGGGATGGTGTGACCATCAATGGTGATGTTATTGTAGCTAGCTCTGTCTTCTCATCATTCAGGCAGAGGCCATGCGAGGCCATCCATGCCTGAATGATGGAGAATATTTTGTTGATCCGGGCGACATCTGCTTGGTAATTGCCTGTGATGGTGAGGAGTATCTGGGTGTCATCTGCGTAATTTGTGTAGGTGACACCCAGACGGTCCAATTGATCAAATAGAGGCTTTGTAAATATATTGTACACAGTCGGAGATACGCAGGATCCTTGTGGGACCCCACATGTGTTGGGGATGGTGTCTGCTGCAGCTGTTGTTGAGAAAACCCGCATAGTTCTGTTTGCCAGGAAGGATTGTATCCATGTGATGGCAGAGGAGGAGAAGTGGGCTGCGGTGGCTAGGTGACTACAAAGAATTTCATGGCTAACCACGTCAAGGCCGCTGAGAGGTCTAGTAGGAGTAGGATTGCGGCATTGCTGTCTTTAATTTCATCAATCTGGCTTTTGAGATCAACAAGGGCGGTTTCTGTTCCGTGTAGAGGTCTGAAGCCAGATTGACATATTCCTAGCAGTTGGTTGGATTCCAAGTATTCCTGAATTTGGATGTAGGCAACTCTGTCCAGGATTTTTAGTAGGAAGGGGACTGTGGTGATGAGCCTGTAGTAGGTGGGTATGGCTGGGTCAAGGGATTATTTTTTCAGGAGAGGGAGAACCCATGATTGTTTTAGGTTGCTAGGGATCGAGTTATTGGTGAAGGATAGGTTGATAAGTTTGGTGATGAAGGGGGAGAGCTCTCTGGCTTTTATGATCTGTGCAGGGCAGCTGTCTCCTTTGCAGTTTGAGGGTTTCAAGGAGGTGATGATTTTTTGGACTTCCGTGATGGTGCCTTTCTTAAATGAGAAGCCTGAACTAGTATTGTTAGGCATGGGTGGGCTAGGGTTGGTGACCTTGCTATTGGAGAGTTGTTGGCGTTTGTCCTCAATTTTGGTTTGGAGACCTGAGATTTTATTGTTGAGGGCGTTTTGGATGCTGGTGCACCAGGATTTGTCTTTCAGGCAGGTATCTGGAGGTGAAATAGGGTTTTCTAGTTCCTTCAGAATTTTAAATAATTCTTTGGTGGAGGATCCTGCCAGGATCCTGCCTGAACAATCCTGGTGGTGTATGCATCTTTTTTGGTGCAGATTATCTTGCTTTTATAAAGTGAGGATACGTTTGTGAGGTTGGATTTGTTTTCTGCGGTGGGGTTAGTCTTCCAAGTGTGTTGTGCCTTGGCTTTCTCTTTTCTGAGTAATTTGAGCTCATGGCTGTAACACGAGTTCAGATGAGCTTTAGGTTTGTCCTTGCGTATATTCAGGGGGGCAACGGTATCCATTGCCCTGGCCATGGAATCATTGAAGGTGTGATCAGCAGGTTTAAGTCAGCGTTGGCTGGGAGAGCATTGAGGGTGGGTAGGACCAATGGTATTAGGGCTTCAGCAGTGATGTTGCATTTATTCCTGGTGGGACAGGCATGTGCCGGGGGTGTTTGTTGGGCAATACCCGATTGGTGTTGACCTCAAGAGGGATCATGTGATGATCGGACCATGCTAGAGGTTGGGGGTCTTTGCAGGTTGTATTGCAGTTGTAGGTTGTTACCCAATCAAGGGTTCTGCCTTTTTGGTGGGTGGGGAGTACAATGAGTTGAGTGAAATCATGTTCAGTTAGGACATTAGCTAGGGATGCAGCATGTGCATCGTTCGGGTCTTGGTAACCGAGGTTGAAGTCCCCAAGGATCATGATTTGTGCTGATGGTTTGGAATTTTTGGTGATGAGGGTTGTGATGTCTTCTTCAAAGGCCCAGGGGCGACTGGGGGTCTATATATGAGTTGGAGGGTGGTAGTGGTTGTGGGGCAGGTTTGCAGTTTGGCTGTTAGTAACTCGCAGGATGTGAGTGACATTGTGGAGGTTGATCTGAGGTCTAGGGAGGATTTGAAAATGATTGCAACACCTCTACCTCTAGCGATAGGTCTATCAGCTCTGAGGATAGAGTATTTGTTTGGGATGGCTAGCGATAGATGTGGTCCAGACGCCTCATGAAGCCAGGTTTCTGTTAGGGCTAGGAAGTCGAGGTCGTTGGTAAGGATGATGTCTGCAATTTCTGTGGGGTGGGCAGCCAGGGATCTGTCATTGAGTAGGGCACCTTTTAGAGGGGGAGGTGTGGGCTTGTTTGGCGCATTGTGCTTTGTATTGGTTTTGGTGCTAGGTTTGGAATTGGGCCTAGTGGTTGTGGTGGGGAACCTGGAGCCTAATCTGTCATTGCGGGCTGTGAGGTTGGGAGTAATGGAGGGGGGGTTAGGCCAGGAGGCTTGGGGCGGGTGGGAGATTTGGTATTCAGTTTAGTTTGGTTGGACTTGGTGATAGGACTGGGGTGGCTGTGTGTAGTGTTGGTAGGGGGGCCTGGGTTTACATGGGAGGTGTGAGGGTGGTGATGAGTGGGAGGGAAGGGGGATGCGGAGGGTAGGAACAGTGTTGGGCAGGGGATGGGGTGATGTCTGGGACACCCTAGTTTAGCCAGGCCGTTCTGGTGGGCTATGTAGCTGTTACTGCTACAGGGTACGTCGTTCAGCGTTATGCAGAAAGGGAGCATGATTAGGGCAAGCCAGAGGATCATGGTCTGGTAAAAACGGTGCGTAATACTGGAGGCTAGTGGCACTAGTGGGGGAGCGGGCCAAGCTATGATAGTTAGTGGCTAGTTTGATCTGGGAAGAATTGGTCAAAGTACGCCTTGGAGCGCCATAGTAACTAGGTTGAAAACATATCTAGATTCGAAATTGCACATAGGTTTAGAATACACCTAGATTTGGGAGTACACTTGGCTAGAAAGCGACCAGGTTCAAGCACAATTGGTCAAGTACACCTTGGAACGCTATAGTAAGTGGGTTGAAAACACATCTGGATTCGAGATTGCACTTAGGTTAGAATACACCTAGATTTGGGAATACATACAATTATCACAGGAAGGCTAGGTGGTGCTATCAAGGTGCATGGAGGTGACGGGCAGGCTAGGTGGCTGTGTCAAGGGTGAGCTAAAAGCAGTTTTCAAAGTGATTTTTTCAGATGCAGGCTAAATACAATATTCAAAATGCAATTTGCAGGGCAGGCTAGATACAGCATTCAAAGTATAGTTTGCAGGGACAGGCTAGATACGGTTTCCAAAATGCAGTTTGCAGGGCAGGCTAAGTATGGTTTTCAAAGTGCAGGCTAAATATGTTTTTCAAAATGCAGTTTGCAGGGCAGGCTAGATACGGTTTCCAAAATGCAGTTTGCAGGGCAGGCTAAATACGGTTTTCAAAATGCAGGCTAAATACAGTTTCCAAAGTGCAGTTTGCAGGGCAGGCTAAATGCTGCTTTCATAGTTAGGCTAGATGCTACTATCAAGGTACAATTGTGGTGGCAGGCGGACTGCATGCATGTATCAAAGGTAAGCCAAATGCATCTTTCAGAGTATGGCTTTTTGGGCAGACTGAGTATAGATTTCAAATACAACTCTAAAGGGCATGTCAACTATAGTTTTCAAGGTGTCGCTTACGAGGGCATGCTAAACACAACTATCAGGGTGCACTTGGTCTTGGTTTATGTGTTGCTAAATGAACCAAATGTTCCAGACACAGCACAAGCATGCCAAACCAATTGTATTAGAAAGTATAAAGAAGGACCTTATAGCTTGAGAAACCAATGAAACACAGTTTAACTGATTTGTCTTAAAATGACACGTATGAAGAGGTAGGCATAAATTGTCCACCTAGCTCCTATATGATTGTATATCTATATGTTTTCCATAACAAATCCCGACCCTTGATAGGTTTTTTCACTATTGCCACATAGTATGACATCATTCTGATGCATAATGAAGTTATAAATTGCATTCTTTTGGCAAATCATTGAGAGACTGATCGTACGTCCGTTGGTGTTCGTTGTAACCTCCCTGTTTTAGATAATTATTAATAAAATAGTAACATGACATCTACTTGAGTTTGTCCAGTTATTTGGACTCAGAATTATTCTGGTGTAATGCCATCCTGTAACAGATGCATGCTCCAAGGGCCGTATGCCCACTTTGCATTCATTATTGACCCTACACATGAAATGTAAGGACTGGGCTGTGTCACTCACATCTGTCCTCTCATCAAGGGCCGCTGAAAATAATTGTCAGTCCTTACATTGCATGTTCAGTTGGCTGTAACAATTGTCAGCCATATCCCCAATACACTGCTGAATGCTCATCCTTGAAAAAGGAACATTTGTAAAAGCATCTTATTTTCTCCTTACACACTGCCTCACAAATCTCCACCAGACAGTCTCCCCATCTGTGAAAGGCCATGCCGACCTTGCAATAAGCTGTGCAACCTTATAACTAGCAAAGGTGGCACATTCAGATTGTTTTTTTTTTCTGCTCAACAACACCTTGTTGCTTACTCAGTTGTGTTTTTAGCTCCTCCGCCTTCTTCATTCTCGCACCCCACTGCAAATCCTTATGTTGTGAATGTTTCGTTTCACAGTGCCGGTGGATATTATATTCCTTGGGGTCTGCAATTCGTTCAAGGCAAATACGGCATGAGTACACATTAGGTTTGGACTCAATGAAATAAAACTTCGGTCCACTCAACCTTAAACTGCCGGTGCTCTTGGTCAAGTTTCCTTTTTTAACAGCACTGGACATTGGCAGGGACATCTTTGGAGCACAGGCAGTGATGCAGTGAACACTGTGGCCTGTGTACTGAAATGGAGTACCAATGGTAAAGGGCAGGGTCAATAGTACTTATGGCAAGATAGGAACTCCACTGTTATGCTCCCACTACGACGGTCAAGGTCTAGAGTACATACAAATCATATACGTTTTAGACAAGCCTAGAAGCAACAAAAGAACAAGAACAGATTAAGGACATAACCTCTCTGTCATACCTTTTAATGCACGTATTGATGGATACTTGTTTCAAGAATAGTGGGCTGCACAGCATGTCAGATTGCTATGTAATAGATTAAGGTGGTGAATGCAGGGATTCCCTGGCCCTACTTCAGGAGCCATTTACAATTTCGAAACGGCATAGCTATGTCATACAAATCGTGCCTTTGAAACAAACATTGACGCAGAGCACAACATGCAGAAACCTGCTCAAGTGCATTGTTGGGAGCACCTACTTTCTAGAAAAGTCTTGTGTTGCAACATCACAACTGCCATAAAATGCTGTAGCTGTAGGTAGCAGCCATTGACTGTCTATTGGCCAGACTAATCCCTATGGCTAATCCCATCCAGTTCCCGAGCCTCCCCACCCAAAACACCACCTCATGGGAACTCTTTCAGCTCACTTTTATCAAACTTTACTATGGCACTTTGCACTCAAAGTGCCTGCCAGTGTTTTTTCAAAGCAGTTTTCTGAGAGTTAATGATTTAATTGGAGCTCTAAACCTACCACTGGTGTAATAAAAAATGTTTAACTAGGTCTGCCTTCAGCCACTCAATTTATAAGCACTCTCTTTGTCCTTCACTGAAGTCCTGTTAAAATCAAGCATTGGCACTCGCAACATTTTTGGCTTGTGTTTAAATATTAGGTATTTGCCAGCAGCTGCAATTAGATACCCAGGTACTTGCACACTGTTGCACCTACTACCATCAATGGCCAGTTAATACCACTACAGCAGTGCCTGGCAAGTGCCTTTACCATGCCTTCACAAAAGTCCAAACATTTGGCATTGCCAATGCTTGCCTTTTTTATGTTTAGCAACTCTGAAGTGAGATTCACGATGTACATGTGATATTCCTTTCACAATAAAAGTTCTCCTTTTAAAAGTAAAACGGGCTTACTTAAAAAGTATCCACAAATATGCAGATATCACGCATGCTCTGCCTGAATGATTGAGACACTGCCTTGCTCTCATCCAAAGATGGATGTCTGACCCCTGCTGAATCTGAACCCTATGAAACCTGAGACAGCCCCGTATGATCTATCACTCCTCCTCTGCAGCCATTCATCGCAAACCCTTATTTCAGAATCACTGTCAAGCTTTCAATGCATGTATTGCACTGGTTAACCATGCAGACCCACATTGTGGCACCTTAATGACTAGCAGAAGAGCTCACCATTTTGGGAGGCCATTGCAGATGAGAAAAGCCCCTTATTTCACAACAGTGGTCCAAGCTGCACACCCCTTTTTCTTGTATTCCCGGTGGAGGTTATATGTGGAAGGAGACAGAGTCCCTCCCCCACCACTGGTGCTGGAGCCACTCATTGGAAGGGGAGACAGAATGGGAGCCCATGACCGACTGCTAGTGCTGGAGGCAGCTGTGACAGGTGCTGCTCCACCGCCCTGCAGCCTTCAGTGCATGGCCTGCCCCCTGCAACACCTCCCTCCCGTGGAATAGGGCTTGGAAGAGAAAATAGGTTGTGTATTTATTGTAAAATGGTGTTTTTTGGAATCTACAAAACACCTACTTGTGCAATGTCCAGTTATGAGAGTGATAGTTGAAAAGCACTAACATATTCCAGAGTACGAGAAGTTGGATCAGTACTCAGAGGGACTGATTCATGGAATTTGTGCGCCGTAAAACAGGGATTTGTGTGCATTCTGGTCGAAAATCCCCATTTGTTAAACAGGGATTTGCGGGCAGAATGGCACACAAATCCCTGTTTTTCGGCGCACAAATTCCATGAATCCGCCCCAGAGTATCTATGTAATAGAATATTCTTATGCAACCAATTGCCATTTCTTTTGAAAATGTGTAAAGATCTTCAGGAAATAAATGCTTTACTGTTAAAGGGGAATGTAAGCTACCTAGAGTGTTGACTACTGGGTTTAAGTGACTAGTATGCTAACTTTAGGAATTATAAGGAATACATGTAGTAATATAGACTAAATTAGGCTTGGTATTAGTTAATTATTTAATTGATTGCCTTTTGATGCGAAGAATTGATGAATTTTAGTATTTGGTATATATTTGCTATTGCATATTTGGTATGTATTTTGTTTTATTCTTAACTGGTGCAAGGTTTTCAATAAACCGATACAACATTTAAAAATAAATAAGAATACAGACAGGAAATAAGTTATACATTTTCATCTACAAACAGCCATCTAAAGTATTGTGTGTAAGTGCTTTGCTCATGTTCCCTGTAATTATGTAGATCTGACATTCGCTATTATGTTAACATCAGGTCAAAATCAGGTTGTGTACTATCGAAGCAGCCGCATAGGTGAATGTTATTTCTAAGGATGAACAATCTCCAGCAACCTGCTGCCCCCCACATTTTATTTTGCCTAATGCATCCATGTTTATGTGGCACATGAATACAGTTCCAAATTGAAATTACATAACATAATCTACTGTAATCTCAAGAGTACTTACACGTAAATCCTTCTCTTCCCCATCCCCATACTTAAAGTGTGAGACATCCAGCTAAGACACAGCCAATCCCCTTGCTCAAATAAATAAATAATTAACATGTTCATCACCTTTGACCTTTGCCCTTTGACTTCTTAGCCATAACAGAGACCTGGCTGCATGCCACAGCAGGCCCTTTGCTTACACAAGCTATCCCAGACAACTGCACCATTAAAAGACACAACAGAGAATCTTCTAAAGATGGTGGTGTCGCTGTCATTAGCAAAACTGACCATGGCATCAAATGCCTCCCCCACCATCCATTCCCATTAGCTGAATTTCTCTCTACGAAACTCCCACTCTCTGCCTCACGCACCCTAAAGATTCACCTTGTCTACAGATCACCCAGTCTTGTATCCACATTCGTGGAAGATTTGCAACAACTCCTCACCACTGACACTAAACCTAGCTCAGAAATATTATTGCTCAGTGACCTCAACTTAGGCTTCCTTGACGCTAATGATAACCCAGCTACCACTATAGCCAACACCATCACAGAATTGTGATTCGCTCACCGCATTACCAAACCAACACATAATAAAGGCAGAATTCTCAACTGGATAGCCAACCTATTCTCAGCTGAAATATCCTCTCCAATAAACCGTGTGCATGGTGTAAACTCCATCCTTTCACGTTCACCATACAGTGTGGATCGTAACTTAATACTGCTAGTGCCTTGGCTGTCCCTGATCTAACAAGAAATAACAAGGGTATCACAACAGATAACTTAATGCCTCTACTAGAACCAATTCTAAATTATTCCAATCCGAATACAGACCCCTCTACCTTTGTTGATCTCTACAACCAAATGCTTCACCAAGCTATCGACAACATAACCCCTCTGAAATTAAGGAAAGCCAAGCATCAAGCTTACCTAAATAACTTGTTCACCCCAAGCCTCAAAATCCTACGTGATAACAAAAGAAAGGCTGGATCCACCTGGAGAATCCACCCCTCAGACCTAAACAGAGATATATACCTAAAAGCTTCAAACTGGAATCACCTACCCACCTGGCTAAGATAAGACTTGGTGCATTAAGATCCAAGCAGCCCTGCTTCACAAAATATCACTGCTACAAACAAATATTTAAAAGAAAAATCAGCCTAGACACAAGCATCCTTAAACCTCAGCACCCAATGCAGAACCCTGCTATGACACCTTGTAAAACTTTTCAAATTGGCCCCATTATCCACTACAGAAGTTGAAAACATAATCACTAGCCTGAAACCCTCCCAATGCCAAGGTGATATTTGCCCTGCGACCATCAGTAAAGAGGCAGCCAATGATCTTGCACCGGCCATTACCTCTTTCATAAACTCCTCTTTTGCATCCAGAACAGTTTCTACCAACCTGAAAGATTCGTGGGTCCTCCCGCTCTTAAAAAATCCCCCAACCTCGACCCAGGCATTCCCACAAACTACAGGTCTATTACCACAGTGCCATCTCTCTTGAAAATTCTCAATAGGGCAGCCTATCTTCAAATCTAGACTCACTTGGAAACTAACAATCTACTGGGCCTATGACAATCTGGGTTCAGACCTAGACAAGGTACTGAAACAGCACTTATAGACCTGAAAATGCAAATGTATTATCGAAAAAACATACAGACAATATCACATTGCTCCTTCTGTTAGATCTGTCAGCTGCGTTTGACCTTGTCAACCATGAAGTCCTATGCAATCACCTCATGTCGTCAGCTCATTTCTCTGAGGAAGCCATAGCTTGGATACCATTTTTTTTTAACAACAGAACGATGATATTGTTCTCTCCAACCGCATCTACTGACTCAACCCGGGTGTCATGCAGATTACCACGAGGGTCTGGCATGTCACCCAAGCTCTATAATATATTTACCAAGCCACTGTTCAATGATCTGGACCTCTTGGGTGTCACCTACACTAATTACGCAGATGACACCCATGTCCTTATCCCTATTTCAGGCAATAACAGTGACACTAAACTATTGAACAAAATCTACCTCATCATTCAGGCATGGATGGCCACTCACGGCCTCTGTCTCAATGATGAGAAGACCCAACTACTACTAGTTGGCTCCCAAGCTAAACTAAAAAAACTTGATATCACCTTTAACTCCTTCACTATTGACGGCATTAACATCCCGGTGTCCAAAAACATCAAGACTTTAGGCATCATTCTTGATTCTTCCCTTACTCTAACAAAACAAGTGAACACCGTAGCCTCTGCTACAGCCTACACTTGTACATTAATAAACGCCTGCAGACCCTTCCTCTCTCTAACAAGTTGTTCCACCCGAGCTAGGTCACTAATCTTATCCAAATTGGATTACTGTAACACGCTTTACTTAGGTACTACCAAGAAAAATGTAAACAAACTTCAGGTCCTTCAAAACAATGCGCGTAGAGCAGCTTTTAACATACCTAGATCTCACCATATTTCCGAAAACCAGGCGCAACGCCCACTGGCTCTCTATCAAAGACAGAATCTCCTTCAAAATTTTGACACTCACATATAAGTGCTTATCTAATGTAGCACCCAACTACTTGGCCTACAATACCAATAAAAGTCAATCGACCAGTCCCACCAGATCTGCTCAACTACACTGCCTCAGAGTCCCTAGATATAACCTCCAGAAATCTGGAGGCAGCAGCTTCCCGGTACCAGCTTCCAAACTTGGGAATTCTACACCTCTAGCTCTAAGAGAAGAACCTGCCTTCTCCCTTTTTAGGGCAAGTACCAACAACTGGATCTCCTCTCTGGAGACCATTTACCCTACAATATTCTCAGGCCATAGTCCACTGTACATAGTGTCAATGTATTTATACTTGTGTCTGTGCAACATGCCTAGACAACATGCTGTAACCTGCCCATGCCTGTATATAATCCGTATTATTATTATTTCATGTTTTTCTATTACTTTTGTTTCAATTTAACCTTTCAATGTAACCCTATAATGTAACCTTGTACAAATGTAACCATAACAATGCGCCCAGATACCAGCGGGTTTGGCACGCAATACAAATATATAAACAAACAAACACACGTCATATAATAAAATATCATGTTGTGGTGCTATCATGCAAGGATTTGGGAATCATTTTCCAATTCCCTGGACTCGTATGTGAGGTGTACAAATGAGGTGTGAGGTATCCAAGCCATGCGTAAATATTGGAAGCATTATTTTTGACTTCAGATATCACTATTAAGCATTGTCTTTGTCTTTACCGATGGAACTGTGACACGAAAGTGATGTGCTCTTTCGCCTGCCCCCTACGGTCCACCTAAAAAAACAGAATGTATTTACGCCAGCATATCATTGGCATGCTTGCATATGTAAATGTCTCACACACGCATATTTTGTGGGCTGTATTAGCACTTTTTACACTGCAACATTATTTTGACAGTTTTAACACCTTTGCTTGCAATTCATAGAGCAAATCACCTACATTGCACGGCGTGGATTTGCATCAACTAAAGTGCCAATATAAATGAGTTCCTCCATGCAAATGACATTTTTGTTTAAATCATGAGCCCCTTTATATTTGTAAATTAATCAGGCATTGAACATTTCTAATAATGCATTCCTCTTTAATTTCATCACCAAATTGGAATCACAGTGTTCGCTATGCACCTCACCAATAATTGATACTGCATTAACCCTTAATGCGTCTTTGTGATGCGCCTTAAGCATGTACTGCACAACATGTTCGCTTTTGGCACATGCCACACTACTCTAGTAAGTTTGCCTGTGATGCAGCTTTCAGCGCTCAACAATTTAGTGATGTAAAACGTGTGTGTTACACGGTTACCTTAGTGATCTTGGTGAAATTATGCCGTTTTTTAACACACACACACGTCCCTTAAAGGAAAGTTTGCACACCTTGTAATGATGCACTTTCTAACTTATTTCCAATGATTTTAAATGTGTAAAGTTGTGTTAAATGAAACAGAGTACCAAAATGTAATGTTGATCAAATGTGATGTGAAATAACATACAGTGATATTTCATAGGATCATTTAAACTGTGTCATTGTGACGGTATGTACCTATATTTTTCAGATCTTGGAAACTTCAGCAGTCGGCCAAGAAGTGCAGTCTTGGTGAGGGAAGGTCAGGGAGTTGTTCTTATGTGTACCCCTCCTTCACATTCGCCAGGTACAGTTGCCCAAAGTTACTTTTATGTGAAGATGTGTTGTGCTGTTTTGAGTTATCTATGCTATATTTATTTGCAATTGAAGATGTTATCACAACACTGGTAGCACCACTGACAAAATGTCTTCTCTAAACTGTATGGAATTCGCTCTACATTTGTGCTCAATTGATTAGTAATGTCCTTGTAATGAGGGTGTAAAATGGTGCAGATATGTGAACAACCTATGCAAACTATGTGTCAGTGGGTGGTGCTGCATCCACAAGCCTTTGGAACAGATTCACTGCATGGAGCAGGAATCAATGCAGGACATGTCTACCTTCTGTGTTTCCCCATTCATTGCGGTGACTCTATATGAGTCTACACCACTTTCAGTATTCCGATGCTTTTAAGGGTGGCAAACATTGCTGATCTTTGACCTAAGGACAGACACGCATAGTGAAGACCAAGGCAGATTGTCCGCATGGGATGTAAAAACAATCAGGAATCCGAAGTGTACCTGGATGACTGCGTCTGGCTGCACACCAATAATGAAAGTCCAGCCATTAGTAGCAGTACAGCAATCACTATCAGCCAGAGTGTCCATCTTATGCCAAATGGGTCCCTCAGTTTGTAATAGCCTGATTCATTCTATATATTGAAAATAAATGTGGTTAGATGTCAATCAATCTCTATCATTTCCGTTTTCTTTTTTTTCTTATTCAAAATGTGATATGGTTTTAAAATATCAACCTGTCACAAAATCAAGAAGTAATTAATAAAATTCAAAGAAGCTTAGGAAAAGCACGAAGAAGAAGATAAAAGAAATAAGCACTTAAAAAATAAAACAAAGATAATATCACACTTAATGCATCAATTGTGATCACCTGTCAGTAAGCCTACACCTTTGGCAAGAAATCTGCACAGAGCCAAGATTAGTGATACGTTTTTGCCCCATATAATACATACTCAAAAGAGGTCAACAGAGCAAGGAAGGTCCTCATATATGCCATTTTTGAAGTGATGGATTCTAGATTTTGTGAGGAAAGGACAGTCCAACAACCAATGTTTTAAGGATTATAAGACCGTCTCTTGATACAGAGTCTGCAGTGTAGCATTTGAAGATTGGGAATTAATTTAGGTGGAAACAGACGTAGACAGTCGGAAGTTGTTACACGGAAACACGTAGATTTATTGTGGCAACCTGTCTCTTTTCCTGACACAGTTTTCATATTCTTTATTCGTTCTGTAAGTACAGATGCTTTCCACAGACTCTACCCAGTCCATGTTGAATAGTCTTTCCTGTTTTGTTAATCAGTTCCTTTTCTGATGATTGAATATGACACAGAAGGTCCTCCATCTTGGCCCTGAAGATGGCGACAGATTGCAATGGTTTTCATGCAATGATCATACTCAAGTCAATGTATAAAGTGTTTGGAGGTGGGTTAAGCATGTTTGTGTAGCTTGAGAGTTGCCTCCAATATACTCTGGAGTGGAGGGAGCTCAATCCCAGCTTGTGTCTAATAATCGGGTTGGGAATTGAATTTGATTGCCTGGGAGTCTCCTTCCATATGAGACTTTGAAGAGTGTTTAGATACTGGCACAAGTCAAATTGTGTAATGTCCATGCCATATAATAACAAAGGTTCCACTTTGGTCAGATAGAACTTTATTAGCGGAAGCAGAGAGTACTTGCACTATTTGCTATGGAGTCCTTTCAGCTGTTTGTCTAAAGGACGTTATTCTTCTTTCAGGGTAGACCTCTGTTCAGTTTTTGAGCTGCATTTAGTCAAGGTGTAGCCCAGGTATCCAATAGATGATACCCTTTTTAGTCTGCACTCTCCCAACCTTCAGTACATTGTTTTGGGGGTGGCGTTTGGTGGTGAAAATGATGATTTTAAATTTCGGTCCATTCATCAGAAGGTGGTTGTCGATAGCATATTCAAAGAATTGATCCAGTTCCTTTGGAGGGCGAATGGAGTTTGATTGAAAAGACGAAGGTCATTGGCAAAAGCCAGTCAATTATGCCTGAGGTGGCCCAGTTTGACTGAATAGAAACTATTGAGAGTCCATATCTATATTTTAATAACATACATCTTGTTTTGCTTACACACTGTTCCTAGTTTGAGTGGGACAGTAGCACCAGACTCGTGAAATGTGAAGCAAGGCATGGTGTTCTGCCATCAAATGGTTGGGCTTTTACATTAAAAATATGTCAGTGAGATTGTTAGAATAATTTTCTTTGTAGACCTGCTGGCCTTTGGAGGCCACCTTCCTGATCTGGTTGGGAATGGTCCTTCCAATGTGTGTACTGCTAGCATGCTTGTAGCAGATTTACCAGCCAAAATAAAGGTTTCCACTTTGCAAGTTGTTAATTGGCTGGGCGGCCCCTTTTTAAATGTATAAACCATTGCTGGTAATATTAATTTAGTTTCTGCAGATTGTTGGTAATTCTACACCCTACTTTCCCTCACCATATAATACTTAATAGATAAGTAAGGTGTTATAGTTCATTACAAACTTTTCACGCAATTAGTACAAAGCAGAAAAAGGGAAGGAACAATATGTAGTATTGCATTAAACAGTTCATTTAATTATGGACAAAAATCATTTAAATCATTTAAAAAATGAGTTGTCATTACATAATTAATGTCCTTAATAAATACAGAATTAATAACATTAGAAACAATGATAATTAATGATCTGAGATCCACCTGAGGTCCCATATCAAAACTGTTTTGAGGATATAGAGGATTTGTCTTGTACAACGTCAAGAGTCACACATTATATGACGACAGCCATGCAATAAGTTGATGTTCTAAGGTCCCAATCTTCTCCTCTAGTTTACACACACATTATTTATTTTCACCAAAATGTGTTTCCAGACAATAGCCTACAATTCCATTTGTACTGAATACGTTTAATCTAATGTGTATGAAGAATTCCTAATTAACCTTCCTTGAAGCCAATTTTCTTAGATAAGCAGGAAGCACAACTGTTTTCTTTTCACCCATATCCCTGAATGTTTCTTAACATGTCAGAGAATCTTGTGTACAGCATCCAAAACGATTCTAAATGGCTCTCCTAATCTCTATGGGGTTAACAATCAGAGTGTTTTAGGTTACATTTACTTCCTTTAGGATCTCGTCACTGGCCACAACAATGCTAGTCTCAGTGCAGGAACTAGTGAATGCCGAGGGCAAACTAGTATCTTGTGGTACAGTGATAATGTGTGCCATGTTATTAGTGCCTTAAAAGAGGTGAGGCCAAGTTTATATCCAAGCACTGAGCTAGGAACACACTTAGGGGAAGATAATACCCTCCTCAAAAGCAAACCCTTTACCCTTTGCATATCTCAGCTTTGCCCCACATAATAAAGAGGGAACCACTTAAGATTTCAAATCTTTTCACACGTGTGTAAACAAAAAACAAATTTATTTCCTGTCTAGTTTAAACATCTGGGCCAAATAAAACAGAGCTCTGGTGCACAATTGGTTAGAATTATTGGTTATATTAACTGTAGACCAAATACGAAAATTCCAATTTTGTGTAATCACTGACAACCTATAGTTTTTCCGGACTCAAATGTAAGGAGCAAAAACTACTTCTCATATTAGAGCTCCTTAGGATCTTTGTCTTCAGTGTATTAATAAGTAGGTCATTTGATGCCATAGAGTCTTGTAGTACATATACAGAATTTGCTGCAACCAAAATGTTTTTTTTAAATAATACTAATTCATCTGCATAAGCCGCCCATTGTATAGGAATCTAGCCCAGTTTCAGGGGATACATATTAACCTTACTTTGGTAAGTGTCCAAATCTGATATGTAGAGATTGAATAGGGCTGGGGCCATTACTGGCATCAAGTAGTGTACATGGTTTATAATTCAAGGGCTCGAGGTGGTCTCCCATTTTAAATATTCGTACCACAAAAAGCAGAACACTCCATGGTCACAACAAGGTGTAGACAAAGGCGTGGGAAGCTCAATCCTCCATTTTCTTGTGACGTACCCACAGATGCAGTGAGTAATCTATTCTGCATGCAATGGTGAATGCTTTAAAAGAGATCAACAGTAGCTATATAGTTTGTGTTCCCTCACCAGAATAACCATACTAAGGACTCCATGAGTAGGAGAAGAAAGTGTGTCATGACAAATACATTTAAAGGCCTTAAATTATCATTTGGTTACAGTGTGACATATCCAGTGTCATGAACTGCGATCTGGCAAGAGTGGGTACGCCCTGATTTGTATTAAATAATAAAATGATGCAGGTAATTCCATCTTTGCAGGCCAGTCTGCTGATCAGAGTCCCCTTCCATGGGCACCTTCCTTGCAAAAGCATAGTGTGTATCTGTGCCCTGCTGTATCAATATACTTATTTGCAGCACCTGCTCGACCAGTTGCCCAGAGCAGATTAAAAGGTCATAGTTGTGCATTTAAAAGGTGCATTGACAGATACGTCTCTGCAGCATAGAGTGTGCATTTAAGACATGTATCGCTGTACCAAACTATGATTGTCATAGATAGCCCATGACGGTGGCAGGATACACTCTAATATGCCTGAGTTAAGGCTGCATAGTGCATGCCACTAATGATCATTGCAGCCACATCCAACTTGAAATCACATGTGTGAGGACATGTGAGCAAGGCTCAACTGTGCAAGGTGATTCAGACCAGATGAGATGAGCCAAAAATATTGCTGTATATATTGTAAGTGACTTCAATGCAGCACTCCAACTAAGTCAATGCCTAGTCTGGGATGCCCAATGGAAGCCCTTATTTATATATTTCTATGTCAAAGTTCTTTAAATCTGATGATGAACCCTTATATAACTCCCCTCTCTTTGAATCCCCCTGACCTCACTGAGCCAAGAAGTAGGTTTGTTTTGCAGATTAATAGGTTTATTTGAAGATTTAGGCCCTCATTATGACCCTGGCGCAAAGCGAAAAACGATGGCGGTAAACGATTACCGCCATCGTCTTCCGCTAGGGCCGATTACGACCCGTGACCGTAAACTACGATGTCATTAGCGGCATCGTAGCTAACGCTGCCGCTGACTGCGCCAAGGGCGCGTGCGCGCGAACATCCACGCCGTACTTAGCGCCATGGCGGAAAGGTACGCGAATGCCGACCCAAGCGGACATGCCCCTAATGCCATCACCCAGCCCGTTAAGTACCTTACCGCCATGGTGCTAATTACGCCATCGCGAACCAACCGTAAAGGGCCATGTAAAGTGAATGCAGCTGCCACAGGTGCACAGAAACAGCACAGGTGGAGGCAATACAGACTCAGGAAGTACAAAAAGAGCACACCCCACCCCTTCCCACACCCAGTCACACTCCACAATGATACCAATAGGACTAGCAATGTTGGGGCTGGAGGACCTGATAGCAATGCGAGTGCTACAACAGCAACAACAACAACAACAACAACAACAACAACAACAGGCTGCACAGAGGAGACGCAGGAGGAGAAGGAGGGCAAGGCAGGCCCAGCAAGCCCCACCAGCACAGCCAGTGCCACCACGCAGGCAGCCCCCAATCCCACGCATCAGAGCCAGCCCATTCAACCTCACCGCTGAGCAGATCCACACCCTGTACCGACTGGACCGGGACACCATCACCACCATTGTGGACATGATACACAACGACATCGTCAGCATGATTGAAACACCCACTGCCACCCCCCCTCCCCTACTGAAGGTAGTGTCCGTGCTCCACTTCCTGGCCACAGGCACCTACCAGCACACAGTGGGGCACTTGCATGGCATATCACAACCATTATTCTCGCGTACACTGATGCAAGTGCTCGATGCCCTCCTCAAGCACATAGATGACCACATCTCATTACCACGGTCTGCCCAGGAGATTGCCAACACCAAAGTGGGTTTCCATGCACTGGCCGGCATACCTGGTTGCATTGGTGCCATTGACTGCACCCATGTTGAATTGGTGGTCCCACATGCCATGGAGGTACCGTACCGCAACCGTAAACATTTCCACTCAATCAACGTGCAAATGGTCTGTGACTCCAACAGGATCATCACACATTGTTGTGCCAGATTCCCCGGATCAACCCATGATTCAATGATCCTTCGGAACTCCACAATACCACACTACATGGAGCGACATGCAGGCCCAAGATCCTACCTACTCAGTGAGTCTAATGTCATGAGCATGGAAATGCAAAGTGGGTGTTGAATGACGTACCAATGCATATTTCATCTGGCAGATACAGGGGGGTGATGCATACGTCACATGGGTGCAACTAGCAGTAGCCAGATCATTCCCTGTGGCAGCACTGACGTCAACAGAGTAGTGTACACATCATGCCTGACCTAATCATCCCAACATGTGAATGAAAGTGCATCCCAAAAACGACACAACCATCTGCAAGTGCATTGTGCAAATTGTGACCGCATTGACCCTAAAGAAAACCACCAACATGCACGTCACCATGCACCAACTACTGAAAGGCCTGTCCCCCACAACTGCGCACAAAGGAGGCACATGACAGACAGGAACATCAATGCACCACTACAAGACCCACAAACTGTCCCCATTGACACCAGTAATGCTCACTGGGGACATAATGAGCCAGACATCAATGTTACTATCATGTGAGCTTCAAGCTCACAGGACACGTGCAAGGTCACATGAATGACGGCCTGAACGGACACAGTGGATGGCCACTCACAAGGCAATCGTCCCCCCTGCATTGTGTTTTTGCATGCAAAACAGTACATGAGAGCCATGAACACATACTGGTTGCACAGTGTAAATCCATAACCACAACTCCAATTGGTGCACAGTAACAGTCAGAATCAAGGCATGGTTGTGCATCATGTTCACATATCAATCTCGTTCCTGACACATTCTTTTCTCACATTTTACAGGTGATGCGGGCTACCCCCTGAAGAGGTGGCTCCTCACACCAGTGCAGAACCCATCGAACCAGCATGAGGAGGACTACAACCATGCCCATGCACGTACCCGTGTGGTGATAGAGCATGCTTTTGGCCTACTGAAGGCACGTTTCAGCTGCCTCAGCAGGTCTGGCGGGGCACTCCTGTACCGCCATGAGAAGGTTGCAAAGATCGTCATGGCATGTGTCATGCTACACAACATGTGCATCAGACAAAACGTGCCTCTGCCCCCTGACGCAGAACCACAACCACCTGATGATGGGGATGATGATGATGGGGATGGGGCAGCACCTCAGGGAGGCAGCGATGCACAGGAGGGGCATATAATGCGTCAGAATGTCATTGACCGATACTTCTAGCACACACAGCGAGTGTGTAACATATGTATGGCACTTGGGGCACTGTGTGTGTCTGGTATGTCAACACTGTGGACTGTAAAACAATAAAGCACACATACGCAATGAGCAATGTCCACACATTTCGTTTGTGAGAAAAGAAAAAGTGTATTGTTCTTCTGAATAGGTATAACAGAACCCCTCCCCCTCCCCCCTGAACACTCCAACACACCCAATTCCCCCCTCCCCCTCCCCCCTGAACACTCCAACACACCCAATTCCCCTCTCCCACTCCCCCCTGAAAACCCTGCAAACATGTGACAGTGCCCGTGGTGAAGTGTGTATAGTTTAGCACACTATTGACTGCCCCCTCTCCCGGAACCTGGGGCCCCCCTGCCTGTGCTCCTCAGGGTCCTGGATGACCTGCGGACGGGAGAGGCTTGTGCTGAACTTGCAGCTGAGGATGTACCGGGCTGATCAGTACGGCATGTGTCCACAATTGTCTGGATGAGCTGGCTCATCATCTGCCGCACTGCAGCAAGTTCGGTGCATATGTCCCTGCTGGCAGTTTGGATGGCAGCCCTGATGCCATCAGCAGTCCTCTCCATGGCTGCACTGGCACTTCCACATTCTGCAACATGCTGCGTGAGGAGTGTGCCCAGTGCTTCCTGCCTGTTGGCAATCTGCTCCAGCGACAGCTGGAATTCTGGCCCAATGGAGGGTGCCAATGGGGGACCAATGGGACTACTCCCATCTTCCACAACTCCCACTGGGCTTGGAGTTGCTGGCCATGAATTAGCTGGCGATGGGCCCTGGGTGTTATCTCCATGATGGCTGATTGGGGATAGGTGTGGTGAGTGCAGTTGCGTGTTGTGGTCAAGTCCAGTGTCATCCTCCACATCACTGTCGGAGCAGGCAGCGATGGCTGCAGTCTCCCCAACAGTACTGCTCCCTGCTGACACATTGCCCTCAGTGGGCAACAGTGGGTGTTGTTGGGCTGCAGGTGCTGTCACGACCCCTTCCTCGGGGGACTTTGCTGCCCTGGCCTCTTCAGCCTGGCGTGGTTTCTGCCTGGGTCCAGCAGAGGTGGATGCATGGTTCCCTTCTCCCACTTTCCTGGCCTTCTTGGCTGGGGTGCTGGTGCTGTCGTCCCTGCCAGTGTCCGATTGCAAGCCTGTGGTGGAGCAGAGGAGGGTGACTGTTATTGATGGTTCAGCGGACATTGAGCAGGCATTGTGAAGAGTGTAATGGATAGATGGTGGAGTTAGTAGCCCGTGACATACAGGTTGCCTCCCTTTAGGTTCGGTTTTGCATGCAGGTGTGTGTCTGCCTACTGTACAGTGTACATGCTGCATGTGCGCAGGGTGTGGCTCATCTGCTGATGTGTTGCGTCTGCCACATTGTGATTGTCACGTGCAAGTGTATCAGGGTGTCTTGCAAGGCTGGATATGAGGCACCTACCTGTGTCTCCAGATGTCGGGGCCCCTCTCTCCATCTCGCCGACACCTTCGATGCACTCAATGCCAATCAGAGAAGCACATGTCTCCTCCCATGGCTGCATCTTCAGTGAGGAGTCTGCTCTCCCGCCAGTTCCCAGGGCCAGGTTACGGTTGGCAGACATAATGCCCCGGACCCTGATCCGCAGGTCGTCCCATCTATTGCGGCACTGTTTGGAGGTGTGTGGGGTGGTTCCAACAGCACTGACACGTTGTGCCACAAGTTCCCACACCTCCTTTTTGCGGCCAATGGCTGTCCGGGTCATCTCAGTGGAGAAGACACCATTGGCCTTCTCCTGGAGCGTGTCTGCAAGCATTTGCAGTTCCTCACGACTGAAGCGCTCCTGCCGCTGCCTGTCACATGCCTTCTTGACAACTTTCAGCATGGTTGGCTGAGGAAATGGGTGGGTTATGGGAATGTCAGGGTTTGAGGGTTGGTTGTGGTGTGGTTGGGTAGGATGGCAATGGATTGTGTTTTTTAAGATGGCCGCTGTGCTGTTTCCCGTTCCGCCGCGATTACGCTATTTCCGGTTCCGCCTAATTGCGGTCACCGCTAATTACGGTGACCGCTGACTACGGTCGGCGCAATGATGGGTGGCGGTAGGTCACCCTGCGCTGTTAACGAGGCTGGTAAGGGCTGTTTACGGCATGGCGTAGTTTACGTTACCGCCATGGCATAATGCTCGTGCGCGATGGGTCGTAATATGGCGCTCTTATCGCCATCGGACCATGGCGTTAACGCTCATTACGCCATGGCGGTAATTTCGATCACTTACCGCCTGGGTCGTAATGAGGCCCTTAAACAATATAGATATCACACTTTTATGAACAAAATAATATCTGAATAACACACTTATGAATATGGACGGTAATCAACAATGGGTAATATCACAAAATCAACAATCTCTCTAATCGCTTAGGAGTAGGAATAGGAATGATACTGTAGCAGAGAATAATTTATATGATTCAAGGAAATGCAATGATGGAAAGAATGCAACACAGAAATAAACTTGATATGATTTCAACAAAAGATAATATGATCACTTTTTCCCCTGTGACTACTCCCCCCCCCGATGCAATATGAAGGGATGGAAATGAGGGCACACAGGGTTCAGAAATATAAATCAACAATGCAATTCAATTCCAGTTCCCCCAGTAAGCTTATAGAGAACAGGTATGCTTTTAAAACACAGGTCAAAATGCTTTTGAATGTGATTGCAATGGATGGGAAAATATGCTAAAATGATTTTAATTCACTAAAAGAGATTCAGGATAAGTGGTAGTTACTTTGGATTGGTTCAGGGCAACACTAGCAATGATTCAGGAAGGATTATCAAATTGAAAATGAAATTCCAGCAGTTAAAAACAAGAAAGAGCTATTTTAACAGAAAATGAAATTGAGCCAAATTGCAATTCACGGCAATTTTTCTGCGTGCGTCAATCGCAATTACGGAAAAACTATAATGAATTGAAATGTCGTTTTAGGTTCGTTGGAAAGCTTAGGATCTTAGCTTCAAAATTGTGTTTCTAGGACGTGTGGTTCAAAGATACGGAGGTTTTTGTGAAGGTAGATTTTCAGAAATAAAGTCAAGATTTCACAATGACAGATTGCGCTTTACAGATTTGGAATCAACAGGATGGACACAGGATTCTATGATGCAGTTCTAGATAGGTTGAGATGGTTGGAATAAGATTACTTTAAACTAAGAGATGACTCTGCACTGTTCAAGACTAGATACTCACTCCTAGGCTATAGAATGGAGTGGGCCTTGTCAAAGATCTGGTCAAGGGTTTGGCTTCACTCGCCACCGGACGGTCTCAGGCACTGGGTTCTGCTCACAGCATGGCCTCTGGTCTGGGTCTGGATCTTGGTTCTAGCACAGGGTTCTTAGCAAGAAGCAAAACAGCTCAGCCCGCCTGTTGGATTTTGAGATGCCCCTGGGAAGTTTAGGGGTTACAATCAGGATGCAAAAGATTCTGAGGCCTGCTGAGAAGGGTTCAGCTTTTGGGTAGGCCTCTCTCTGCTTCAAAGTTCTAGAGTTTGGTTCTAGAGTCTGGAGTCTGGATCTATCTGGAGTCTGGAGTCTGGATCTATCTGGAGTCTGGAGTCTTCCGTCAGAGTGCTTCGCAAGACATTGGTTGAAGAATGGAAAGAGTGTGTTTTCTGGGTCCCAGCAATCCTTATTTATGTGTTTCCAAAGTGGGTGGGAAGGCTGATTCTCTATGCCCAACCCTCTAAGGATTTGATAGGTTAGAGGATTCCGTGTCCCCTGACTGGAGAAAGGATCAGCGTGTCAGAATGAGTCAGAGTGATGCTGTGTTTATGGCTTAACTGAAATCCCTCCCCTTTGCTTTTACAGAGAAAATCAATTTTTCCCAAAAAACATATTTCCCAGATACACAAGTTGTTCATAATACATATATACATCACAGATGAATTAAGGCATGTCTCTGTTCAAGTCCCATGTTCCTACGAGCTTGGGTTCAGAAATGACCACATATTTGCGCTTTTGGTGAGTTTCCCAATATTGGTTCTGCACCAAATTTGATACATGCATGCAGATCCTCTCTGGGCATATTACTGTAAGTTCATATGATCATAGCAACAACACTGCAGCTACAATATTAATAAATTCCAGGATTGGTCTCAGAACATCATACAGCGTCCAGCTCAGTCTCAAACTATGAGTGAATTTTTCATTTTAACCGTCTCAAAGTTGTACATTTTTGTCAGCTTGGTACACTTTGTTATAAACAATTTTATAAAATATATATTTGCTGGACCATCTGAATCCACAATGGTTTGTCTCCAACCCCAGAGCTGGCTGACTCAGAGGGTCACATGTCCTGTCTCTCCCAGAGCAGTTGTTGACCAGTCACACCCAAATCAGCATATTCCTATTCATCCCAAAGCCCCTGTTGTCTTGACTGAGAGCTATATGCCAGGGTGCCTTGGCTAGTTCCTGTTCACACCAGTCTGTCATTCTCTTGGTCAAGGACTGGGTAAAGCTTCTTTTGTCCAGGGGGAAGGTGTGGAATCTGTTTGATCCCAGTGTGGGAAACTTTTTAACTCTGCAACCAATGTCTACAAATTGTCTTTTCTTACAATATAACCCACATTTTTAATGCATACATTAAACAATTGCTTCCTTCAAGTCATTTCAGAATATAGTTTTAAATTGTCTCCACCCATTAGGCTTCTGATAGCAAGTATTTATTTGGCATAGTTTGGGGTTCAATGTTCAACTTTAAAAGGAAAATTGTTTAAAACGCCGGCTTCTTGTTAGAGGCGAGTAACGGTACTGCACTCATTTTGACAGCTGTCTTTCCATCAGTATCTTTAAAATAGATGTTGTTTCATAGCAAATGATTCTTGCTGACATTGTATTGATGTGAATTCTTGCAGTAGAGTAATGCGGAGCACCCAACAAAAAGGTTGGATCTTTTTAGTGGTTTTGTGAGCCATGATTTTAGCAAATTTGACACCAAATAAAAACAGATTTTTGAGACTATCTATGTTTCCCTTGCAATGATGTTGTTCTGTGTGCAGCCAAAGGATGGCTTTGGCAGTGGTCTCCTGTGTTACCACTGACATAGGCAAAAGTGGATGGTGGCCTGTTTTTCAGGTTTTCACTGCACATTTTCTGGTGATTTTGAGCGAGCAGCATGCTTTCCAGTGGCCATTCTGATCTTTCCGCTGCCAGCAATGCACAGTGATGTTGCAGGGCTTGAATGAGTGGGTTGATACATCCCACAAGATGGTCTTTTGGAACAGCCATAAATTATATTTTTGGGGGGATCATTTTTGGGGTTTTTGGGAGCAGAGGTTGCTGGGGTGTCCCCCGGTCCTTCAAAAATAATGAAGGGGTTGCGGGGGTGTCCCCCGCAGGTTCCATGCCTTAATATTGCTGCAAAAATATGCCAATATTTTTGTATGGTGATATTTTTTCAGGGATATTAACACATGGAACCATTCAAAGGGGAAAGCCTCACACCAATTTGCTGCATTTCTAAAAACCTTTGATTCTATTGAGAAGGGAAAAGGTGGGGTTAGTGCAGCCAGTTTGAGATTGGTATACGTTTGGGAAACCTTTGCCATCTTGGTTCTCTCTGCCTCTCTTACACTTCCCTGTCCCTCCACTTCCTGTAGCACAAAGCATTCTGGCTTTGATGTCAGATGGGCAAAGTTCACTAATTTCAAGAGCAGGGAATGACACCTAAAGCAGGCTATGTTTAGTCGAATCACCTGTGGATTGTTACATTTAAAGAAGAGGTCTATCACCACTTCTTGAAAAAATCCTTTGGACTCCAACCCTGAACGAAGATTTCATTGTACCCTGCTGGGAGAGCAGTCCTTAACAAAGTCCTCCAGCTGTGAGGTGAATGCAGGTGTTCCAAGGCAGAGGCAAGCTCTGCCCCTAATCATCCCGAGGGACCATTGCTGGTGAACCTTCCCCTTACAAACAAGATCTCCTTCTCTGCCAGCCACAGTGGTATCCAGGACTTACTGTGTTGAAGGACCCTTGCAGTTGTGTGCCTGTCGTTCCCATTTTTGGGAGCCCGAGAACAAGAGCCCATCTTGTCCCTGAGTGCCTAGAGTGGGACTCAGAGCAACCTGAGAAGAGACCGGCTGCTGAAGCAAGACCTGCTTCTCTTCCAGCCCAGTGATACCCAGTACCTCAGCATGCTGAATAACCCTTGAAACTGTGTGCCAGCCTACCTTATGCTTGAGAGCATAAGAAAATTACTCATCTTGTCCCTGATTCTCTGGACTGGGACTCACAGCACCCTGAGAGCCTGGACATCTGGGATACTATGATGGATTTTTCACCATTCAACTGTTTGAAGCTGTGCTTCCAGAATTCTTCCACACATTTGAACCACCGGGGCCCTCTGTCCCTGCCTTTTGCACTCTCCTGTTTTTGGCAAAAGTGCTGTAAGTCTGATTTGATGCTGCTGGACCACCAAGAACTGCACACATGTATGATTGGCTGCTAACTGCCCCACATCCATCTTTGGGCACTAGAGACTGGGTAGGTCATTTTAACATCAAGAAAATATTGCTTGTGGTCTTGTATTGCTTTTTCCCCCATCTGATTACCATTTCATTACCGTCTCATTTGCCAGAGTGCTGCATCCATTCTATCTTTGCATATCCTGTGTTGCTTTTACAGGGGTGGGTTTCACATGTGTTCTGGTTAGTTATTAATGTACATGGTGTCTATGATTGAACTCTATAGGACATACCTTCATTTTGGATTTTTATAGTTTGCTTTTTGCGTTGATACTGAGCCACATTCACACTTCTCTACAACAAACGACGAAGGAGGTATATCTCTTACTGGTGCCTGTTTTACCTTTATGATTGTGCTGCCTCTTGGTTTGTGGGAATGTGAGGGTTGAGTGAATGTGTTGTATTCCTGCATTGATTTCCCACTTATAGTCAGTATATGATTACGCCTATATAGCATCAGAGCAAACACAAGTTCCTCTAAGCGCTGTTCATTTATCAGGGCAGTAGGGAACACCATTCTTGAAGGGGAAGCGACCGAGGACGGCAAGTTTATTCTGCTAGAAGTAGGAGGACAGATAGGGTAATGAGCAAAGAGACTGCGTTTCATGCTGTGCCGAAATGAATTCCAGGAAATCCTGCATCTTATGTGCAAGGTGCTTCCAGGCCATGGCTGCCTTGACCTAGATGACGCACCGTCCCTGGCCTTGTCTGACAACATTGGACTTTGGTGTAATACAAACTTTCCTCCAAATGACCTGAACGGTCTGGAAGGTGGATAGTGCTAGATTCCCAGTTATAATGAGAGTCCAGTTACAAAGCACATAGAAATCACATGTAAACACTTAAACGGGATTATCTTGCCCAGGAAGAGCTAATGTAAGCCTTTTCTCACTTCCTTGACATTCACGTTTGTTTAATTCACAATGGCATTTTTTGCATTTTAATTTTTCTTTTAATGATGGCCATTGAAACATTTTCAGCAGCATCTACAATTATGCCTCATGAAAGGGGGTTGTTTTTAGGTTTTGTATTATGAAGCATTAATATCTTGACAGTGGACAGCAAGAATAACAAGGTGTAAAGAGTTGCAGCTAGACTTTTTATCTCCTCCTGAGGAGTCATCTATTGACAAAATATGAATGTTTTTAAGGTACATTCAGATTGTTACTTGTATGGTTTGGCTGGTTTAAACATGATTAATATGATCGCCCCCAATGCAATCAACTCGGACCACCTGCTACACATCCAGTATTTCATTTGATCTGGACAGTATGGTGGCTTCCGGGACTTAGCTTTCCCTCCAGATGCTAACAATTACACATGAATTTCATCAGTTTAGGACTAGCGTGTGATGGATTGCTTAGGCTCGTTCTTGTGGTGTTTTAGTGTTGTATAAGCGTAATTGTTTCTCTATACTGATGGTGATGTAGTTGCTCACCTGGGTTTTGTGTTTTATATATTTTACTGTGTTTGTTTTGCACAGTGCTCTGATGCATCTAGAGGGCATGTTCACACCTTAGAAGAACGAATGCATACAATATGAAAACAATAGTACTGAAGCTCGATTTTCAACAGCCTGTTTTCGTGAAATAGTGGTGCAAAACGTGACGCAAACATTTGATAGCTCACTGCATTCCCAGGGAACTCGACAGATTGACTGCCTGGGTCTACCTGCCCAAATGACACCCAGTTATTCCAGTCTACTAAGGAAGTGACCATTTTAGAGTGAACCAACCGCATGTCCCACTACTGTGAACCAGGAGAGGTCAGATTCCACACTATAAAATGCTGTGGAAATGTTCTGTAATATTATCAGGTGTCTTTTCTGACACCCACATTGCAAAAAGTGTCATCCACCAATTGTATAGTTTATTTTTTTATTTTAATGTTATTGTTTTTTTGTACAGTGCTTATACACAAGTGAAGTGCTTCAAAACGCCTCAAGGCAGGAAAGGAGCAAGGGAATACAGGAGTCATTCTTAGCATTTGAAGTTCCGAATGATCTAACAAAAAGTGACTTGCATTCTAGGCCTGATGGCATTTCTACTAGTGCAAGTGCATGAAGTGTTTCAGATGCAACCAAATGAGGGAGGGAAGACAAGACAGAACTTACTAGGCTGAGTAAATTTGGTTTATGCAAGTATACAGACAGACATGCAAGGGAGAGGGTGGTAGGGGGGTACGCAGGGACATCGGTTAGGTGCTGTATGCTGCAAGTGCAAAAGTCTGAACACAGTGCTGAGGCCCAGAGGCAAGTTCAAAGACTGGTGGGGGGGGGGGGCTGTGACCTGTGATGCTCTGAAGGTGAACCAGACAAACAGTCAGTAAAAACTGAGTTAAGAAGGGAAGGGGGAGTGAGGCAGGAGAGAACGAGAGAGGAGGTCAGCAGGGGAGAGGGAGAGAGAAGGAGGAAGCAAAGTAGTTGTTGTTTCCATCCTATGTTTAGTCCCAAAGTTACATTTTAATGGTCAGACATTGTTCTCGAAGAATAAACATTCCTATCTCTCTAATATGGTATTGTTTATATGCATTCAGACCAAAGGGGTGAATAGCTGGGTTATGAAATCCAGATGTGTTTTTTTCCTAAACACGTCTGGATCCTGCTTGGGGGGGCAGGAGGGGTTCTCTCTCGTCTGTATATTTTTTAACTATGGACCTTGCTGGTATTGGAAATACAGTGAGGATTATGGGTTTACAATATCATTTTAAGGACAATATATTTAGCCTGATTCATGGAATTATTGCGTGAAAAACGCAGATTTGCGCGCCTTTCTGCCCAAAAATCCCCACACTTCAAACAGGGATTTTCAGGCAGAAAGGCGCGCAAATCTGTGTTGTTCATGCAAATAATTCCATGAATCAGGGTGATTGTCTCTTGATGGAGGTTTTACATTTGTTGAGACTTATATAATGACACAATGCCAAAACAGAAAATGTAGGGTCAATCCAAATTAGCTAGGGTAGATGCATTGAGAGGAACATAAAAAACCATTTAGAAATTAATGGATGTTTTATTTTCAAAAGGGTGTTGTGTGCTGGATGTGGCTACTTAACCATACATTCTGCCACTGTCGTGCAAACTCAATTTAGCGGCAGGCTGAGAAATGTGGCTACTTGGAGCTGAATAAGCTAGAAGAAAACATCCTATTTTTTGGGTCAAGTTTAGATCAATTTAAATGTTAGAGCCAGTGAATAATGTCCCTTCTTCTGACATTTCAAAGGCAGTGCATATTGCATATTATTACATGATTGTTGTGGAGTTAAAGGCCTTGTCACCAGTAGATGATTATCTGTAGGGCATCCAGGAAGTTGTCCATTACTATACTCAAAGCAAAGTACTGTAAAAGAGCAGCAAATTAAGATATGGTAACTGACATAGTGATGTGTGGAAAAGTAACCAATAGATTGAGCACATAGAAAAAAAAAACAACACCTTACCATTAGCTACTCTTACTTAGGACAAGCTAAATGTTATTTTCTTTTGCCTTCACCCTAAAGAACATTGGCACCATTTAAAAATGAAGAAGATAATTAATCTGAGATCAGCATGATACATATGTCTTCTAGTGAAGTGCTAATAGTGCAAAGGAAATCATAGAAATGCACAATAGGCAAGAGAATCCTGAGTAAATGGGCAAGACTACTACAAGGGGTAGCATATGGAATAGTGAATTCTAGACAAAAATCTGAAAAGCACAACAAAATGTGATTTTGCCAGGAAGTAATATCCTACCAGTTGTGACTTTTAGGTTTGTCCTGGAAATGGATCACCATTTTTAAATAGCTGCTTTTAATTAGTCACTATCCACATTCTGCCATGCTTGAAATAGCTATGTCTGTTGTCAGAGGATACCCCAGAGACACGTCCTGTACATCCATAACCCCCCCCAAACATGGTTTCCAGATGTCCAAGAGCTCACAACATGCCAGCTCTACACAAGAGGTCTCAACCCAACAATATTTTTGGGAAATCTATACCAAAGAAAAGAATGTAAAGAAAGAAAAGCACCATTTTAAAAACAAATATGTATTTAAAAACACATGTGCAAGGACATGTGCAATGTTTACAGCCCATCTGCAATTAGAATGCATGTCCTAAGCAACTGACAAGGCCCAGGATAAATATTTCTAAGTTACCAGAAAGTATACAGCAACCTATTCAAATTAAAGAAAGAGTACAATCTGGGATGAAAAGCACAACATTTCTAAGCAGAGCCAACATCAAGAGGCATGCTGGTGTGTGTATTTCATTTACAGGATTAGGAATCAGCATTTTGAAACCTACATACGGTAACAATGTGGATTTGATTGCAAAGAAAAGTTTAAAATGTTTTGTTTAGATGTGACAATCGCAATATGGAGAATAAAAAGACTTTTGTATGGCCTCAATGCGGAAAAACAGCCTTTGGGAATAGAAAGTAAAGTGGTGTTTTCCTGATCTCCCGCAACAAGCCACAGGACATGGAGCTTGCTTTCCTCTGAAAGAAATGAAACTCAAGGATTTAGGAGATGAAACTTAAAACTGTATCTCTGTGCCTAGAATGTCTTCACTACTGAATTCAGTCCTTGCAATAAACGCAAATGGTACCCATTTACAACTTACAACTGTCTCTGAGTTTGGGCTCAAATCCTTAACTATACATTGACGTTATTCTGACCAGCGGAAGTAGTGGTCCCCTCTCAAGTAATAAAACGCCCCACCTCTAGGGGGGAAGGACACTTCATACCTGGTAAGATTAATTTAAGCGGCTGCCAGAGCCTCGAAACATTTTCGGGAGGCAGGACTGAAGTCAATAAAAACCATGCTAGCTTAACTACAAAGATCTTTCATCATCACAACATCATTCACAGGAGTCATACAATGTCTCAGCCCTGAACTAACAGTATGGGACACCAGATGTTTTGTTACTTGGCTGATTCATTGGATATGCCATGCAATATTTTGTAAATAAGAACACAATGCATTGTTTAAAGGACATTGGGAGTCACTGTTTTGCTTTTTTAAAACTGAACAGAAAATTCTACAGAAGTATTTTTTTAGAATGTTCAACTTGAAACGATCTGTATATAAAATGTGTTTTTAATGTATGCTAATCATGTAAATTAAGCAAATATGGATAGTTTTGTACATAAATGGCCCACTCTACTGATTTATATAGCCTACTATCTGTGTAGAAATGGAATTTGAGTGCAAACATATCAGAGAGAACAGGACAAAAATGTATAGCAAACACATCCCATGTCATGCAGGAATCACAATAGCATTATTTAATTCACCTGAGTGAGACAAATCTGATGCACCGATTAGTAATGTGAAAACATGTGTGGAATATGGTGTTATTGAAAGTCACACATATTTAATGTCAACATCTCTATGAGAACACCTCATCAAATGGGATAGAAACTGGGTTTAGAAGTTAATCCATTTAGACTGTCTTCATTAATTTGCACAATGACCAGCGAGGGGTTGGTTTAGTGTGATGCCATTTTTGGAACACTCAGTCAACCAATTAGATATGAGAATTGATACACATCTTTAATGGGTGTGGTTTCTGCTCTATAAAAGTTCTAACACATATATTTTGTGACACAGACACTCACTCAATGGCTGATGAGAAGAAGAAGGAGAGAAGAAGGAGAGAAAGGAAAATTGATAACAAATAGGAAGGATTGAAATGCATTGGTTTCCTTTTGCACCCAATTTTGTGTAATAAACAGAACACTGTACGTGAGGCCTACCTGGAGTTATAGACCCAGGACTTCAGTAGAAAAGACATCAAACAGGTACCAATACAGAAAGAGGGAGACCAGGCTGTGGAGGGAAGCTGGCATTGCCGTTCTCACTGATGTCCCCCTTTTCCAGAGTGGGGAGAAAAGAACTAGTACTTAAGAGGGTACCCTTCTGTCTGTGAGACAGCCAAAATAAATTCATATCGAAGTATAATATGAACGAGAAATACAATTCTTATCTGAAAAATACCCTAAAGGGTTCTAGAATAAACCCTGGCCACTGTCATTTTTAAGTACTAAGGGGTGGGGTATAAACATTGACTGTACATCCTTAGAAGTGAGGTCATTTTTCAGAAGTGTTTGTGCATATGGAGTTATATATTCTATAGAATAGGTTCTATGGTATGTACACTGGGAGCTCCCCTGACTCCTTTTATGTGTAATGCTCACACACAGAAGAAGTATTTTGGAAGCCGAAATGATGTCTCACTGTGTGCATACCTAAAAGGGTAATGTAATTTGAGTAATTTCCTGGTTACATCACCAAGCAGAGTCATGTTTATCAGTGCTGAACAACTCAAAATCATTGGAAAAAAGGTTATTAACTGCTGCTCATTTTCTCACCTTAGGTTGCCAATTGAAAATGAGAAATTTACACTTTTTCACATTAATGCTATAGAAACACCACTGAAGTGAATTTAGAAAACATACACGAAGACCATACATTTTCCTTTTTAGAAGTGATTTACATGCAGAAATGTCCAATATTGTGTTTCAATAAAATGTTCTAGATTGCTGTTGTGCTCATGCACATTTAGTAAGGGGGGGGCTATTTATTTTTAATAAAGGGGAAGCATACAGATTTAGATAGGTAGGGGTGCTCTGATTTAAATTGTTTTTTAATAAATGAAAGCCATATCCTGGTCCCTCATGCATGTTGCCATCAATGATACATGAGCGCTCAGGGTAAAGAAAATGATCTGTAAGCAACAAAAGTCCACATTCATATAAACGTAGCAAAGAAAACTAATGTGAGCAGTCCACTAATTCTTCTTCTTCTTTATATTCAGTATTGATGTTGGAATTTCATAGATGCACATTTGTGTATATTTATGTTGATTCAATTATTTCGATTTTTATTAATAAATATATTGTCTTTGTAAACTTCAGAGTTTCTTGTCCTGGAAGGGGAGGGGCAGTAGGCAATCAATACTGTTAAGTTGAGGGTTCCAGGTTCATAAAACGATCTTTATTAAATAAAGGGAAACTGTGTGCACCTGCTTTGGGTTGGGTGGTACATTCTACAGATGTCACATGATTAAAACATGCTAAAAAAGCAAGGAGACTGTGTGCAACCCATGTGGCAGGTGAGCATGTTTTGACACTAAAAAACAAGTCACTGAATGCAAATCATACAAATTTGGAAAAGGGGAAAAGTTTGAGGAAGGCACTGCTACAATGCGGAAGAGACCCTGTCATATAATAATGTGACAGTGATTGCTCCATGAGCCTTAGAGCGTGAAAATGAATGACACCACACACTCTTTAACAGAGGAATCGGCAACTAATCAATGAAAATAGTGGCAAATTATGCATTGAGGTTTGATTAAAATTAAGTTTGGAAGTGAAAGCTAGACTCTTCTAAAGCAGTAATCTGCCCCCTACCTGGAGACTCGCAAGCAAAAACAACATGTGTGAAACGTCAGTCTCAGAGGCATCGCAAGTCTGTTCCCAAAAGCTTTGAAAATGATATTAATCTAATCGATCTTTGAAGGCTAAATATTGATGTAAAACTGGAGATGCTGCATACTATTGCCTTTGTGACACTGGATATCAATCAGGTTTCTCTCTTAACTTTCAAACCTTTATTGGGGAGAGAATTAAGTGACTTCTTAGAGGGGCAAGAACTCTCACAGGATTAAGACAAAAGTAGATCATATAACCTGCTCAGTCAATCTCTGGCCTCCTTAAGCACCACCCTGGGAAGTGTGTTCCACATACCCGCTCCAAAAGGATGTGTGCCATTCTGTGACGCAATGCACCATCACTTTGTAAGGATATAACCATAATACTTAAACATATATAATATTCTAGGATATCAGCATCACAGTAAGGCTGCTTCCCTAATCACGAGCAAGAATGGAATACCCATATCACATACACTGTTTTTCTCTGACAGGGTAATATTGTCAGTAAGTCCATCATAGGTGTCTTGATGTCGAAAGCAGAAGTGATACATTTGATTTAAATGCCAATTTGTTGTTGCATTAGGTGTTTTTCAAATTTGGGCCTGAGTTCTATGAAAAAAACGTAATGGGTAAGTGAACTAATTAGTAATAAGAATAAGGTTTATCCTGGGAATCTGTTCACCTCTTTATGTCAGCAGAAGTATACACAAGCCTAGTGAATGCCTTCCCATGAGATCATACAACCGTGCAACAGATTAGGAATGTCAGGAAGTCTACAAGAAACAGGGATAAAGGGAGCAACCAATTAAGAATCTCAGATCTCAGGTTTAGAAGCTAATGTCAGCAATATAATAATACAGTTGTACACGTATGGGTGTGTGTGAGAGAGAGAGAGAGAGAGAGAGAGAGAGAGAGAGAGAGAGAGAGAGAGAGAGAGAGAGAGAGAGAGAGAGAGAGAGAGAGAGAGAGAGAGAGAGAGAGAGAGAGAGAGATTTTGAATAAAAATGGTTGGATACAGAAAGGTAGCTTGTGTTATGTGAGCAAAGATATGAACAGAGTAAAGCTAAATGCATATTGTACAGCCTAAACTTCACATCCATATATGTCATCACTAAATTACTTTGGTCTTTAAAATACACTTTAGTGAGTGTCCACCAGGCACACACCGCAAATATGAACTAGGCTCTATCTTTGAAATGTTAGATGCACCTTTATACACACACATGTAATATTACCATGACACTTGGTGCTGAAAATGATCTATTTTCTGATCACATCTCCTGGTGTTACTATCACCATTGAATTATCTTAAAATTGCATTGCCACTGGGCATGATATTAAAAATTGACAATTTTCATTTTGTGAACTTTGCCAAAGAAAGGTCAATATTTAGAACAGTTAAGAGGCATGTATTGGTATTGACCAAACATGTGTGTGTGTGTGTGTGTGTTTATGTGTTTGTGAGTATGTGTGTGTCTATGTACAAATGACTTCAGATACACATTTCACACTGTTGAACTAATTGAGGAACACAATAAAAAGAAATGATGGGGAAACTCCCGTGTTGACATAATGTTTGCTTTGTTAGCAAATGATACAAATATAAGATTTGGTGATAACCATCATTTGGAATAAGTTGTATTCTGTGAAGTACATTTGCAAATCTGCTTTAGAAATCAGATGGACCAAAAAGTATTATAACTGAGCAACATATAGACGTGGCAGGGTCGTTTCATGCCATGCATTGTTAACAATGATGCATTTTATGATTTTAGGGAATAGTGTGGGCAACAAACCATTTAACCGTTTCTCAACTAGTTCTGCGATCCCAGATAAACAAACGTGCCAGGTGTGTCATTTGCAAGGCATGTTCTTGCTCCGATAAAAGTAGGCCAGAGTGCTTATTGGATGAATATGCCGCAGTATTTTCTGTGATCATTTTGGAATTCCTGATAGTCTAAATGGCAAGGATTCTATTGAGGTTGCTGCACCCTCACACCTCATCTGTTGACTTTGCTGCAGATTTAAATACAATCAAGAAGCTCTCTGAATAAGTTATTACCGAGATTCTATGCAGTACAACTACTCTGAGGATGCGAATTTAAATGCATGCCCCACATCCAGGCAGAATAAAGACTTAAAGAGCAGATACAACAGGATAAAACAAGAGACACACAAGTCAAGTTAAATAGTGAACTTTGCGAAATGTGAAGCATAGATTAGTGCAATGGATTCTAAGTGGCAGCATATCCCACATGTGTGGAACCAACATTGAAACAGAACGGCAAACTCATAGATACAATGGTGATAGTGTCAGCATGACAGGCAGATGAAACCAACATGTTTTCTTCCAGTTGATAGACATTTTAAAAATGTGACCGGATATTTGTGCAACTGTGCTTTGAATGGTTGAAGGATTGTTTCATAGATACTTTGTTTACTATATGTACACAGTTGGGTCTTTGCTCCTGGTTAGGACACAGCGCACTGTATACACTCTATCCAGAAATGTGGCACTATACTGCAAGACTAATTCCACAAAAGTAAACTTAACCAACATTAAAAATGGTATTGTAGGTAATAACAATTGTCAAAATGCATCGGTTTTTATCAATTACTTCCTCAGCAAGTTAGATACCATTAAATTTTTGGGGATTTAAGTTTAATAAATTATGGGACTGGTGACTAACACGTTTTTAAAAAATCACAAAGGTTGTCACCTGATAGTATGTTCACCGTTGTAGCACATACTAAGCTTTTTTTCTCACCAAATGAAGACGTTTTATTTTCAGACATTATATACTTTGGAAAAGTCGGGTGTATTCCATCATTAAAATGGGCATTAAAATACATTAATACAGCGCTTAGAAGAGGAATGGCATGCCTAGATGACATCACAGGAACATAGCAATGGATTGTAAGAAAAATCATGTATGTGTAAGAGAGGGTGGCGAAAGAGAAAATCTGGGAAAATGACTGAAGATATTGACAATATTGCACATTAGAATTCTTGGAGTGCCGATTATATAATGTGCACAAGTGGCGCTAACCATAGGGTGTCTTTGATATAAGGTCACCTAGAATTCAAGGAGTGGGTATTTGAGGGATACTTTGGAGCTGCTCAATGTGCAGGGAGAATTGGAAGTAATTGTTGCCAGAAGGGAAGAGCGCCTGAAACCTGAGAATGCACATGCAATTTTAGGAGTGATGAGTCAAAGCAGACAGACTATGGTGTCAATGTACTGGATAGATCTGAAAACAAGAATGTGGGTTTAGCTCATGGACACGTGGTAACACTGTGAGCTGCTGCCTCCCTGTGAATGTGGATCTTTTAAAGTTGGATCAGGTGCTGGTGAATGAATTTGGAACATATTTGTGCAGTTGTTAGACACGTTGGGCCTCATTACGAGTTTGGAGGCAGCCATGCCCTTTATAAGGGCATGGCTGCCTCCAAACTCGGGTCCGGGTCCTGGTTCCCTGAATGGGGAAATACCGGGCCATTCCGACCATGGAGGGCCCGGTATTTCCCCATTCAGGGAACCCGGACCATCCTCATTCCCATTTGAGCCCTATAGGGCTCAATGGGAATGGAGAGCATGCTAACAACGGGCCCGTTAAAGACTGATATGCAAATGGATATTTCCCATCTGTGAAAGTTACAGTGAGCAGAAAGCAGATGGCTGTGAACTCTCAAAGTGGTTAATAACCACTGAAAAGGTTATCATGCCGTGTTCTTTCGAGAGAGGGGCGCCTGCTACCTTTTTTGCATTCCGTTAATGACAGGCCCATTGTTAGCTTGCTGGCCCCCTCGTGGGACCTGCTAAGGACGTCTGGTAAAACCAGATGTCCAGAGAGGGTCCCACAAGGAGACCTCGTAATAGGACGATATGGGGTTAACGGCTCTGGCATATTTATCGGCACCATTAAACCCTTACCGCCCACATCGTAATGAGGCCCATTGTTTGGTGGATGGCCTTGCAGAAACCAGTTTCTTGAGCATTCCTTCAAAACATAGATCAGAATGTGCTAACTGTGGAATTGGAGGTGGATGAGCATTCAGATAGAATACAAAATAGTGTGTTGATCATAAGTGTGATGTTGCAACTTTTGCCACCCCCGTAACGCCGTACTAATGTACATATAATGCACAAATACACACATAAAATTAAATGAAGGAGACAGAAGTCCATTCGAATGTGTTCACTGGGGATGAGACAGGGCCCTAGCTCCAAATGTGACACATTGACTCCTCTACCCGGTTTACACCCACTAGGGAGTGCCCTGCCCTAGGGCATTATGGCTCAAGTACAAAAGATTAATTCTGTTATATTTCCAATCGGAAATTGTTTCATGGGCACAGTGAGAGGTTATCCAAAAAATGTATTTCATATCAAGTGTGTGATGATTAGACACTTCCTGATGGTTCGTTGATTCTTTTCAAGCGACATTGCCAAAATGCCCAATGAAATGGCCACCTGATCCTGTGCCATATGGTGGCAGTTGCTGCTCTAAGATCTCATGATTACCTGAGTGGCGTTCAGTGGGACTGCCAGACTAAGCAGGGAAGAGCGCATGCCAGGCAGCGCCCACAGAGCGAGCAGACTCCTCTGAGCGTTTTATCAGCAACTCGCAGCCTGGGAAGGGGATGTGACTGCAGGATGCTGATAATGTGAGCACAGTACACTGACTTCCATTTCAACACCCACTGATACACACTGCGCTTCACACAGTGCTGCGTGTTCTCACACATATGGAAATATTTCCCTTTAGTGGAGATATATTTGGGGCTGATGGGTTCAGTGAGTAGATTTTAAAGGAGGCGTAAACTGGGACAGCAGCTGCAAGCGTAGTCGGGTGATTACCAGTCACAAAATCCTCCCCACTGCTTCTTCATTCGACGGTTTAGCACAAATATCTTCCAGGTGTTTTTGTAATAAGCCAATTGCCTTCAGAGTCTCCATTATGTCGAAATATGATATTCGCATTTGTCTTTCTTAGTGGAAAAGCAACGTTTCCCTTTGCGTGTTTGCTTGGTTCAGAGACACGATGTTCCGTGTGTGTGTGTGTGTGTGTGTGCATGCATACTGTGTTGGTCGAGGGTGCTGCCACTGAGGGAGTGGCTACCATAACCTAAGGCAACGCCATGTGAATCAGAGATGCTAAAACACAATCAAGTCATGTCTAACTAGACCACACTACTTTGAATAGAGACAGCAGTGCAGGGGATCTGCTGGAGGGATTCTGAGGGCAGAATGCACTTTCGATTAATGTAGTATATATTTAATCAGTTGACACTATCTCCTTGTAATGTCTCACTCGCTATGCTTTTTCACAAACTATCACCTATTCCCGACATGGGTTAACAAGGAACTCGCAGAGACGAAGTGGCTATGATCCAGGGCGTTGAGAGAGAGAACATTGGATTACCCACTCCAGCAGTTCTGTCCTACTGCCGTTAAAACATGTAGTTATACTTCATGGCTTGCGCCCATAGTGTATTTCCATGCATCTGTGCAGTAGTGATAACTTCCATGTCAGGGTTCCAAGTGACAACGAAGCCAATCTTATAAGATGTAACTTGGAACCCAACAATAGAAAATATGCTCGTTGTTCGCAGTTACTGTGACTGATTGCCATTTGTCAGGGGTGAAGAAGCCCGGGCTTTAAAAAAATAAATGTTTATGAATATAATAACCTAATACCAGTCATTGGCCTTCATTACAACACCGGCGCTAAACCATGGCACTATTAGCACCATGGTTGGTGCCGGTGTTGTAACGGGTCCGCCATGGTTCAATGGGGAATTACCACCCCATTCCAAGGTTGTCGGGGCGGTAATTCCCCATTGAACCATGGCCCTTCCCCATTCCCATTTTCGCCCCATAGGGCTCTATTGGAATGGGGAAGGCACTAAGTACGGTACCGCAAATTGCGGCACCGTACTTAGCACCAAGGTCCCTTTGCGGGTCCCTACTTTAACGGCTGGTGTAAACCAGCCGTTAAGGTCGGGTCCTGCAAAGGGACCTCGAAATCAGGCGCTAATGGGTTAACAGCGCTGCAGCCTTTTACGGCGCCGTTAACCCATTAGCGCCAGGGTCGTAATGAGGCCCATTCTATCTCTGGAAGCGTCATCTGGCAATCAGATTCCCCTTTAATACAATCCATGCCAAAAAAATAGTATGTACCTGTGCCCTACTGCATTAGTATCTTGATCTGCAGCACCTGCTCTACCAATGGCACAGAGAATGTTCAGAGGTCACAGGTGCCCACTTGATAGCTTCAATGGCAGCCAAGTCTCTGCAGCACATGCGCTGCATTTAAGACCTGCATCCTTTTACCAAAACATGATCATTGTGAGATTTCTGTTCTGGTAGCAGATACATCTTTTAATATAAACCATGAAAGTATGGCATGGTGAATGGCAGTTCTCAAAATGAGTACATCCACACCCATTTCATTTCACACATATGCCAGCCATGTGAGCCCAGTGTCACGATTCGCTCCCTTCGCTCCGGTTCCCACCACTTGGGGTAATGATTTGGGGTTTATTCCCTACTGGACTTTCCTTCCGAACCTTATGCTACAGTGCTGTGATGAATTAGGAGCGCTAAATCCTTATTTTCCAAGCTACTTCCCTTCCAGTCCATTCCAGGTTTTTGGCAGCAAGTATGCTGCTTTAATCAAATGACTATGCTTCCCAGAATGCCTGGCCCACAGCTTCATCTCCACCCTTGCAGGACAAAGCTGGGTGGAGGATAGGCAACACCTGTGGCGACAGGTGCAGCAAGCAGCACACCTGCGGCGTTTGCTCGTTAAGCAGCTTTAAAAGCCTCAGTTTGCTTCAGTCCAGCGCTGGTCATTGATGCAGTGTTCCTGTTTGTTACTGGTCCCTTGTTCCTGGTTCTTAGCCTTATGCCTAGTTCCAATTTTCTATTCCTTGTTCCTTTTTCCTGGATTTCAAATGTATGTGCTTAATTGATTTCTGCTTCCCAGATTCCCTTTTTGTCTTCCTCTGTTTGCAGACAGCATTTCTCAGTGCTTTCTGTTTTGGTGCAGCCCAGTTTGCCTGTGTTCTATATTTCTTTGACTTTGTCCTTTGCTGCTGTAAACCTTGATGTTTACTCTTTCCTCTTTATAGATTAGCTTCCTGCCTTTTTCGTTGGATGGGTGGGGGAAGTTGCCTTTGTGATTTTAATTTCCCTGCTAATGTTCCTTTACTTTCTCTTGGAATCCATTCCATGTTTTCCCTTGCACTTATGCATTTATTTCCCATTGATTATTAGGTGGGGTGTGCTGTTGTAGCTAGCTCCTGTGTGAATGCCTATGTTTTCCTCACTATTCTGTAATCACTATTCATACTTGCCCCTTTTCTTGAGTCTTATGTATTTAGTTATCCTCCCATTGCTGTTATAGCCTTTCTGGCTCCCTGTTTGATCAACAGGGTCCGTGTGCTTGCGGACATTCAAGTGGTATTTCTCGTCCTCGTCAGTACTGTTTTTAAGTTTCCTTATTCAATACCATCAAGAGTGTTAGATCACAGATCCTGTCATTGCTTGCCCTCTGCATGGGCTTAGCGCTGTCAGTACTGTAATAGCAATTGTGGGTAAGGAGCTTGCCGACTTTCCTTGCAGTCATAAGGCGCTTCTAAGTGCTTAGCCCACATCCCCTTTCAAATAGTTGTATTGTTGTCACACCCTGTTTGCACTCCTGGGTTTTAGTATACATAAGTCTTGGTTCCTGTGTGTATGTTGTTTGACTCAAAGCTATTCACTGCCTTTGTCCTTTGTCCTTACCTGACACAATGACCAGCGCACTATTCCCATTGAATATGGCAAGTTTAGGAAAGAAACGCAGCAAGGCCTCTAACAAGTTTGTACAGAAAGTTTCCCTTACATTTACCTGTGACAATCAAATCACTAGTCCTGACATAAATGAACTCCTTGTCACTAATGGGCATTTACGTGCAGAGTATTTTTCCCACAGGATGGCCCATTTTACATTGCCTGATCCTAGTTCTGTCTTTTATTCTGACCCAGATTCTTTGTCAACACACGCCTTAGCAGCAGAAAACAACACACTGTTAGGCTTATTACACAAGAGTACCTCTGTTGTTGCACCCCATGATTCCAGTTATGCTTCACCTCAGATTGAACAGTTTCATGATACAAACATAAAGAATGGAGGGGTTCCTTGCATAACTTCCGTTTTCTACCCTCATTCTATACCATACTCCTCTGCACAAGTACATACTGTAGTTCCTAATGCCAAGAGGTCTGATGTCAATAGTTTGCTTAAGGGTAACACAGACCAAGTTGGTAAGAGAAGGAATATGTCACAGAACATGCAAGCAGTAAATGACAATGTACAATAGGTGCACATCCGGCAGGATCCAGCCCTGATGCCACCATGCCTCCCACTGTGCCTACTGATAGTGATGTACAGTTAATGCAGGGCATGCTAAAATCTAAGTTTGAGGAGTTAAGGCAAGAATTAATTTCTTTACAAGAGGAGAATACAACCTTACAGTCTTTACTGAATACACCTCAGACTTTATCCGTTGATGGTGATGAAGTGAATACTGTGCAGTCCCTGAGTGCAGAGACTTTAGTAAACCATGATACTTGTCAATATGTAAGATCTATTGGGAGTGAACATCTGTCTTCTAGCACAGCGCTTAAACAGGGCACAGGTTCTGACAATTGTCCTGCTATTTGTCAGGGATTGCAGTTAGCTGAAGATTTACAAGCCACTCCTTTACCTAAGATTTCCAATGTAGCAGCTCGTCATAACCCTCAGCTTGCACACATGCAAGCTTCCGATTTCCAAACACAATCCACAATGTTTGCATACATAGAGTCAGTAACTACAGTAGGCTTAGGCTCTGCTCTTGATCCAGCTGCTGAGACTGAAGTAGATGTTCAAGCTGATGTGGAAAACGATGCTACCTCGGTGTTCACTCTTCCTTCTGCCAATTTTGGTCACAACGAACAGTCAGAGACAGTACAGATTTCATGTTCTGAGGGACTCATTCCACAGTATACAGAACCAACAACCCGGCAGGCGATTCCTGAACTATTGATTGTTAATCTGACACTTTCAGAAGCTAAGATAGATGAATGGACAATTGACGAAATCCTGAGGAAAGAGACTCTGTGTCATCCGCTAAGGAAAGGGACTGCAAGGGTACAACTCGTTCTTTGGTTACTGGTGCCAAGGAGTCTACTGCCCTAAAGGTGCCTTCCATTCCTGAGCAGCAAATGTGTCTGTCGACTTCTGAGACTTCAGTCTGTCCTCCTACAGCCATTGACTCTTCTATGACCCGACCACAGCTCTGCATTCATCTTTGGCACACGTGTCTTCAATCAATGAACCACTGCCATGTCTGCCATTTACTCAAGAGCCTCCACCATGCACATGGTCAGTCCCAAAGACCTTGACATGTTTGTCTTCAGCTACCGAGATGGCTCCATCTTGCATGCCTTCAGCCTCAAAATTTCCTCTGGCATGCCTGGCTTCAGCTACAGCGACTCATCCAGCATATCACTATTCAGCCATAGAGCCTCCGGAAGTCCATCCTAAGTGCATGTCTTCAGTCCCAGAGTCTACCACTTGTCTGCCTTCAGTTCATGAGACACCTGTATCCTGCTTAGCCTCGCTGCTAATATCGGCGGTATACCTGTCTACACCGTCAGATTGTGCTGCATTTTCTTCTGCTCCAGAGATTCCTTCTGAATCCCAACCATTTACTGTTGATGAACATCCAGCCTGCCCTTCTTATGCTTCAGGGGGATCACCAGAGTGCCTGCCTTTTACAGAAGACGATTCTCCCAACTGCTTGACTTTAACATCAGAGCCTCCCGAATATACAGCATCGTAGTGTGAGACTTTTGCCAGCATGCCTGCAATTTCCTCACCTCCCGCATGTCCGCTCTCAGAAAAAAGACTAACAGAGCCTCTACCATTGTCTAATGCATGTTGCACTAGCCTGCCTTCCTCCTCAAGGACTTATAAGTGTCTGCTCCCAGTGACTGAGTTTCCTGGGCCTTTCAACTCAGCTTCAGATCCTGCAAGTTCTTCATGCCTTTCTTCAACCCATGAGTATCTTCCTCTCCAGAAGCCTGCCTATGACTCTGCTAGACTGCAACCTGGTTTTATGCATTCCAGTCCATCTGCCTTTGCCACAGGCCACCATTTCCATCAGTGCCGCCTCCAAAGAAAAAGCATTCCTATGATGGAAAAAAGATGCCCCGTTCGGGTGGCGGGCACCAGAAGACAGCTGTGGGAGGGGGTATACTGTCATGATTCACTCACTTTGCTCCTGTTCCCACCACTTGGGGGCAAGATTTGGGGTTTATTCCCTACTGGACATTCCTTCCGAACCTTATGCTACAGTGCTGTGATGAATTGGGAGCGCGAAATCCTTATTTTCCAAGCTACTTCCCTTCCGGATCCATTCCAGGTTTTTGGCAGCCAGTATGCTGCTTTAATGAAATGACTATGCTTCCCAGAATGCCTGGCCCACCCTTCATCTCTACCCTTGCAGTACAGGGCTGGGTGGAGGATAGGCAACACCTGTGGCTGCAGCTGCAGCGTGTGCTCGTTAAGCAGTTTTAAAAGCCTCGGTTTGCTTCAGTCCAGTGCTGGTCTTGTTTTGACTGGTCCCTTGTTCCTGATGCTTAGCCTTATGCCTCGTACTAAGTTTCTATTCCTTGTTCCTCATCCCTGGATTTCAAATGTATGTGCTTAATTGATTTCTGCTTCCCAGATTCCCTTTCTGTCTTCCTCTGTTTGCAGGAAGCAATTCTCAGTGCTTTCCCTTTTGGTGAACCCCAGTTTGCCTGTGTTCTATATTTCTTTGGCTTTGTCCTTTGCTGCTGTAAACCTTGATGCTTTAGTCGTTCCTCTTTATAGATTAGCTTCCTGCCTTTTTCCTTGGAAGGGTGGGAGAAGTTGCCTTTGCAATTTCGTTTTCCCTGCTCCTGTTCCTTTACTTTCTCTTGGAATCCATTCCATGTTTTCCCTTGCACTTCTGCATTTATTTCCCATTGATTATTAAGTGTGGTGTGCTGTGTGAATGCCTATGTTTTCCTCACTATTCTGTAATCACTATTCCTACTTGCCCCTTGTCTTGAGTCTTATGTATTTAGTTATCCTCCCATTGCTGTTATAGCCTTTCTGTGTCCCTGTTTGATCAACAGGGTTCGTGGGCTTGATGACATTCAAGTTGTATTTCTCATCCTCGTGAGTACTGTTTTTAAGTTTCCTTATTCAATACCATCAAGAGTGTTAGATAACAGATCCTGTTGTTGCTTGCCCTCTACATGGGCTTAGCACTGTCAGTACCTGTAATATCAATTGTGAGTAAGGAGCTTGCCGACTTTCCTTGCAGTCATAAGCAGCTTCTAAGTGCTTACCCAACATCCCTTGTCATATATTTATATTGTTGTCACACTCTGTTTACACTCCTGGGTTTTAGTATACATGGGATTTGGTTCCTGTGTGCATCTTGTTTGACTCACAGCTATTCACTGCCTTTGTCCGTACCTGACACCCAGCTCAGCTGTTAAAAGAGTATGTGTACACTTCCCAGACAAGGCTGTCCTTGCCAATGCTGGCAGGACTGCAGCCTTGGACATTGCCTCTCGTTTTTCCCTTTGAGAAAGCACGTAACGCTATCCCCAGTAGACAGCCACTACACAGGGAGCTGGCCTTGAACAGAAATGAAAGTGAAAACCCATTAACAAGAGACCTGGCCTCACACCAGAATGTTACCTATCTGAAGGCCTTTGGTTCTATTGAGAGGGGGAATTGCTGACGTTAGTGTAGACCAAGGGAGCCCTTTACAGCTGGAGGACGGTTCCATCATCTTGTTTTTCTCTGACTCTATCTTTCCATCCTGGCTCCCCAATTTGCATTACCACAAAGCACTTTGGGTGTGATGTCAGAATCCAAAGTTCATTTGTTCTAAGAACAGGGTTTGGACTCCTGATGCAGGCTACCTTTAGTCCAATTTACTGTGGGCTTTAGTCTTTAAAGAGAAGACTCTCCTATCACTCCCCTAATTCACTTTGGAACAAACACCTAAGAATTAATTCATTGGACCTCTGTTGTGGAAATCGATCTTGACAAAGTCCTCCATCAGTGAGGTGGAGACCAAGAGTTAAAGGCAGAGGTGAGCTCTGTCCCCTTACCATGTCCAGGGACCAGTTGGGGTGAACTGCTGCTGTGATAGGATCTGCACCTCTACCAGCCAGACTGGCACCAAGGACCTCAGTGTGTTGAGGAACAGCTGCAGTTATGGACCAGACATCCCTTTCTGTGGGAACATGAGAACAACGACTAAAATATGTCCTGGAATTCCAGGATTGGGATTCACATCAACCAGTGAACCAGGAAAGCCAGTAGCATGTGTCCCTCAGTCAAACTACTATGAACCGTGATTCAAGCCCATTCAATGCCTTCAAACCTACAGGACCTTCCGAAGCTGCACTGTACTGCCTAAAACCACTTAACCATGTGCTCCAGCAAGTTTGCTGCTGCACTGTGCCAGGCGAGTGCATAGTTGCTTTGGCACATACCAGAAGATCCGTATTGCAGCCACTGCTTTCAATCCACTGTCTAACTCACAGTATCTTTGTTGCTGATCTACATCGATAGTCAACAAGATTGTGGGGGATGTGTTTGAACAGTGATCTTAGGGCACCACATCAAACCACTTGAATCAATCTGTGCATCGAGTCACCAGCATCTTCGCCGTCACCTGGACCCCTGAAACTACCCTGGTTGCCCTCATGATTTAAATTCCTTTGAGCATCATTTTTGAACCGCACCATACTTCTGCTCAACACCTGCCTGTCACCTGCAACCACGCGGCTTCAGCACTCGAGCACTTCAACCAAACATGCTTGCACAGGTCGAACCACCTAGATGCCACATCGTACATTGCTGAGCCCATCACCTACCATCTGAATCAATGCTCCTTGTTGGATCTTGACTTGAACTGCTGGGACGTCACTTGCTGACTTCCACTCAGCCGTTACCAAATGATTCGAACCTGCTGAACCTCACACTGCTGCCTCATCGGTCCGCACACTGGACTGTGATGGTCAAAGCTTCAAATGCATACAGGACCTCAACAAGCATCACTCAGTGACCCTAATTAGCGGCTACATCTCAAACCATTTCGACTTCGAACCGATCCTGGTGAATGCTTTGACCTGCATGGCTCGAGTGCCGCCTTTGAACTCTCAAGCCCCATATTCGGACAGCATAATTCCATCCAGCGATTGGATCATCTACGGCACACAGTCCTCAAACTTAGTTTGGCCTGATTGCACAACTGCTTGAAACCTGTTTCGATGATGTCCGGCCACCAAGAACCTCAAGAAGGTACTCTTGACTATTAATTGGCCTGTTATCCAGTAGTGGGCCTTCAAGACTGGTTAGGGCAATAATCCTTTTTTGCATCCAAGAACGTATCTATTAAAACATATAGTGCTTTTTACTTGCCTTAGACCCCTGATTTATTACCCTGAGTGCTACATCTTTCTATCTGTGCATATTCTTGTTCTTTTCTGGGATTTGTGTAGTCATTTCTATTTCATTATTTTTGCAGATGGTGTGCTTTATTAACGTGTATATATTTGTATTGAACCTTGATTGGACATGCACTTCGTTTTGAACTATTGTACTATTGCTGTTTTGGTTGCTACTGTTTCACATTCACACCTCTGTTGTGAAAATAGCCTCCCCATGGCCCACATCACCACAAAAAATGCAGGAGGTACATCTCTTGACTGGGCCTCTTCTACCTTTATGACTGGGATCCCTTTTGGTTTGTAGCAGTTTCGGGGCGGATTAGGTGCTTTAGCCAATACTCACCCTTTTACTCCAGCAGGGCAGAAGTCATTTTGTCAAACTTACCCATCTACAATTCTATATATAATATTTCCTCGGAAACATGCCTAAACATTACTCTCATGACAACATACATAATAATCTGCAGTACTAGAAAAAATATGTTACAGTCATGACTGAAAAATGTAACTACATTTGACTACTTGCCACATATTCTAAGGATTTTAGTTTCTTGGGAAAACTCATAGTTATACATATAGCTTGTTTTCATCTGTGTCAGAAGGCTTAGCCATTCAGGTTGCTTAGGACACAAGCATGTGCTGGTGAAATGCCATAGTATGTGCTCTGAGACAGGTAACAACACACCATCCTGACCTAACCCACTCTTCTTATTTTTTAAAAATGTAATGTTTTTCCTTCTATCCTCTCTGCTACATCTCTACTTGTTCACCCTGCGCAGCACGTTTATTGAAAAGGGGTTTGTGTCTAAGCTCCCTTTCCTTATTTCCATGATGGCCATTTTGCTTTGGGAAAATGTTTCCTTCATGAGTGACCCAACAGTGACTAGTTTTACATCAAAAATCTAAAACAATATTTGCTTGTTTACACCATTAGCACAGCAGATATGTTGCTATGTTGCTAAAGTCTAGATTATATTAAACTTATTTTCTTGAAGTTTGTGATCAAACTTGTTAAGAGAAAGGCTGAAGCAGGAGTGCTCTAAAATAGTTGAGAGAAAGTAGAATATTGAAATTAAAATAGGATTTAGTTGAGTAACGCATAGGTAGAAAACTGTAAGTAAAGTTTAGTTTAGGTAAATGCCACCTCGCTTTACTTGATGCAGAGTTAGTTAGGATTTAAAAAAAATATTCTAAGGTTGGCTGGAAGCAGGCAGGTGATTATCAGACAGTGACTAAATACGTGGGACATCTTTTTTTGGATTACTGGGGAGAAGTCAATTTGTGGCCACCATGCATGGCATTAGTGCACAGGATATTTATTGTCTGTGAGTGTATGACTAGAGGAGGACATCCCAGAGCTCACAATTAATTATCCTTAACTGAATGTGTCATCTTTTCCTGACTACTTAGGTACTAGGCAAACTAACAGCTTAGAGTTGATTGCATTCTTTGGCTTTTATTCCCTGTGAAACTGTGGTCTTGTGGCTAGTTATGATATGATATGAAAGGTTATTTATAACGTGCTTAATACCCAGCGGTCCCCCTAATACTCCTCGTCCCGGGAGGATAGCTCAGCGGTAGCGTGCGCGTCTTGGAAGCAAGACGACATGAAGCAACACAGGTTCGATCCCCGGGTCCGCGCTTAGAAACCTCTGGGTGTTTAAGCGCGTTATAAATACGTAACTAAGACAAAAAAACTATTCCTGCGGGCTGTGTGAGCGCTTTATAAATGTAATTAATTAATTAATTAAGCGTTGACCCGGGAATGAACCTGAACCTGTGCTGCTCTGTATCGTCTTGCTTCCAAGGCGAGCACGTTGCCCCTGAGCTATCCTTGCATGTCATATACACACGGATTTTTCATGTCAGCAACTAAGGAGTGCACAATCCTAGAATTGGGTAGAGGCAAGCTGGAGATTACCATACGACTGTAATTGAGTGTGTCACATGTTTGTGACTAGATCGCTCCGGCAAGTCTAATTGAGTTAAATTAGGATTGGGTGGAAATTGTTCATCCAGTACTATTACTGGTAATCATACTAGCAAAACAATGTACTTGATAATTGTGATTATTATGCAGCGTCATTTTGAAAGAAAAACATTTGCATTCAGGACGTCTGTGTATTCCCCCTGTTTCCTGCTCTACGTTTCCTAATTGTTCACTAAACCGATATCCCATTGCACAGTGACTCACAGCATTCCACAACTGCCAACCCTCCACAAGCTCCACATGATTGTGTTATGGCCTTACACGTGTGTTGCCAATCATTACGTTAGTAGTCTACCTCACATAATTCCATCAACACAAATTGTGAGGCTTCACTAACAATAGTTAAGTCCACCCCTGTACGGCAGACTAACGCAGCTGGGAGAGCCTTTGTTTGTTCCAAAAATGGCATCTGCATATTACTATAATCACAAGCAAGACTAATGCGTCTTTGCACCACAACGAGATGCAGATGTTAGCTATTAAGCACACATTGTACATTTTTCCATCCACAATGAAAACAGACATTTTAAACGAGCCAAGATTTTTAAATTTGGAACAATACAACAATGAACAGCAAACACAGGGTTCTTTCTACAATGCATTGTGTAAAGGATGTCTTTGGATTGCCGCTGGGTATTTTTCCTTTAATGTTGAGGAATGCAAATTGCATTTGTAATTGTCTGAATGCACCCGTTATAAAGCTATCTAAAGGAAGGTTTAGAATGAGCTGGGAATTTTTTAGAACTCTTAAGTCTCTACCACGGATGTATCGAAAAACCCATCAGCTAACCGCTGCTAACCACTGATGGAGGGTGAGGAAGGCAGTCTTTCATACCTGTAGAAGGGGAGAACTGGCCTTGGTGAAACCCATGCTATTAGGATTGAGAGTATAGACACTGTAAGGTTTTTTTCAGGCCCAGGGAGAAGCAGGGCACTGTGGTGCTGCCCCTTTAAAGGTTTTGGCACGCGGCAGAGTGACGTTGCACTCTGCCGCTTGCCTTTGGGGCATGCCCTGACGGTCATTGCAACTGGTGAGCCCGAACTGAGCTGACATCTCTGTGTGTGAGTCTGTAGCAGTGGTCTGGGGGCTCACGGAACATCTCATGGGGTATGCAGTGCCCCACAACAGGCACTATTCTTGAAATATATGAGAGGTTGTTGCATAATCAAGGCCTAGCTCTCAGAAGTGAAGCAGGGTTAAAGAGACACAGAGTAACACAGTAATCACTAGCAGACATTGAGAACTCAAGTTATGGTCAACTGCAAGATCACATCAGTTGCAGCGATTGAACAATTTCAAAAAGTAGTGAATGTGTATCCCACGGAAGCCTTGTATCGCTTACGGCTCAACCACACTGCTGAGCCGCCTTAGTATTCATGTAGAAACTCAAGTGTGGACCCATTGTCTCAGCAGTTTGTACTGATGGCAAGGTGCACAGTTCTGATTCACAGGTTGCACGTGGTTCTGGGATTCCATGGCCTAGCATTGTAGATCTTAAACGTCACACTTGGACAATCTGTTGCCTAAAGTCAGTGGAACTCAAAACCAGACTTTCTACCTGTAACACTAGACGTACAATCTCCTGACACCAGCATCTGACATAAGCATGGTATGTCACCTGTCTAAGCCTACCTAATGCAAGCACGGAATGTTAATATAAGCACTCTCACTTGTTATTGTACATGAATGAATTTACACTGGAGTAATATTTCCCTTTTTAATGATGCACACCATGTCCACCATATATAAATGAGAGATGAATGATCTGAGAAGGCGCTTAAGAAACACTGGCAACACATGTAAAATCAGAACAACTGCAACCAGAGCTTTGCTGATACATGCACAGTGACAAAACAACACAACCTAACCAGAATTATTTTTACTCATAAAATGTAACTGTTGTACTGATAGAGAGTATAATAAACATAGTAACTAGGCACAACATCCATTTCTCCAAGATGGGATGGGGGGAGAACACACAGAAAGTGGTAATGCAAGCCCATAAAGGGGCAAACAATGACAAATGCAGTATATATTGGCCATCAACGTGGAGCCATCAGATATCTCACCACTTACTCTCATAATAGCTCAGAAACCTATCAAAGGAAACAGACAAATACTGACAACAGATGAGGACTTTAACTAATAATGAATGCACAATCTCTAATCACAAACTCCAAACATAAAACCTATGCAGTATTCTCTGTCCAAGCGAGATCAAGACAGTGACCAACAGGACCGTTTGCCCTCTGTGTCACAAGTCTTCTACATAATCCACTAAAACTATTGTGTGCAAATCTACAGAGAACAAAGCTACAGTTTTCCTGTTCAACAATTCATGTAGTTTCAAAAATAGAACAATATCAGCGGCCTAATATTCTTTACCACGTTGTAATGTTAGCCTGGGTGTTAACTGACCAGAAAAAAAAACCTCCGCCCGGACAGGTTTATTGCTATTGGCATTCTGAAATATTTGCTTGGATGCTTATAGTTTTTCTTTTAAGTTGAGAAATGACACGGTTGCCATTTCTCAACCTACAAGAATAACTACAAACCAAGATGGCCCCCATGGATTAGAGAGAACGGGACTACACATAGTCCCTTCTCCTTTTCCATGGTGGCCATTACTGTGATGGAGATAGATGTGCCAGGTACACTGAGTGTTCCAGGTGCTGCTGAGGGACAAAAGAAGTTAAATGGGATGGGTTAGGGGTTGATGGGGGATGTGGAAATTGGGGCCGGGGAAAGGACGGGATAGGGAGCATGGGGCTGATGGTGCACTTACCTTAATACCAGAAGGGGAAGATGGCAGCCACCCACTTCTGAGGATCCTCTGAGTGGGGGCTTCAACATGAGGTAAAGACCCCGTTCTGAGCCTCCATTGTGCAGACAGTCATAATCATGATGCTTCATTGTTATATTTCTTCTGCTTCCATCCTTCTGGATTGTGACCTTTCACTTTAAAGGGCAATGGCTGAACATGGAATATGAGATCAGAGTGTTATGTTCTCATAATCACAATCTAAGTGCAAATGATGACGCCAACATATTCTCAATCGGATATTCTACCAGCCAAACTACTTAGGGGAAGATTGCGACCCTCGCACAAGATCATAACTTATTTAAATTTGTTTGCAAACGGATGACTATCGCAATGCTCTTTACTAAGGCATTCATTTAGCGCTTCCAAAAAATAAATCACATTCCTTCAGTCCAGAAAATTGTTGCCCCACTGCCACATTATATTTTATAGGCAAGATCATAGGGGCTGTGCTTACAACACAACTCCAGGCTGACCTGGAAAACAACAGACCAAGGTCGGCTTCCAGGATTACAATCTCGTGTGAAAAACACCTGTCTCTTAGAGATGTATGCCAGCATTCAGCTCTTATTGTTTTGGATTTGGCAGACACATTGGTTTCCATGGACTACAGCCCAGTACCTTGCAATGGCAGCTGGACCAGTTGATAGGTATGTCAGGACGGTACTGACCTAGGCTAAATGTTCCTTCACAGGTAGAAGGTGACATTGTAAACCTTAGTATTTCTATCTATCTTCCTCGCCTGTGGCATTCGATAAGATTCAAAACTCTCCCCTGTTCAGGCAGCTTGCTACCTGTGGTCATTGGCATCAATTGAATGCCAATGTAGTTCAGATACAGCTCACCCACAATAATGAGCGTGGCGATATTAAACCGATTGGTAAGCGACTTGCAGAAATACTCAAATGTATGCAAGCTAATTGACTGCACATCAATAGTGATAAAAAGAAAGTCTTTCTCAAAGGGATTCCTTCATAAGACACCCTGTTTCATCTGCTACTCATAGTAAAACCCTGGATGAGTTGAGTCTATGCGAAACCTTGGGATACATTTTAATAGTGAGCTGAGTTTTAAACCATAGGTACAAGCCATGGACAAATCTGATTGTTAACATCTATTTTCCCAAGAACACCATACGCCTCTGTTCATTTGAAAATCATCAAAACTTTCTTGACCAATCTGCTGGAAGATCAGAGCCCAGCTATCATGATTATCATTCACCTAAATAAATGTGACCATCTGACCACTTGTCAAAGAAAATTCAATTCGTTACTGATTGATTAGACCACGCTAGTGTATTCGGGTTGTTTTGGAAAAAATTATACATGACCTCTGTCTTTCCAAATTGTCTTATTAAGCAATATTATACATTCTTCCATTAGTTGTTTAGGTTAAAATTCGCATCCCAAGCTGGCCACTTTCAATGCTGTGATCTTTGTGGAATAGTCCAGCAAGTGGTTGGTTTATAACTCTGAATGGCCCCAATGCATACCAATGTGCACAGTCCTTCAAAAGCTGTTAACACGTGTACTTTTCACTCTGTGTATTTGAATTATTTGCTACACAGTATAGCACAGTCTAGCACAGTTGTATGGATGTTCATTTTATTTTATTTTTTATGTTATTTATTTGCATTTTAAAAGCGCTCACACAGCCCGCGGGCATTGAGGTGCTGTTTCAGGAATTGTTTGTTTTTTGTTGTATATTTAGGGGTATGGCTTCAGATTAACAGAGTGCATATAACTGTTGTGTATGGCTTTCATTTCTGAAGGCTGTTGTCTCCTGCTGTGACGTCATGACATAGGTTAGTGGAATGATAACCAACTGCTAGGATTCCACTGCTGGGGAATACATCGTGTTCCATGTTAGGTATCCTTGTATGTTCCTTTTCGGGTTCCTAAGAGGAGAGGTCAGATTTTCTTCTTTATGTTGTATAACCCCCTCATCCCTCCATTCTATATCCCATTCGATTCTGGTTCATATGGACAGTGTTGGGTTGGCAAATGGATGCAAGTGGGCCCATTTACACAATTATAGATGAGTAGCTTTAAAAAATGTGGTGTTTTCAACCTGAGAGTTCAGAGCGACATAATCAAAAATTCAAGCTTTGCTTTCATTGTCTTTCAGAGGTCACTCAGAACCTCTATATTTTATAGCTGAACATCTGCAACGGTGTATGTCAATAACATTATCTTTATCCACTGCATAATGTTGGGGTCATCTGCAGTTATTGCCCACAGTGTCTCCCATGTCAGTAGGTCAAAGGAGCCAGCAATGTCCCTCCCAGTTACTCACCTAAATGAAGACATGGATTGGGTCTTTGCACAAGAAAGGAAATCTTCTCTGGAGGAGCCAGAGCAGAAAGCAGGCATTATGAAATCCTTAATCCATAAATCAAACTTGAAAGAAGCTCAGTTTCAAGGAACAGCCACAGTGGTCAAAGTGTAAGAAAAAAAGGTATATGGAACTATGTTCCCTACTTTCCTGCCCCCGCTTCCCACAAACCTCATGGCCATGCCCCCTCCTGCACAATACAAACCATCAAAACATATGTGCCTGCTGTTTGTGGGAACGTTCAGTTTCATCTTCTTCCTACACTTTTATTGTAGAACAAAACTATTCCCGAACACGTTCTTTTTAAAACAAATGTATGTGAACATTACAACTTAATTTAAAAAATCAGAGGAGCACCGCTCCCAACCACTTCGACCACTGAACAGCAGTAATTCAGTTCTGTATTCACCAGTGTTGACAAACATGCAAAACCTTGGCTAATAAAACAATCATGGTTACTTAACAACATGAAGCATCAACGTGTTTAATTGACACCTTTCACAATGCTGACAAACCCTCTGAGGCAGCCTGAAATCGAGATATATATAGTACGTCACAAAAACGGACAAATAAAGGCATAATTTGCATACTGTGACACGCATTGCATAAAGGAACCTTAATGCCCTAGGTAGACCTGCAGTTCCTATCTGACATGGGGACGCTGCAGCCCTGTGTGAGCCAAAATCACTTGTATTAGGAAATGATAACTGCAGCCGAGTTCGAGTGGGATAGAAAAAGATGGACTACGCAGAATATCTCCTTGAAAAGCCCAGCGTCCCACATCACCAGGCTGCCTAACAAGATCCTAGCAAGCAGGGTCGGACTAGGCCATACAATGGTCTCTGGCACTAATGAAAAAGTGGCTCACAGTTGCAAAGGGCTGTTCATTCCTTTTTTTGACACTGTTCAAATAGAACCCAAGGGGGAATGTTTTGATAACATGTGATACAAATTGTGCATTTTAAAGAATATGTATTCTGGTCAAAAATACTAGCTGCATAGTGATGTAACTCATGGACCACATTGGCCAAAAAAGTGGTCCACTTTGACCAAAAAAACATGCCCAGACCAGCATTTTGTGTTTTTGTTTCGGGCATGGGCCTGTTGTCCTATATGCCAGTCCGAGCCTGCTAGCAAGCCACAAGAACATCCAGATAGCCTGGTCCAAAGCAATGCTTCAAGAGCAGACACGTATAAAAGTGCTTATAGTTTAACCCAGTGTTCCTGCCTCTAGAATATGCCTGCTAGTGGCTGTTGAGGGCCTAGAGAATCTAGTCCCCTGGATAAGGAGACTTGCTTCAACATACCCATACTACACTAACATCTGGAATCTAAGAATCAAAAAAGGCCTCCAAGCCTGCCCACCACGGAGCCAAAAGGTTTGCTGCACAGCTACTCCCCAACACTCAGCAAATGTTCTCTAAAGGCAACCTGCCATTGGGAAAATGAATCCTCGCTTTTGTGACAGCTGTCAGAAGCGATGGAAAGGATGAAGGTGGCATTTTACAAATTTCGCTTAACTTTACATAGCATAATGTACGGTTGCACAGCATTTGAAGTCACCTTAAATATTCATGAGCAGTAACATACTGGACCATCACTTTTTCACTTTTTCAGACACAGTTTTTCACTTTTTCAGACACCAGAATTTGAACTGAGGGACGCTCTGGTTCGCGAGTCTAGCTCAGTTTCTGTATCATTGAATCTGGTTGTATTTTCTTTTCAAATGTTGAACCTCATGTGGGTGTATACTGGCCACACTTTACATTTGTTTCAAGGAGTACTCTCATTTTACATTTTGATCTGAATGAAATCCACCATTCATTGCAAACAGAAGCGAACTTAAGAAAGGGCACCTACCTGTAATCATTCAAAGGCAAGTAAAAGGGCACGGGCAGTGCATGTTCTAGTGTGCAGTGCAGACAAGCAGTGAAGGGATTTACTTTTAGGCAATGCATTGCATAATGAGCAAGTATTCTGTGTTTTTAGCAAATATCTATTGGAATGCATCGTAACATATACATTTTAAAATACTGTGATGTTTTGGGTTCATAATATAAATTGCAGCGAGCACTGTAATATATAAATAGAACTAACAATAGATTTTTGAGGAAACTGTTGTGCTGAAATAAAGGCGATTTCAATGTCTGGTCATTTCAAGGGCAAAACTCTGTGCAACTGAGCATCAATTTCTCAATGTCTTTCCCTGGAGACTCTGGCCAAGAATGTAGCTATGTTTGTGAGGGACACCTTCCTGTGTGGCTGAGGGAGGAAAGCTGACCTTAGCGGGCATGCATCCTTTGTACATGTGGTTTGTCTTTGACAATTTCCCTTTTTATGTTTGTGCAATGTCTTGTTTGAAAGGAAAAAGGCTTTTAAAGGCTTATGGGTTTTGGATTATATTGTAATTGCTTCTTTCTGTTGTTTATTTGCAATATGTTTTCATGTCTAAGCACCAATAATGTTATTATGTTCATATTTCACTTTTTAATTGAATTAAAATACTTCCAAGGTTTCTTTTCAATTTTAAAGTGATTTGTTGCTTCTTATTTCAATGTCTAATCCAGTTTATTAAAAAAATAATCATATAGACATAGTAAAAGAAATACACTTCGCATATTGTAACTATGCACGATACATAATATACAGAAAATAGAGCATTATAACCATAATGCATAGAACCATTCAGTATAAAGCACCACAAAAAACCCCTTCTACTAATATATATTTTTCTGAATTTCATTCCATATCTTAAGAAAATCAAACATTGCACATTTTGTCATCCATGTCATCGGAAATCCTGCATCTTTTTTTATTAAATTGTTGTTCTTCCAAACAGGGGCTTAATAATTAATTGCTGAGACAATTTAGGCAATCACATACTAAAACATGGCACATTTGAATCTCATTATGAGTGTGCCGGTGCGGTAATAATGTGCCGGTATTACGCATACCCGCACGTTACCGCATTGGCACACTCAGAGTTTGCCGGTTGGTTGGTTTATTTAGCTCTGAGCTGCAGATATATCTGACACCCTACTGGCAAAAACAGCCAGTATTACCAGCGTGTTAATGCCAGTACCTGTAACACCAGCTAATACCCCAATGGATTTCCATGCAACTCCATGGAACGGGGATAAGCAGCACTTCCGCCACTTGGAATCTGCTGGTAATTCTGGCGGACCAAGTGTCGGAAACTGTATTACAGTTTGCTGGTATCCTCTCAGTAATACTGGTGGAATACTAGGAAACATGTAATGAGGCCCAATGTCTCAATCTCACTTTTGCTCAATAGTGAATTTTTCAGGAGTCGCAATACCTGGTGTGTTAATTCACTTTCGGGAGGTGATGGTGTGACATTGCTGACTACATTGGATCCTGAAATCAAATTCTGTCAAATATGTTTTCAAGCAAACTGGTTTCTGCCTTCCCAAACCTTACACAAAACCACAAAAAATCCACTCAAATTCTCCTTCCAAATTACTGAACAGAATGAAAGGCAGCTGTCAGTACACATGAACCTGTCTGTCTGATCAGCCACATACACGTCTAGCATTATCAGCAAGCTCATCAGTGGCTCATACAATAAAACACCCTGTCTTTTTCCTTTAAAGAATGCCAAAACACAATAATATGCACAAGTATCCCACTCACACCAAAACAATGATACACCTGTCACATGTATGCACCTTATCTGTCAAGATCAACTTTAAGAGTAAGCACGAAACAGATACAATGGGCTATGGGGCTGCTGCAATTACAATATTAGTCTTGCTCGGCAGGAGTACAAGGATGAGTCGGGATTAAATGACCCTCTCGCGCCCTCTACAAAGCAAAAGCCAATTCAATCATAAAGGTAAGACAGGGAGAGCTAAGAAATACACCTCTTTCATTTATTGTGGTAACGTGAGCCGAGGGAGGGCTATCATGTTAAGAGGGGGCAAATGTGATTCAGTAGTGACCCAAACAATACAGTAAGGCAGTTCAAAATAAAGGCAATGTCCATTCAAGGTTGCATAAACAAAGACATACTTTAATTAAACACACCATCTGCAATAGCACAAATAGAAAACACTGTACAAAAACGCGCCATTGTGGAAGAACAATGATGAAAAAACAAACTGAACAAAGTAGCCCTCTGAGCATGAGTACAGGGGTGATAGGCAAATACCAAACATGGAAAGGAATATGTCTTAGGTGAAATAAGGGGCCTTGGTCATCTAACCAGTCTCCAGGGACCCATTGGGCCAAGGGGGCAGTTTGTGATCAACAGTGCTGGTTTTGGTTTTTCACTGGATTGACAATGTCGAACCCAGTGTCTAATGTTGATGTAAGTGGATCAATGTCAGGTCGGGCATGTTGGATCGTTTGGCCCTAAGCAGCAAGCAAGCATCGAGCAGGGGCAAATTAAGTTGTTCTGTGGGGTCGAAGCTAGGCTCTCAACAATGCCAGTCTGGGTGTTCCTAGGCTCTGAGCGCAGTTGGGCCAGGCCGAGTCAGCCTTTAGCTGCTGGGAGGGGTTGATACGCGATGCTCCCGCGATCCAAGTCAGCAGGTGATGGTCGTGGAACACATGATCTGGGTGTGGGTCAATGAGGGGGCCTTTTGAGCACTAGATGGGCTGAGACATGGTCGTAAAAAAATTGTGAGAGTCAGCCTGTGACTCGCCAGAGGTTCAGATCGGTTCCTGGCATGGAGCTGTGGATTCGGCCTAGCAGTTGACAAGCAATAGTTCGGATTGGGGAAGGAGCACAAAGGTCAGCGCCAGCATCTTCTCTTTTATTCAAAGTGTGGTGAACCTGGTAAAATGAGTTTGGCACGGCAAAACATGGAGGTTCGGCTGGTCTGGCCATCAGGACACTGTGAGGCCCACTCAGAGGTACTCAAGGACAGGATGGTTCCATTCAGGGTTTGCTCTCCCAGCTTTAGGAGATTGCAGTACAAAGTGTCAGGTCCTGGTCCACAGCAAAGAGTTCACCTCCACTGTACCCTGGGAGCAGGCAAGGTGCAGATCCCTCTTCTGCATTGGGCGGTTCCTTCTTCAACTCAGGCTGAGGGCTTTAGAAAGTATGACTTTCCCAAAGGCGGTCCAGTTCTTCTCAGGTGCAGTTCCCAAGTGAATCTCCTGAAGCAGTGTAGTGTCCCTTCTTTTAAAGGCAAAAAGTCCCCAAGTCATACAGCTAGGCTCTCTTTGTAGTGCAATCCCAGCTCTTCTATGAAGTGGAGCTTGCCCTTCTGTTATCATGCCCAAGATGCTTTTCTGCAGAGGAAGTGAAGGGAAGAGGAACGGTAGAGAGAAGCAGAGAGAAACACAATAGTGGAAGTCACCTTCCCATGATCAGAGCCCTCCTGCCTAGGCTAATTCTGCCCCCCAACCCTTCCCTCTAAGAACACAGGCCTTTATAGATGCAGCATCCTGGTGTGAGGCTTCTCCTTTTGAATTAGTGTGCTCCTTTGATGCCAAGTCCCAAGACTACAGCTTGCTGTGCACCTAACTCTGATGGAGGCTGTTGTCAGCCCTCACAAAGAGAATGAATGTTTTCATGTGGATATGTATGGAAGCCAACAACTTCAATTGATCCATTGACTAAACCTTGTTCTACGTCAAGGTTATGTTTGAGAACCACTCTTCAGTTTAAACACACAGTTAATACTGTTTCTAATACAGCTGTGTTGGAGATACAATTTTCTAAGCTAATTAGTCGTGTTGTTCCTTGTTGACACATAGGGTGTGCACTTCTAGTTTGTCTGTGGAGCTGATATACAGTATGTGCTGCATTTCTTTTTTCAACATTGTATCCTTGAATTGACTAAAGCTTGCAAGGGTTGTCATTAAGGATATCCATTTTATATTTTGTTGAGTTAAATGTTCCATGACATCAGGAGCAGACGTTTTTCGCCCATATAGCTCCTGGATTAGTCTAGTATTTAGTATTTTTAAGATGGATTTTGCATCTTTAGTAAGCAGAACAGTTCTAATGCGTTTTAAAATGTTAGCATAGGTGAGATATGCAGACTGACCTATGTATTCAGTTCGCTCTCTGTAGCAAACATGTTGCCAGCAATTAAAATTTCCAATGCTGCTGAGTGTGTTACAGCATTGTTTGTTTCCTAATGTTTTGAAAATAGGTTGTCTTTTACTGGTGGTAACTATAGAATTCTCTGAAAACAATGCATCGAGAGGATAGCTCAGGGGCAACGTGCTCGCCTAGGAAGCAAGACGACACAGAGCAACACAGATTTGATCCCCGGTTCCGTGCTTAGAAACCTCTGGGTATTAAGCGTGTTGTAAATAACCATTCATACCATATCAATAACATATTTTCCTCCAAACGTTTCTTCTTAGTCGGTTTTTAGGACTTCTTGCATTCTGAGATGAATTAAAGCCAATCTGAGGTTGGAAACCATGCTTACTTTATCTACCAGGAGAACTTTCATTTGTTTCAGAATTCTGTGTACTTCAGTAGCAGCTTCTGATGATAATTTGTAGTATTATAATTTGTATTGGTGTCCTACTGGGAGGAGCAGTAGTCAGTGTAAAGTTACATCTCCTATGTTATAGGCAGCTAATCCTGTGGGGAATGTTACAATAGATGAAAGTTTGTTGTTTGTAAAGTCTTGTAGAAATGTGCTGTTTATTTTAATTACAAACATTTTACCAGAACCAGCTTCACCACTTACATATTGGAGCAGAGGCTTATAATTTTTACAGCTGCAAATGTTGTTTCTGTTTAAAACCATGTTCAGTTTCTTCAGTGGCTTCTAGATAAATTGTGATTTTTTATCATTTAGCTGTGATTTGAGCACTGACAAGTCTTCTTCAGATATATGGCATGTTCTACCTAGGCCACAGATATTTCTGTTTCATTTAGAATGCATAGTTTTTCCAAGTGGTTCTTGGCTTGAAGTGAAAGTTGACTGCCCTCAGGAATGTCTTCATCTAGTAGAGCTTCAATGTGCTCCTCCTGTTGGTGTTCCAACAATGCTTTTTATTGTTTGAAATTGACATATGTTTTACTGATTTCATTTGCTTTGAATGTAGCTTCAAATGAGTAGTTTTGTGATACGTCTTACAGGCACAAGTTTTCCAAAGCAGTTTGTGTAGTATGTGTCAATTATTTATGTTTTTCTTTTCAAATCTCCTGGCTGTTGGGATCATTTGTGGCTATACTTTCTATCTCTGGTAGGGTTTTATTATTATTTTTCGGGATTATTCTGTACCGATTTGTTCAGATTTGCCATATAAGGTTGTACCTATGAAACAATCTGCAGCTTTTCAGCACCTGCATTCTCTATGGGAAAGCATTTTTATACCGTAGCTGTACCATTTTCTGGCAGTATTTTGTCAGATGATATGTCATCCCATAGTTCTTTTAGCTCTGTTTTCTGAGCTTTAGTGAGATAGGCTGTGACATATCTTGCAACTGCAGTGGAAATGTCTGCAATGTATTGTATGTCTATATTTGCATACCACAAGATAACAATGGTTGCATTGTCATCATTGATGTACTTGGATGGTTTGTTCTTTTAATGTTGTATGTGTTTTTAGGGGATTTGCCTTTTACACAGTGTCTAACCGAAGACATCAAGCTCCTTTTGCACAACCTGGTCTAGGGAAGCCAAAGAAACATTTGGTATAGTATTTACCTTTGTTTTTATATCTACCCAGGCATTATTTGCCGCACCTATGTTTTTGGAAGCATAACATTTGTGTACATAGGTCAGTATGTGTGGTTTCTGAAGGGTTGTAGTAGGTAAAGTATTTTTCAATAAAATTTTAAAAAACAGTGGCATCTCTGTCATGCCCAAATTTGGGAGCACAATTTATCCACAAACGCATGTGGATGTGTGGTGCTCCTCTAGATTGATATTCATTTCTCCAAAATAAGTGTTCCAATTCTACGAGTGGAGCAGTAGTTTTCATGCAGGTGAAGTACAGCATGGCAATGAAGCGATGATGAAAGTGCCTTGTTACATTGACAGCGTCAAGAGAACATAGTTCTCCTAATGTTTTCCCTCTTTATTGTTTGATGTGCGTAAGAAGTCGTGCAAGTCATCCAATGTGTATTCTGCACAACTTAAATTAATGAACCCTGTGGGTAGGACTAGGTTCATTAACATACAATGTATGTCAGTGTGACTTCAGAACCGGTATTCTTTTGAACCACGCATGTTTGCCAAGAGATTTGTCTTTTATATTTTGAAGCAGTTTGGTAGTGCACCTGTTAATAAATTAGAGACTGTTTTTGATGTTTGTGGAACTCCATAACATAGAGTTGCTAGTTGACTTTCGAACAGGAGGTGGAAGATGTATTCTACATTTTGTCTGAATCTGGTGTCTTCAGAATACATTCGTAAAGGGCGATATTCTGATGCAATAATTTGTATAGATCTTTCATCATATTGTCCTCCTGTTCGTGTGGCAAAGATTAGAGGAAAAGAATGTGCTTCTGCACTTTTCTCCCATATGCTCATCGGGATACTTTGGCTTGACACATTTGATATGTTTCTAATGCATCTACCATGGTGTCTTTGGGGTACAGTGGGTGAATTGTATACTGGTCTAAAATGTTGGCTGCAGTAACAGGAACTACACATTCAAATTGAGCAGTTGTTGATGAATCTTGAAATATTTGGTTGGTTTCTCTCGTGTTTTCCTCTATGTTTAGATCTTTGTAGTATTCATTGTTTTCTTTGAGATATTACAGGGCTTGTCTAAATTTATTTAAGTCGACTAGTTGTTGCTGAATTCTTTTGTCTGTTGTTGGTACACCATTAACTAGTACAATCAATTAATGATCTATTGGCCATTGTACTCCTAAAGTTTCTACATTTTCTTTAAAATCTAATGACAAATATACTGCTTTGCCACACATGCCTTTTAGTAACTCGGATGGAGGCAATTTGGCTGTTTTTGGTTGAAGGCATATTATAGCTTGAAATGGGTGTACTATTTGGATTATAATGCTCTCATACAAGTTACAAATTTTGTAGAGATTTTGGAAGTGGGAATATTTCTAAGTTGTTAGTATTAGCATGTGATGGCATTTGGTTATTATCAAGCTTTGTATTGCAGTATGTGTAACCCATTGAGGGGTCAGTTATGTTGTATTTATTTTCTGTTGTTCTATATAAAGCTAATGGGAACCATTGGGATTCCTCATTGTCCTATATTTTGTAGGCTATATTTACCATTATTGCGCTCATGTACTCTGAGAGTTCTAGAGTACAAGTGAAGTGTCAAATTGAGATGACAGGTTATATGCAGAGTTTTTGGAAGTGATTGGTAGATGGATGTGTGACGGTTTGAATGCATAAAAGGAGGGAGTGTTACAAACATGAACGTACCATGGGTGAAAGGGCTGCCCTCTGCTATGGTGTCCGTGGACAAGTCCGTAGCCCATGGACACCACATGTGCCATCCGGGTATTTTAAAGATTCCTGGCATGCAAGCAGGACTGTAGAGACAATGGGCAGTGGTGGATGTCCATGGACATTGGGTGATCACCCAATTAGGTTTCCTAGTTGTGATGTGTGGTGTGCAATAAGACTGGGCAGCAAGAATTATCTTTGTTGTGTGCAGTCAAGATGGCTATGGGTTTGAGTCAGCAGAGTGTATGGATCATGGGCAATTATTGGCCCAATGCCTAAAGGGTTATTCTAAGAAATGTGGATTGTCTGAGAATATTGGATTAGAGGAATTTCAAGTTTTATGGTAAGGAGTTTGAGCAATGAAGTATGCAAAATTCCTCCCATTTTGTGATAATATGGTGAATTTGAAGCTTGCGGACATCATTGTAGTTCACTGTGGAGGCAACGGTCTGGGCTATGTTACCTGCATTTCATTACATTGTGACATGAAGCATACATTTGAAAAGTTGATGCAACTTCTTCAACATTCCAAAATATTTTTTTTGCGGATATCTCAGAGACAAATGTGGATGCGTTCAAATTTCTTGTGTCCACAAATTGAGAAAGCAAGGCACAGTGTGAACAAAGCTATATGAGCAAAGCGCAGTGTGAACACAGCTATATGTACTCTTTTTACGGGATGTTGGCATGCCATCCTTTGATAATGAAAATATAAAATCTGATACTGTTAAAATGTTTAGAAGAGATGGAGTGCATCTGACTGATGATGGCAATTTGTTTTTTCTTGAAAATGTTCAAAATGCATTGAAGCAGTTCCCAGGAACACATTCAATATGAATTGAAGTATTCATTAGTTGAAGTAAACAAAAAGGAAAAACAGCAAAAGTTAGAAAGAGTAATTAAATTCAATAGTACATTTGTTAGTTCAGTATATAAAACCAAATAATCCCCAAAAATATAAAACCCCCAAAAATAAAAAAAATTAAAAAGGTTATTTTAGAAGCCACCATTTTTTATGACAAACACGTTAATTGATTTTTATTCCCCCACCCCTCTCCTGGAATTTTCCTGATGTCCGCGAACATTCACACTGCCCGCATATTATGCAAAAGGTCCTGTGATTTTTATTCTTAGTTCTATTTTTTATCTGTGGAAGATGGCTCCGAAAGGAACCGTTGTTTTTTGTTTTGGTATTTAATAATTGTTTGGCTTTTTGTTTTTTACAAAGCATCTTTCATTTATATTTTGGGAATGTGATGGGGTGAGGGGGCAGGGACAAGAAGGACAGTGATAATCAACATTTCTAATAACATGATTTTTAACACAATTTAAAAGTTCCTTAAAATCATTGCTAAGTTCATCCAATTGTGCAGACAATATCATGATCTCATTATGGTTGGGGATAGGGATTGTCTTTCGATACTTGGGATTCTTCATAATTAAATTAGGGTGTTGTTTATTCATGTAAAGTATGTACTATAAGAAACACAGACATTTTTATTTCAATGAGCTCTATATAAATTACATTATTTGTTCATATTGAAAGATGTATTGTTTATCATAAGAGATGTCATCATCACTCATTTCTTCTTTTGGAAAGTTGTCTTTTGACATTTCTGTTAAAATAAATAAATGGTGATATTTTCTTGTAAGAAATGTTTATATAATGAATGACAATAACCGAGAAATGTACTTACAGGGTACTCACTATTTTGTAAGAGGTTGTTTTGGAATGAGCTCATGGTGTATCTGAGAATGTGTGAAGAGTTGTACCGAAGTTATACTATGTGGTGTAAAGTTATTGTTGTGCTTGGTGCATTCCATTATATTGTCTGAACAATAATGAGTACATATTTAAATGATGAATTGTACGAAAGGGTATATATGGTGTAGTCAATAGAAGTAATATTGTTTTATGTATATGTTTTTGTTGGTTGAAGGGAACAACATTTTTTGTTGTGCCCTGTGCTTCTGTGTTTTGTTAATGCTAACTGATGTCGGTAGACATTTGCACTGTCCAGGGACTTTGGAGCAGCTACGTTGTGGGTGAGTGGGATTTGTAGGTGTAATCATTAAAAATAGGTATAAGGAACTTGTGGCAAATTAAGGTTGGTCTTGTAAAAACCTATAATATTCAGTGAAAAAACTTTGTTAAAGAGACTCTATGGTTAAGTTGCACTAATAAAAATCTATGAAATTCAGTGAAAATGTTTTCTTATAGGGACGTCATGGTCAACTTGCACTAATAAAAACCTATGCCATTCAGTGAAAATATTTTGTTAAAGGGACATTATGGTTAAGTTGCACTAATAAAAACCTATCAAATTCATTGAGAACACTTTGTTAAAGAGACGTTAAGGTTAAAAACAAAACCGATAAAACCCTTGGAATTCGGCACTTATGGTAAGCTAAGCAACCATAACTCTTGCCACCACCGTGCACTGCTAAGATTAACACCCAGGACATCACATATGACATCACAAATGTCATTGATGACATCACTGTTGACATCACATTTGCGGTTCTTGTTCAATGACATATGTAGGCCAGCAGTTTTTGTTCACTGACAGAATATGAAAATTCAAAAGGTGCTTGATATGTAGACGTTAACCTTGTCGTATGCTCTTGAAGTACTTTCCTCAGGGTTTGGTCTCAGCTAGTTGTGCACGTACATGGGGCAATAAGCAGGCCTCAAACACACAATTCAATTGTATATATGAAGATGAACTGTAATGTTATTGATACTGCCTGACATACTTGCTCAGTATGAGATACCCGCAAGGAGCATGTGGAACAGCGCAACCACAGAGGCCGGGGGAGTAAAACCAGTACTAATGATGCTGCTCCTCTTGTCTTGCCCTAATCTGACAGTAGCACATATTCCACATGGGGAGTCTGGCATTAAGAAGGGCTGGTGGTGGCAAGGGACAGGAAAATAGTGGTGCTGATTGTTTGCTGAAGACAAGCAGTTGCAGCAGCGAAATCCTGAGCAATGCAAAGCCACCACCTGCTACTGCATAGCTCACAATCTGAGGCAACGTTTCAGCAGAAAGATGTCTGTGTTAAATGAGTTATTCCGCGTGTGGTTCAAACAGTGACACGTTGTACACTTTTTAATGCATTTTTTTGTTTTTTCAATGAGTAATAGAAAGCCCATAAAACATCAGGGGGTGGGCCATATGAAGAACATGTCTATGGAACTTTCAATAGCTCATCAGAAACTGTGTACCGAGATAATATAATCGCTTTACTTTCAAGTGCTAATTGGCTCTCAAAAATTCTATGTTCACCCTCTCCCACTGAGACTGTACAGGCAATAGTTACAAGCCTGGTAACAAGGCCTCCATTAATTCATCAAAGGTATCATTAGCGAGTTATATTTAGACTCGGCCTAGCTCAAACATCCCCTCTGCATGTGCACAGTGTTCCAAGTGTGAAAGACTTAACGCGGGTGTCAGCTGATGATTTCTTCAACACTACCTTTTATCGTGGCTCACACTTAACACCTTCACAATGAAATGTTTAATGAAATTAGCAATCAATTTTACATCTGTGCGTAATGCAAGTTCATCTTCATTTAATTTTCAGAGTGCCATTACTTTTCAATCAGTAGTTCATTGTTATTCCTTTATTTTAGTACAACGTGTTCTCCAATTCTATCCCATAAGCAATGCAGTGGCCTCCCAGAAAAGGCAGCTTTGGCACATCATAAGATGCTACATTTAAAGAAAATGCAGAGTAATATAGGAACACGCCTAATAAGTGCTATAGGACATTAAATAATATCCACTTTGAATACAAGAGTATACTGGGGGACCAGAGAGCGTGTTCAGATTGTAATGAGAGACCACAGGGGATTCTTGGGAGGATAGCTCAGGGGCAACATGCTCACCTTGGAAGCAAGACTACCGCACTTAGAAACCTCTCGGTATTAAGCACGTGATAAATAACCTATCATATCAAATTAAGTTGTACAAGGGAAGAAGGAGAGGGACAGTCGGGCAAGTGAGGCGACATGGTAAAAGAGAACCTGGAGTGGCTTAATAAGCAGGCTAAGGGAGGAATGGGGAGCATGAGAAGGGGCCGTGATGCCATGAAAGGAAGGGTGGGTGCAGAGAATAGAGCAAGTGATCGTCACAATTGAGAAGCTGCTTTTATATGACTCTTTTTTAATGAAAATTTCAAAACATACAGGAGTGAATGCCTTTTATATGTTTTATGTATATCCATGGAAGGGGGTATGCCGTGACTTAACTCAAACTATAGGGTTTACTCAATGAAATAGAAGCTATTCCATGGAAGCCAATATTTATAAACAATAACTCACGTGCCTTTTTATCAAGATCAGGGCCTGGTGCCGGCTACAGGATTATGTATGGATTCACAGAAAGACACAAAGGCAAATAGGAAAAGTGAACAAAGCAGTCTCACTCCTGGTAGAAGTGTAGACGCATCTAAAGCCTTGCTAAGCACCCATATTCCCCAGTAGAGATAAGGCTGTGGCGTTCCTAGTGTCTCATGGCTTTCCATTTGGTAGATAGGCTGAGTTCATGCTCTAACCCGCCAGAGGTTCTCGAGCTTGGAAGTATCAACATCCACAATTTATAACAATCAACAGATGAAGCATATCTCTTCACTTATCAACTTTTCCCCTGCACTGTTTGTCTTTATATGTACACACATGATACTGTGCAACCAAGTTGAATGTGTTCATACTATATGGGATGACGTACCTAATACCATACATTACAAGGATATTGCAAGTCACTTGAGAGTTCTGTAACCAAATAAAACAACACAGAGGGGTATTCAGTGGCCCACATCTAGCTACCATCGAGTAGTGATGCCACAGCAAGACTATAGAAATGCAATCATTTCAAGGTTTTAATTCAGATGTTGCCCCAGTCCATGTACAATAAGAAACCATTAACCAGAAACAGCTCAATATATATAAAGCCGTACGCATGTGTGAGCTATTTTTGTATTGTATGTATGTGCAAAGTTGTATATAGCACAAACATAGATGTGAAGCATCACAGTTCTGTAAAACAAGGGGTTACAGTAAGAATGGACTATAATATAGACAAAATGACGCCAAAGCCACGGAGCCATAATCACTGTTTGCAAAGTTAGGGGATGGAACTTGTAATTAAGGAATATACTTAGGGCCCATTTAAGTTTTTGTCAGTTTCTAAAGAGAAACAGCACCAACTCTGCTGTCAGAAATTGAGTTTTTGTTGCCACATGACAAGTATCACACTGGATTTAGCCAGAACCAACAACACAATATTCCCCTTATAATTTCGTAGTGTACACCTTGAGCGCCAAGTAATAGGAATTCCAGGAGCATAGCAAATTATCTACTTACGAAAGTCCATTACTTATATTGGCCATCTCTTTTCATGTTCTCCACTGCAGGGGGTGGGATATCACACGATCACACGCTTACCAAACACAACCTCTTCATGGAGGGCAGGAGGATTACAGTGGGTAGATTTGGAACACAACTCTAACATTACTGGCAGGGAAGGTCTGGCTGGTTTTGGCTAACTGGTCAAGGCACCAGCCTTATTCTGAAATTCTTCTTAGGTTTGGCAAGGTTGATGTGCCAAAGATCAACATTCTTCAATGAGGATTGGCACCAAGAACCTTTCAAGGGTGCAGTGCCACGCTGCTTGATGTTTGCAAAAAATAAAGTTACGAGTTTCTTGCCCAATCTTATCTTCCATTGGAAATAATGAGGGTGAATAGCGCTGAGTAGGCACTGGCCGCAGCCATTGATAAATAGGAAACAGATCAGAGAGGTCACAGATGCATCAGTTCCCTCTAAGACCTACTGACTTTTCCTCTTCTGCAATGCATTGTTACAGTTTGGTCCCCTCCTTTCTTCCCGTTGATAAACAATGAAGGATCATAGGATTTCTTGTCCAAAACATCTGGCGAGGCAATTGTTGTAGGCATCTGCTTTATGGACAGTAATAGACTTTGAGATTCTTTAACACTTACTCCAGAAGAAGGGATTTTTCCCGAAACGCATTGAGTTTGTATGGATTATCACGTGGGAGAACTGACAGATACTGTCAAATGTTGTACATCATTTTATATCATGCAGCAATGTTAGTTATAAACTGAGTGTATGTTAATAAGAGAATCCCATTAACAGTATTTGTGAATAAACAAATATATATACATATACTTTTCTCTGAGAACCTATAGTGATATCAATTCATTACAGGAATATTTATTTACTTACTTTGTATTGAATATCATAATATAAAGCTGGCCGTAAGGAATTAACAACATCACTATACCTTATTATTAGAAGTATCCAAACCTTAATAAACTAGTTTAAGTTTTTGACAATTGAAGTATCCTCAAGAATTTTCTCTTAAAACACACACATTTGTGGACCCCCATGGCTGCAAATATTTGCACCTAGAGAACCATAGATATTGACTGTCTGTGGACAGTACCATCGAGTGTGCAGGGGACGCGAGGGGTCCACACCTTGTGGATACCCTCCCTTTTCCAGTTTTTTCAAACTCGCAACCTAGTGTCAGGGTTGTGTTACACTCCTCAGCACCTTGCTACTAACCCTAAAACCAACAAACTGGCTTTCTTCTGAAGAACTTTAGGTGTGCATAAGTGTTCTTTTTATCTTTTGTAGGCCTCTGCTTTATGTGGTCATACATGTTTAGGGGCTTTCATTTTGTTTTAGGCTGTTGTGCATCCCCATCACCTCCTTCCAGGTTACAGCGTTGAGCTTAGCTCTTCTTTGCAATAAAAAGCAAGAAACGGCTTAGAAAGGTTTTTCCTATTTACGAACCAGCTGTAACTACATGCAGTTGGAGCTTGTAATAGTTCATAATGTTTTGAATCCTGCTTTAAACGTGACCAGTTTTCACTTGCCATGCTTATTTTACCCTTCAATGCTCAGTAACTGTGCATCATGGGTAAAACAAACAAGAGAAGATGTATTACCTGGCTAGACAGTCCTACATTGAATTTAGTGCAGTCTAGCCACATACTAACACTTATATTCACACTTATCATTTACTTATTGAATGTGGCATGACTTTTTTTACTGGGCATGCAGGGCAATGCAAACATGATAAGTGTTAATATGTGGCTAGACTGGATTACATTGGTGGTCATATATTCTTTGTCTGTCATGGCACTTTTGCACTTTACATCAAGGGTAAAAGCAAAGCTAAGTGTGATTACTTGGTACACTGAACTATATCAGTGTAACCATTCTGGATATACTTTCTTGTAGTGTCACTGCATTGTTTTACTGGCTGGGAGTCCAAGAAAAGTGGTAATACTGGATTATATTGGTGAAGCATGCATGGACATTTATGGGCATATCTGGCTTGATAATGTTTTGTATACTGGCATTTGTTATGGGCAAAAGAAACATGAAAATGCATTCAAAAATGGTCCTATACACTGTTGGTGACTTGCATCTATTCTTTATTTTTATTTTTTATGTGCTGTGGAAAAAAAATATAGCAAAATATTTCTTACTTAATTTGTCACAAAAAGTGCTGTAAAATGTACCAGTTTGACACAATTTTTTAAACATTTTGTCAGGAAGAGCACAACCCTGAACACTGCTTGTTTAGTTTGGGATCCCACATATTAAACACCTACATTAATGCACTTAGATTAAAAATTCTACAGTCACCACTGGTTTTGTACGGTCCATCTGTTTCAAACTTTATCCCACACTAGCCAGGATACCCGGCGTTGCCCGTTTCCTGATCGAGTGGTGTGTCATGTGCCCTGGAGGATTTTATGATATGATAGGTTATTTAGAATGCACTTAATACCCAGAGGTTTCTAAGCACGGACCCGGGGATCAAACCTGTGTTGTTCCATGTTGTCTTGCATCCAAGGAGAGCACATTGCCCCTGACCTATCCTCCCGAGGATATGTTGCTCTTGTCCTCTTGTCAGCAAGTCTTGCTTCAGTTTGCTCTGGTGCCTCACGTTCCGTGTAGGATGCTGCTCTTGCCCTCATGTCAGCAGGTCTTGTTTCAGTTTGCTCTGGCATCTCATTTGCCCTGGAGAAAGTTGCTCTTGGTCTCTGGTCGGCAAGTTGTTCAGCTGTTTGTTGTTGGGTTTCAGAAGCTCTTGATATTGAATTTTGCTTTGCATCAGATGGAGCTTTTCCAAGTGATATTCGTTTTTTGTGTGGAATGTTTCAGTCACTCAATGGCTTCAGCACATTTGAGAAAATGTCCATGAAAGATTGATTGGGTTCTCTTCTCGTGAAGGAACTTAAGTAAACTGTAACCTTGTCATTTCCCATATTTGGAGTGCACTTTTTTGTTTAATTCCCTTTAAAAATGCTTTTGTAGAGGTGGAGCCAAGTACCCCCACTCAAAGCTCTGCCCCATGTTGCCTATATCTTGGGAGCCAGAATGTGAGACACGTGCAGTGCCAGTGAAAATACCTATACCGAAAAGAATCCTGGAAGTGAGGTACCCATTGAGGAAGCCATATATGCACTCACGACAATATGATGGTCATTTGAATGAAATCCCGGAGGAAGTGTGAAAACGAGCAAGAAAGAAGATTGGTGATGTCATGCGAAGCAGAGCTGATGCGTACCGAAAAGTGGCTGAAGACCATAAACATTTTAATAGATCTAAGGAGAAGGTGTTGAAGATGAGCAACATTTTGGGCTCGAAATGAAGATGCTCATGCTATGGAAATGATGAAGAAAATGCAAAGTCATTTTACAATTCTACAGACACAGTAACGCAAGCAGACAAAGTATTCTTAAGGCTGGCTATGTAGTGAATAGATTGTGGCGATATGCCAATGTATATGCATAGGAATGTGTAGACTATGGAGGTTCCACAAGACATTTTAGCAGAGTCTGGACCCTTGAAGAGAAAGGCTTTTTCAGTGTGGTGCAGTTGGATAAAGACTTAATGATGGAGGTAAATTCAAGAAAGCCTTGTCTGGCCCAGCACCAGGAACTCAAGGCCACCGTGAGCTTGGATGCTCATGTAGTAGCTACAAAACCTGTGAAAAGAACACACTCCTGTCTGAGGTGAGAAGCAAAAACATTGAAGATGTCAGAAGTTTATCATTTAATAGTATTTCAAATACAGAAAAGCTCTGGAACATGGTTTCAAATGAAAATAGATACTGAGTTGGGCTACATCGAAACCAAGAGACAAAACCTATACTCCCTTTTATTCTCAGGCACAGAGAACATTTCCTAGGCCATGTTCAAAGGCTAAGTGACTGGCAGATGGCAAGAGCGATGATAGATGGCAGGCTAATTAGGTGGGAAGCTATGGTTATGACCACCCCAGCATCACCTGGGTGCCAGCCTGCATGCTGCTAATGTGTATGGAATATTACAGAGGGGTAGAAGGGTGCCAACAAATTGTAGAGGGCCATGTAATAGAGAGCCCTATAGTCTATATAACCAATAGGACATTGTGTATTTGATGACGTTCGTGGTGACTTCCACTAGCGGAGGGCTTAGTTGCCCCGTCTGATGTTAGAGACCCAATCACTTTCCCGAACAAGTATGGAACATATACCTAGATGTTCTCTTTAAGTCTATCACTTTCCCAAGCAGGTTATTTTTAGTTTGGCACATGGATTTACGTCAATGGTGACAAGTGTTTTAGCAATTGTTATTAAAACAGAAGTACTTTGCCAACTTTCTGAGTCAGTCTGATTATTGATGTTTGAGTATATTATGCATCCTCATCCATCTCAAAGTAGTGCTTCCTAGTCTTAAAGGCCCTAGTGTTGGGTACACAGGTTCACTTTATTAAACACTTTCAAACTGTTTACAGTAGTAATACATTTCAAAGGAGTAACCAAAACATGGAACATGTTGCTTTACACACTTTTCCAAAATGAGCCTCCTTCTAGTACCTACTGTATTGAATCGGAGGTGAGCATCAGTAAATGAGGGCATCTACCGAGTGAATCTTTTACATTGAAACATAGACTGTGATCTTGCCCCAGACAAATGAGGAATCCATGCAAAATTTGGTAGACGTGGGTTCAACGTTATGGATTTGTGTAGCGGACAAACATACACACATACATACATTGCACATATATATATATATATATATATATATATATGTTCCTTTCTTGGAGAATAGATGTGTACCCTTTGTTCTCCAATACATACTAAATATCAGAATATCAGACACTGCACCCAGTTCTGGAACTGCGCTATAGAATAAGTCATGCTGTGGAATACATCATCCTATAAGACTGGGGCAAAAGGCCAGCCAAGTTAACATACATTCTCATATAAATACCAGCAAAACATCTATTTCGTGTTCAGTATTGCAGGTGTTGCTTATGTCTTCTTTTCTCGTTTAAGTTACGTATTTGTTTCATGTAAGAAAAACAATACCAATAGAACTCTGGTAAACACTAAAATCCTATTGGGAGAGCTTCACGCTCTCGATGCCTAGCATGATGAGGACAGTGCCCTTAAAAATCACGAGTTTCAACACAAACCAAACTTGTTCTGCTGAAAATGTGCAATTCATCAGTGTAATAAAAGAAAACGAATAGCACATTTCTAATGAACACGACCATAATACAGACTAGTCTTCCATAATGCATACACGTTTATAGTACCAATAATGCAAACTGAGAATTGTGAATTCATGAATGTTACAGTAGTGTGGCATACTCAACAATTTCAATGCTTTTATTTAGCAGTGCACTCACAATGGTGTATGGATGCCCTTCCTCTTCCTAGACAGACTAGACAGACTAGGAAACTGAGAACTCCAGCCTCAGGTGTCAAGTTGGCATTCAAAATATATAAGGCAGCTATCATCAAATGAAAATCAGTCTTTCTGCTCAATAAAATTCAAAAAGCAGACAATAGACCCAGAAAACAGTTTTCCTCCATTATACATTTTAATCAACCTAAGTGTACATCAACGCTACTGGAGTCATCTGTCCTACAAGTGAATGCTTTTAACACATTTTTACTGAAAAAATCAAATCCATCCAAGATAAAATTGATTGCACACCGACACAGGCATTAGTACCTGTGCACCTTGGGCTGTGGCCAGACGAGGCTAAACTTCATCCGGGGATACCCCAGTTTGAATTTTATCAAAGTGTCCTTGGACACTATTATGGAACAGGTACAGAAGTAAAAGCCCAGAATTGGCACAGTTCAAAATGTCAGCACTTTTGTCCCAGGCCAGAGCGGTCGAAACTGCACAGTTGATGACTACATTCATTAGTCCGTCATTGAACCAGGGTTTTTTCGCGGTTGAGCTGGAATTCTTAATCATAACTCCCCTGTTGAAAAAAACATCACTTGTCCCTAATGTCCAGAAGCATTTTTCACCCAGTGGACGGCCAAGCTTGGCCAGTAAATATATGGGGAAAAGTGGTGACTGTGCAGCTTCAAGAGCATGTAGAGAAGTTTGCACTAATGGATAACCTCCAGTTGGACTTATGCCCCTGACATGACTCTGAGACAGTGTTAATAGCAGTTTGGGATAAGCTTCTGAGGCAAGCTGACATCAGCAAACTCTCTATTGTGGTGGTGCTGGATCTTTCAGCCACATTTGACTTTGTGGGTCATAACATTCTACTGTCACGCCTGCCAGTAGTCAGGGAAGTTGCAGTACAAGCCATTAACTGGTTTAAGTCTTTTCTTGCTAACCACTGTCAAATGAAAGGTTGGAGAATTCCTGTCAAACACACTACCTCAGAATTGCGGCATTCTGCAAGGCTTGTGCTTGTCGCCACTCTTGTTTAACATCTACATGCAACCACTGATGGCAATTCTGAGTAAAGCTGTGGTTGGCTTTCAATCATATGGTGATGATACCCACATCTAATTAGGATTTGGTAATTCTGAAGTATTGCTCCCTAAAGTCAGCATGTTTTTAGAAGAAGTGAGTTACAACTCAACCCTAGTCAGACAGAGGTGGCATTATATGGCCCACGGCACCTGTTACTTAAGGGTGATGATGTTCTTACCCCACCATGCTTGTTCGGTTTGAAAATGAATTATGCACCCGAAATGAAGAACCTGGGCTGCATATGCAATCTGATTTAGGTTGTAATAGCCAGGTAGGGGCAAAACTGCAGTCTGTGTTTTACTCTCTGCACTTTCTCTGCTAGGCTTTGCCATACACACCTTCTCAAGATCATGCTGCAGTTGTAGGTACCTGCAATTAATTCAAGACTGAACTACGGCAACTGCATGTTAGCTGGTATTTCTTAGGCCCAGCTTAATAAGCTGCAGAAAGCTGAGAATACCAGTGTTCTACTTACCTTTAAAGTCCCAAAAGCTAACTCTATCTCAGCAATGTGTCATTCCCCACACGGGGTCTATGTGAAAGAGAGATTAGACTTTAAGAGCGTGTGCATCGTCTACATGGTCTGGCTCCCTCTTATCTAGCAGTGAAATGTACTTGGTATAATCCAGGCCACTCCCTGTGCTCGTCCAACATATTGCAGCCGGGCATTGCCCCCTCTCGTTTTGTCACCAGAGGGGATAGATTATATGCCGTATATGGTCCTAAGCTTTGGAATTCCATTCCTTGGAGGATTAGGAATCTGAAAGAGCTGTCACAATTTCGGAAAGCATTGAAAACTCATTCATTTGTTTAACTAAGTCTAGGGGTGCTTATTAAGAACTAACTTGCCACTTCTCGCTGTACCTGTCGATACCCTAAAGAGATCTGCAAGTAAACCAAATCAAATCAAACACTCCATAACTAGTCTGTGTGCATTCAATTGTTATTTTAAAGATTCACAAAAGACAACACATTTTCTAGAGCTTTATAAGTGGTATCACCAATTATTAAACATGAAAGGTTACAGATGAAACCACCAATGATTATGTTTCAGTCTAAAAAGTGAAAACCGTTCACCAAAAATAGTACTTCATATTCATTTAGTGGAGAACATCGTTTTAACACAATTGTAGGGATATATGAACCAATCTATTTCAACAATAGAATCATTTGTTAAAAAAAATGGGAGACCTATTCCATGAGCATATTATTTTCTGGATTTAAAGATCTCACAAAAGTAACTCACATATGATCTGGCCTTGGGTATCGTTCAAATACATTATATTTTCTAAAATGTTTTCACCCGTTTCTGTGATGCATGCCATTGCGTACATTCTTCTTGACATTCACACCAATCCCATGGGATGCAGGGTCTCTTAACAAGTAGTGTGTAGACTAGTAAAACATGTAACAAATCAGACGTTTTTGTCTTTTCCTGTGGAACCTGATAGGAATGTTTAAATGATCATCTTTCCCACACTTGCACAACTAACAAAGAATGCATCTCGCCCTGTCGTTTATTAAGTTATACATAACAAAAATCAGGTAGATTTGGTTATCAGCGTCAGTGAGCTCCCAATCAGTTAAAATGAACACCATATTTTTTAGATGTTGACTGATACTATAGATTTTGCTAGCACAAATCATTGCAATAAAAAGTGTTTCTTTTATCCAATGAGATGTTACTCAATTAACTAATCTTAGAAGGATGATAGGAGGAATCTAAAATCCTGTGAGAAACATGTTGAACAAAGGTCACATGTTTTCGACTCGCGAAGGTGATAAACTCGCATACTTTTCCAACAAATATCAAAGATCCCCAAGAAAGAACAATGAGCAAAAATGGCTCATCAAATATTTGAAGGTAAAATGTTTAAACATCACGAATTTTCTTTAATTAAATGTATTCAGCAAGCAATGTGGTTTATTTTAAAAACAAATTAAACACATCTTGTCTTGGGAGGATAGCTCAGGGGCAACGTGTGTCCGCTCTTAGAAAACTTTGGGTATTAAGCGCATTATAAATAACCTATCATGTCTTATCATAGAACCACATCTATTTGTTTAAATACGAATTACAACAACATAGGAGACATGTTTGGGAGGGAAGCAGTTATAAAGGCTATGCGACCTTTTTTTCAATCATAAGAACAAGTAGCCCTGATAAAATGAGGCGACTTATGATGTTCAAAAGAACACTCCTGATTTACAAAACAATGTCAACATTTTTATGGACCTACAACTTGTCACAAATTACACAGTAAGGCACATTGTGCCTCAGGATATGTCACACGTGTACCTGATATAATTTATTCATTCTAGCAGTTCGAACTGATGTGTCAGGAGGTGTGCTTGTGAATTCGTAGGTGTGTCAAGGGTGTTTCACTTTACAACAAGTATACTGTCACATTACTTACACCCAGATGTTCAAGTATACGGTGCACACATAAAGGTGCAACCTGAAAGTGTTCACATTACTTACACCCAGATGTTCAAGTATACTGCGCACACATAAAGGTGTAACCTGAAAGTGTTCACATTACTTACACCCAGATGTTCAAGTATACTGCGCACACATAAAGGTGCAACCTGAAAGTGTTCACATTGCTTAGACCCAGATGTTCAAGTATACTGCGCACACATAAAGGTGCAACCTGAAAGTGTTCACATTGCTTACACCCAGATGTTCAAGTATACGGTGCACACATAAAGGTGCAACCTGAAAGTGTTCACATTACTTACACCCAGATGTTCAAGTATACTGCGCACACATAAAGGTGTAACCTGAAAGTGTTCACATTACTTACACCCAGATGTTCAAGTATACTGCGCACACATAAATGTATAACCTTAAAGTGTTCACATTACTTACGCCTAGATGTTCTTGATGGAAATGTGTTGTGAGAAGTATGAAAGTTGAAATGTCCCCTTTCAAATCTATTGGATGTGTCGCTATAGTGAGGGCCTTATTTACAAAAGATTTTGACAATGGCAACATCCCATTGATAAACTATTTGTAAATCAGGCCATTCAAGTTGAATTTTGTATCGTTTACTTGGGGGTTAACATGTTTTGTTTCTCCCAAGTCAACCTGCATGGGCATAATTTGCCTTGGCTATACAACCACTAAAAAAGGCATACGTCACTATCGTTTGTGAATCCGATGCAAATTACACTCGTTTTTGTCAGTGAAAGTTAGGCCTAGAGAAACAACCATGAACTGATTCTGACGTAGTTTGTGGTGTAGCTTAGGTATGTCTGAATTATTCACGAACATGTGATTTTATGAAAATTGCCTCCGTGATGAAGTCCTCTGCTGCTTGTTAGGTGTGGTGTGGAATGGGGAGATTTCTCTGTTCACCCTCCCTTTGTCCCCATCACATGGCAGAGGACACTCTGATTGCCTTACTGCATGGCAGACCTTGGGCTTTGACTGTCTCCACTACAACAGCCAGTTCGGAGAGACGACTTCTCAAAGACTTGATGCTCCCACGATCCCATGAATAAGGGAGCCTGTAGATCCCTCAAAGCAGACCCAAAGTTCCAGCATAGACAAAAACACCTCTAAATACTATTTGCTTAGACACTGCTACAGCATCAAATACAACTCTGCTTGAAAGGGAACTTACTATCTCCGAGGACAGTGTACATCCATAAACCAAAACTTTGCAAGGCGGAAAACCAAGAAGTGTGAGTGAGAAAACCAGTATACAAGTATTTTAGTGTCATGCATCCTGTCTCTGGGACAATTACCGACACAGATAAGACTGGTATCCTCCATGCTACACTTCGGGAAGGACTGAACATCCTACTCTTCAAAGAACACCATGGCAATAACGAATTGCTCCGTACATTTTCCCCCTGTTTATTCCCCCTTCCCTACTTCACCTACCCATCCCAGTTCCTCTACTGCCCCTCCACCCTACTCGTAACCACTGTGGTGTCTGCCTTGAATAACACTCCATTGCTTCGCAAGTAGGATTGTGCTATTTAAACGCTATGCATACATCCATATATCCACCAGAGAAGTCATTTAACCTTGATCAGCAGCTAGCTCAGATGTTCAGTATCTACAATGGTGCAAGTTCACAGCTTCCTGTGCATGGAGCAAGCAACAAAATAAACACAGTTTCAAGAGCATTGTTCACCATTGGAATGATTTCATTCTGGGGGTGCAGTGTTCCAATTTTACCATGGACACAACAGACAAAAGGAAACAAAACATGTAACATGTTCCCTAGTTTGTTTCCAGAATGTGGTTCATACTACGAAAGCACAGGAGACCTCAGTTGAACTCAGGCAGCAACAAGGAAGGGGGAAAACTAATGAGAAAAGGAACTTCCAAGATGGACAGGTTAGTTGTAGATATGGTGCAGCTCCTGGCACACTCAGGGAAAACAACCAATCCTTGCCCTTGCCCAATTACTAGCCAAAGGTGCAAACCCTAGATTGGAGTCCAGCCCTGGATGAAAGAACATAGTATAAAAACACACAACCGCAGTTGATTGGGTGGGTGTGAGGATCCAGAAACACCAGAGATTACATTTTAAGAATACCTCTTTGGGTGGGGAAGGAGGGATCCAGCTAAACCAAAGTGAGGAAACATCCTGACCCTTTTACTGTTAGGGTAGTTCACCACTTATATTTTAGTTGCATCCCTTCTTTTAGAAAGCCCCACATAAAAGTGATTGATTTTAAAGCATATGATTTGTGCCTACGTGTGTGGTTCCCTGGTACCCTGTGACACTTCCTATGGTAGGGATCAGGTAGATGAGTATAGGAGTTCAGGATAGGGATTGCATGAGGGTAACATTTCCCAGACGGGAGGTTACTTCTCTTTCATGATTTCTTTTTATTTTCTGAAATTTAGAAAGCCTAGATGGGTAGGTGATAATATTTGATTTTAAAATTTAAAAATAGCTATTTCAAAAGTAAAAGAGTGATGTTGGAAATATGATATTAAACATTTTCAGTCAGCATATTTGCCACTCAGTATGTAAAATTGGAGATTGTTACGTAGAGCCATTTGAACTAATTTAACATGCATTTGCTTGCATTCAGGAAATGTTGCACATTTTGAGATTCTGATCCTTAAACAGACAGGCTAAATCCCAAGAACATGAGAGAAAGTACTCTTGCATTGCTTGTGCGTCTTCCCCTTGTTATGCGAACAGTTTATACATGGATGCATAACCTCGTTCCTACATATTTAGCTTCTACCTGCATTAGATTCTTCTCATCTCATTCCCTTTCCTCTCCTCGCGGACCCATCCTTATCTCCCCTCCCTATCCCTTTTCTTCTCTCTGCGTTTCCGATCCACCTCTGGCTTTCCCAAGATGATTTGGTGACCCAACCCCGCCTCTGCACGCCAATGCGTGCAAGTCAGAACACCACAAAGTAATGTTAATAATTGTTCTTTCAAAAGAATCCCAAGTAGCACCCCAGTGCCTAGCATAGTTGGATTATTTTTTTATTTTATTTTCAGTCAATGAAACTCAAAAAAAGTAATGAAATCATTTTGCAGCATCAGGATGAGAAACAACTGGAATTCATTCATAAAAAATTCAAAAATATGGTCCCCTTCCCTGAAATGTTCCAAAAAACAAAAATATGTTTAATCATTGCCACTCACAAAGAAAGCCTACGCAAGTTTTTAACCATAAATTCTTCCAAATTACATGGAAAAATGCTGAAGGCTTTCTCATATATTACAGGAAATCTGAGGTTTTATTACATGTAATTTAGAATCTGTCACAGACTATAAATTATCCGATAAATAATATATTGAGAAAGGGTGAACAAACGGATCTGCGGATGTTAGTATGATGCAATGTTATCTATACACGCTTTTTGGGATAAGTAATTGCATTGAAAGTTCAGTGATATCATTAATGAATCATCATGTGTATGTGTTAGTTTATGCTTAAAAATACACGTCAGACTGCAACACACGCATAAAGCTATGCAGTTGACACCTGCGGTATAACCTTTCCACAGACATTTGTATCCACTGTGGACAAAAGCGGTTTGCTCAACTTCTCATAGGGATGCAATGACAGGTCAACAGCAGCCAATTATAATTGAAAAATATTGAGCTCCAACAGGAGCAAGACAAATGGTACCGGTACTAACTAGAACAAGCCTAAAGAGTCAATGTCCTGGCCTGGGAAGAAAAGATGGCCGGGCGGATCACCCCTTCCGGCCAAATTAGACTCTGGAGCGAGGAATCTGACTGGCTTTGGACAATTAAGCCAGCACATGATGACGGATCAATGGAGCGTATTGTCAGGGCCCAGCTGTAGGGACTAGTGCTGCAGGGTCACAGTTTCAGTGATGTCAACATGAATCACGACATGGCAGTATCTCATGTAGAATTAAGTATGTCCAAGGGGACATAGAAAAAACCATGTACAGCAATTAAGGGGACGTTGCCATGTCGGATTTAGCCTAGAGTTCGGCAGTTTCATCTGGCCTAACATGTGATTCTGATTTGTGCCATTGAATATGTGTCTCGGATAATAATGAGGATTGTGTTTTCCAGTGGCTGGATGCAGGTGCTTGCAGCAATCAGGAATATCTAGTTTGTTAAGGGCAATATGGCATGAGGTCACGTTGGAATGGGCTTGTGGATCGTGATGCCAACCATTCAAAGTTATCGGCGATTGGTCAGTTGGTGTATTTGGCCACAAGGAGTAGATGTGAACTGTGGGTTGAGTTAACAATCCTGCAGCTGCACACACCACAGAGATGCAAGGCACAACACACTCAAACAGCTTCAAGAATACGACCCGGGGAAATAATGCCTCTAAGTGAAACTGCTTATATTTGATGGTAGGGATTTGTGAGTGAGAAATTCTGTTTGCAGTTGGTGTCAGGTAAGGTGCGTGTCACATCCTGCATCTAGAACAGTTTGCATGCAGATAATTGCGGGCGTCCATGTAGAAGGGGTAATGTGCTAAGAACACGTGTGTCTTGAGCCTGACCCCCTCTTTCATTCCCAAATGTTGGATCCGGGATGGACACCTGGATAGGTTTCTTTCTGCCTGCGCTCATTTGGGAGGAAGATATGAGCTACGACTCTACCCATGTTGAGCACAGGCTGCACATTGCAAGTGACAAGTCTTAAAGGGCCTGCCACTTGCAATGCATGTTTTTCATTTGTCCACCAGTTTCAAGGGGTCATTGTTTGACTAATATAAACGCTCATGCTTTCCATGAAAAGTGTGCTCAAAGTGCTTCAGGCAGTCATCTGAAAAGGTTCTTAGTTGCACTGTACATTCCCCTAGGTCTGTCCTGAATCAGGGCAGGCCATACGTCCGTGAATGGAGCCACTGGGGGAGCACCTTCTGGAGCAGACCCCTTTGCGAATGAAATGTTTTTTCTGGGATGCAATTGGCACACATCTGGCATACCCAGAAGACACTATTTATCTTGTATGGAGCAAAGTGATGAACAGAGGCATTTGCACTTACTGTTTCCTTTTTGTATGTGAACATACATGTGTATACCAGTTAAAGAAAGGACTAGATAGGATGACTGGTGCCAATAGTGATGGAACGAGATGGCAGGATTGTGGGAAGCGTGATCTGCAAAACCACTGAACCCTAGATGCAGCTATAAGAGGAACCTGGGAAAAAAAAAAAAAAAAAAAACTATGAGATAATTACGCAGGGTATGGCTATACTGTCTGCCTGGCCATGTCCGTGGGATCTTGGAATGATAGAGGGTGTGATCCCGGGATTTTTTTCCAGCACCACAATTGGAACACCAGTGGAATTATAAAGATATGTAAATGAAAATCTGGGGCCTCCTACAAATTCTAAAGTGAATTCAGGAAGGAAAGGCAGGCAGAAAAGGGGCATTGCAGTTATAATAAAAACCCCAGCACAAAGATCTATTTTTGAACCTCTGGGTGGAGATGTATATATTTGTTTCTCTTCTTCTATCTTGTCAACAGCTACCCTGAAAGCAGGAGGGTACCTGCCTCTTGTTCCCATCACTGTTCCAGAGTTAACCTCGCACCTTGTACCATGTTATAGCAATGCAGACATTCTTTACTACGGTGTTCTTTCTTCAAAGTACCTTGGAGCAGATACAACCAAGTGGCAGCAGCAGTCTACCACATAAGACCACATAAGACCCTATTGGGGGGCCTCCAACAATTCATGGCTTACTTGGGTGTCATATTCTGCTGTCCCCTCCTCCTTTCCACCTGTAGCCCTCCACTGCAGGTGGCATGACTGATGGGGTTCCTTGTAGAGGTGAAGGGGGAAGTCTCCCTTGGTGGAGAGTTGGGTGAGTTCTAGTAGTTTTCCACTTTGTCAGATGTTCACCTGTGTGCTTCTTTTCACGTATTTCTTTCCATTTGTGTGTTATTATGGCTGACCTCCCCACTGATGCTTTTTTAGTTTGGACTATTAGGTCTCACATGTGACACCAATATGCCTACACTATGGCATTAGAGTACAGAAAGGGAGACATGGCATATGAGGAGGGACACAGAGGTTTCATTTGGTTATTTACCCACCCCATTGATTGACCATGGTCATACCACTCCCTATGGCCATTCCCACCTGTTTCCTGCCCCTCCCTACTAAAAACACCTCCTCATGGGAACACTTTAAGTTTGCTTTAATCAAGCCCTACCATCAAACTGTGCACTCAAAGTGCCCATCAGTCTTTTTTTCAAAGCATTTTCTGAAAGTTAATGACTTAATTGGAGTTGTAAACCTTCTACTGGTGTAATAGAAATGATTTAACCAAGTTGCCATCAGCTACTTGATTTATAAGCAATATGCGTGTCCTTCACTGAAGTCCTGTTAAAAGAAGCATTGGCAAAGCCAACAGTTTTGGCTTGGGTATAAGTATTAGGCATTTGCCAGTCACTGCCATTAGATGCCCAGGTACTCTCACCATTGTGAATCTGCTCCCATCAATGGCCAATTAATACCACTACAGCTGTGCCCGACAAGTGCCTTTCCCATTCCTTCACAAAAGCCCAAACTGTTGGCATTGCCAATTCTTGTTTTCTTTGTCTTTAGTTTGTGAACACTCCCACAAAATGGAAGTGGTATTCGGGCTAATCTGTGTTCTGATTACTTTCTTTTTAAAACATTTTTAACACATGTTATTTATTTAAATCAAGAACATAACATGGCTACAACAGTCGCTGTGTCTTAACGAAAACATTCCTTGCCAGATACTGTGTGTCCGTTCTGATTTCTTTTTTACTTTCCTTTTGTTGTGAGCACACAATAAATCAATGGGTGACATTGGAGTTGCTATATTTGCCTTCTCAGTGGTTCTTTACTTACTTCCTGTAGGCTTACCCTAGCGCAAAATTGCACTTAACACCAGTACAACGTTTTTGCAACATGGCCACAGCAGGTCCTCCCACTTCCACTTCATGCATTCAACATGCAACTAATTGTGCATTATATTTAGGTTTTGAAATAGTCTCCGTATATTGAATGATTTGCAAAACTCTTTGGGCCTGATTCCCAAACACGCTTTTCAATGGGGGTATCCAATTGAAAAACACTTTGGAAATCTGGCCCATAGTGCTGTTATTCATATAACCGGCTTTTCTTTTTACGGAATAAAATTACATTTGATGGTGTTTCATACATACTAAATAATGAATGATGCAGTGTGATCAAGGTTAAGTGGCAATTACCAGAACTTTAAGATACAATCACAGTCTAAAAATATTTGTTGCCATTCCTTGCTTCACTCGCATGCCTAAAAGGCAGGTTAAGGTGAGGTGTATTGGATGTGGCAATCTTCAGACAGGTTTAATTTGCAAAGAATTAATGAGCTCCATTTATATCATGGCCTCGCCATAGAAGGCTAATGAGCAGTCATACCTTCAAATATGATTCATCAAATTGCCTTAATGAGTTACTACGGCCATGCTAATTTGAAACTTGTGGCATTCGATCATTTCAGTTATACTGATAACCCTGCTGATCTCCAACTTCTGAAAATATCCAGGAAAATCTATGTTCATCCACTATTAATGAAGTGTAGATGGTTTAAATGGAGTCTGATAATCAAAGAAAAACATCCCACATGAAGTATTTTAAATGTTCCATGGATTGAGGCTGAGAACCACAATGAAAATGATGCATGGGCTGACAAGTTCTCCTGATGCTTAGGGTTAATAGGAACAATGCACGATGCACTGTGAAAGCTCTGCTCTACAGCATCTTCCATAATTCTTGTAGCAGTGCAATTAGATTATTTTATTTTGGAGTATCACTGATATACACTCAATAGATGACATCTTGCTCTTCAATCTAACAAATTATTCTAAGATCAATAGGAGAGGGTGGCTTAGCTATTAAGTGCTATTAGAGACCGGCGTTCAGCTTCATATATGGTTAATTGTTACATACAAAATATCACTTTCTAGACTAAGAACGTATAATCTATGCAAACTTCTCAATTTTGATACTTTGCGTCAGTCAACCCCTCCAACAGAAGCCCAACATTCACCCTCTACCTATGCTGCGAGTTAATAGTACGCTTGGCTATCAATTGAAGCAAATATCCAAGATAGGGTACGTACAGATATGAGGGAAACAACAAACAGCTTCGAGCCCGAGCAGCTAAAAGATATGGTTAAACAATATGTGCCAAACAAATCCTACAGATCTAAGATCGGTTGGTGGTTGGCAAGCTCCACAAGACATTTTACGGTGGACAAATGTTGCATACATTGGGATGGCATCTGTGGAATAATTAGCCACCGTTCACCAGAAACATCTCTATGGTACAAAATGTTAAACATCAATTGAATAAGTATCTGTGTCCATTCTTTGTAACTTAAGTATATGTTGCAAGGTCAGGTCATTTGATATCTCTCTTATTTTTCTGCCTCCCAAAGTGATTGGCTTCTGCCTCACGGCGAGAGCAGGCCAGCCACCCGCCGCCTCGCCATTCGAAAAATCAATGGCCAGGTTAGTGGAAGACCCTGGGACGGCTTTGGGCCCTTTTTTAAATAATTATCAACCCACAGCGGCCCGCGTGCGGCCTTGTCTGCTCTCCCCCTCCCACCAGCTTCCCGTGTTTTCTCCCGTCTCCTTCTGCCTCTCAACCCGCCCACCCCCGTGATTGGCTACTGCCTCACGGCGAGTGCAGGCCAGCCACCGGCCGCCTTGCCACCTCGCCATTCGAAAAATCAATGGCCAGGTGAGTGGAAGACCCTGGGAACGCTTTGGGCCCTTTTTAAAATAATTATCAACCCCCAGCAGCCTGCTTGCAGCCTTGTCCCCTCTCCCCCTACCGACCAGCTTCCCGTGTTTTCTCCCACCTCCTCCCGCCGTCCCAACCCGCCCACCCCCCCTGTGATTGGCCACCTGTTAGACAAATCTGAAATCCCTAGGGCAGCCCTCTGCCCGGCAGCCCCTTCAGCTAAGGGCCCCAAGGCAAAGGGCGGCTACTACACTGGCGGCTCCAATAGGTGTCGGGTAGGTGTCAGCAGGGGAAGCCAAGGAAGCCAGCATCTAACAGACAACAACATAAACTGTAAGTGTGGCATGGGTGGGGTGTAGGGAAATTACTCTACACCAGAAAACCCCCGTCACTATACATTACCTTCCCATAACATAGACTGCCATAGGCTTAGCCCATGCATACTTAGAAAGTTGTGTGACCACCAACTGAACATCAACCATGACAGTGTTTGTAATGTTGCCTTACACTGCATCCTAACATACTAGTCAAGGTTAACAAATGTCACACCTAGAGGGAATTGTGGACGCTGGCCTGCATCGTATCTAGATAGGTTGTGAATGTTAGCATAGGTCACACCTAAATTGAACTTGAATGTTAGCATGTGCCACACTTAGAATTGAGAACATTTGCCTTCGCCGTATCTAAACAGAATTGTGAATGTTAGCCTAGGTCACACCTAAATGGAACTTGAATGTTAGCATGTGCCATGCTTAGACGTAATTCCTAAGTTGGGCCTGCGTCACTTCTAGACAGAATTGTGAATGTTAGCATATGCCACTCTTAGATTGACCTTGAATGTTAGCATGTGCCACACTTAGAATTGAGAACATTTGCCTTTGCCGTATCTAAACAGAATTGTGAATGTTAGCATAGGTCACACCTAAATGGAACTTGAATGTTAGCATGTGCCATGCTTAGACGTAATTCCTAACTTGGGCCTGTGTCGCTTCTAGACAGAATTGTGAATGTTAGCATATGCCACACCTAGATGGAACTTGAATGTTAGCATGTGCCACACTTATATGTAATTCCTAACTTGGTCCTGCGTCGCTTCTAAACAGAATTGTGATTTTGAGCATATGACACACTTAGATGGAACTTGAATGTTAGCATGTGCCACACTTAGAATTGAGAACATTAGCCTGCGCCGTATCTAAACAGAATTGTGAATGTTAGCATATGCCACTCTTAGATTGACCTTGAATGTTAGCATGTGCCACACTTAGAATTGAGAACATTTGCCTTCGCCGTATCTAAACAGAATTGTGAATGTTAGCATAGGTCACACCTCAATGGAACTTGAATGTTAGCATGTGCCATGCTTAGACGTAATTCCTAACTTGGGCCTGTGTCACTTCTAGACAGAATTGTGAATGTTAGCATATGCCACACCTAGCTGGAACTTGAATGTTAGCATGTGCCACACTTATATGTAATTCCTAACTTGGTCCTGCGTCACTTCTAAACAGATTTGTGATTTTGAGCATATGCCACACTTAGATGGAACTTGAATGTTAGCATGTGCCACACTTAGATGTATTTCCTAACTTGTGCCTGCGTCGCTTCTTACAGAATTGTGAATGTTAGCATATGCCACACTTAGATGGAACTTGAATGTTAGCATGTGCCACACTTAGAATTGAGAACATTCACCTGCGCCGTATCTAAACAGAATTGTGAATGTTGGCATAGGTCACACCTAAATGGAACTTGAATGTTAGCATGTGCCACACTTGGACGTAATTCCTAACTTGGGCCTGCGTCGCTTCTAGACAGAATTGTGAATGTTAGCATATGTCACACTTAGAAGGAACTTGAATGTTAGCATGTGCCACACTTAAACCTAATTCCTGACTTGGGCCTGCGTCGCTTCTAGACAGAGTTGTGAATGTCAGCATGGGCCTCACCTGGATGGAACTTGAATCTTAACATGTGCCTCACTTAGAGTTGAGAACATTGGCCTGTGCCATATCTAGACAGAGTTGTGGGTGTTAGCATGTCCCACACTTAGATAGAATTATCCAGTATCGAGATAATATTGTGAAGATTATTGACTGCCATACTCAGACTGAATCATGTAGGTCAGCAAGTGCTACACTTAGACAGAACTGTGAATGCTTGCATGTTAAATGTCACATAACCCACTAACCAATATAAACTCAAACTCTCTGCATACTTAAGAAAACTCACACAACCATCTCTCGCACAACAAGCTGCACGCACTTCACCACACTGCCACAACACATAAGTTGCACCAACAGCACACGCGGACTGACACCGATCCAATACTCGCAACAAAGCTCAGCACCCGGTGTCTACCGAGTTGAAGCTGCCAACAGTACACCACTACTCTCACTATCCTACTCCCTCTCCACCTTACTAACCCATCCCACCGTCTCATTTACAGATCCTCCAGAGCGCCTGGGGACCAATTCCGTTGGTGACGGTGCGCTATATAAGTACCGTTAACATAACATAACATAACATAACTATCTATTTGTTTTAAATATTTTGCTGGCTCTCTATTGATTGTCTTTTAATAGTGTGTATAGCATTTTGAAACTAGCCTGTGGACTTGTAATATGTTTGCATATAATACATATTACTTCTACTACTTATACTACTACTACACTCCAACTGCTACTATGCTTGTCATGGATATGTGCATATTCTGTAATGATGATTGACACTCTAGAAGTGCCCCCACTTTGTGAAGCATCACTTAAATTGAGTTTTATGTTAGGATTAATGGAAGTTAATCCCCTCCAACTTGGCAATTGTACCTATCTGGGTCCACTGAAATCTAGATTCATAAAGAGAACCCTAAATAGGGCGTGTGATTTTTTTTTTAAGGCTGCATTTCATCACCACATTATTGTGTAGCCGGTGGTCCATGGGCAGACAAGGACCATCAGAGATTACACTTGGGAAGTCTTTCATTAATTGGCCAGCGATTCCTGGTAAACATTGCAGCAGTGGAAGGTTTACAGCTATTCAATATTCCCCACTTACTACCCTGCATGTGTCCTGTCCCTGTGCCCCTTTAGCCACATAATGTTTAAGAAACGGTTTACATCCCACACACACAACGAAGGACGTATGCACACATGTTTTTGGGGATAATGTGACCACCACAACAGTTAAGTTTATAGTTGAATCAAAATTGACTTTTTGCAAGGTTTCCTAGTTTTGTGGGGTATTTCATATCATGCTCTTAAAGTATGTCACCAAATGATTCCCCTTAGCAATCAGAACAATAGATTATAATGTTGTCATTGTTTCTTTTTGTTATCTCTTTGATTATTTTCATCAGACCAACAGCAGGCAAAAGCAGCGTGACATAAGCATCTCACCAGCTTAGCATTTCGAAATCTAATAGGCAAACTGTGATGGAAAGATGAGCAGAACTAGGATAAAGCAAATAATAGAGCTTGGCTGTTAACTCCAGCAAACCCATAAAAAGCCCCTTGACCCACCCACATTATACCCAATCCCCACCCCAATGTATGTATAGTCTGCTCCAACCATCGTAAGATCGAGGAAAAAGGAAACAGTATGGCTGAACCAACAGTCAATTGACGGCCAGGCCCATCTTGTGTCCAACAGCAGTCCTATGAAGGAAAGCAGGCATTGGTTCCTGTCCCCAATCAGTGCTCTTGGCATTACCGATCCAATCCGGTGCCCCGTAAAATGTATGTCATGTCCATCACCACATCGCAGGCCTGTATGCTCCAGAAGTCTTAGTTTGATGCCCCATACCTCCCCCGACCACAAAACACGGAACCACCCATTCCCCCCTTCATGCCCCTGCCTGACTGGGTAGCTAGACATAGGGATCTACCAACTCCCAGAACCAGTCTGTCTGTCTAGACCCCAAAACCCAGCTATAAGCGTTGCATTCCATTGAGCATCATTTAGCAAGTAAAGATGACCAGACGGTCGCAGTAGGTGGGGATTCCTCTTCCAATACATGGTTAACAATTTACAGGCTGTGAAAAGCATCACATGCATCAATGTACATACCATCAGATCCTCATGCCCTCTGAGCGCCAAACAACATAGGGCCCGGGGCCCGCTCAAGTTCTGCTCCGGGGATGCGGGTCACATGCCGGTGTACCATGCCCGAATACAAATCCAGCCAAAAACACGCCTGCAGGATGTGCCCCTTTGAGCCCAGACCCCCACCGTGTCGGCAGCATGCTGGTGTACTTGTTAGCCCCATCTTGTACAGCTTGCTTGACATGTGATATACATTGTGGACCCATTTGAATTGGATCTCCCTGTTCTTTATATTGAAGCAAATCTCGGGGATATAAGCTAAAAAGTCATACAGGTCCCCAGCGACTAGCGTCATCCCAAGGTCATTCGCCCATAAGTTTGCAAATGTATTGATTTTCCCTATGTTATTAGGTGTACCAACGGTGTAAAATGAGCATGGATCAAAGTTATCAAGGTCCAATATCTGATCCAATCAGACTCCCCCATTTCCTAAATCCACTTAGCTTTGGAAAAGGAGAGTACAGGACCCTGACCTGCAGCCAGACAGTGCCTTGCTTAGAGTGGAGCCTGTAGTCAAGGCCATATGAAAAGAGTGCCCTAATGCTAATCCACACCGGCTTAGTATGGACAGGCGTACACAGCATTTTCCTTATCTTGTGCCATTGAGCCAGCATTGGTCCCACTATCAGATGCAATTTAATCTGATTAGGTAGCTTGGACTGTGGAGGATCTCTGAAAGAAGGTTTGGGGTCAATATAGACAGCTCGGATGTCGTCCATATAACCCCGACATCCGCATTAAGCCACCGTTTAGCCCAACACACTTGAGCGGCTTGGTAATACAGTTTCCAGGAGGGGAGGACCAGCCCTCCAGCCACCTTGGTGGCCTGCAGCACCTCCAACTTGAACGAGGCTCTCTTTTTCCGCCAAATTAATTCAGTAATCTCTGTGTCCAATTCTTTGAACATTGGTGGGGTGGGAGTCACGGGGAGCATGGTTGATAGGTGGTTCAGCTTAGGTAAGGAGTTCATCTTGAACATGTTGATCCTACTCATCATGGACAGCCACAGGGTGTCCCATCTGGTCAGGACTGCCTTAGTTCTGTGGAGGACCGGGGGCACATTTTATTCAGACAGCTCGTCTATGGCTGCACTGACGTTAACCCCTAGGTATTTGATGCTATGCGTTTGGAGCCTGAAGGGAGCAATCCCACCTGTATCCCATGGAATGTCCGCCGTAATGAGAGGAGCTTGGATTTATCCCAATTAATTGTGTATCCGGCCATCGGCCCGAACTACTGCAGCGGATGCTGCAGTCGCTGGAGAGATTTAGCGCAATTCCCGACATGCAGGTCATCTGCATAAAAAGAAACACAATGCTCCTCATTCCCCTTCAGCCTGTCCACTCAGTGTCAGCGTGAAGCTTGCTTTCTAGGGGCTCTATAGGAAGGGCATACAGAAGAGGGGAGAGAGGGCACCCTTGGCACGTCCCAGTGTAAAGGGAAACGGGAGCTGATATAATCCCATTCATGACCAGCAAGGCCACTGGATTGGTGTAAAGCAATTTGACTAGGTCTGTAAATGAGGGCAAGAACCCACATGTGTCTAGCAATTGAAACATAAAGCACCATTGGACTTTATCAAATGTCTTTTCGGTGTCAAGGGTTAAGACAAACTTTGCACATTATCGTAACAATATCTTTGGTGTATAAAGACTGTTTGGTCCCTGTGGATCAGAAGTGGCAGGATCTATTCTATTCGGTGTGCCAGACACTTGGCCAAGATCTTGGTATCGTTATTGATCAAAGAGATAGGTGGGTAGGAGCTGAAGGCCTCCGTGTCCAGGTCCTTTTTGTGGAAGACCTCAATATTTGCGGCAAACATTGATGCCGGAAGTTTACCACATTCCCAGGCTTTAGAAAACACTGACTATAAGACTGGTGCCAGCCTATCTAACAATGCCTTGTATAAATCTATTGCCAGCCCATCTGGGCCAGAGGCCTTATCTATGGTGGGAGACTTGGTGGCCCTTATTATCTCAGATGCTGTGATGGGAGCTTCCAGGCTCTCCAGTTGGTGCACGTTGATCTTGGGGAGTGTGACTGTGGCAAGAAATTTGTCGGTAGGCTGCACCTCATAAGGGTCGTGGTTGGTGTATAAAGCACTATAATATTCTGCAAACTGGGAGTTGATATTACTCTCTCCCGTCAATAGGGACCGTCTTGACCCTGGGCGGAGTTTCTAATCTGTGCAGTTTGCCTGTTGTGCAATACAAGCACCAGGAGGTGGAAAGGCCAATCCCCCTCTCGATAAAAAATCTCTGACCAACCCATAAAGGAATTTTGAGCCCGAGTGGTGGACACCTACTTAAGCTATGCCCGAAGGCTGAGCAAGCAAGTGTATAGTTCAGTCTCCTGTGTGCACCTATGGTGCTTCTCAAGGTCTAGTATATCATCCCTCATCTGCACCTTCCTCTTCTCATGCCTAGAGCTTTTGTGACCATCTAGAGATACAATACCCACACAAATATGCTTTGAGCACATTTTAGCAAGCATGTGCAGTATACTCCGGGGATAAATTGGAGAAGAGATCTGCAACCTACCCTAATCGTTCAATGAAGTCTGGGTACCCAAGGGCTCAGAGGTTTAACCAACAGGGCGGCTCTTTACATGGGATATCAATCAGCGATAGGCAAAGAAGCACTGGTGTATGATCTAACAGGGTCATGGGGAGAATGTCACATTTCTGAATCTGCGGGGTGATGTTGGACGGAACCAACCAGTAGTCTATTCGGGAATAACTGCTGTGCCCGTTAGAAAAAGATGTGTAACTCCGCCCTATTCAATGGAATTGGACAGATGGCCAGTGACCCGGTGAGGCTGCACATAGATGAGTCTGTGCAGCCCATGGCTTTAAAACATTGCAGGGTACCCTTTCATCTACGTGAGCAGGTGGACAAAGAGCTGTACAACCTTGTTAACCTCAATGTCATCGAGAAGGTGGAGGGTCCAACTCCCTGGGTGTCCCCGATTGTCGTGGCAAGGAAACTTAAGCAACCTAACTCTGTCTGCATCTGGGTCAACATGAGGCTGCCGAACAAAGCCATCAAAAGGGAGAGGCACCTTACCCCAACGATTGACAACATCATTGCGGAAGTGCAGGGTGCTCGTTTTTTTTCCATGTAATTTCTCCCAAGCGGTACTCTAATGCATTGTTGTCTTATTGGTAGCACAAGTGCAACCTAATAGCTCAAACTGAAAATGCTAGTCAAGAAACAAAGCCTACAACAACATGCATTTGGTTTATATTTCATACCAAATACTAAACGTTTGGAAACATTGCAGGGGACACCAGAGCCTCCACATTTTTGCTCTGATCGGTCCAGTAACATACTGCAGCATTGGATTTAGAGTACTGTGAAGACCATAGTGGGAAGAGTGACCTGCACTGAACCTACACATTTTGACAACCCAATGTAGCCATGTTGTGAGGAGGAATAAATGCTGAACCCATATGAGTGCATATTTGTACATTGCCGAACCCATACCCTCACCCAGAATAATTTGGTTCACACATTGTTTGTCAAGTGTTGGCAATACAAGTCTGTATGTTTTATTGTACAGATATGGTTATGCAAATAACAATAATCACATATCATAAAATAATAGCAATACTTTTGGGCACCGGGTCTTGGGGTTACCCCCTCTGGCCCGTGCCCGCCTTTTCATGTCCCACGACTTGTTGTGGGCAATGTACAGTGCTCTGTAATTCTTTTCCTTTGTTCTTCTCCCTTATTTGTAGGGTGGGAGGGTTTTGTGGTAAAGAAGCAAAGGTTTGGAAGGCACTGAGTAAACAGTGCACCTCCTGAGTGTTTGGGTCCCCGTTCAGGGTCCACAAACTGTGTTTTCTCAGAGCATGCCGCTCTGTATTTATAAGACCCAGGGAAGCCCTGGGTATTTGATGTGTATAGTAGTGGGGGCTGTTATGTCCCAGCCCCCCGCCGGATAGCCGACTATCTGGCCACCTGGGGGGGCAGGTCTTTGAACCTGGTCCCTGCCTGCCTGTTGGTTTCCTTCGGTGCTTAGCACCTAGTTGCATGAAGGAAGGGTGAGGTGATTACTCACACCTCACCCTTCCTCAGCATTGTGCTGAAACAGACTGCGTGTCTCTTCAACTGGGGGGGAGGAGAGGAGCAGTGAGGGGGAGAGGTTGGGCTGCCCCTCTCCGGGCCTGCTGATGGTAATAGCAGTTACCCTGCCTCGCTTTGTGAGGCACTGCAGCATTTCCCAGAAATTAAACATGATGTCAGAAGGCTTTTACTGATATGTTTATAATTGCGACTGTAGAAAAGAGCTGCACTGCTGATGCAAGCCAAGAGCATTGGGCAACAGCCCCGCTGTAAGAGCTAAGGCAAGCTTCCATAATAGGACCAGTCTTGTCCCTGATCCGATAATAAGTCACTATGTTACTACCTTTGAATACATTGAAATTCAGGGAATCCTGCATGCTGAAGCTCTGTGCCCCCTATAAGAATCACACGCCTTGTTCCCCAGTCTCTCCATTCATGTGGGGCAACTCAAAAACGTTGTATGTTTTTTTTTGTCCACGCCATCTCTCTGTAAAACCATTTCACTAGCTGTGTCTGTCTTGTATTTGCTTGCGCAACCTTTGTAACTTCCACTTTCTGTAAGTAAGCGCCCAGATGCCTCTGGACTTGGTGCGCTATATAAACTTAAAAATAAATAAATACATGTGGCAAGATCAACTTGTGGGTTTTTGTTGTGAAACGTTTTAAGCCCAAGAGGACGGTGTTAAAGGTGCAATGCAATTACATTTAGGTACGCAAGTTCACATCAGCTTTTGTTGGTACAAAAACAGCTCCTATTCAGCATTTAGCCAACTTGCTGATTTGCCCAATGGAATGGCATAGCTATCAAAAAACTCATATTGTTCTGAAGCAGTAAAAAACACGTGCTTATAACCCGGGGATGTTGGGAGTGCCTCATACTTTCCCAGCATCTTTGACTTCTCAAAACCCTTCAGATCCTGAAAGCAAACTGACTGAGATAGACCCTCAGAATGATGTGGTGACAGCAGCCTCCTCCTTTACCTGCTCATATTTGAAGCATGCCTTCAACTTCTTTATTTGATCTCTGTAGCTGCCTATGCCCACCCAGAGCCTCTTCTATCTCATAAGGGCAGCACGTGAGCAACTGCTAGGCTAATAATAGTATGATGTGTCTTAGGGCCTAGTTCACAGAATGTTAAGCAAAATCCAAAGTGACTTTGCACGGCAAAAATACACTTTGCACTGGGTCTAATTCACAGAACGGAGCATAGTGACTTTGCAATGCAAAAGTATTCTTTGCACTGCACTGTGTGAATTATGCCAATAGAGCGCAGTGCAAAGAGTACCTTTACATTGAAAAGTCACTTTGCACTGCAGAAATACACTTTGCACCACTCTGTGAATCTGGGTGTTTGATGGCAGTGCAAAGTCACTTTGCACCAGTGCCAAATCACTTTGTACCACGCTAAACGTTTCATGAATCTGGCCCTTATTTTGCCACAACATTTGACAATTCACTGATTTAGAGAGCTCTACACAGCATAAAATAATATGTCTGAAGTTAAGATAATTGTGCAAATGTACCCTTTTTGCTGCACACTTTCTGTTCCCTTCTCCAACAAACCTAAGCACTTAAATATTGTGCTGCACAAAAGATCCATAGTGACACTGATTTTCTTCAGCATTGTTCAAACCCCATTGACCTTAATTTTAATCTGGGATTGTCTTTTGTTATATGTTTATAATGTTTATTTGTTTTCATTTGAGACAGTTTAAGTAAAAGAAACTCAAATGTATTTAGATTTCTTTGCCATTAAAATGTAAAATCTTACGTATGATAATGTAATTCAAAACTATGTTGTCACATAAAAACCATGTTCTAACCCATAGCCCAAACGCTTCACAGGATATGACACCACAATCCCCATAAATATTTGCATACACTGGGCCCGATTCATGGAGCTGTGCGCAGAACTCCTGCAGGGGCCACGCACCGAGCAGGAGTCTGTGCTGGTCCGTGTGCAGAATGAAAAATGCATGCCCTGTGTATTCATGGAATTTACTGCACAAATTAACCGTAATCGTAAGTCGCAGCCAGAATGCCCCTGACACATCCACACACAAAGCATAAACAGCCAGAACAGTTACCTTTGCACGCTCCCCCAGGTGCAAATACACACATCATTCAGACAGTGCATGGTGTCCCCCTCAAACCGGCCTGCATAACTCCCCCGTAACTATAACGGCACCCAGACAACATGCGTACAAAAAAATCGTAACTCAGTAATTACTTGGGAAATCTGCGTGCAAACCCCAGTAAACCATCCTGCACACCGCTAAATTGCATACGCGCACCCTTAAGTTAGATTGGAACGCCAGTTGATTACACACACCCCGGAATCCGACATGCAACCCCACCTCCGCACTGCTAATCCTGCGCGCAAGTTTACTTACGTATGAAGGACTTGTGTGGCCATTTCCTGGATGAGAGGTTGGGTGATCGATTCCATGAATAGGTCTTGCACTGTGCAGTTGTGGGCATATGAGGGACTTCCTGCAGGCAGTCCCATGGAATGGCCATTTTTGAGCAAATTCTTCCTCATTTTTGGTTTTCCGCCCCCTTCCCAGCCCTTTGCTTGTGCCACACCCAAGCTCCGCGTGGAGTCTCATGCAAGGCCTTTGACAGCTAGCAGAGACGTGCCAGCCTGCGCGAACTCCATGCAAGTCCAGGAAAAGTCCTGTACTTACGATTCCATGAATCGACGAGTGAGGATTTGCGCACAGAATGGCACACAAGTACCCTATTTTCCACGCAAATAATTCCTTGAATCGGGCCCACTACCTTGTAACTGTAAAGCCTCCTGTCCATACCTGAATAACCTACAGTATATAAATGTATGTTCCACTCTGAGAAACATTCAAATGTCCCTATGCTATTCTCAGTAAAAAGTGGTTTCAACAGTTAAGGAAATTAAACCTTTCCTTTTCCAGGCCAGAGTCGTAATGAAGATATTTCTTTTGTGTGCTATTATAACATTTTGATATATGTTGTATACATGTCTAGATTTGATGGTGTTGCCTTTGTTTTTACTTTGCATCCTTTTCGTTTTATCTTTTATTTTTTTCATTTTTCTCTGTTATTTGCCACGTGCCTCATCAGCTCCCGCTGTGCGAAGCCTAAAGCATTGAACATTTCCCAACAAGGAGAGCTTAGTGCTGTTTAAAGCCTTCTGGGTCAACATCATGTTTGGGACTTATATGGAGCCCTGGGTACAGGTTGGCCAACCTTTCACCCCACCTCTGACCACCTGATGCGTATGCAGGGGATGGACCAGAGGGATCACATGACTCTATTCTGTAGCCCTTTCTTTGAGTGAGTTCTGACCTTACTGAAGAAGAGTGGGCAGGAGAAGTCTTTCCGTTGATGCTGATCTTCTTGCAATGCGCATTGTTTCTCGTACCTGAGGCGAAATCTTGAGACCTGCACAGTTCATAGTCTTCCCCGTGGTGTTTAAAGCAAAAACATGTTCCAATGTGATGATCTCTCTTTAGACTAAAGCAAACCTTCCGTTTTTGAATCATAGCAAACATGTGGCATATTGTGATTTAATGTGCGGCAGTCAGTATTAGAATGATACATAGTCATATATTGCGAAGGAGAAATGCCTTTAGGTGTTGACAGTTGCAGGGAACAAGAAGCTGCACACTTCCCTCCTGAAATTTGACAAAGGCTTCGATTTTAGGAACGGGTGCATGAATGTTAATATCGCAATAATACATTTGTCATACTTTTCCAAATGAGGTGCAAGTCAAGCGGATGGATTGTGTGAATGCAAGGGAGAATTGTGTGCTGTAATGGTCAGTTTTACAGGACAAAATAGATTCACTGCGGAGCATAAAATGAAGCCAGCTTCTGTTTTCATCTTCCGATTGTCACCTCGAGACCCTATCCTTGTTTAGAAGCAATGGTCCCTTTTTTAGAAAGGTTTCCTAGATTCAAAGACCAGAAACAATAGTTAAAACATCCATGAAAAGAATGTTTTTAGACAAGGGGGACCCAGTTAAATGGGTTCAAGATAAGTGGCAGATTGAGCTAAAGGCTGATGTGTTGATCCTACTGTGTGGATTCTACTCATGTAGATGTTCAAGAATGTGATGCATATGATATGTAATACACATACATAAGAACACTCAGACTATGTGTGGAGCATGACAACATATAAGGTCATGTTACAGAGATGTACCTTGAGAGTCTTGTAACGGTTTATTGAGAAGCCACCCTCAACACAGGGAGTTCCTTCCTTCTCCATGCACGTGGTTATGCAACAAACTGTTTAACAGGTTCTTTGTTTAGCCCTATCTCAGACACATATCATGCCCCTTGGGCGTTCTACCCTGACCTAACAATGAGCCAAGAACAAGGCCAGTGTACAGGGAGTATGTTGGTATTTATTTAATTTAAAAGTAATAGAAATTATCATGAAAATGTCAAACCACTGTATCCGTGGTACAACACAAACAACTTCTCTCAGCATAAATAAATCACAAAAGTGAGTTAAAAATAACACAATCAAACATCTTCACTTTCTGCAAATTGCACTTCACAAAATAATTGCACTGATCAATAACAAAGGCACTTATGTAAAGTTGTGCAATTTTGATTTTCCTGCAGGCTTAAAAGGGTGGCAGTAGGATTTCAAGATTGGTAAAAATACATATGGAAATAAAGATTTCGGCCACACTTTTGGTTTAAAATAAACACAAATATATTTTGTGGTTTCATTTTCAAACCCCCCTTACTTTGCTCTATGTCGGGAAGTCAGAGAGAACAATTGGAATGATTTGGGGAATTTGGGATTTTGGGATTTCAGACCCACCTTACTGAAAGGCCTGTATTGGGGAAGCTGGATAAAAAGGTTGCACTGATTTAAGAACAAAGACACCCTCTTCCTTAAAAAAGTTGGGGTCATCTGGACAACAAGAATTACCCAATTCAATTGTGTTTAAATAGGCTATGGATCTACACAGTTTTGTCTCTCCACCCACTACAAAGTGAAAGGATTCAAGGCAAGCAGATTCCCCCTTTTGGTTTCCAAGAGCTCAGTTTTACTCACATAGCAAGCCTCTGTTTAAGGTTCCTTGTGTCTGTCTGTTCCTCTCAGTGTGTCTCCCTTTTCAGTGTATCCCCTGTCCTAGTGCAGGCCCCCTTATATAGCAGCAATGACAACACCAATTGTACTATATTGGGGAAGTACCCTGCAATAATTCCTGCCACTAGGATTGGGCAGTTACCCTTCTCTCGCCTCCCAAACCTAGCCTCCAAGCCAGGATTGGTTTAGGGGTCTGTAGCAACATATGGCTATTCCCATTTGTAAATGCCCTTTTGTTCTCCTTTCAACTTTTTGGCAAAACTATTTATGTTTCACAACTTCATAATTTTACTAGAAACTGCCATACTGAACATATTTTTAGTTTCAGCTACTCATGGGGAATTAGATAAGTCAACCACTAAATCTGTAACATGTAGCACAGTCATGTGGCACCTTTCTGCCATTTCCATAAAAAGCACAACAGTTATGAATATGTAAGTTATAAAGCATATCCCAAATTACATTTTCCACCCGCTCACCAACTCTCACATTTCGAACCAGCCAGAAACACATCTCAGATAGCCAGTACAGTTTGATGAGTCACATGTGGATGCATTTTATATCCCTAAAATTGCATGGAAGTTACAAAAAATATGATAGATAGATGATGGCTGAGAAAAAGGCCTAAATGATAACAGTCCTTTTAACTTAATTGTGAATCTTAATGTGGGACAAATTGCCCTGACTCCTGCCTTCTGGCCATTTGTTTTCAGTGGGTCAGCCTGTGCCTTTATCAGTCTCCTTTGTGTCAGAAGCTTGCTCTTTGAAGTGGTTACCCCCATTTTCACACATATTAGTCATACTCCAGACAAGCACTATCGTTTCTTGAAGCCAATGCTTTCAGAGCCAGCAGGTCTGGAGAACACTGAATTTCAATGCCTTTAGGAGGAACTTTTATTGCATTGGGTCATTAGATGGGAGATGTGATGTCCAGGCTGAGAGTGGGAGTTTTCTGTGTGAAGTGTTTCCCACAGCCAGCAAAAGGGATTGCCTTGGGCTGACATTTTCAATGAAGACAAAGTGGCTCTTCAAATGTCACTGGAGTTTTGTAGGTGAAACATAATATACATTGCTTTCGGTCAAAGGGAATTCATGATCTTTTGTAAAAGCTATGCATTTTGAAGGTGCTCCAGGATTTTGTAGCATGAAATGGCATATTTTGCAGCATGAAATGGCATATTATGCGGCACAAACCTTTATTTATTACGGCACATTGTTTATTGACTAGAGGCTGTAAGATTTGCACATTTCAGGGAAGAAGAAGTGTGTAAGGCTACAAGAGAGCCAGGGTGTCATTATTTGTGCCTTTTGTATCAATGTAATAGGAAGTCTCCCAGATGTCTATGGCTTGGCAGAACAGTGTTTGTTTTGGCCATGTGTTTGGTTTAATGTGCATGACTATCATTATGAACTGTATTGCTCATTATCAGTTGTAATGCTAAAACTATTACCCTTCAATGTTCTCTAATCCACCAAACAACCACACACCTCTCTCAACAACACACCACACATGTCTCACCAATCCCCCAACACAGCTTGCATTCCAAAACCTCTCACTTTCAGTCATACACATACTCACATGCTCTGTCACACTGCCAAGACACAATTTTCACTCCCCACTCCCTGCCACCCTCCAAAATAGGCTCCCAACTCATACCTTACTCTCCCAATGTCTCCCCAGTATACAGAACTTCATTCTTTCCTGCTACTTCTGCATATTGTATCTTTTCTTCCATTCTATCTCACTCTTCCCTGATCCTTTCTCCCAATCTGCAGCTCACTGCATCTTTCCAGCCAACTGCTCCCTCTCTGCTTTCTCACTCACAGCCCCCCCTGAGCCCAAGCTCCCTCTACTTTCTCTACCTAGCTCCCTCTCTGTTTTCTGGCCCGCCAATGCCTCTCTGATTTCTGGCCCACCCTCCCACTACTTCCCCTCTCTGCTCTTGCCCACTGCTTCTCCCTCTGACCCACTGCTCTCCCTCTGCTTTCTTGCCTATCACTCAACATCTCACATATCAAACCCCTCTTTCTCTCCTTTCCCTCTCATATTGTGCACTTTTTTATGTAGATGGTGTGCCAAATCCTCAAATAAAGGGTCATCTAGAATTAGAGCAGAAATATGCATTTTTTTTAGAAAAGTCGATTATTGGAATTAGCAGGTCACCATATTCTCAAAGGTGACCTGTGCATTTCCATGGTTTGAGTTGTAGCACAAAAGGTGTGCTGGCCAGCCACCTTAAATACTTTCCTGTCAGAAACACTCTCCTGACAGTGTTCTACAGGTTCCCAGCATATTTTGACAGGACAAGCCAATAAAGGGCATGGCACTGTTGAATGTGACCCATAAAATTAATGTATGCCTCGCTTGAGGAGTGTGGAGATGAGTGTGTTACCTGTGCAGATTGCCGGAGAGTCTGCTTTCCATTTCCTTTGTTTTTTGATCCAGAGTCACTCTTCAAAATCCATAGTCCAATGCGGAGCATGTTGCAGAGTGTGGAGAGGAGTGTGTTACTTGTGTTTGCTGTGCTTTGTTGTGCTGCGAACGCTGCAACTCAAAAGCAGTGGGAAAGTGTGAGGAGCGACAAGGAGGATTAGGTGAACTCAACTACCACACTTATCAAAAGCCGTAAGTAGTTTCAGAATTGCACTGATAAAAGTGAACCCGGAGGTCCTTTTAAGACGTGGTAAAAGTATCTGAGATGGATGGGGATGCAGATCTTACTCATACATCAATAATCAAACCGACTAAGGAAGTTTGACAAAAACACAACTGTTCTATTTGCAAGTGTCTAAAACAGGGAGTACAGCGGGCATCAATGGATGCCGCAAAGTATTTACTCTCAAGAGTTCATCGAAGCATTAAATGAAAAGAACACAACTTTATACTAAAAAATTGTCATAAGTGATGTCATACTACGTGGCAGAATAAGAAAGCCTACAAGGGCATGTGATAGGTTTAAAGGGAACATCTAAGTATAATTTCTATAAGAGTGGGGATCGTGATTGGGCCTCTATGGTCAGGTGGACAACTAAGCCAATCCCAAGTGCAAGTCATTTCCGGTATCATGAAAATACACAACATTCTTTTGGCTTCTCAACCTATAGAACTCTTTGCTACGTGGCCCTCTACAATAGGTTGGCACACTAGTAGCCTTCAGGAATATTCCACTCGCTAGCAGCATGCAAATTGGTACCCCAGGTGGTGGGGTTTGGACTGGTCGTGCCTCCCCACCCAATTATCCCAACATCCATCATCACTCCTGCTGTCTGCCAGTCAATTAGTCTTTGAACTCGGCCTTGTGAAGGCTCACTGTGACTGAGAATAAAAGGGAGTGAAGGCATGGCCTTATCTTCTTGTCTCGGTGTAGCTCGCCCTAAAGTCTATTTTCATCTGACCGTGTGACTCGAGACCACATTTTGAGCACCTTTGTTGCATTTAATACTATTAAATGAAGAAAACCTGGCACTTCTAGTGTTTTTCCATTACACCTCAAACAGGAGCTCGGCTCGCTTATCACGGTTATTGTACCTTCTCAAGTAGATAACCAGGCTCTTGGTGGCCCGAATCTTGACACCGGGCCAGGCAAGCCTTCTCGAATCTTCCTTCACCATCAGCTATTCTATTCTGCTGCACCACACTTCGAGCCCTTTCATTTACGGGGTCCAAGTTTGCTAAAATTCATTGTGGAACATCCAGATTATATACACACACACATATATATATATCTATATATTTCAAAGAAGAAGAAGTTATCGCACTTCTTCCAGAGTGAGATGGCACTCGTCAAGTTACAGCCATATGCCAATTCGTAGAATTCCTTCAGGTCTGCCCATCACACAACAACATATGTATTTCTTATATCCAGTTTTATTTAGGCATCGGTAAAAACAGATTTGCCTATATATAGGCGGCACCACCTGCAGTCTACTCACTATGCATAGCCAGCCTTATGATTACTTCATCTACTTGCATTACTGCATCTGTACATTTGTGAAATGTCTTTGCATTTTCTTCAGTGCTTCTCTGCATGTGCAATCTTCATTTGGCTCCCGAAAGGTTGCTTAATTCGCTATTTCACCATCAGATTCTATAAGGTCTATATTCTTTCTTCATTGGCATCTCTTCTGGGTGTGTCATTTCTGCTTCATGTGACATCACCATTCTTCTCTTTTATTCATCTTCATACTTCTTCTGAAACTTCCTTCAGAAGACCGTCATTTCTTCACGGATACATATAGGGTTTTCTCAATGGATACTTTGTTTCAAGGAGTCTTGGCAGTATAGGTACCATTATTGGTTTTGTGCTTGTCGAAACCTTCGCCTGCCAGCATATAGGCAGATTGGGTGCAGGACGTCTGGTAGAGGTACTTGGCTCCTCCTCTACGCTCCCCACTCTGGGTGATTTATCCACCACTCTCCCATCAGTCTTCACATCTTGACATCCTTTTCTGAAGAAGTGCTTCTTTGGAGTCCATATATGTATTACTCCTTTCAGGCATCCTGCTAACTTCACATGCTCATCAACACTCCAGTTCATAAGACTACATTGTCCATTTGGGTTGCAGTAGATCCATCTTCCCACATACTTCTTGTGGTTTCTCAGATACAGGAACTTTGTTCCCTCAGCTGCATGAATACTGGCCTTTACATAGTCTCTGATTTCTTTATCTGTCAGTTCTTTGTGTCCAAACCCTGACTCGACATCAATCATAATCTTAATTCCTGTTGCTTTCTTTGCTATCTTCTTGCACTGTGTGATTATTATTCTGATCACACAGAATCCATACATGATCAGCACCAACAGGACTCCAAGAAACTTGAAGATATTCGTCATCCACTGTAGAACCCATGAGAAGATTGATGCAAACCAGCTGTCCTCAGCAATGTCTTCCACTTCATCTTCCATCTTGACATGTAAGTTTGTGAGCATTGTTATGGCCTCTGTCAAGGTCCCATTCTCTTCATCGTGAGAAGGTATGAATGTGCAACATGATTCTCCAAATTTGGCCCAAACACCACCATCCATATCAAAGATATATCTATTCTGAAGAGTAATTCCTCTTATGGCTCTCAGCTCTTCCTTGATAGCATCGGATCCCTTTATTGTGGTGTTGATCGTCTGCTGGAGCTCCCATCTGGTAATCTGTAACCATATGGCATTTGCCATCATCCGTATCCCTGACATGAAGATTGTCGTGAATATTGCTGAAGTCTGACTGAACAACCTCTGTTCATACAGAATGTCATTGAAAGCTTCTATTGATTTAGTTAAAAAGTAGTTCTCCCTTCTTGTTTGATGGAGGAATCCAACTGGCCTCCTCCTTCTCAGGTGAGCATCTGCTTTTGTAAATTCTCCAATGTTCAGGTCACTCTTCGGTATCACTAATGCTAGAACATGAACAATCACTATAGAACATAGTCCTCCCCAGTCTCTGGGCAGTTTCATGTATACTCTGCTTCCATGGACCCAGTAGTGGTCCATTATCACTACTGTTCCATCCTTCATTCCTGGCACATCGAAGATTCAACTGCACTGTTGCTTCTCTCCAACTTTTCTTGTGCCATTGTTTCTGAAGCATTGATCTGCACTAGCCAGAGGTACTATCTGCAACGGGCCTCCTTTTTCTTCGACCCATGTCAGCAATTTTGCAAGCTTCGGCCATAGAGGTTTTCATCCTTTTTCCACATATATCTATAACTGGTTTGTGATGTCCTGTTACTGCCACAGCTCTGCATACGACTATGCCTTCTACCCAGCCATTTGGAGAAAGTACTGTTCCCCAGATAGCCATCTGTCCTTTCTCATTGCATCTTCGTATTTCTTAATCAATTTTCCCTTGGCAATTGAGCTTCTTATTTATCTCCCATCTGATTCCTGCTCCCTTCATTCCAGGTTGCTTGTATTTTATCACATGATCTCTGGTGTTTGCTCTTGCTCTTGTCTTTAAATCTTGAACATAATCATCTTCTTCTTGAGCTGACCATTCCGTCACCCATACCAAGGATGCTGTTCGACTCTGGAATTGACCTCTTGTATGGCAGAGTGCAAGTTGAGTCAGGCAATGAGTTGTCTGGATGTCTATTTCTATAGCTATGAATATCTTGGACTTCCCCATCACATAAGGTAGGAGAGCACATACATAACAATCCTCCTCACAGGTACTCGTTCCTACCTCTTTCATGTGTTGATACCACATGTTGTTCCCCAAATGTGCTGTACTGTCTAGATAATTATTTAACTCATAATCATCTTCCCTTCCACCTCTCTTAGGTTTCTTTTATGCAAGGAGAATGTGTGCATAATGCTCATGGAGTATATCAGTCATCATCCTTCCTACAGGTAGAATCATAAGAATACTTGTCAGAGAAATGGGTGACCTTACATGTGTCACTGGTGTAGGGATAATCACATATGGCCTTGGTCTCTTTGCAACATATTACTCTGCTTAGGTCACTGGTGTGGGAAGAATGAAGGGGACTCCTACCTTTCTGGGAGTAACAATGTAAGTAGTGTGGATTAGCAAAAACAGAAAAAACAATAATAGATGCCGTGCACACATATATTACACACCAGTACATGAGACCCCACCACTGGTGTCTCTTCACACGTCATTGTGTCTGTTCACTTTGTGGGACAGCATTATATTCAACGGTCCACAGTGTGCCTGTGTACTACTTTTAAAAAAGAAAAAACATTTTTTAATCAGGCATCCTTGTTAGATGCTCAGGTAGCTGCTGTTTTCTCAGTTATCACTGCAAGCAATCTTCTAATCGCAGGGCCATTCTTAGGATCCTGCACAAAAGTATGTATGTCAGTGCTACACCCAACAAGAGCAGGTTAAGCTTGGATTATAAAAACAAAAACAGCAAGAAGAAGATAGGACCATGAATATAACCAAAAAGAAATTCTGTTAAGAATGAATTGGGGAACTGCTCCCTTTTCAGTCATCAAATATGAAATCAAGATCTGGCATTTTGGTGAACCAGCACTTTCTAAAGTTCAATTAAAGCAATTCACGTGGCCCAAGGAAGTTGATTTTTGTATTCCTGCTAAAATATCTATAAAGAGTGTCCGAGGAGAGCCACAGTCCAAATGCACACTTGCATTTATTTAATCAGCAATCTTAGCCACCTTCTTCCTCATCATCGTTCAAGTCTGCACGTGTTGAACTGCTTCTTGCCTTGCTTCCAAATCAATTGTTGGGGGTGTATTGGTCGCACCAGCATACAGCTTTATGTCACTCAATTAAATCCAGGTTCACCTTTCTTGGACTTTTATTGCTGAGGGAGTGACATTCTCGACAATGTATGGTCAACTAAAACAGGGCTCGTACCACTTCCTTGTGAAGTTATGTATTAAAACAGGGTCGCCAACAAATAACTTGGGTACAGATAGTAGTTTTGACACATCCGGTAGCTGAATGCTGTTCTTCTATGTCCTGAGACTGACACCCCTTATGCTTGAGTTGATCTGAAATGACAGAGATACTAAAGGTCATACATGTCAAATACGCACGTAGCTAATTTCCTAACAATTCTGCAGTTGTCTAGGCATCACTTCTACTCCCGGGTGGAGGTGACAGGGGTGTTCTCATTCACCTTCCTGTTACTAACTCATGGGTGTCAGGTGGTGGTCCGACCCTGGCTGATTCCTTAATGGATATAATGCAAGAGGCAGGCAGTACAGCCATCCCCTCTTCAATGTCAATTTGAGTTTAGCAATTCTTTCTTTGAGAAGACTGTTGAGTCGCTCACATACACCGTTCGCTTGCGGGTGATAGCAGAAGAAAATGTGTATTTTATACTGTGCAGTAGGCTAATCTGTTTGAATACTTCACTAACAAAATGGGGCCCATTGTCAGATCTCAGCACCTCACATACACCCCATCTAGGAAAGACTTCTCAGACTAAAACCTTTAGCAGCAGAGGTGGCATCAGGGGGTGTACATGGACCAGCTTCATTCCATCTTCAAAAGGGGCACACCACCACTATCATATACCTATATCCACTACATACTTGCAGCATATCGACATAGTCAATATGCAAATGCTGAAAAAGGACCGTGCAGTCAAGGAATCACTCCTCTGATTGTTTGCAGTGTGTGCCCAGCAGTAAACATTTGACATATGATACAAATGTACTACATAAAAGGCAACATGTTCTAAAAGGTTCGGTAAGAACCAGTCCTCCGCAATAGGTGCTACAGGGCTTTCCCTAGTTACATGTGCAGAGTAGTTCAGATGTTCTTAATAAGGATACAGGCATCACCGGTTCACCAGTGCTGTCCTGTTGCGACAATGCTTCATAGGGGGATAAAGAACAGCTTCTCCGTTTCCACAATTCTTGATATTCCTGTGGAGCACTGCCTTGATCTTCCATCAACTATGTTCTAGACAAATGATTAAACCCTTCATTTACAATCATAATCATGACCACTTTTTCTTTTACATCTGGAGTATCAAAACTAAAAATATCTGCAGAATATGCAACCCTTTTGGTCTCTTCGCCTGTGGCTTCGTTCCCACGTGAATAAAATCAGTTCTCTTAGTATGTGCTGCACATTTAACTATTGCAATGGGGAGTTGTAGTGCTTAATAAACCTGTCCAATAATGCTGTATGTGCCATCCACTCGGAGGTAGCCCCTCCTTTTCCTACATGCTAGCCCTGCTACATGCGAGCCCTGCGTGCACGGTTGACGTCACATAGGCAGAGGCACGGTTGACGTCACATAGGCAGAGTCACTGTACAACATCACTTCCTGCCCTGCGTGTTTCTCGAGCGTGACAATAAGTGCCACCAATTCTGCAGCTTCTGCAGAAAAGTGAGACATAGTCTTGCACTTGCTACCATGTCAAATTCCCCATTAGCTCTGTGCCTTACCAGAGCTGAACCTGAATGCCGTTACCTATCAGTTTGAGAAATTTTTGAAGACGCGTCAACAAAGAGAACCCCTCACCACCTGTTAGAGGATCCTCCTTTACCCTTGGGATCTCGTCATAGAACTCGTCGTCATTGGAGCATTCATGCACTTGCTCATCTTCTGTCACAGGTTCGGCTACAAACGTGGAAGGGTTTACTATTTTACACCTGACAACTTTGATTGCTGGATTTTATATAACCACCTCATATGCAAGAGCTCTCTGAGATGTCAGTGTACCCCTAGGTTTCTCCAAAACAGCAAACAAAGCATGCTCAACAAATAAGTAATGGAACACCCCATCACAATGTTGTAGAGTTCTCAATGGTGGATGTGGCTGCTGCCAGCAATTTATCACAAGGAAAGTGGCCTCTCATAACTGGATCTGGAATCCCACTAGAATATGCCAGAGCTTTGGACCATAGTGTAGTCCTATGTGTAAGCACAGCTGTCATAACTGTTCCATTTGTTTGCAAATACATGAAGAATTCCTCAGAATAATTGGGAATTCCTAAAACTGGAGCTTTACACATTGTTTTTTCAATTCTTCAATCCGTCCCTCCATTTCCTCAGTCCATTCTATGTATTCCTTGTTCACTTGGGCTTTCTTTAAAGCTTGCAAAAGAGGTATCATGTATGAACTATAATCAAATAACATAATTGCACAATCCCAGAAACTGCTGCATTTGATTTACCATGTGCGGTTTTGGTGTTTTCATAATCACCTCAGCTCTTTCAGGTGTGACTTTCTTTCCCTCATGCGAGATTAACTGGCCTATGTACAACACCTCCTTCTGACAATGTTTACAATTTCTCCTTGTCTACTTGTCTACTTTATATCCTTTGTCTGCTAGAATAGTAATTCACTGAATGTAATCTCGCCTGCACTCTTCTTCTGTTGTGCTACAAACTAATATGTCATCTACGTATTGCAGCACAACACTATTTTCCAATTTAATATTACCTAGGTCCATCTGCAGGACCCTATTAAAGATCAAAATACCCTTGGGGCAAACAAGTGCTCTTTAGCTTAGTCTGATGAAACATAAATGACGTAAGGTCTTGGGAGTCCTTATGCCACAGGCCTTATGCCACAGGATTGAGAAAAACATATTTTTCAAGTCATTCACCGTGGCTCGACATCAAATTGTTGCAGGATTCGGAACTAAAGGACACTCTGCCTCTACAATCTGGTTAATTGGCCTCATGTCCTGAATTGATCTCCATGACCCCTCCTTTTGATTTCTTCACAGGATACACAGCAGTATTACACAGTGACTCTGATATCACCAAGATACGCTGTTCCATCATGTCTGATATAGTATTGAAAATACCCTCATCCAGCTCTCGAGATATCGGATACTGTCATACTCGAGGTAAAATTGCTCCTGGTTTCAGCTTAATCTTAACTTCTCCCACCCCCCTCAAAAGCCCTACGTTATAGGAGCCTGTAGTCCATAAAGAGGTTAACACCTTTTCCATGCCCTCATCAACAAATGCTGGGCACTGCTGCAGTATCACCATTCACTGTAGGTTATCCCTTCTCTCTATTCGGATCCAAGATGTAATACTCACCTCAAATACTACTTCATCATCTGATGGATCATCTTTAAACATATCTTCGTCTGTGACGTCAGTCAATCTATATCCTTCCCCAATGGCAATTACCGTTCTCCATGGCCTGCCCTTGTCATCAGTTACTTCGAGCATGGCCAATTCCTCAAGTACTATGGCTGCCTCTAGGGGAATAGTCTGTCCTCTGTCTTCGTCCATAGGTATCTGTGGCCTGAACAAGAACTCAACAGGTATTCTCATAATCTTTCCCACTATGCCGGGTAGCTATGTCAACAAAATGCATACCCCATAAAGAAAGACTTCTGCTCTAATGGCATTCCACACAGAGCTATTTGCCCTGTAAATGCCATTATACATTTGCCCACATTTAGATAATGTATTCCTGCAGTGGAACACACAATGCCTTCATCAGTAAAGGAAATCATCATATTTAACTTTGTCATTAAATCTCGGACCACAATATTTACCAGAATCTGTCTTGAATAAAATAATGGTACAGACATGTCACAGTCTACTATAGAGACTAGTAATTAATTAATAAAATTAATAAAAGGAACTCTGCTTGTAGCTCCAGAGAAGCCCTGGGCATTCATGGCATTTCCCAATAAAGGATAATTTCCCCCTCATATACATGAGCAAGTTGCCCCAGTATCTACTAAAAAAGAAAAAGATTTGCCTCTGATGGTAACATCAACCCTTGGTTCCTTTTGGGAGTTCAGTGTCACTGATACTACTGAGCACATCAAGTCAGCCTGTGAGCTGTCCTATTGTAGGTAAATGCTTATTCCCATACCTGTAAAAGGACTTCCTTCCACGACAGTGACACCCCCTACTCTAGGAGGTCAATAACGGTACTGTGTTTGCACTCTGTTGTATATGCATGGGTGCATGCTGTGACTGCCCTTGTGGCGGATTCAATGGTACTCGCTGTGTTTAAAAAGTATGTTGCATTTGGGGCGCTTGTGCTTGATACACTGACTGACCTTGGGCAAACCCATCCATATTTTGTAAGCAATACGCTGGAGGATAAACTGTCCCCCCTCTTGAGAATTGCCCATTCTGTACATACCCTTGGCTCCCACATGTTCGAGTGATAACGAAACGAGCTGGGGGTAGATCTCTGTCTTCGGCTGGGGCCTCCCTCTGGAACAGCCTCCTTGCCACTCTAAAACTTGAGGAGAACCATCTCCGGTTCCGGAAGCACCTCAAGACCTTCCTCTTTTCTTCTGCCTTCGCTCCCCCTCTCCCCTGCTGATCTGTTCTCCCTTGGCACCATGCACCTGGCCACCCTCTGTCTTTTGGGCCAGGTACCTGCTCATCCTGCCACCCTCCCGCACTGCCTCCGGGCCACCCCTTGCACTGGGGTCTGTATCTGTACCCATACAGCCCCCCCTTTTTCTTCCTGCACTTATCAGACCTACCCTGTCTGCTGCCTTAAACCTAGCACTTGCAAATTGCTGGCTGCATTACCACTGTTTGTTGCCTTTATTATTTATTTATTGTTATTTATCTGTTTCTCCTCTGCTTGGCACTTTCCACCTCTCCCCCCTTCCATGCACTTTTCCCCTCCCCCTCTCCCATGCACTTGCGCATTCTCAATGTCACTGGGCCTAGTAAGATCGATGTTTTGTTCTCCCCTGTTCCCCTCCCTTGCCTTGTCACGCTCTGAAACACTTGTGTACGAGGACGATAGAAATAAAATATCAATCAATATGCCCTGTCATGCCACATGTCCAACATATAGGAGGGCCTCTTCTAACTAGCCCAACTTGATTAAAACATCCTTGCACATTTTGGTTATCATTCTGTACATTGTGAAACCCGCCTTCGTTCATTTGAAACCCACCATGATTATTCTAAGAACCACCTCTTCCTCTGAAACTCATTCCTATGCCTTGTGGCATAAACCCATTCCCTCCTTGATCTGATGGTTGTTGATTATTCACCTGTGATGTACCTACTGCTTGCTGCGTTCCCAGCCCCTCTCCACTTTCAGTATCGCCCCTACTATGGCATACTTTGACTATTTCTTCTGAACTAAGCTTCCACAAGTTTTCTAGCATCCTCCTTCTTCTTATTTTTCTCTTGCAACAATCGGCAATGATGCGTGATAGTTAACCGTATCTCTGCCCATGACTTTGCTTATATTCCCACTAACTTGTGAGCTGTCTTTGTATCTGCTCTGGTAATACCTGACACAATATGTGGTAATATACTGCCACGGATTTCCCCCACTGCTCACTCATTTCCAAAGTCCACCTTTCCTGAATACTTTGAATATAAGCAAGCAGATCTTCATCATCTTTCATTTTACTTGCCATTATTGCACCCATATCTGATGTATCAGTATACTGTACCCTGAGTGTTCTCCAAACATCTGCTCTGCAATGATTAAATGGCACTCCGTCATGAGCTGTGTTCTGTGCCATGACACATGAGTAACCTGCTCTTGTCCAAATGTCATCAGCCCTTTCCCCAAGGATGGCTGCTAGGAGACCCTTAATGTCACCTATAGCTAGAGTATTTCCTCCTGTCATCCTTACTAGCTCATACATCCATTTTCCCACACCCACCATTGAACTAAGGAGTTTGCATCTTAAATGATCCTAGCCATTTGGGGCCTGGAGATATACTGCGGTCTGGCTCCTCCTTTTTCCAGTGAGGGGAACTGTGTATATCCAAATCTGCAATCGGCTCCAATCATCTGCCTATCCATTGTGGGGACAATGGTTCCTAATGCCTTCTACCTGGCAAGGACCTCAACCTGTTCACATATGCTGGTGATTCCCCCCCTAACTATGCAATCATTCTTTTTGTCGCTCTGGGTATGCCATAGGGTCTGGCGTACTAGTTTTATGTTGCTCTAGATCCAACCATCTCACTTCCTTGTCTGTCTGCAAACATCACTCAGGACTGCATACATCCCCCTCTTCCCCACGGAAGGTTTCTCTGTCTTCTTCAGACATATCTAGTCCCCAACTAGTATGACTGTCATCTATTCCATCCCTATTTAAGGTCAGCCTGTCTAAAGACAAGGCTCTGTGCTTGAGACTGAACAGGTTTCCTTCCTTGCCTTGTTACTCGGCAACTATAGATCGATCTACTTTTCCTCTACTTCCCGATTCATCTTTTGCTCTTATCTCCAGATAAGCTTTATCAATCCTATCTCCGATGCTTCCTATGTCAAAATTCCTATCTAGGTTTACCCTAGATGGTCCTGGCATTGCTCCCTGCAACGGGAGAAAATCTGCTATGTCGCCCCATGATATTACTGGACTCGGTTCCATCAGCTCTTTCTCAATGCAATCAATATTGTATTCCCATTGTCTCCGTTTTTGCTCCATTTCTTCATCTAATTCCCTTTGCTTCTTTGCTTCCCATCTAACCCGTTTCTCCTCTTGTCTTGTCTCTTCCCTTCTTTTGTTTGCTCTACACACTTCCTCTTCCCTTCGTCTTTGCATTCTTTTATCCTGTAATTTCTGAGCTTCATTCTCTTCTCTCTTCTTTTCTAGCCTTCTTGTTCTTCGATTGCTCTGCCTGTTATCATACTTCCTTTGTTCCTCTGACCATTCTTCCTTTCTTAGCTGCTCCTCCTGATACATCTGCTCTAGTCTTTGTCTATTCTTCCTATTATACTCATCTTCTTTCAATTGTTTCTCTTGTTCCATGTCTTTCCTATCCTGTTCATCTTGATCTTCCCCTTACTTTACTTCCTCGATACTTTTTCCATCGAGTTTGAGCAATATCTGTCCACCCATCCATTTGTTCTGTACAAGCGTAACCAGGTCAGCCCTATCCTTTTCTCCTTTCAATCTCTTAATCTCTTTTTCTATATCTAGGGTCACATTAGGTTGTTCACTTTTGTCCTCTTTGTCTTGTAAGACCTTAAAGGTCTCCTCTTTTCCTTTAGCCTTTTCTGAATTTTCGTCACTGCTGTAATCAGGCAGTTCATGTATTGGATTACTGTATCCTGTCACCGCCTTTAATTCCCTTAATGAATACAATCCTTCATCTTTTGCACTATTGCCATCTACTTTGGACGAGGTAAGGGGAGCAGAAGCCCCAGCACCTTCCTCCCTACACTGATTAAGCATCCAGACCTCAGGAGACAAATCTTCCCATTCCTCCTGCTACATTTTCCAGAGCTCTAAACTAGCTAGCCTTTTCTCCAATTTCTTTCCTGTGTATGCAGTGTGCAAGTATGTGGTCATGAGCAAAACCACTGCCTGCAGCACCATTTGCGTATGCGCTCCAGATAGTGGAGGCATTCGTACTGAGATGTTAATGCAAAAAGGGCATTCAACCACAAGATAAGACTTACAGGTAGTACACACATTAGAGCAACTTGGGAATTGCATGTGGGATTACAGGTAGGATATGTCCTGCAAGCAGCATGCCTACCCTGCGCATATGTCCAGGGCGTACTATGTCTGCCCTGAAGATAGTGTGGTTAGTCACTAGCAGAAAGCCAAATGCATACCCCTTCATGCCCAGGCATACTACATTTGCAAACACTATGGACATTGCAGGTAGTGACATTAGACCTTGTGAATGAACGGAGGCTGAAGGCCATTCTCCAGGTGAACTAGCACTGCCCGCACTACCTGCTCATTATGTGCTACTGGTAGATAGTCCACCCATACAACATACCGTGCAAGTAGTCCAAGCACTAGAACAGATTATTTTCTCCAGATGTGCACACAAGGCAAGGCAAATAAGGAGTACAGGGTAGTGATAGTGTGAAAGTTCTTCCGATATTTGACTCATCCACACGTCCCACAGGTACTGCAAGCAGTGGTAGTGTGCTTGAGGCCTAGCCAGCAGTTATGCTCCAGTACACTGCCACCGCCTGCACTACACATAACACCCAACAGATATGCCAGTTTTGCAGTCAATGCCGGAAGTGATACTGAGTATGCCCAGCAGGTAATGCATCCACCCACAATGCATGGCCTTTGATGTCTGGTCCCGCTAACAATGCAAACCCTGCGGTTGACACAGGCAATGATTGTGCTTTCATCCCTGTCTGTGGGCTTGGCAGGGAGGGGCTCTACCATTGCCTGCACTACCATTGTAATATATTCTGCAGTGATTGTGCTCAACCACAAAGTATGCCTATGAGGTAGTATACACTGTCCTATTGTGTATATTTGGCAAGTAGTGCATACACTCACAATGGATGGCCTGCCAAACCCCCGGAACACCTTTTTTTTCCTTCAAACCCTCTGCATGTGGAGTCGGTGTTCAGCTCTGTCTACAACATGTGTGGATCCTGCACAACGAACGGCCCACTACTTCTTTTTGTAACGACCATAAGATTCGTGATTATTCTGTATTTATTTATTTTTCAAGTGTCAGCATGTGTGGTTCAGATATACGAAAGCCAACATAAAAAGGTACTTTTAAAAGTCAAAATTCAGCATCTGAAAACTGGGAACAGCACGACCAGTGCCAAGCACTCACTCCTTACAAATGTAGTGATATTTGATACAGAGGGTTTTCCTCAGGCAGAGCAAGCCTGCTGGTCGATTCTGTCAACGGTACACTTTTGACAAACCAATATTAGTGTGATTCTCCTCCTGCTCCTGTCCCATTCTGCACCGAACACGTCCACAGCGTGCTGAACACACATTTTAAAAGTTAGATACCTTTCAACATTGCCTTTCACATGGAACACGTTGGTAACCTTAGCTATAAACAAATAGAATGTTCTAGAATAGCTTTAAAGCAAAACAAACGACAGCATAGAGTCTTAATTATGCACAGATTAAACTATACAGGGCTTTGGAAGACAGCGTTGCTAGGAACTTCAGAGAAGAGAAGTGCGGCCAATGGTATGTGCTCTGAAATTAGATAAGTATTTTTCAAAAGATGACTCAGAGCAGAGTGCGTGGGAAGGTAAAGAAAAAAAGGACTAGGTTAACAAGAACGTGTCACATTTCGAAAGGAACTTGACGCAGAATTGTGGATACAGGTGCCCTGGCCAGCACCAGCAGACACTAATGCAAGTCTGTGCGTTCCTATTGTGCAAACAATTGCTGCCTGCGCTCCTCTGCATGGTAAATACCCTGCGGGACATCTGTGAGTACTAGACCATTGAATTCCTGCGAATTACCCCTATATTTAGAAACCGAATCTCAGCAAATAGTTTCAACAAAAACACATGCTTGAAGATTCATCACACTAATTATTTGGCCAGAGACAAGTACACATTTCCCGCTCTTCTCTCCAGGCAGGTGAGTCTCCGGCGCAGAAAGGAAGCAGTCTCCCCGCCTCTTGATAAATTGGCACTATGCGCTATTGTATGTGGGGCATCGCAAGGCACCGGATAAATTACCTTTGTTAACGGGCTGCATGAAGGATTAATGAGCAGTTGTAATAACCTACAGCAGCCAGTTGAAAAATGGCTGTGAAATATTACAATTGAACGCTAAAGGCCCTTTGCTATCATTCGTCTTATATATGGAAATTAAAATGGCTTATTATTGTAATTGTGAACGTTTGTCAGAGCCATGAATCTGTGGGTTGCAGTGTATTTATTGTACAATGGATGTGCCTATGACGGCCAACTCGCAACCCCTCTCCGGCTTTCTCACGTTTGCCATAGATCATGCACAAAGCAATCTAAATGGGCTTAATATGAGGAAGGCAGTGTCTGATTCTTGTTTTCTTAGCGTTAATCTGACTTTGTGCCAATATTTATCCCCCTGTTGCATTCAGGACGCACTCAGGCTTTCTAGTTGGCTGTAAAATGCAGCAAGATGCATAAGCCTCTTCAGGAGTTGGGCGGTATCCCTGGCGGTATTATTGCCGGGGCTATTAATCCTACCGCCAAACCCCCCCGGTGCTATTAGCACCGGATTACGGGTTTGGCAGAACGGTAAATCCCCATTCCCCATTGGGCCCATTCCTGAATTTCCCATTCCCCATTGGGCCCAATGGTGAATGTTCAGCGCTATTACAGCCAGCGGTAATAGAACCGAAAATCAGCAAAATCACAGCGAATTTGCCCCCAGCTCAGAGCTGGAGGAAATTCTGCCAAGCCTGTGATTTGGCAAACCCTTAAATGCAGTGGTAATAGTGTTAGCGCCTCATTTAAGGGTTACCGCCAGACTCATGATGAGGCCCATGCATGCATTTAATAAAAGGGCCAAGGGCTGTTCGGTGTTTGCAAGTCTGAACATATGCCCTCCCTATTGCGCATTCTTTGTACAATTTGGATGGCCGTAGTAGTACAAGATTGTGCCAAATTCAACTGCTGAAGCTGATCGCACTGCAGTTAAGCCCCCCAGGCCACCACGTGCACTTTCAGGTGCCGCTATAACTTCCATCTACCAGCTGAAGAATGCCAGGGTGATCGGGCTAATTATTCTTTGTTGGCCGCAGCTTCAACATTTAAAAGTAAAAAGTAAAATCACTTCTTTTTCAGTGAATAACTTTGTTTTCCTCTTGTAACATGGCCACGTTCATTTTCATCAGGACGTTGCTATGGTAGCGACATAGCACGCTCCGGATTGGCGGTGCAGTTTGTTTTTCCGGCCTACTTGGAGCCGATCCTCAGCACAAAAGGCCACACAAAGGACCCTGTCTGAGCCTCCTTCCTTCTTTTGCTTCCAATTTGGTGGATGTGGCTGCCTTGCCCTTGCTCCCCCTGCTGCCTACAAGATCGTGCTGAATTCAACTGCTGCAGCTGATAGCACTGCAGGTAAGTCACTTGGGCCTCCACGGGCACTTTCAGGTGGCCCTATAACTTTCGTCTACCAGCTATAGAATGCCAGGGTGATCGGCTAATTATTCTTCATGGTCTGCACCTTCATCATTTAAATGAAAAGGTAAAACCACTTGAGACTTCTTTTTCGGCAAACAACATGGTTTCCCTCTTCTAACATGGCTCCGCTCATTTTCATCGGTGCGTTGCTATGGTAGCAACATTGTACGCTCCCGATTGGCTGTTCAGTTTGTTTTTCTGGCCCCCCGGGATCTGGCAAGAGAGAGCCGGCCCCCAGCATAAAGGCCCACACAAAGGCACCCCTCTGAGGCTGTCTGGAGATGGGTGGAACACCACTCCCTCTAGCTACTTTCTGGTATCACTCCTAAAGGATTCTCTACGGACTTGGCCCCCGCACGCTCTGACCACAAACATTTATTTTTCATGACTCCACCTGCCCTGGTAAGCAGCTATGGATCGCATTGCTCCACCCAGCTTCCTTGACACTAAATCTGCTCAAACTGCTTCTTATCTGCCTTTCTGTAACATCTAATATCAGAACCACCAGCATTATCCTTTCATGATGTCCCTTGTAAAGACTGCTCCTTTACTGCTCTCTAAACTCCCTGCTTCAAAAGAAAAAGAAAATCAATAACATTCCTGATTCTCTCTGCTTCCAACTGTGCCTCATACTGTCTTCAAGTGATTTCTGCTAATTTTGAATGTAGGGGCATGTCTCAACTGTGCACACATTCCTCTTCTATGTCCTTTGAGAGCTTTATGCTAAATTGGAATGTAGGTGTACTTTCCAACTGTGCACCCATTCTTGTGCTACCTTTGAGTGTTTTCTGCTAATTTCGAATTTATGTACTTCCCAACTGTGCAGCCATTCTTTTTTTACTTGTTTTGAGGGTGCTATGCTAAATTCGAATAGATTCCCATATTTCCACCTCCTTCTCTTCCTCTCTCACACCAGACTGCCTGACTGCTATTCAGGCATGGTGCTCTGCCAATGATCTCTCTCTAAATGCCAGTAAGACATAGATCCTTCTTATTGGGGCGCCTGATCCTTGCCCCCCCACTCTCTGACCAGGCTCCTTGGGTCCCCTCCTCTCACCCACTTGTGAGGCAACAACCCGTGGGATCATCTTTGACTCCTCGCTCTCTCTCTCTTTCTCTCCACACATCACAGACCTTGCCAAGAAGTCATATTTTCAGCTTCATCTCCACTGGGTCACTCTACCTTTCCTCACCTTCCCCCAGAAGCTCAATGTCTCCAGAGCCCTGTTTCTCTCTAGGCTTGATTACTGCAATAGCCTGTTCCTCAACCTGCCTCTTTCCTCCCTTCACCCCTTCAAACTAATCCAAAATAGGACTGCAAGACTTATCGATGGCCTCAAGCCCAGAGTCTGCATCTCTGCTGCCCTAAAATCTCTTCACTGGCTCCCAGTTACTGCCAGGATCAAATTCAAGAACCTTTGCATCATCAGCAAGGCTATCTGTGGCCTGAGACCTCTCTACATCAAGCTTTCTCTCCAGAAATACCTCCCAGCCAGAGTTCTTCAGTATTCTGGCTCCAATTCCCTGCAGGTCAAACATTTCTCCAAGCAGAGAGTCAGTGGTAGATCCTTTTCCTCGGCTGGTGCCTCCATCCGTAACAGCCTTCCTCCCCTCTCAGACTTGAGCCAGATCTTCTTAAGTTCCGGAAACTTCTCAAGACCATCCTTGTCTTCTCTTACTTCCCTCTCCTGTGCTAAAATCTCCATCTGCTGCTGCAACTGCGACCTGGGCCCTTCAGAATCATATAGGAGCCAGACCTTTCCCCACCAGTCCCTCCCAGCATCCTTTTCCAGCACTTGCCCTTGGGCTCCCTTTCCTGCACTATCCCTACTTAGTCCTCCCTGTCCACTGCACTCTACATCCCCTCTCCCCCTCTTTCCCCAGGCACTTGCCGCCTTAGCCCCGCCAGTACTTGCCCGCCCCCACTCCTGCACTTCTCCCTATGCCTCCCACCCCCTTGCACTCATCACCTTGTCAAGCACATACACAGTAGGGTTGACACAAGGACAATAAAACCGTTCTCTTTTCTTAGGATTTCCCATGTCCCCCTTCCCCCAACTTGTTTTGTGGCGCATGGATACTCCTATGTATAGGCGCCATACAAATGTCCAATAAAATATAAAAAATAAAAAATAGCAAGGATATGTGTTGGAAAAGCACACATCTCCAGTTAGAAAAGGTGACTGCTGGTCCAAAAGTGGTCATGTGTGTGTGTTAAGGGTAGTAAGTACAGCGTAATACTCCATAGCCTCAACACAGTCAGTATCGAGTGCAGTATCATGAAAAGTGCACTGCCACACGCAAGGGGGCATGCATTTTAGTGTAATCAAAGGAATTTGCCTGTGATCCAAAACCTTTCAGCAATGGACCTGCTGAAGCTCTTGAACATTTAAGAGGGTGTGAAGCCTGTTTTGCAAGTGGGTATCCGCCATAAGATGCTAAAAGGACTTTGCTAGACACTGATTCAAATCACAGAAAGTGGTTGAGCAAATGGGTTCCTGAGGACACTGCAACATATCTGCCATCCAAGAAGTGCCAAACATCTCCTCCTGGGTTTCACATGTACCTGTTGCACTTTAACATGGCACAAAATACTGTGAATATGTCCAAACGTAGCAAAGAAATATGGCACTTTGCAGACCACTGGCCAAAAACCACCTAAGGTAAGCTTTGTTCACACACAGCTTACAAAGTCCAGCTTCAATAACCACTGGGAACATACTGTAGTGGCTTGGCCTGCACCCCAAAACTCCGAAAAATAACATTTCTATAGGCAATTAGGCACAGACATTCCAAACCAGAATGATGAAGAAGGCAACACTCAGATTTATTTTAGATCAGAGAAAGTCATCTCTGTCCAACCTGTAATATTAGCACGCACTGGACGAGACATGTACAATGCTGTTAAGTCTTAACTAATGCCAAGAATCATCATTAAACTGGATTACATTGTAGGAACGCAAGGATTGAACATTGTGAACACTGCAGAATACCAGCCATAACTCCCAATATATGTATTATGGGATTTATAAAGCCCCACTTGAGCTGGGAGGAAACCGCGCTCTACAAGGGGGGCACAACGAGGGAGTTATGGGTAGGGTGAAGGGGTAATAGAGGTAGCTGTGTTGTGGAAGGGGCTTTTAGGCTAGGACTCCAATATCGCTTACGAAATTCTCCTCTGTAATGCTCATGTTGACCGAGAGAATTACAAGGTTTCTCATCGTCAGCAGTGTTCGAGGTAGGCAACTCCTCTGCATCTTCGGTCTATGCATTTCTGTTTCATTGAGGCTTTGCTGGAATTGTGAATTACATCTTTCAATCTAGGCAATATGCAATGACTAATTTAAATCAACACGTTTTCGGCTGCATGCGTTGGGTATGGCTTTTTTTATTCATTTTATAAAAACCTCTTACATCGAAAAATCATTCGAAATGAACACATATTGTATTATCATATTGACAGGAACTTGTTAAGGGCGACCTAATTAGTTAATTGGTGCAGTACCATCTGTACCTAAAGCAGCCTACATTGAAATTAAATGTAACCACTCTGCAGTGTTTGAAAATCACACCATGTGTATTTCAAATTAATAATTTGTTTTGCTCACTTGGAAACCGTACTTGAAGACGCCCTCTGCGCACTTAAAACAGTTGTAGACAATAGGTCACAGCATTCGGGTAGCTACAATTGCTTAATCGGCTGTGATCAGTAAGCTGTACTGTTCAGTACTGTTCTTGTGCCTGCCTCGTTTTAACTGCAGATGTAATGTGGATGTCAGAACAGATGAGAAGCAAAGTCAGAAAACAGTAATGAATTTGGAAAGCGTTGCAGTTGAGCACAGAAGTTAGAATGAACAAAAAAGCCTTAAAACGGTAACATGAACATTAGTCAACATCCAGGTTAAAATATTACTCACAACACAGCTAGCAAAGTCCGATGACCGCACTCCTCAACCGTCAGGCTGATGGCCATGACATCACGCCTAAGGAATAAACGTTAGCATCTGCTGGCCACAGGCAATGATCTTACAGATCATACTATTGAACATCCCAATATAACACACTGTAGGAGTAAAATCTTATGGAACAGACTGTGCCTGATTGATAAAAAGGTACATTATTCTAATACGTTAATGTTTGGCTTCCACCAAAAACAAAGTTAACATGCGCTAATATGGTGGTAAAAGCAAGATTAGTTTTGCTCCAACACCATGGAAACCTGTTACATGAAACACTTTATCAACTGGAAGATGCCACATACATAGTTCATTGCTCCTATTCATAACTATAAAGACTAATTAGACCTCTTTCAGTGTTGGTTGCTGACCAGCTGGTTGCTATCTGAAGAAAAGACACAGAAACGCCAATTAATAGAAATTGCAATGAATCAAGCATACACTATAGTCCAACTTGCAGCCACAGAGGCAATCAAGAGTGGACATTGTGACAAGAAGAAGTGTAATAGATACACAATTGCTTAGTCTTACACCAGGTCTTAATATAGACAGGGGGAGGCAGGTAGGTATTCCTGCATTGCTAGACTCGCTTGCTGCATTCACATTATTATTTGCATAAGCCTCACTGGATGTGCTCATGCTTCTTCTCCCTTGCCCCCTTTTGGAACTCCTCTGGCTTGCTTTATTAAACCAGTATAGTTTTACTTTATCAATGGATTTGTCTTTCTAGTCTTTGGACTAGACCACTATGGGCTTATTGAGCAACCATGGGCTTGGTTGGTATGTTCTGTTGCTAAATTGCAGTATTGATGACTTCATAACAAATGTGTCATATTTATCTAGTGTCATTATGGCGATATATGTAGTTTCCATCACATAACCTGGCATTACTCGTTTTGGATGGCATTCTGCCATCACATGTATGTGATTACAAAAGCATGCTGTTCAACCTTTTTTCTTAAACGTGTTAACACCAACTACCTATTTCAACGACTTGGATGTTCAGTCTACACTTGCTCACGCACATATTTGATGAGCCATAGCAGTTATTTCTTTCTACAGATGGAATTGTTTACTTACCCCTTTAACTATTCTCCTCTAATCTCTTTAATGTCAGACTGCAGTCCACCACCTTTTATCACACTGGGAGCATATTCACTCTTTCCTTGTACTTACCTGTGCCAATGTTTGCAGTCATTTAGGGCATGTATCTGTTTTTACTATGGAGTGTATGCAGTGCAATTTGGGACACAGGGCCTCATTACGACCCTGGCAGTCCCGTAATGAAGGGTGCCAGTACGGGACCTGCACCCTTCATTACGGGAGCGCCTATTATGAGGGTCCCTTTGCGGGACCTGGAACAGACATCTGGTAAAACCAGATGTCCTTTCCGGGTCCCGTGAGGGGAACAGGGAGCTAATAACGGGCCGTTATTAACATGCCTGTTATTAGCTCCCTCCCCATTCCCATTGAGCCCTATGGGGGCTCAAATGGGAATGGGGAATGCTTCCTTCAAGGAAGAATTACTGGGTCCTCCAATGTTGGAATGACCCAGTTTTTCCCCATTGAAGGAACCCGGTATTGGAGCCCGGTATGGAGGCAGCCATGGCGCTAATAGCACCATGGCTGCCTCCATACTCGTAATGAGGCCCACAGTCTTTTTCATAGGGGGTCATTCCGAGTTGAGCGGTAAGGGTTTATGGGCACCGGTAGTGATGCTGGTGCTGGTAAACCCTTACCGTCCTATTCCGAGTTCCCTTAGCGGGTCCCAGCAGGACCTTGGAGCTAATAACGGGTAAAACCAGACATCCATTCAGGGACCCGCGAGGGGAAGAGGGAGGTAATAACAGGCCATTTGTAATGTGCCCATTATTACCTCCCTCCCCGTTCCCATTGAGTCAATGGGGAATGGTTCCTTCAAGGATGAATTACAGGGTCCTCCAATGTTGGAATGACCCGGCTATTCCTCATTGAAGGAACCCGGTAATCAAGCCCGGTTTGGAGGCAGCCATGGTGCTACTAGCACCATGGCTGCCTCCAAACTCGTAATGAGGCCCATTATCATGAGTTGGATTTGGCAGGCAGCTATGACGCTTCTTTCCAAATTCTCCTACTTTTGCTGGTGTACAAAAAGGACATTTTGTTTGGGGAATTATTTATCTTTATAAAGCAATTTTAGTTTACCACCCCTAATTTCATCCCCCTAAAAAAGGAAACAAAAAAGTAATATTTATACTTCTCCTGTTTGTTTGTTCTGTAAGGTTTTGTACATCATTATAATAGTTGTATATTATTGTATTGATATAGCATCTCAGAAGAGTATGTAAGTTTTAGTTGTAGTTATAGGGGTAGGACTGTTTGTCCAATTGTTTTTTCACTTGTTGTTTCAAACAAAGTTCTGTTCTGGTTCTTTCAGGACTATACACTTTTCCAATCTCACCTTGTCCATTTGAGCCATTAGTTATGGTTGTGTCGTGGAGAGGGGAAGGGTAAGAAGGCTGAGGGGACAGGAGGTGGAGGTGATTTTTTGTGGTGGATCCCCTCAGGATAGATGAAAAGGGGGACACCTCCTACTCCTCGGGGGTGATGGTTTTAGGGGCTCAGGACACACAGGCCCTCATTACAACCCCGGCGGTAACCAATGGCGTTATAAGCACCATGGTTGCTGCCGGTATTGTAACGAGTCCGCCAATGGTAAATGGGGAAATACCGCCCCATTCCAAGGTTGGCGGGGTGGTAATTCCCCATTTACCATTGGCCCTTCCCCATTCCCATTTTTTGCCCCATAGGGCTCAATGGGACTGGGGAAGGCGGTAATTACGGTACCGCAAACTGCGGTTCCGAAATTACCTCGATAGTCCCTTTGCGGATCCCTACTTTAACGGCTGGTCCAAACCATCTGTTAAGGTCGGGAGCCACAAAGGGACCTCGTAATCAGGCGTTAAGGGTTTAACGGCGCCGACAGCTTTTACAGCGCTGTTAACCCCTCAACGCCAGGGTCCTAATGAGGGCCACAATTTCTGAGTTGGTGGGGTAGGCTCAGGTATTGGAGAACAAGTTCAATAGAACACATAGATAGATGTTAAGAGCATGTAATTATCTTATAAGAAATACATACAAACAGGGCATATTGAATTTCAAACTCATGGTCACATGTAGTGAGGCATGCTTTTCACAGAACAATACATAAATGAAATTTAGATCCAGAAAAACATTTGACCTTTTGACTTATGACAGACTCATAAAATACTATTGGTGCATATCTGTTTCATGGCTTGCAGCCTAACCCAGCCTTAACGTTAATAATGAAGCTTGAAAATAACGTCAGCACCCTGAAATATGAACATAAAATACAACATTATACTTTCTATTTAATCAGAGCACAAATAATGTAAATCACGTTTGTGCTCATAGTTTTGCAAATTCTTTGTTGGATTTAGAATGTTTTGGATTAAGTGCAGCATGCCCCAAAGTATAAGTCTCAACACAATGTATTATATATCAATTTTGCATACATTCACATTATTCAATTACTTTGGTCACGTTTAATGCAATGTGGTGTGTTACAAATCCCTGTGCCCGGGAGTGTTCGGTCATTCTGAACATGTACATCTCCATGGTGGGATTAGGTTCAGAACAGAAGTTGGGTGGGGTGACTTGGGTTGAAATCTGATCAGAACCTCCTCAGGCCACAGCTAGATATGTTGAACTTCACCTAGAAATGGGATGTATCACTTGGAGTGTCAACATCTTAACGGAAACAGTGAGAAAACTCAACCAGTGGCACTGCATGGGTGAAATTGAACAGTGATTTGAACTTAAACACAAAGGCAGAATGCAGGCATTAGTGACTGGGGGAAGCTGCCTGGAGCTACAACGCCATACCTCTCCAGCCCTTGTAAAAGACAAACCCAAACATGGCTTTAAAAACAGCATCATTTGAATGATGTCCTTAGAAATAGGTCAACAACTAGGCTATTAAATGATGATTTGGCTCTAATAGAGACAGTGGGTAAAGTGGTTTAGAATACAATAAAATAGCATTTTGAGCATGAAATACACCTTGTCCTCTAACATTAACCATATTCATTTGTCCCCATGTTTTTACATATGTGTTTTAAGACTGCAACTGTTTACTAGTGTCCAACAGATTCATAATGTACAGAGGATTAGTCAACTTCTAACCTGTGGAATCCATAGTTTATTTAAAAAGAGAAAGTTCGAGTTAAACCACACAATTCTAGTGGGAAGAGAGGGAGATTAATTTCTCTATTTAAATTCCCAAGAAGAATATGCTAATGAGAATGTTCATTGCCATCTTTCCAGTAACATTACACAGAAAAGACATGCTTCTGCATTAAGCAGACTTTTAATGTCAAGTAGGATTGGAGAGGTTAGTTCCTATTCTGTCAGAAAATTATAATTTCATGTGCATGTGATTTTTAAATGAAACCATATTCGATTGTCTCCAAAATGAAAGACTGTTCCCTAACCCGAGCATATAGATCACTTGTTCTACAAAGCAGTTTGGGCCTCATCAAGAGGTGGGCGGTAAGGGTTAACGGGCACCGGTAAGGAGATCGGTGCGGGTAAACCCTTACCGCCCTATTCCGAGGTCCCTTAGCGGGTCCCGCTATGCGCACCTGGTTTTACCAGGCGCCCTTAGCGGGAGCCGCTAAGGGACCAGGGAGCTAATAACGGGCCCGCTTTTAGCGGGCCCGTTATTAGCTCCATCCCCATTCCCATTGAGCCCTATGGGGACTCGAATGGGAATGGGGAATGGTTCTCGGAATGGGGACTTATCGGGTCCTCCAAGGGGTTGGAATGACCTGGTAAGTCCCTATTTCGAGAACATGGACCCGGAATGCGGTAAGGGGGTAGCCATGGTGCTAACAGCGCCATGGATACCTCCTACCTCGTAATGAGGCCCATTGTCTATTTTACATATATGCCTACCCTAAAAAACACCATAATCATATACATATTGTACAAGTATTCAAGGAAGGAGAAAGTTATTTGTGTATTTAATGCATATGATGATGTGTTCTGATGCCATGAGGTTTGCCTGGCATTTCAATGCTGGGCTGCCCGTGTGGGCTGGATGAAGACTGATATGCAAATGGACATTCCTCCTTTGTGAAAAGTACAGTGAGCAAAACGAGATAGCTGCAGACTCTCAAAGTGGGAAAAACAAAGAACAGGTTATCATGCTGTGTTCTTTCTAGAGAGGGGTGCTTGCTACCTTTTTTGTATTTTTGCAAGGAACGTACCTGGGGGAACCCAGACGTGGACCCCTTGCTCACTGTGCTCAGAGACGCACAGCTCCACCTCACTGATGAAGACCAACAAGGCTGAACCACGTGTCTGGGTTTCCTGTTGGTACTCTTGTTCAAAGGAGGTTTGCCTGGCATTTCGGTGCTGGACTGCCCTTGTGGGCTGGACAAAGACTGATATGCAAATGGGTATAACTCCTTTCTGAAAAGTGCAGTGAGCGAAAGGCAATGGCTGTGGACTCTCAAAGTGTGAAAAAACCACAGAATGGGTTATCATGCCATGTTCTTTCTAGAGAGGGGCGCCTTCTACATTTTTGAATTGATGTCAATGCTTGCCAATGACGTGAGTGAAAATCCAGCAAAACGTTTTTTTATACGTTTTTCTGAAAAATGTAGCAAGTTGTTTTTCACTTGTGTCCCCAACCTACCTATGAATGTATAATAGTGTTGGTCACTTCCCCAGCATAAGGATAGGAGACCACCTGTTGTTTTCAGTTGCTATTTGAAACAATTTGAGATTCAGATCAAATACTGCATGTTTCCTATCCAAGGTTTTGGAGAGATGTTGTAATTGGAGATGTTAGATCAAGGGTGCAATCTCCATATAACACAACTTTTAAAGATAATATAGTAATTAAATTGTTCTACATCGCAAAGAGGAAGTGGAGTGGAGGTGGTACATAGGTAGATAGCACCACAGAGTCACTGTCTGAGCAGAAGGGCATGTTCCTCCCTTTTGAGGAGGGGTTGGCCACAACAAGTAGCCTGGAGCAATTTGAGATGGCTACTGGCTGGATGTGGGACATAGGGGATGAAGTGTTCTTCACCCTGCAGGGTGAGTGTGGTGATCCAAATGGGGCGTGGGAGTCCATCAGTAAGAGTCTCAGGTGAAGGAACAGCCTGCTGAGGTACTGCAGGACATGCCGGATCTACATAAGGGAGAGGATCCCCAAGGAAAGGCAACCCAACCCACTACACATCCCACAGGATTATGGCTGTGGGACTATTTTACCTATCAACAGAGAAGATTATCGTGGGGGGGGACTGAGGTCTTCTGCATGGTGGAAGGCTGTGGGTATAGAGTCAAGCACGGGTAGGGTGAATGGGGCATGGTCCACAAATAAGGAAACACATGTGCTGGTGGCATTGGAGGGTGTTCAAGGTGCACACGTTCCCAGCCTCCACAGATGCTGCTAGAAACCATGCATAGTGCCTCGGGTAGATACGCAGCTGCCCCTCCAGCAGTGGTGAGGAGGGGGAATAGGATCTTAACATGTCCCAGGGCCAAGGTGCAGAACAACAGTGATATTGGACACACCATTCCAAAACAACTGCACATGTTCGCCTTCCCAATGGGTGCTTGTTGCATGGGCACTGTGGCCAGTGGCAGGCCCTTGTTTCCAGTGCTGCTCCAACAAGCAGTTTGGGGCAGTGCTCTACTGCATGTGCCCATCTTCGTCCAGAACCCCCCACAAATACATCATGGGGCATGGAGGGAACTACTGCCTTTATTGTGGATACTGGGGAGGAGCACACTGTGTAGTGTTAGTGGGCGATCTGAAGTTGAATGTGAAGCAACACCACCCTTTCCTTCTGTATGGTGTTGTGCAGAAGAGATATATAAGGCAGTCATCAGAAGTCACTGAATCCACAGGCCAATTTGCACACCCAAGTGAGTGAAGGTGGTCTCTTTAAAAGCTTGAGAATGTTAAGAAATGCTCCATGTGAGAGCTTGAGAACATTTGTGGGTCGCCGGGCCCTGTGAAAGAGCTAGAGAATGTTATTTGGCCGTTGCTCCATGTAAAAGAGCTGACAAACGTTAGTGGATGGCTGTGCCCTCTGAAGGACCCTTAACATTAATGGGTAGCGGCACCCTGGCATAGAGGTAGAGAAATGCAATGGGTGGCTGTGCCCTATGAAAGAGGTGGATCATCTTTATGAATGACTGTGTTCAGGCAACAGAGTGCAAGAACATTACTCGGTCGCTTAAGCCTGTGAAAGAGGCAGACAACCTTAATGGGTGGCTCTGCCCTCATTAAGAGGCAGAACACCTTAGTGGGTGGTTTCACCCTGTTATAGAACCTGAGAAACTTGGTGGTTGACTGTGATCTCAGAAATACCCCAATAACTAGAATGGGTAGCTGCACCCAGTGAAAGTAGCATTGCATTTCAATAGGCAAGTACTACTCGCAAAGCTTTCAACAGTTAACCGTGGTGTATTGCATGTTGATGCTGCCATCATCTGTGAGATCCACATGCCCGGTATAACTGAAATACATTGTTCTGGTTGGGGATTTTTCTTGCTGCCTGTGTTCTTTCTCTAATGTTGCAAGCACAGCATCTAAGCATCCTTGCACATTTGCAATGTGTCTCCTCCTTGTGATGCTTGCTCTAAATCCTCCTCTGAGACATGCACATTTTTGAAACTTTATTCCACAAAGGCAACATGTGTCACATTTGCGTTTGGAAAAGTGCATCATTTTCATGTTTATATGATCTGAATGGGATCTGATCTTCCGGGCCACAGCAACGATTAATTTTCCAGCTTCCCATTTGCTGCTGAAGCATGTGACCACAGGGTGAGGGAAATATTCAAAGCAGAGGACATTCAATGTCCTGCCAGTTTGGCACTCCTCATTCGGTACCCAAAACAATCTCTTTAAACATCCACAAACACATAGGCCATTTCACTCCACGTATTTTAAAGCCACTCTACTAAAAAACAAATTCGACTTTTCACTACAACTATACCTCTTCTGTCGAGAACAGAAAGATGTGAACCACTAATCTTGCCTTTGAAATGAGATGAACTCCCAGTGAAAGTCTTGTTGCATTGTTTAGTCTAGTGGGTGCAGTGCTCAGATAGTCTCCAACTCATGTATTGCGATCATGATTAACCGTGGGTGGCATATTGTCAGCAAGGCCTTGGTATTGGTAGCATTGTGGGTGATGGAGAACGTTGATCTGTGCTGCACTTAGTCAGCCAGTCAATCTGACCATCAATCTTGGGAAAATTGGGAAAAGCTTAAAATCTTGGCAAGCTTGAATTCTAAATTGAAATAAAGACACAATGACATTATCAAAAGGACACTGAAACAATCCTACTTCCAAAAACGTGTATCATGCAGTATAAAGTACAAGGCCAGTGAATTGCTTAAAATCAATCAGTGTGTCAGATGAGAAATGTAGGTGCAGGAGAACGTGTATCCCTGTGTGCGTGCATGTGTGCGTATGTGTCATTGTTAGTGTGTGTGTGTGTGTGTGTGTGCCTGCATGCTTTCTCATGTGTATGTGTGCCTCTGGTTGCGATGATCTGTGCAAGGATACCCGTTTTGCATTCCTGAATTTTGTTTTGCATGTGTTTCAATGTGTACATACAAGCCCAAGGGAATCAGGGAGAGATGGGCTTGGCGAAGGTCAGAGAGAAGGTGAATGTTTCCAACTGCACGGGCACAGAGTAGTAGATCAATAGGAGGCGTGCCATTCGGCAAATTAATCAAGCAGGCAGTAAAGCGACTCAGCAAGAGAGCAGGAAATCACCTTTAAATCCCTCCAGTGCTCAGGGTACAGGAAATGATTGTTCGAAAGAAACAATGCACCCATTAAGGTGATAGAAATGCCAGATGCATGCACATTAATTTAGTGCACGAAGAAACAAAGGCATTTAAGGGCCACAACTTTACAAAGCGGGAATATAATGAAATGGTGATAAAAGATGAACAGTAGGTGTGGGACTCGGTTGTAATTATCAACACGCCTCCACGGGTCACAGGTGAGCGAAAGTACTTCTGCGGTACGAATTTTCAATCAATAGCTAAGTAAACATGAATATTTAAAAGAACTCAATCACCATCTATCTTGGAGTAATATATACTTAAGAACAAAAACCCCAATGCTGTGATTAAGCCTGGGTGAATAATTATGTTTGAACTGCCAATTAAGCTGACTTTTCATAGCATTCAGAATGTGTAGAACTTGTTGAAACTTTGAAAAGTTTGGCTGTTAGAGTTGTATTAAATTAATGTTAATTTCAGGCTGACCAAACTTTCTTGGCTGAGGGCTTGCAGGTGATAGATAGTGTGTGTCATACTGAGACAACAGTTAACTCTTTGCTTTCCTTGAAAAGCAAGCAGTTACACTAAAGGTGTGATGTAGTATGCTTGCATTAGGAAAATCACTTCCCTCACCTACAAGTGGAAGAGAGTGGGTGTAACAACCATTACCCACAACAGCACGTCTATGTGGAATGGTCTCTCCAGCTCTCTGCTGAATGAGGACATTCTCCTGTTGTTCAGAAAATATCAGACATCTTCTCTTTAAAACGAATTCAACAACTTTGAGAGTCCCCCTCTTGAGTGCAGACATCCTGCATTAGCTGTACAGCCCTAGCGATTGCTCAGTGATGCCCTCTGGGCACCTAAGGCATCTAACCAAGCTATTGCGCCACATTTGCTCTCTCCCTCTGGCACAGTGACCCCAAGACCCCAATGTCTCCCCTGACCCAGACAGCACCATATGCTTGAACCATCTACACTTGTTTTTGGAGGGGGCACATAAGGTCTTAATCACCTAGCAGGATATCACTAAAACACATCCAACAAGCTTTACAGTTTCAGGTAGAGCATGTTCAAGGGATAAGTAATGTGGATGAATTGTTTAGATCAGTGGTTGAATACTCAAGTGTGGGTGATGAAGAAGACGGGAGAGAAGAGGGAATTTCAAGTATTTTTCAAGTGCAGGAGAGCATCAAACAAAAGGATTGGGATGGAGCATGTAATCAGGATGAGGTGTATCAGATGGTGTAGGAACTGATACGAAAGAACTCCAATTCAGGGGGAGATGGAAAAGTTAGAGAATATAGGATAGTAAGAGATGAATTGTGTGTTGAAGAGTCGTATCTGTGTATGAGTCATAGGTTGGTGGTTCCTAAAGAGACGGGCAAGAGACGAGTGCTCTTGTTATGGAATTGGGCCACAAAGAACATTTGGATCTAGCAAGGACAAATCTACTCATTAGAGCTGATTTTTGGTGGCCTGGTTTAGAGAAGGAAGTGGAAGTCATGGTGAAGGAGTGTGCTGATTGTCAGGATTGTGACAAAGTCATCACGGTGCACAAGCCACCTATACATCTATGTGAAAGTCCCAAAGTGCCATGGGATGAGATTACACTAGGTTTGTTGGGTCCTTTCAACATTAGAGGGACCAAAGACACTTACCTGCTTGTAGTCATGGAATTGTTGTCCAAGTGGCCGGAGGTTTGCGTTTTGAAGGATGTGATCTCCAGTAGTATTATTATGTTTTTGGAGCCGTTGGTTTGGCGTGAAGGATTCCCATGCAAGTGTTTGTCAGATAATGGTCCGCAGTTGGTGTCGAGAGAATTCAAGGCATTTTTGGAGACATATGACATACATCAGGTCAATACAATGTTTTACCACCCCCAGGACAATGGATGTGTTGAGAGGTTTAGTCACACATTGATGGATGTTAATAGTATGGCAGTGGGATTTTATAAGGGTGGTTATGGAGAGGACTTTTCCAGTGTATGATGGCACCCCACACTGTTACAGGAGTGCCACACTTTGAGGTCTTGAGCTGGAGAAACCCCAATACCCATCTGTGCCCAGGTTGGATGGGCAGGCCGAGGTGTGAGAACATTGAAGTGGAACCAATCAGAGAGAGGATGCATTTGTCTGATGAGAAGGCCAAAGAAAGGTTTGATGTGAAGAATAGTTTCAGAATGGTTGGAGTGAGTCTGGTTGACCTAGTGAAGCTGAAGCTACTACTCAAGGTGAGGAAAGGAGATTCCAGGTTTCCAGAGCAAATGGAAGTTGTTAACAATCTGGGTGAATCCATCATGGTTAGAGTTGGAGGTGTGTCCAGCAAGGAGAGGATGGCAGGGATAAAAAAGAGGGGAGTTGAATAGTATTTAGTGGAAGGAAGGGAGGTGTTAGTGAAGTACACTTCCCAAATGTATTGTACATCAAGCATAGTTTAGGTAAAAAGTAATCCTTTGCACTTGCATCAAATATCAAGTATTGTACAGCCTTGTATTGTTCTTCACATGGTTAATGTTTATTGTTGTTATTACAGTTGTTCTCTCATGGAACCTGGAGTGTTGGCCAAGGTCTGGACCGAGAGGCAGTTCAAGGTTCCAAGGGAGCCAGTTGATGGTTGCTGAGCTTTGAGGTCGCTGCTCAGAATCTCACTTACAAATAAACATGAGAATTGGTTTATATTACCTTGACTCTTGAGTCATCCTTTATACCACAACAGTCCCAGTGCCCTCGGTATAGGTCCTCACTTGGCTCTGGCCTATAACTCCAGCTACTGCGCCATTATCCCTGTTCCAGCCCTTGGAACGGGGGTGTTCATGCTATTAGCACCCTGGGTAACCAAAGCTGTAGCCTGGGGTGTAGCATCCCGTTCAATGATTGATAACCCTTTGCTAAGATGGCCGCCATGGTTGTGGAAGGCGAGGCTCCATACGGAGCTCCGCTTCCATTACCACGGCAGCCTGGAAATGTGAGCCGCAGGAAAGCAACCATCAGTTAAGTGGGGCAGTGGAGGGGGTTTGGAGAATAGTTTTTTTTTTAAATAAAGAAACAGGAGGGTGGCAGAAGGTGGCAGCCCACAGCGAGGAGGCAGCCTGCGGGTTCTGTGGAATGCGACCTGAGATCAGAGATTTCATCCCGCCATCTGCAGAACCTGATTGGCTGCGCCCCCTGCCCTGGGTGATATATATTCTTAACAGTATTTATTTTGGGATTTTATTTGTGTAACATTTTACTGCTTATACATCCTTTACATATTTTGTGTAAGAACATTTGTTTAAATTACAATTTTGTAATAGTTTGCAATGTAAGTTTAAAAAAATTATCTTCGTTTTTTGCTAATTTCCGGTCTGTTTATCATTGAATTTTCATTTTACCAATATTTTACCTTTTTGTTTGAGCACTAAATATATACAAATACTTTAAGATTGATTGTAGTCTTGTGACCCATGAGGAGTGGAGCATCGTTCTCACAATCTTTGATGGATGGGAATTCTTTTTACCTTGGGTTTTCTCCGCCATGCCTGTATCTTTCGAATAAATACCATCAATAAGGCTATGCCCTGCAGTGGCAGGCCCACTCTGTAGGTCACGGCTTGCCGCCCAAGTTAAGGGTCTGAGCACAATAAGGGTCCCTCAAAGAGGGTGATGGTCCATTACCTATAGGGTGAGCCTGCCACCGAGGGGCATATCGGCATTAGCAGGCATGTACTGCGCTACACAGGAGCTAATGGCTTTGAGAAAGAAAAGTTACGTATTTTCTCTCTGTGAACAGGTTGCTCTGAAGTTTTGCTGCCACAATCAGGTAATTGGGATGGGGCGAGGGAGAGGGATGCCTTGCAGTGTCCCATTCACAGAGAGAAAATACTACACCAACATGGCCACAATGGAATTCGAAGGTGGGGCTCTTGTTGAGCCCCTCTTCCATTTCCATGGCAGCCACACTTGGACAGGAGCTGGGACAGGAGCTGTGGCATCGATGACCCGCCACAGCATTCAGGTAAGTGGGATGGGGAGGGAGCGGGAACAAAATAAGCAAGGTCGGTGGGGGGAAGATGGTGGGTGGGGCGACCATCCATCAGGCTGCTTGGAACATGGGCTTACACTATCAGTGTCAGCCAGCCTTCCAGGCTCTCTTTTTGGCTGGAGCCCCCACCAAGGGTGCTAATGTGGGTAATGAAACATTGAGTACAAAGAGATTGTATGGTATCTACATACATGATAACTTTGTTTTAAAAAATATTGTTGCATGCAATACACTTGTATTGTAAAACCATGCCTGTTTTTCCTTATTGGATTATCCATTACCCACCATTTCTAGCATAGCACACTTGATTTGACCTATGTTAAGCATGTCCTGAGTCCCAGACTTTTCATGATAGCCTTAGTATAGAGTTACAGGTGTTAATGCATGATTGTTGCTTTCGCCAAATATTACATAATGCTTTGTGTGGTTTAATGAATCAAGCATTGCCATGATAAATGCGTGGCTTGCCTAGTTGTTCAGTTTGTTATTGACCACTTTGAAATATGGATGCCTAGGTCACCACTGCCACCATCTTTGCAATACAAAATGTGAGCCTGTTTTTCAGAGCCCCTTCTTTAGAAAATGTGCCTCTACATCAAGCCTCATCACGGTTAACTGGACACTAAGAGATGCCATTTTGTCTAATGCCATTAAACGCTGTATTTGGCCCCATGGTCACGACCTGATACATCATGCCCTGCAAATTGGATTGCTAACTTGTGTTAATGAGTCTCAAGAGAGATTGCAATTAGTGGCTGTGGATAAGACATTAGAGTGAGTCAATTTCTCTAATAAACCTTGCCATCAATGCAAGGCTTCTGAATAGCTCTAGGCATCCAACAATTCTTCTCCCACACCATTAATGTAATTGCACCTTTTGCAATGCTATTTTATTGCCATTTACACAATTTGCACTTTAATCTTTGACAATTTTCACTTGTATGGTTTGAGCAACTCTGCTTTGCCATTTGTTTGCATAATTATATCTTAGTGCAATCATTTCTTTGAGAAGAAATAAAGGTTTTGTGACTGGTAGGAGTGGATAATTTGGTCTATTTAATGCATTATTAAAATGCGCTATACACCATTGTTTGAACATTATTTAAAATTATAGGCTGCAGACAATATCCAAATATATAGGCTTCATAAACTTTATTTTCCCAATGGCACGCTAGTATTGCTTTATAATAAAGTGTGGTAATGATGCAATAATGAATATGCAATTGATATCGAGAGAAACTGTAACAACAGTTAATAATGTGTAACTCATACAGGCCTCTACAACCTTTGACTCTCCAGATGGTTTGGACTACAACTCCCATCAGCTCTGGACAGCACAACCAATGATGTAGGAGTCATTGGGGTCCTAGTACAAAACATCTGGAGAGCCACACGTTGCAGAACCCTGAACTAATCACTGTTTTGAGGTGTTCCCTTCACTACTCCTGGGGAGGTTCTATACATAATATGTGAGACCCGATTGATTGGCCACTATTAAAGGATGGATTCCTAATGGTTGTGTGCTATAGCACCTTGACGCTCTGTTGTGCTAGATGGAATTTGAAATAATGATCTCAAACCAAACAATCGGACACACTCAAGGAATATGGCAAAGTCCTACTTTATTCTCATTTAATAAAGCAGGGTGAACTGACAGGCATCGGACTGATGCATGCACACTCACACAGTAGCTTGATTAAATAGAGAGCTTATACTCCAATATGTGTCTATGATGTCATTCTATGTCGCAAATTATAAAACCTATTGAAGGAAGGGATTGTTTAAGGGAACATATCTATATAGAGAAAATATGCACATTAATACATCATTGGCTGCCCCTTGTCTGTAAGACACGCCTCCAATTACCTCTCAATACATATAGTACTGATTATAGTGAACACAATGGCTGTGGATTGGTCTATGCAACATTGTATGTTAGGTTGCCGTAGGCCCCTGATTGGTTGGCCTGCTATCCCAACCTTGGACTTTCTGCATTTTAGCAGCACGTATGTGAAACAAAACATAGGTGTATGCATCCCGTCAGACTACTCCCCCTTTCCTTATTATTCCATCATCTCTCGGCCATCAGCTAAAGTCAACTGTTTGTACTTGCAGCCTGCTCATTGTCGTGGAACATTCAAGGGAGTGTGAGCACACCGCTATCTTCATCTGGGGCTCTAAGGAATAGCCCTTGATTTTTGACTTCTGGGTCACACGTGAAGAGACCATGAATTTGTCAATTTCAGCCTTCTATATATTGCTATTTGATTCAATTATACAGGGTCGCTGTCACTCTTCTTGTCCTCTAGAGACTTGCTCTCTCTACCTCGCATAGACCTCATACAATGTTGATTGTCCAATACTTTGGTCATCTTTTATCTAAGAAAAATGTGACCTTCGTTCATAGCTTATCCTGGTTAACTCACCTTGTGCCTTGCAATTAGTCCTTAAAATAACATAGTTGAATCCTTTGCCAACATAGCATTCCTGTTGTTCTGCAAACAGACCTTTCTAGCCTCTCCTGATTCTGCAACCTTGTTCTGTCTCTGTGGTAGCTTGGTTGAATTCAACATGAGCCAGATATCAATCTGCCCTCATCAGATTTCTCTTTAATGTTCCATGATGTCCATAGGTGCGTGCTGACATTCTTTCTTGCAGCATCCTTCCACACCTTCAGTACCAGGGCACATTCTGTCTGGCTGTCTGAGTGCATAAAATCTCTCATACACTCAATGGGAATGAATGATACAGGGGATCCCGTGTACTGCTCTTCTTCTACTGTTCCAGTATGACAGAAGTGAGCGGGCGGGAGCAAGGGCAAATGCATCCACCTGCTTCTCTACAGTTATATTAATTGCAAACTGTCTAGACACCAAATAATATCTTTGCAAAAGTAGAGTTAATCAGTACTTAGATAGGAAGCTGTGCTTGGGCCAAGAGCTCTATTTGTCCTTGATAAAGAATTAGGAGATTATACTGCTTTTTTAAAATTGTGTAGGGACTTTATTCCTGGGTTCGGGAAATGGAAGAGTGTAGATTTTATCAAGCAAATGGAGAAAAGGATCCACACCTTCTTCTCCTCTGCCCACGTTATGCCTCATTGGGGGTGACATATCTCTTCTCTTCCTAGCATTCAGAATAAAAAAATCGGAACCGTTTGACAAGCAATGCTCTTTTGCTACCAATCCCAGTTTGTGCTGTCAGTGTGGGGGACATCCCAATATGTAGAGAAAGCATGGAGAATTGGAGGAAAAATTACCCAGTTGAACTGATATTTTGGCAGAATACATGTAATAGCATAAGACATTAATACACATTGGGCCTCATTACGACCTTGGCGGAGGACCATGGCGCTATTAGCACCATGGTCCATGCCGCTAAGTTCCCAACTCCGCCATGGTGGATGGCGGACTTACCGCCCCATTCCGACCTTGGCGGGGCGGTAAGTCCCCAATCCCCATTTACCCTTCCCCATTCCCATTTTTGCCCCATAGGGCATAATGGGAGTGGGGAAGGCGTTAATTACGCCACCGTAAATTACGGTGGCGTAATTAACTCCATGGTCCCTTAGCGCCATGGATTTTAACACCTGCTAAAAGCAGGTGTTAAATCCGCCATGGCGCTAAGGGACCTCGTACTCAGGCGGTAAGGGTCGGCGCTGTTTACGCTGCCGTAAACCCCTTACCGCCTGGGTCGTAATGAGGCCCATTCTCTTTTGTAAAATTGCAATTTGGAATGTACACAAATAAAATAAAAATAAAATAAAAAATAAGACATTAATGGAAGGAAGGTGAATGGGAATGTGGTGGCCACCTTTTAAATTGTATATAAAATGCATGATTTTGACATTTTTTAAAAACCTATAATGCATGTTTTAATGGCGTTTTATCTCATTTGCTGTGGTGTGCTATGTGTAATACATTTAACATGTGGGATTTTTGGGGATTCCGTTTTACCGAAACAAACCAAATTTGACTGACTTGCCTTTTCTCTGGTATTATGTGTAGCTCTGTATACCACACAGTTGGTGTCACTTTTGGATACTTAAGTTATGCCATGACAGGACTTTGGCATGGCAAAATCAAAGGGTAGATAGTGTGATGACTACTGATGGGCAGAGGTGGATCCTGAGGTGGAGAGTTAATAAAAGGGTGTTCTCCCAACAGGCTCTACATTAATTATTCTTCATTCTTTTGTGGGTCCAAAAGTAAATTGAAGGAGTTGTTGACACCAACTACTATAGGTAAAAGGCCACAGGGGATTGACTGAAAGCAAGCTTGTTTTAAAGGGTTTAATCTATGTCCTTGATATAAATGACCCTTGCTTCCTCATGGCATACCGAGAGTTTGATAAGGCAGTATCTCTTTGAAGCCAGTTTTGCAGGAGATCTCTGTTATGACCAGCCCTTGGTCATAGGGTTCACTCCAAGGGACACTCAGGATACTCAAGCCAGGTACGCATAGTGGTTACTTTATTAGGGTTCTTCTGTTACAAGTATCAGATGTCATCATAGTTATTGGGAGATAAAGAGGAAAGGGACAGGAGCAGGAGCCCACTGGCACCCACCACCTACCTGGGGGACCTACCTGGCCTTAGTGTAAAAAGACAGCCAATCGAATGAAACGGAATTAATCAAATATCTACAGAATTCTAAGGGCAATACCTGGAAAAAATGAAAATGAGAAGGTTAGGACAGGCTGGTATGTTGCACAAAGCGTTATGTTACCCAACAATAGAAATACAACACTTACCCTATCTGTTTAAGCTTAGAAGCCAATCCATTGTCAGTTCCCCAAGTAAAGTAAAGGCAAACGTTCTTGACCGGTGTTGTATCCACATCTCTCCCTTATGCTTTCTGAAGACGTAAGCCTGAAGTCGACATCACCCGAACATACACACTGCTACACTCCTCTCTGCAAACATATATACATGGATTAAAGCCGAGATGTTGAGAGAGGATCAACTGCTTCCAAAGTTCTGGTAGTGCACACAAACATTGAATCTGCATGTCCACATGACTGTGCACACTCATATTTGTTGCTGGTAACTTGGGTGATGCAGTATGATGGCAGAGATGGTAGTAGAGAAACCCCCTTACCTGCCAAAGCATATCTAATTCACAGATTGATGCTATTGAAAATGTGGTAGTCCCGTTCATTTCCCAGATGTAGGTCTGTGCTGTTAGAAACTAGGCACAGGGCAATGTGGAATGTTGCTTGAAGTCGTTTCAGATCACTGGCAGAACTGGATAACCTAAAAAGAAGAGGTCATTTTATGCATGGGGAGCCTATTTCTTTTTTGGTATCTTGTCCCCGATTTTTGTGTGGATCTGGCCCATGTGCATACCTACAGGCTCATTACAACTGTGCCTGTTTTCCTGGTGGTAAATCCACCAGGATACCGGCAAATCGAATTACTGTTATCGGGTCTCAGTCCAGTGGTATTACCACCGTATTACAAGTGCTGGTATGCAGCGTTAGTCCTCATTCCATGAAGTCCTATATGGGGACTTTGCTGGTTATTTTTGGCGGTAGGGTGGCAGCATTACCTCCAGCTCTTAACTTGGTTGGTGCGATAACGGGACAGGGCCTCATTGCGAGGTTGCCAGTCTGGTAACAAGGTTACTGGTATGCTTGCTGGTACCATTGTTACCAGACAGGTAAACTCCCAGATGTGCCGCGGGTTCCTTTCATTTCGCCAGGTCTGCCCTGGTGGAATGAAAGGCACCCGCGAGCACAGCAAGCCTGTAGCACCGGCACTGCTATGAACCGTGCCGGTGCTACAGGCATCCCCATTCCCATTGAGCCCCACATAAGGGGCTGAAATGGGAATGGGGATCTACCGGCACCCGCGAATGGGCAATTACCGGATCCAGTGGGGTCAGAATACCCCGGTAATTGCCCATTCACGGTGCCGGACTTTCATGCCGGTATGGAGTTAGCCTTGCTGCTCTTACCGGCAAGGCTACCTCCAACCTTGTAATGAGGTCCAGTATACGTCAACGCTGGCATGTTAATTCTGCACCGGCGAACTCTTAATGAGGTAGTTCTGAAGAGGTCTTTAATACCACAGAACATGCAGTACCATTTGCGGCCTCTCACAGTACAGTGTATACATATTTGTAAGCATTGCAGTGCATTTGATTGTCTATGGTAAGTATTTCGATGTCACAAATGTGTGGTACTAATCTGTTTTAAACGTTCATTGTAGTACATTAAGAGTGAGTTTTCATATTAGGCAATACACAACGGGTACATGTTTGACTATCTCCGCATGCGTCGTGTTCTGAAGTCCATGATCGTTTGTGAAAGTCCATTTCTGTTAAGTTTGATCGTCCTAAACGGTCATGTGAGCTTTGACAGGTGTCTTGTGAGGTGCACGATAAGAGTGACAGCCAATTTATATGACTATTGCAGTCTATTGATCTGCACATCAGACTGTCAGATAAACGATGCTGTCATAATCCAGATGGACACTCATTCAAGCGTTTTTTTATTGTGTCGGTGTCTGCTTCCCAGAGATAGGTTCTGATTCATGAAATCAGGTTAGCGAGATCTTCTTAGCCTGAAGGCAGAGTCAATTGAACAGTTTACCGGTAATAGCATACGACATAAATGCTTTCATCCTTGTCATGACTTTTTCTTAGCACTGTTTTCTCCCTTCCTACAGTGCGCACACAACTAGCACTGTATAGAAGTGACACGATCATGGCTTGCAAATTGTACAGACAATCTATTCCAAGAATGTGTGGTATTCAAGCAGGGAATGTGCAAACCTATGTTTTATAACAGTACCCTGTGTGGCTTCCTGGAGTAATACCAAATTAGCAATGGAATAATGTAGAGAGTTTTCGCTACAGTTCAACAGGGAGTCAATGCACCTTCCTTTTAATGTTAGAAAAACTGTATCGCTTCCGGATTCCAAATAAAAACTTGAAAGTGGGATTCTGTGCCACCTGCAGATGGAATAAGTGTGACAAGGCCCTATCATAAAGTCTATATTTATTGATTTATTGGGTTTTCATAATGCACCTATACACAATGGGCCTCATTACAAGGTTGCCGGCCCGGAAACAACAGTGCCGGTAAACTTGCTGGTACCATTGTCTCTGGACCCGCAAACTACGAGTTCTGCGAGCGAGTTCATTTCTGCCCACCAGGTGTGACCTGGCGGGCAGAAAGGCACCCGCTCGCAGACCTTGACGGATGCACCGGCACCATTCATGAATGGTGCCGGTGCATCCGTCCTCCTCATTCCCATTGAGTCCAATGGGACGCGAATGGGAATGGGGAGTAATATTTTCCGGCGCCCGGCAATGGGCAATTACCGGGAAAGCCGGGGCCGTAATGGCCCGGTAAGTCCCCATTGCCTGGAGCCAGGAAAAAAATTACTCCGGCGGCAGCTATGCCGTTTTTACCAGCATGGCTACCGCTGGACTCATAATGAGACCCAATGGGCCTCATTACGACCCAGGCGGTAAGTTACCGCCTGGGCCGTGACTTTACCACCATGGCGTAAACTACGTTTACGCCATGGTGGTTGGCGGACTTACCGCCCCATTCCGACCTTGGCAGGGCGGTAAGTCCCCAATCCCCATTTACCCTTCCCCATTCCCATTTTTGCCCCATAGGGCATAATGGGAGTGGGGAAGGCGTTAATTACGCCACCGTAAATTACGGTGGCGTAATTAACTCCATGGTCCCTTAGCGCCATGGATTTTAACACCTGCTAAAAGCAGGTGTTAAAAGCACCATGGCGCTAGGGGACCTCGTAATTGGCGGTAAGGGGTCGGCGCAGCTAACGCTGGCGTAAACCCCTTACCGCCAGGGTCGTAATGAGGCCCAATGTGTTTCAGGGCATAACATATTAATATGTGTCCCTGCCATTTCCAAGGTCATTGTTTGTAAAGAGCACACTGCACAAAAAATCAGCAATGAACAATCTAATAAAAGTAAAACATACAGAAGGAGCATAAGAAGAAATATCATAAGATAATATGAAGCAAAGGAAATGTGAGTAAAAAGAAAGGAAAGACACCAAAATCAAGCGGAATATAAAAACAATTTGCTGAGTGTCCAGGAATGCAGAACTTGATGCATAGTCAACAGGTGAAACCTTGACAGAAAAGCCCACTAAAACCCTGTCCCATAAGCCCAGCAGGTTCAACACTCAAACGGGAATGACAGGAGCAAGGGAGGCAACCAGTGGACAGGTACCCCTGGGTCAGAAATAAACACCATGATGACACTAAAAGCACCCCAGGGCCCACCAAACCGAGGAGGCTAAACATAAGTTTAGTGTATCAGCCTCTTATTAACATATAAGGGGGACACCTGAGAATGTGATAGTGGATGCATTGGTAGACCTAATTGACAGGAGTGCATAACCCTGAATAACCGCCAGGGGAGCCAAGGGAAACAAGTTACATGCAAAGTTTTCAAAATGTGAACGTCCCTCAAAATTGCCAATGTCTCAGTTGACAAGCAAAAATAAAAGTCAGGTCAGCAAACATTAAAGCACCCCAGCTAAGGGCCAGCATGCCACTCTCAGATGTGTTTCCAGCCAAACTCTGCTCATTGGAATGTATGCAGTGTAATGCCCTCTAGCCCCTTTTTTTCAGGCCCTGGTCTGAATAAAGGTGTACACTCCCTCACCCCAGACCAGGGACAATTCCCATGGAAAGCACCACCCCCAGGCCCACTGGGCACGGAGGGGTGCTTCACCTGCCAAATTAAATTGCTGCTATTAGCACCATGGTCCATGCCGGATTCCGCCATGGTGGATGGCGGAATTACCGCCCCATTCCAAGGTGAGTGGGGCGGTAATTCCCCATTCACCATTTGCCCTTCCCCATTCCCATTTTTGCCCCATAGGGCATAATGGGGATGGGAAGGCGCTAATTACGGCACTGTCAATTATGGTGCCGTAATTACCACCAAGGACGCTTAGCGCCTTGGACTTTAAATAGCAGGCGTTAAAGTGTGAATCAGGCGTTAAGGGTTTAACGGCGCGAACGCCCTTTACGGCGGCGTTAACCCCTTAACGCCTGACTTGTAATGAGGGCCCTTGACTCTCTCACAAGAATTGATTAGGGGTGAGGTTGTCTAAAAAGTCCAAACGACTACTGTAATTCTTGTCTATTGGGTACCACATAACATCACAGATTTAGGAACTATACAACCAACCAAATACTGGAGCTCCAGTATTTTCATATGTGCTGCTAAGAGAACATGTCTCTGCCACTTTTCAAAGGATGCACTAATGTACCTGACAGAATTGAAGCCTATGACTAATTGGTCAAATACATAGGCCTGTGGTGGGTGCATTCGTCCACTGAATCACAAATGTAACTTATTTCAGTTTTGTTCTTCAGTGCTCCTTTTTGTTATTTAAGGCAGTATAAGGCTTGATGCACATACATTGTTAGCCTATTGAACCAATAACAAGATATTGCTCAAAGTGAAAAAAGCAACGATCTCTCCCTCAAAAAAAGGTTTTAATCAAATGCCTAAGGCTAGTAACAGACTGAGGAGTGGCATATCTTGTTTTGAATCCCTAAAATATATTCTGGAATCAGCTCTGGGTTTTCTAAACTTGATGCATGTTGGCAGATGCAATCCAGAAGTACCTGTTTCTTTGGGACCAGGGAGTTCCTAATTAGTTGCTCTGTCTGGGGTTCAGGCATAGTTCAGAGCTGGTCCTGTCAGTCTTACTCTCAGGTGGGCCAGGGACTGGATGTATTGTTGGCACTGTGACTTTGACACAACCAGCAATTCTACAGTACACAAGTGTCAGTATTTATCTCTCCGCATTTTACTTGTTCCATGTGAAACTAAGCCTATGTGCAGAAGGGCACATAACATTTACTTTTGCATGCCTCCTTCAAGGGTCACTCTACAAACATTAATGTGGTTCAATGTGTGCCACATTTTCTAAAGCAGTATCGAGGGCTAATTAAGGTGAATATACAAATCTGTCTTTAGAGTGTTGTACTTGTTGCATTGTGCCTCTTTAATACACTGAACCATTTACACTGGTAAATAGGGACAATTCTTCAAAAGTCCCACAGACCAAGGTAAAATAACATACCACTGCTCTGCAACAGGTCATGGTGTGGTACACTCAAGATGATCTATTTCTGGTTTCAATTTGCGGCTCAGGGCTGTCTTGTAGCCCTCTAAAGCTATTCAACGCATGTACAAGACATTTCCCTAAACAGATCCAATACCCACGTCTGGAAAGGAGCAACCATCACTTTAATGGAAAAGAAAGGCTATTCCAGCATGGTTTTGGTTGTGGTTCGCCCCTATTTGTTCCTAAACTTTGGAAAGGTAGCGGGTATGTGAAATAGGACAATCAATGTTCATGCTACTTGGATCCAAATTAGGGTTGTAAACCAGTGAATCACTGATGAATTTCTTAAGCTCAACAAACAGTTTACCAGCGCTCACAGAGCCATTTTACTAACAGAGCCAAATCGTCAGGAATACATTTAGGAATTCAATTAAGTACTTAAGCCAGGCAGACTTCAAGTGAGGAACTAGAGTATTTCCAAACTGAAGTAGTTATTCATGGAAGGACTGGAAATAAATGGAGCACTCAGAGTGCAGTATCATATGTATATCACAATTAGGTACATATGAGGACAAGGGAGGTTATGATCGTATTCGGCCACACCCTTCCCCAAAACATCAATCTTAGCTTTCAAATAGTCATCTCGGGAATCACATAGATGTTGCAATGGACTCATTGAAAAAGTTATAGCTGGAGGGTTAACTAAGTTCTGGATTTTTCTAAATATATTTTCACAGTATTTTGACCTAGTTTCTTGAAAAGGAAATGTGTCTTCTCCCTGTGTATCACAAACCATAGCCGTGTAATACAATTCTTTAAAAGATGTGACAAATCTGAGGGCATCACTGCTTCTCCCTTAGGGGGAGACCTTTTGCATGGGCCCAGGGTGGTGCACCCAGAGTACAAAAGCCCTCCTTGGGTGGTGCACATAGGGAGGATCACATGGGAGAGGATACCCCTTAAGGGATTAGGGATAACCATTCACAGAGAATGTGGTATAAATCTGCTTTGTTACCCCCTTCTCTTTGCCAAAACCAAACCATCCTTCCCTTGTTACAAACAGTGCTACTATCTTCTCTTGTATAACACACCAACCTTATTCTAACAACAAAACTAACATACAAGAGAATCCAACTCTCCTTCCATTCATTGGGAACACAACTACTGGGTCGAAGAATATGGCCAGGAGTGTGCGGATTGATCCCAAGAAAACAAGTATTGGCATGAAGAAGATGGCTAGGAGTGTCCCGAGAACTGTGACGACTGGTCCAGTCTCCCACTGAACCTGATTGGGACAAACAAATTCAAAATAGGCGAGGGAAACCAGCTGAGAGGTATCCCCTCTCCTGAAAGAAGTTGCCAGCAATGCTGCTGCACTGGCTGCAAGATGGGAGAGCCGGACATAATGCACAGAGAACGGAGAAGGACAGAGTGTAGTCCAAGATGTAAGGAATACTCATATCATAGCCAAACAACCCTGCAGGTGTTCCAGGATCTAGGGACCCGCCAGCTGATGGTACGGTGCGCTAGAGGAAGCACAACACAATGCAAAGCCGAGTCCGACGAAACAAAGCTCACAAATGCGACCAGAGTCTTGCGCAGACATCCCACTGCTCAGAAGATGAGAACCATGCATGAAGGTACGTGGGCAGGCTGAGAGCAATGAGAGGTCTGTGAAAGATGCAGAGTAAGTACAGAGACCCGAATAAGAGGTTTTAGGACCCTGAGAAGATATTGCAAGTCTGGGACCCACAACCTTATGAGAGGGATAATGTGATAAGAGGGTATCTTAGTCCTCTATCCAAACCTCTGATGTTGTCCTTTCTCTTTCCTGCTCCTAAACCACCTAATTGTTCCTCTGACACTATGGGCCTCATTCCAAGTTTGGAGGTAGCCATGGTGCTATTAGCACCAAGGCTGCCTCAAACCCGGGTCTGGGTCCGGTCTGGGTGAATCGGGACTTACAGGGTCATTCCAACCTTGGGGGACTCGGTAAATCCCCATTTAGTAAACCATTCCCCATTCCCATTTGAGCCCCATAGGGCCCAATGGGAATGGGGAAGACACTAATTACAGGCCCTCGAATAGCGAGCCCGTTATTAGCGCCCTGGTCCCTTAGCGGGACCCACAAAGGATGTGTGGTCAGACCACATGTCCTTTGCGGGTCCCGCTAAGGGACCTCAGACTAGGGCGGTAAGGGTTTACCGGCACCGGCATCCTTACCGGTGCGGTAAACCCTTATCGCCCAACTCAGAATGAGACCCTGTGTCTCTGATTTATTCTCCGGTCCCCTTGCTATTTGGAACTCCCACCCTCTGGCTTTTGCTTGCTTGCATTATGTAGGTGTTCTCCCCTCCGGCTTTTGCCAAGGGTTGACACCTCTGCGTGATTCACTGCTCCAACCTAGGATTACCTCTGTCTTAATTGTTCTAACCATGCTATTGTGTTCAATGTATTTTTGCAGGTGCTATGCAAGGTGCAGTCAAGCCTATAATAGGCCTTCCAGCATTCTTTCCATCCTTGTTTCTTCTCAGATGCTGTTTCAGCTTACCATTATTAATGGTTTCTACTTGTGGAGAGTAACTAAAATGTGCTGTACCCCAACAAAACCTTTGTACATGCAATGTAACTCTTATATCCTTGACCTTGAGAGCCGAACAATCATACTGGACGTTCCGCAAACTCCTAAAATCTGGTACTTCACCTAAATCCCTCCTTATTAGTCCCTATCGATCTGTGACCATCTTCTGACTACAACTGTGTAACCTATCTGTTTACCACAACTAGAGCAGCTATAAATGTAAAAATAAATACACAAATAAACGCTCAATACATTTAGTTGTACATGAGTAACACGCCCATGCTGCAGACTCTGGTGTTGGTCGCCAGGAATTCCTTCCCATACCGCTTCTGGGCCCAGTATAAGATAGCAGATGTCAGTACATGCCCCCATGGCCACCTCCACATACACTCCAGAGGTGGTACAGGGAACATTGTGACAGCAGACATTCTGGAAAATCTTAATATTTAGACAAATAATGATTGCTTCTACTGTACAAGTACCATGTTCTTACCCGGGAACAAAATGGGTACCTACTTGAAATGTTAGAATTGTGTCTAATGATATTTTCTTTTTTGATTGAACCATTTCCCCTGGGCCACCCATACCCTGCTCGAGTTTGCATGCCGGATTTAATGTAAAGATGGGAAATATATATTTTTATATGGCACTTCATGCCAGAGACCAGCCTCTGCATGCCGGACCGCAATTCAAACCTGTGAGCCTCTGTGTTGCCTTGCTTCCAAGATAAATGTGTTGCCCCTGAGTGAAGGTCCCGCTGGTTACCTACTGTTAAGTATGTGTTTACTGATTATAACATGACTTTCTTTAGGCAGAACCTTACTCTATTTGATCAAAATTATTATTGTATTTGTACAGCCCCACTTATACACTGAAAAAGCATCGGCTGGCGTATCAAAGGGGTTTTCAAGTTTGGATGATATCCCCCGTCCACTTAAATGCTGTTAATGGTTTGTGCCTACACAGTTACGGGACTGGGTCACACTCAGAGTTGGACTGGGAACCAAAAGAGGCCCTGGAAATAATTTTCAAAGTGGTCCCATATTACACATTTTCAGCTAGCCCAAACCTTTTCCTAAGGGAAAATTTGGAAATACCACACAAAAGAGGCCCAAGGTCCAGAGGCCTACGGGACATCTCCAGAGTCCCTATAGGCCAGTCCAACCCTGGTCACACTCATGTGAGTGTTGTTTCTTCAAAAAAACCAAGCCTTTTAATATAGAGACAATACTGATTCTTACTGTAGCGTTTGAGGATCCTGATCGGCACTTACATCTACACATGAAAAGGCAGGTGAATGTGGGGACTGGTATTAATGAACAGTGGCTAGCCACAAAATTAGGAAGAGTGTTTAACAAAGTAATGTGCAGTAGTTGAGGGAAACATGAAATGATGTCCCCATTTTGTGTATATGGACTCAGAAGATCCCTGTGAAATATATTTGGGGGGACATTTCTAAAAAAAATAAGCATCAGGTAAAAGATATGGGTTTTAATGAAGTGGCTAACCTAAGAAAATATTTACGTTTTGATGCAGTCCTTGAAAAATGCCAGTCCTATAGAAGCATCAGTGATGCAGAGCTTTATCTTGGGAAAGTACATTTCAAACACCTCAATATTAAAGCATGTGTGATAATGAAAGTTGGAAAAACATCAATCCAGCTTTTTATTAATTTAACATCTTACCATGAAGGTAATTGAAATGTTCTTTCCCACTCTCACACTTAGCATCACCAATGTGAGCCTTTCATTATTGTTGTGTATCTGGTCAATAAACAGAATCTACCTACATATTCAGCCAGCTCTCTTTGGAGTGTCTTCATAGAACATCAAAAATTGTGCGTCATTATCTAAATTCAATCTATATATATACAAGTTGAAATTTGTTTGTGGTGGGATTTGTGGCAAAGCGTTGCTTCATATACAGTTCCACACTGTTTCACCAATATGCACCAAATGAACATTACTGGCTACATGACATTTGGACACCCCACCCCTTTCCCCGGATTTCAGCACAAGTCAATATGTGTTTGTGGGTTCATGGCAAAGCAGTGTTTCATATACAGTTCGACACGGTTTGACCAATCTGCACCAAATGTTGCATAGTTACCTGTTAGGACCCTCCAGACATTACTGGATACATCACATTTGGACAGCCCACCCCGTTTCCCGGATTTCAGCAGAAGTCAATATTTGTTTGTGGGTTTGTGGCTTGGCGAAGTGCTGTTCCTTAAACAATTCCACATTGTTTCACCAATCTGCACCACATTTTGCAAAGTTACCTGTTTGGATCCTCCGGACATTGCTAGCTACATGACATTTCGACTCACCACCACTTTCCCCGGATTTCAGCACCTTCACGCATGAGACGGTTGCCTGAAATCAGCGAAACATCAATGTGGTCATAGAAAGACTGGTCCCGATACGAGGAACAAAACTCGAGGTCCAGGCCATAGGGTGCATGGTTTCCAAGAAATGTGCACTGCAATGCGCCACAATGAATTGCACCATGCCAGGGTGAGGAGACGGGTGGGGAGAGAACACAGACAATCCCAGTATGCAGCAGCACACCGACTCTCTCCTCCCCCTCATTGTCTGCTCTAGGGTATGTCAGTCAGCCACAAGTGCCCATTCTCAGTGCAGTTTACTTCAAAGTGCCAAGCACTTCAAGTGATAATCAAATCAGTACAACAACCTTTAGGATCAGTGTTATCATGTTTGTCAACAGAACCTGTTTGGAGATTGGGTACTTCTGCTAGTTATAATATAAACAATAATTGGCATGCTCGCCAAGTGATTTATTTGTTCTCCAAAGTTGTCATTTGCAGATACTTGTTTCTGGCCACAGATTTCTTGCATACAGGTGTTTCCAGATGTTCATTCCTTCACACAGAGGTATTGATTTCCAGAAGTGTATACTTGTTTTGGAATAGAGCAGGGTGATTTTAATGTGGTAGTGGAACCTATTGATGTATTCATGAAATTGTTTAACAAAATATGTTCCTTCTATGCAAATCATGAACATCTTTTGATGTATCAAAAATATGTTAGTGGTTTCTGAGACTGCTGTTGTAGGGACATTTCCTCCCATAGACAGCTTCACCTATTAAGGCACTACTTGTGTGCTCATGGCCATCCCAGTGTTTCGTAGGCAGGTTTATTTTTGTTTTACAACAAAATCGGTGGCAGTTTCCGCTCTGTCTATGGAAATATTCCTTGAGTCACATACATTGTATGTAGTCTACAATTCCTCCACAAGTACAATTTTCTTCAGTTCCTGATTGGGCCAGAATGTAAGTCAAGTAAAATGGTTCAGATAATTCAACTCCTGTGAATTACGTGCAGAGAGTTTTAAAATGGCTCATTGGTTTGTAAACAGGTACCAATTTGAGTTCACAATGGTTGTTATGTAAGCAGATCTCAGGTTGAGGCTTTCCTGGGCTTTCCACGTTCTTGAGAGGTCCCTCTCATAGTTTGTTCCTTGCAGTTCCTGAATCTTCTTGTTTTGTATTTTGATAACTTTTTTCTAATACGAAATGTAGGAGAAGTGCTGGGCCATGTATTTGTTATCATAACGTTGTTGTGGGATTGTTTATGTGCATTCTCAAACTGATTTTCATGGAGTAGAGTTATGAATTAAGTGTTTCCGTCACTGTTTTGATGCTTTTCTGCATGTTTGGTCAGGCATAAACAAACACGAAGCAAACTAGTATGCATTACATGTATTGTCTCATGATCTCCTAAATGCTTAAAGCATTTTTCCTTAAGCACCGAGTTAGGATGACAGACAATCACGATAGACAAATAGTCCATGAAGCACAGCAGGAGAATGATGTAGACCTGTCTGCCCTCACACCAAAAGAAACTCACGCACAGGTTTCTTGGAGCTATCCTCCCTCAGTTCGGGAGGATAGCTCAGTGGCAACATGCTCACCTTGGAAGCAAGACAACACAGAGAACCACAGGTTTGACCCCCGGGCCTGTGCTTAGAAAGCTCTGGGTATTAAGCGTGTTATAAATAACCTATCAAATAATATCATATCATATCATAGGGCATATCAGAGGGCAATGCTGAGTGCCCCTGCGATATGGGATGCAGTGACACAGTACACCACCCCTCACGAAAAACTGTCAAACCCATTCATGGGGCTACAACTGTAATTGAGCAGTTCTAGAAATTCACTTGTGGCAACACCGCATGTTTGTGTCACACACAATCAGAGTCCAGTGGTGGAGGCTGGATTTCTACTGCTACTCAGGGCACAGGTCAAGGGAACATATAGACGGACAGTGTCGGCCGTTTTTGTTTGCAAGGATTTATTTTTTTGGAAACAATTATTTGCATCCACACCACAAATCTACAGCAGCCCTGTGATTGTGAGGCCAGACACTTGGCCACAAGATCACACAATTGTCTAATCATGACACCAATTGAATGTCTCTTATTGAGATTCTGCTCTACAGGACAGTTATTGTTAGAGATTCTTAGGTAAAAAAAAAGGGACATTTATACTTACTCAGCAACGTTTTAAAAATGGGCTGTTCTGGTGGAAAACGCTTATTAGCCGTGTGTACTTTCTTCCATTTCGAAAGACACAATGAATGAAATATGCATACTTCAATTTAGGATATGGTGACTGTGACATCATTTCCTATTGTATGCTAGTGTTCCCCCACTTTTTTTTAGGACTCTAGTCCTACTGCTACTGCTAATGCTATGTGTACTTTAAGTAATGGCTTAAAAGAAAACGAATTCGCAAGGCGACTCAAAATGTGCTACGTGAAAAGCATGAACCATAACAAGATCATTTAAATCATATCTCTAAATACATAAATGGGTAACAAATCAGTTACATTCACTAAGAAAATGTGTTATTAAAGTTGTATTTCCAAAAATCGGTAAAGGTGCAACATAATTCCCAATTGGAGAATGGTGCTGATATGTTTTCAATGTGCACATGCTAAACGTGCTGCACTCCCTCAGTAAGCAATTGGTAGTGTAAATGTGCCTGGTAAAAAGCTGCAACCTCTTCTCTGGGAAGCATACGTGTGAATTTGCCCTCACCCGTTTATTTCTTTTTTTTTTTCTTTGTGTTGCAGAGATTACCTACAGTTGGGTTTTGAACGCATTCCCTTCCTTTGTGGTGGAGGACAGCCGGCGCTTTATTTCGCAGGAGACGGGCAATCTGTACATCTCCAAGGCACAGGCCTCGGATGTGGGAAGCTACATATGCCTGGTGAAGAACCCCATGACTAATACAAGGGTCATGAGCCCGCCGACCCCACTAACGCTCCGCAACGACGGTGAGTAGAATCAGAAACGCTGCCAGCGAATTGCATGCAGTGCGCCGACTGTGCATATATTCCGGGTCAATGGTTGCATAAAAGAAACTACAGACACAACGAGAGGTGGTATAGTGCACTTGCACATGCGTACGTGGTGTTTGCAGTGGCTCATTTGTAATAGTACCGGTGCAAATGCAGTGCACTGTCTGTGGTGTACTGTGCATGTGCAAACATCAGTTGCTCTTGTAAAAATACACCATACTGCCACTCGCATTGTTGTATTAATTGTAATGTATTGCTACAGTACATCAATTGATATAAAATACAGGTACTTCAGTTTAGCAGCTGAAAATGATTTAGGTCATTGCACGATGTATATCCTATAGTTGTGTTCTGGGCAAATTAAAAACAGAGTAATATCACTCCAGCACTGAGCAGGAGTGTGTACACCACAGCTCAAGTTGAGGGTACACGCAGGTGGACGGGGACCCCCGCTTTTTTCAGAGAGCACCATGAAATGCTAATTTCTGGTGACACCACATTCAATTGGTATGTTAATATTGTTTCATCATGCACATTAATGTTAACTGTCTGCTTAGATGTGCCTACCCTTACCTCTGTATATATTTGTTTTGCCTACCACACCTCAGTGTGTTACTTGTATTATATTGTATATTGTATTCACATATTGTAACCAATAACTGTAACTGTTGTTATGTATCTTAAGCAATGTGCCTAGTTACCTGAGGGTCAGGTGCACTATATAAATAAACAATTCAATTAATGAGTCCCCCAATTTTTAGGACTTTACCCCTGGTGTACACTACATTTCTCTCACCTCGATATTCAATGGCTCTGCGCTGACCAGCATGACTTACAAGCAGCACAGGTACCATGCTGGAGCTTTATTGAGGCAATATTACCCAAGGCGGCAGATCTACCCTCTCAGCGAGGGTCCCTTAATGCAGTCGGCGACACCATTACCAACATGGTCAGCCTAATAATGCCATTAACACAGGTGTATTTAACAACACAGGTGTTGTTGGTGTCTTTTTAAAAAAAAAAAGAATCTTACCTTTGCAGCGCAGACCAGTTCCGAACAGCATTGTCATCCTTGAAGTCAGTTTTCAGTGTTGATGATGACATCTTCAGCACTGGAAATTGATCCCGGGGACAACAGCACTGTGCAGCACTGTAAGTGACTTCAATCCAGCACTCCAACTAAGTAAATGCCTGGTCTGGGATGCCCAATGGAAGCCCTTATTTATATATTTTGTATGTCAAAGTTATTTAAATCTGGATGATGAACCCTTATATAATGCCCCTCTCTTTGAATCTCCCCGACCTCATTGAGCCAAGAAGTAGGTTTGTTTTGCAAATTAAAAAAAAAAAAATATATATATATATATATATATATATACATATATATATATATATATATATATATATATGTATATATATATATATATATATATATATATATATATATATATATATATATGTATGTATATATCTATATATATATATATATATTATATATATATCACTTTTATGAATAGAACAATATCTGAATAGCACACTTATGAATATGAACAGTAATCAGTAATGGGTTATATCATAATATCAATACTCTCTTTAATCACTTAGGAGTAGGAACAGGAAGGATAAGGTAACAGACAATACTTTTATGGTTCAAGGAAATGCAAGGATGGGAAAATGCAACACAGAAATAAACTATGGTTTCAATCGAAAGACAATATGATCACTTTTTCCCCTGTTACTACTCACTCCCCCCACGATGCAATATGAATAGGTGGAAAACGGGGCACACAGGTTTCAGGAATATTAATCAACAATGTAGTTCGATTCCAGTTCCCCCAGCAAGCTTAGAGAACACAGGTATGATTTTAAAACAGGCAAAAATACTTTTGAATTTGATTGCAATGGATGGGAAAATTATGCTAAAATGATTTTAATTCACTAAAGGAGATTCAGGATTAGTGAGAGTACTTTGAATTGGTTCAGTCAACACTAGCAATGATTCATGAATGATTATCAGATTGAAAATGAATTTCAGCAGTTGGAAACAAGAAACAGCTATTTTGATAAGAGGCAATTCGTGGCAATTTTTCCGTGTGCGGAAAACGCGATTGCGAAAAAACTATAAGGAATTGGAATGTCGGATTTCGGTTCTAGGATGTGTGGTTCAAAAGTTAGGGAGGTTTTTGTGAAGGTAGATTTTTCAGAAATAAAGTCATGATTTCAAAAATAACAGATCGCGCTTTACAGATTTAGCAACAAGGATAGGCTTAGACTAAGGAGCTATGAAGAAGCAATACACTCAACGGGCAGCTACCAGAACAGGGCACCTCCTCTCTGATCTCTGTCCGTCAAAACACTTGTCCCTCTTCAGAAATATCAGCGCAAAGATGATTATTGCTACAATTCTCACAAAAAAGATAATGAGAAGAATTCAGGATGGACACAGGATTCTATAATACAGTTCTGCATAAGTGGAATGGTTGGAATAGGATTACTTTAAACTAAGAGATGACTATGCACAGTTCTAATCTAAATACTCACTCCTAGGCTTTAGAATTGAGTGGGCCTCGTCAAAGATCTGGTCAAGGGTTTGGCTCTCTCGCCACCGGACAGGTCTCAGGCACTCTGGGTTCTGCTCTCAGCACTGCATTGCAGTCTGCACGGCCTCTTGGACTGGATCTGATGGGTTCTGGATACAGCACTGCTTTCTGGGTCTGGATCTTGGTTCTAGCACAGGGTTCTAAGCTAGAAGCAAAACAGCTCAGCCAGGCTGTTGAATGGTTTAGTTAGGCCCCGTGGAAGTTTAGGGGTTAGAATCAGTTTGCAAAAGATTCTGAAGGCCTGCTGCAAAGAGTTCAGTTTGGGTTAGGCTTCCTGCTGGGTGCTGCGCCAAGAAATCAGTTGAGTAGTGGAGAAGTGTGTGTGTCCTTTCTGTCTTCACAGTCCCTATTTATGTATTTCCAAAGTGGGTGGGGAGGCTGATTCTACAATGCCCAACCCTCTAAGGATCTGATAGGTTAGTGGATTTCCTATCCCCTGATTTGAGACAGGGCCAGGGTGTCAGAATGAGTCAGAGTGATGCTGTGTTTATGGTCCAAAAGAAATCCCTCCCTTTTGCTTTTACATAGAAAATCTATTTTTCCCAAAAAACATATTTCCCAGATACACAAGTTGTTGAGAATACATAATTAAATGACAGATTACTTAAGGTCCACTTCTGTTCAAGTCCCATGTTTTTACGAGCTTGGGTTCAGAAATGACAACATTTTTGCACTTTTGGAGGGTTTCTCAATATTAATTCTGCACCAAATTTTAGACATGCTTGCACACCCAACCTGGGCACATTTCTAGGGTATTTTTCTTCTTCACAATCTTAAAGTTTCACATTTTTGTCAGCTCAGTACAATTTGTTATTAGCATTTGTATAAAACATACATTTGATTTCAATTCAATTCACATCTCAGTCTGGTCCGCCTCCTAGAGCTGGGCTGACTCAGAGGGTCACATGTCTTGTTTCATGCCAGCAGTTTGTGGTCAGTTACACCCCAAATTAGCATTCCCTATTCAGTCCAAGGAATCTATTGTTCCTTTCTCCGGGTCTGCAGAGAAAATCTCCTCCCATCTTGATTAGCATGCCAATGCAACATCCTCCTTCTGGTGGGAATGACAAGGTGTGAAGGGTTCGCAGGGGAAGAAAGACTTTTGGAGTTTTAACTGCATCAGGTTACTTTCTGATCAATTATAACACAGTTACAGTTCCTTGTAAAAAAAAATAACATTTATAAACTTAAAATAAGCAACATATCTTTAAATCAAGTCTTTTTCAACATGAAATTACTGTGAGGCACTCAATATGGCATTTTGATGGAATTCTTTTCTTTGGCATAGCTTGAGTTCAATTGTTCAACTTTACAAAAATGCTTTTAAAACACTGGCTTTCTGGTAGAGGTGAGCAACGGTATTACACACATTTTGACAGCTGTCTTTCCATCAAGCATCTTTAAAATAGGATTTTGTTCTGAGAACATATGATTTTTACTAACATTGTATTATTGATGTGGATTCTTGCAGTAAATGATGTGGAACACCCAACACAGAGGTTGGATCTTTTAGGTGATTTGTGAGCCAGGATATTTGCAATTTTTGACAATCAAGAGAATGGATTTTCAAACAGCTCTGTGTTTCTTTTTCAATCAGCATTGCTATTTCCAAGTGGTTTCAGGCTACATTGTGGGTAGCTCAATGGTGGCTTTTGGCATTGATCTCCTGTGATCACTAAAATAGGCAAAAGTAGATGGTGGCCTATTTTTCAGGTTTTTCAGGTTTTCACTGCGCAATTTCTGGTGATTTCTAGCAAGCAGCATGCTTTCCAGTGGCCATTATGATGTTGCTGCTGCCAGCAATGCACAGTGATGTTGCAGGGCTTGGATGAGTGGTTTGATACATACCACAGCACTGGGCTGCGCAACACAGGAAACAAAAAACACACTTTTAGCACCGGCATATGAAACTGCGTGGGGCGCTAAGAGGTGGGGCGTTAGGGTGAGTGGGAAAGGTAAGTGTGCTGGCTAGCCAGGCGGCTCATAATGCAGGCATGCACCTTACAATACAGCCCATGTTTGGAGCATCCTGATTGGCCAGCCCCCTATCCAAGAGTGCTAATGTGTTTTATGGAGGACAGTATCAGAAACCCTCTGTTAGTCTCCCTAATGTTGAGCATGATTGATTGGTTCAAGACAAGGATCTGACACTCCACATACACAACCAAACATCACAACATCAGGCAGTTTGTCACGAGGTCTAGGAGATGATGCCTCTGATCAAATTATGCTACATTTGCACATGTGGAACTGCTGTTTGCACATGTGCAATCAAATTAGCAGCAGTGTTAATACAGAGCAATTATATGATACTGACATTGATGTGATTGTACATGCACAGACAACATGTGTGCATGTACAAATGTGTTGTAATGCTGCCCACTGGTGTTTTGCTCTCACTTTCTCATTTATATAAAAAACGTAACTCTCTCTGAATCCATAATCCCTGTATTTTCAGGATATCAATACTTTCAAATGCTTAGAATTAGATGTCATGGTTCCCTTACCATTCCCCAGCAATTTCATATTTCAGAAGAAGAGGTTCATCACTGAAGCATGTGGGAAGTTAGCAGCAGTCGGAATCTGAGAGTTTAGGGTATTTTCCAAATAAGATTAAGCAAGCTCCTTAGACAGAGCAACACCAACCATGGCTGATTTCTTCAGGTCATAGGTGTGTAACTCTAAACATGTCAAGATAACCTTATCACTAAATCGATTGCAAATACCAAGCCAACATCTTGAGTTATGTGTCCCCTCCATAGGGACTACGTGATATTCTAAGCTGTACAATTGTTTTTTCATTTCTTTGCAGGGTGCACTTGGTGTTCGTTTTTAGTTGCTATAAATATATTATCAAAAATGTCAAACATTGACTTCTATCTTCTAAAACAGAACCGGTAATAGCAAGCATTCCGGAGCAAACAAATGGAGACTTATAGGATGACACACTTAGACCACAATGCATGCAAAGACCTCTAGTCAAACCACGCAGGCACATAAGGTGCACCAACAGTTAATGAGAACCTGCATATATTGCCAGCCCTAAATTAAACTGTGAATTAGAAAGTCATATTCTTTTTTGTGCATATTTCCTTATCGTCGAAACCACCACCACCATCTGCGATTCCCTAAGGGTACAGATCTTGCATTGTCTCAACGGTAAAAACAACCATGTAAGCTAATATTTGATGGCTCCTTACTTTTCTATTCATGTGGCATCTTAAATTGAATTCACACATTGATTGACTTCTATTTGTAGAGGTTTTATGACCTCCAAAGCTGCATGCTCACCACACAAGCTTGGCGTTATCATGGAAATGTGTGGCTCAGCAGGATTTTTAGTGGGATTTATTTGTGGATTACATATTTTGATATTCTTTCTTGTTTTGTTTTTTTAGTTTTAGGACCAGTGTCTACATGTGCGGATATTCATCTGCCCCCTCAGATCTGTACCTGTCATCAATATAGTGTGCACCTGCCTGTCTTTGGAACAACTATGAAATGTCCCCACAAACGCATCAACTGTTGTTTCTCATCTCCTCAAAGTCTGTTATGACTGAGGTGCTATAACACACCTCGGTGGGTTCACCATTCTGGTAAGAGCCCAATGTATGCAGTGGTGCCATTACCACCCGGCTTGGCCTGGTGAGTCATGTCATAGCCCCATTAGCAAAGTCTCAGGTGCTACTGACTTTTGGAAATGAAAAAGAAGAAACTTACTTTATAGCAGGGACGTCATTTCACCAAAATGCCAGGGATAGAGGAAGTGACATCACAGGACCCATGACCTCTGGTGACATAATAGGAAGTAGTGTAATTTGATTCCACGCCAAAGTGACATCATGGAATCGATGGAACACGACCTTTCACCCCTTGCTATAACAGAAAGTGGCATCACATAGCCTTGTTCCTAAGTACACTATGAAAAATAGGGTTACGATATCACTATAATGTGATATACATTTCATACAATAATGGATCACCACATATGTCGTTAATATCAGTGTGTATAGGTCCATATTACCAAATTACTGTGAATGCAAGCAGACGGCCAAGCCCACATGATAATGATGTGTCATTATATAGCACTTACGGTTAAGAGCTTTATATAGAAAAAAATACATACAATATCACACAACCTGTGTTGGTACTCATTTAGCGAACTCAAAAGAATGAAAGGCTGAGTTGAGGTGTTTAAGAACAGACTAAATCAGTGACTCACCCCCTGAAGTGTGCCAGAAACAAACCTTAAATGAGTCTATTTTATAGAATTCCACAAAGACACATTATTTGGTATTCCTATTCTTTCTTGTTTAGCGTTGCTGCTCAAAATGTTACACTTTTGGAACCCATTGTTTTTTTTTAAGAGGCTTGCACAAGAAAGCCAGCCTCTTTAGAAGCCAAGAGCCATATGGCACTGGCCACAACTGAGGAGCTTACATCATTTTTTTTGTTTAAAGTAAAAAAAAAATATATATATATATTTCGGTAACTTTTTTTAGGGGTAGCAAGGGAGACCACAGGGGTTGCAGTTGCGACCCCTGGCAACCCACAAATGACGTCCCATCTTATAGCAGTGAATCAGCTCCTGTTTTAATCCATTTCGACTGCTGATGGTAACCAACCCTAAAAAGGGATGTACTGAGACAGGAATGGGTTCACTGCTACATGAACAGGTTCATATTTTTACATTTTCTAAATGTTCTGCACTCACGTATTATAATGGTGATGAAGGCAGCAGATGAGGGGGTGGGCTCCAAGAGAGCCACCTCTTTGTGTCTTGGCGATGCACAGCCAAAGAGAGTGAATGTGGGCTTCAATCAGTGAGAACAGGTGGCATTATCTTTAAGCCGATTGGCCCCTCCGTGGTGCTTATGCTCTGTTAATTATTGCTGAGCAGCATCCCTTCACACCAGGGCTACATTGGCATGTTTCTCTTTTGACCTGATTACAAAGGTCTGCCTATAAAGGTGTGAAATAGTGTGTAAGGATTTCAAACACACATGTACTGTATCAATCAGTATTTTAGAGTTACTTTTCCGAAGACATATTTGAGACTGGATCATCCTGAAAACTGCCAAATATGGTCTTTATGAGTATGACAAACTGTATTCTGCCTCACAAGAGTACAAGCATGACTAGGGGCGAAAGGGCCCACTCATCTGTCACACTTCAACAAACCAAAACCTAATGCAATCATACAGATAAAACATGGACACACAAGAGATATACCTCCTTCTCCTTGTGTGGTAATGAGGGCAGAGGGAAGGTTATGCTCTTAAGAGGGGTGTGAAGATGAACCAGTAGTGGCCCAAAAACAGAGTATCACAGTCCAAAATAAAGGGAATGTCCAATCAAGGTTTTATAAAAATATAAACACTTAATAAAGCACATCATCTGCATGTAGAACGAAAAGAGATTACTATACAAAAACACACCCCAAAAAAAGAACAGAGAAGATGTGACAGGAGAAAGTAGCACTCTGAGTGTAGGTACATGGGTGGTAGTTAAGGCACTACCATAAAAAGGATATTGGGTTGAAAACAGGAACAATCGTGAGTTAACCAATTTCTAGGGTGCCAGTGGACCGTGGGGCAGTTCAGAGTCACAGTACCTGGAGTCACATCTTGGTGGGCTTCGATGCAAGATTATCAGGCTCATTCAGGCATGTAGGATCATGGAGGCCCTGGCAGCAAGCGGGCCTCAAGCATTCAAGCATGGTCAAATGTGGGTGCTCTTTGTGGTCAATGGGTGGTGGTTCAATGATGCAGGTTGTGGCGGTCCCAAGAACACTTCACAGTTGGCCAGGCCGATTCGGCTTTGGTTGCTGGCAGAGGTCGGTGAGTGAAGCCACAGAGGTTTGAGTGGGCAGACAATGGTCATTGACGTGGTGATTGTGGGTGCCTCAATGTGCAGTAAGTGAGGCAACAGTTCCCATGCTAGCTGCGCTGAACCATAATTGTAACTCCTGTTTAGAGTGGGCAAGTGACTTTCCAGATGTTTGATTTGGTTTCCAGCCTTGAGCAGATGCTAGCGTATAATAGGTGATGTGTTTAGCTAGTACACAATGCATTGTTGAGTTGGTTTAGAGGCAGTGCAATAGTTTGACTGGTTGCAGGAACACACAGACTAGTACCAGAAGACCAACTACAGCAGCCAACACTAACTCCCTGGCTATACCTAGAAACAGGCTGACCACTATTGGTGTAAACAGCTTCCCAGTGAAGGCGGCTAAATTATGGAACTTACTGCCCCAATTCTGAGAGCTGACCAACCCTACCTACATTTCAGAAAAAAGGCTATTCAACATCTTATCTCCACTGACCTGTAATTTCTCTGACCTGTTATTTCGCTACTGAACTCTAGAATATCCCACCCTCTCAGGCGGTCCATGCAGAGGGTATAACTCAGCTTCACTGCTCGCAAGTTCATCTGTAATCTAATCTATTTAAGTGACCTGTACTACATTTAGTGCAACAAGCTGTTTTACTACCACACTTAATATAACACACTGTAACCTGTATATTTGTATATTTTATTCTGTAGTAACCATATATGCCTTCATTTTGCTACCCATGGGTCTGGTGCGCATAAAAAGTGAATAAACAAAAAAAACAAACAAACAGTAGCATCACAATTATTCAGTATGCGGGGAACAGAAGCGACCAGTTCAGTGTGGGAGAAGAGGGCACTTTGGGTGATCAGGGTCTCCCTCTGGTGGCTTTGAAGCCTTCACAACATGCTCAAGGATAGGATACTGCAGTTCAGAGCCTGCTCATCTGGCACAGAAGGCTGGTTGCAAAATGTTTGGTGCTGGTCCACAGCACTGGTTACTCCTGATGTTGCATGGGAGTGGTTAGGATACAAAGCTTTGTTCTTTCTTGGACAGCTCCTTCTTCACCTCCAGGGAGGACTTTGGACAGTGCAACTGTCCCAAAGAAGTCCAGTTGAGAACCTTCAACTATTCGACTTTAAAGGATCCTTAAAAAACTGGATAAGCTTCATCGCCACCGTCAAAGTAAACAGGGTCTCCTACATACAAAGGTCTGTCCTCACTGGTTAGATTTGCAACCCTCGAATGTACCCATTGGCTGAGAACCATCCCTTTGTATGCAGAAGGAAACATAGTTGGGGCTATGATTGATAGTATAGGAAGGAGGCATGGCATCCCGGTTGCCTACGGGAGCTATCTTGAAAGAAATCAGTGATTGAAAAGGTCTAGATAGTCTATCAGAAGGTCTAATACAAACAACATTGAGTGTGCTCCTATTTGCAAAGAAGGAACATCCCAAAGGTGTTAGGACTCATTTCTCGAACTCATTCAGATTAGTCCCATCCAAGTTCCCAGAAATACTGTCATTCCAATGACCAAATAATAGTGCCCTCAGTGTGGCGTAGCAAGCAGTAGTTAAAGGAAGAAGATGAATATACCAGCCCAACCCCTTTTCCCCGTGTTGTGGCAAATGTGAACACACCCAGCAATTTGTTCTGTTTAGAATCGCATGGGTCACATTCATAATCATTAAAAGAGTGTTATTATGATTACCCTGTCTATGTTGGGAGTCTCTAGGTGGAAGAGTGTGCAGATGCACAAAAGGTGGAGACACAGTCTAGATAATTGCAATAGGTAACAAAGTCTAAAGTGGGTGCACCTCTTCAATGTACCATATCCCAAGCGCCAATATAATTACAAAAAGGACTAGTACTGTGATCAAAAAACAATGGGTCATCAAGGACCATGATCTCTGATCAACAGCTTCTCTGTCAGCCACAAGACTGGTAGCTTGTTCTGCATGAGTAGATTTAGGAAAGGACATTGTTTCTGAGCAACTGTTTAGAAACTTCTCTGTCAGGCTCTTTTAGTTCATCCGTCGGTGGCCCCTGACCATGTGGCCTATCTTGCTTGAAGGTAGCTTTCCGGTCCCTGCCTCTTATTTATGTTCTGGCTGAAGAGTGACAAGGGACTGGCTCAACGATGATTCCTTGTGGGCACAGTCGATACTGTGCTGTAAGTCTGGTGCCTCGGATTCAGATTGTACCTCAAGACTCCAGGTACGGCGTGATCTGCGAACAGAGTGTTGTCACTTCCTGGAGGAAGTGGTGAAGCAGAAGCAAGATTGCACACTGGTGCAAAAAGATCTGAAGAAGAACTTGAAGACAAAGCAGCAGTCTCCCCAGGCCTTCTCTTCTCCTTTGTCCCGAGGCAGAGGAAAAGGTATCTTCTTGATGTGGGTTGTGTGAATCCAGTGTCGTTTTCCGTCTACTCGTACAGTGGTCTGTGTGGCCAATAGGACTTGGAACGGTCCTTTCCAGCGAAGTGCGAGTTAGGATGCTCTTTCAAATGACTTAGTGAGCACCCAGTCGCCGGGTTGAAGTTGATGACCTGGCCCCTCGTATTTTACTTGGAGGGCTTCTTGCACCTGTTGATAAATCAAAAACAAGTTTTAAGTTAACTGGTCACAGTACTCAGAAAGAAGTACATTTTCAACATCGTTCAGTAATTTGTGCTCTGGTATCCTAAAAAGGCATAGAAGGGAGGCCTAAACTACCCCTTGGTGTCGGAGTTCCTCTGCCACTATTGTGCTGTAGGCATACTATGCAATTTTGGACAAAATGCTCAGCAGTTTTTGGAATATTTGCATTGACCCAGGCAGGTTCTAACAATTTACAAATCTTTTTGGCACATATATGAGTTGGACCATGGGCCATTATCACTATAGCAGTAACATAAGCATTGGGCAGCATGCATGTATATTGTTCAGTGTCTACCCAACAACCCTCATCATCTAAACTTGCTGGACCCTAAGCCCACTGTTTAAATTCATCTGGAGTAGCATCAGACTGAATTTCTTTTAAGCAACCAATCCCTTCATCTATCATACAAGTGTTAGTGACCCCTTTCCAGAACATACATTTTAGAATGTAAAATGTAAATCAATGCCAGTTTGTTTGGCTATTCTGTCAGCAAAAGCTTTTCCTTTCCCCACATCATCTGTTACTTTCTGGTGTGGTGCTAACTTCATTATTGCTAGTTGAGTAGGAAGCACAAGTGCTGAGAGTAGCCGAACTATCAAACTGCCATGTTGTATCCTAGTTCCATGTGAGGTCAAGAAACCTCTTTCTGCCCATAATTTACCGAAGTTGTGAACCACCCCAAAGGCATACTGACTGTCTGTAAATATATTCACACTAAGCCCTTCGGAATGTTCACAAGCTCGAGTCAATGCAATAATCTCTGCAGCCTGCGCAGAGTTATGCAGAATTATTTTGGTTTCCACAATCGTACTAAATGTAGTGATGGCATAAGCAGCAGTGGATGTACCATCCGGAAGTTTGAAGCAGGAGCCATCGCGAAACAGTTCCCATTGTGGATTTTTTAACTGCGTATCATTTAAGTCAATTCTACCTTTAGTTTCTTGCTCTGTGGTATAGAGGCATTCATGTGACATCTTGTCACTGCATGCAATTTCCTGCAGATGAGGCAATAGTTTGGCTGGATTTAATGCGCAACATTTCTTAATTTGGATATGTGGTGCAAATAGAATAAACTTGTATCTTGTTAATCGTGCTGATGTGAGATGTTGTGTTTGTGTTCTGTTTAATAGAACGTCTACAGAGTAAGGTACCATCATGGTTAGGGGGTGACCCAGAACCAAACCCTCACTTTGTTTTACAGATGCAGCGGCAGCAGCAACAGCTATCGAACATCTCAGCAAAGCGCATGCAACAGGGTCAAGCATGGAGGAAAATAACCGCAGTCTATTCTTCCCTCCATGCTCCTGCATCAACACAGCCAAAGCGCATCCATCACATCCATGCACATACAACACAAAAGCCTTTTCATAATTTGGTGTGCCCAAAACCGGTGCTGAACACAACACAGCCTTGAGCAGATCAAAAGCTTTCTGGCAATCCAAGTTCCACGATAAAAAGGCAAAGAAATGCCCTTTTTTGTCAATGCTAACATGGGTTTTTATCATTAATGAAAAATGAGGGATCCACTGTCTACAGTATGAAGCCACAAAGCGATGACTTCCTTCTGTGTATTTGGGACAGACATGCTTGATATGTTTTATATCAATTCAGGTGTCCTCCTGTTGACAATATTGAAACTTTTTTAGTGAAGCCTCATGCCCATGTTCCGCTAGATGAGTAAGCAACAACACCGTGCCCTCCTTGCAAGCAACTTCAGAATCCACAGCTAAAAGTAGATCATCCACATACTCTAACAATGTGCATGTAGAAGGTAACTCAAGTGTATCAAGCTGTTCTTTCAATGCTCTATTATAGATGCTTGGACTCTCAGTGTACCCTTGTGGCACACGAGTAAATGTAAACGAGCATCCTCCCAAGGTGACTGCAAACAAATATCTACAGTCAACATGTACAGCAATACTGAAAACAGCATTCTTTAAATCCACAACAATAAAATGAGTAGCTGAAGCTGGAATCATTGTCAATATTGTAGTCATATCAGGTACAATTGGAAACTGTGGGGCAACAACCTTGTTGATGGCGCACAAGTCAATAATAAAATGAAAAGGAATCACATTATCCCCTTTTTTATATACTGGCAAAATTGGACTATTACACATACTGCCTGCAATTTCCTCAATCACACCAATGTGTACAAGATCAGAGACAATACTCTTCAATGCCTGCTCACCTTCAACTGAAATCTTATATTACGGAATACGTGGTAGTTTAACACCTGGTTTCAACACTATTTTAACTGGTTCAATTTGTAAATTGCCAAAGTCATTGTCATTAACTGCCCATAGACATGTCGGAACCTTATCTAATTCAGATGGTAAAGGTCTAGACAAAAAACTATGAGACAGAAGTTTGTTGAGGTGAAATTGTTAAATGCACTCCATCCTTAGAACAGTAAATTGCAACATTCAATTCTTTCAACAAATTTAACCCCAACACATTTTCACCACAATCTGTAGTCAAAAGAAATGGACATAAACCAGTAAATGGCCCCAGTGCAATAGGTACCGAATGAGAGACCAGACTAACCACTGGTGTACCAGAAAACCCTACAGAAATGTTGTTCTGCCCTGACAGAGGAATGTCCGGAACCCGTGAATGATCTATGGAACACTTCTGTGCTCCTGTATCTATCAAAAATAGATGCTTCCTATTCCCCACCTGCATCTCAACATAGGGCCCTTTCTGATCGACGGGAATAGGCACCAGTTCCAGACTCTGTTTCGGGCTGTCCTAACGGAACAGTATGTCATCAAATGTGAGCTCCTCAGAGACAGAGAAATAAAGAGTTGAAGGCTTATCAAAAATGTTTCCAGTATTGACACCATGTTGCTGAATATCCAGTGAAGATGACTGTTGGTTCTGAGTGAACTGACTTCTGCCAGGACTCCCTATCCAAGGACGGCCCCTGGATCGTCTACCCATGGCACCATATGTGCTATTTGACCTCTGCTGAAGGATCGGACATTGTGCTCACCAATGACCTTCCTGTCTACAATATGCACATTGGTTCATATGTACAGGACCCAGTTGCGCATTACTCTGTGGTGTAAATTGAACTCTAAACTGTGTATTCCCACCTCTGGCCCCTCTAACAATCTGTTGCAGTAATACTTTAGGTTTCAAGTTTCCCTTCTTCTTTTGTATCCTCTCTTTTTCAGTATTGACTCTATTTTCATTACACTGAGCAATGTGCAATACTTCGGACTGCGATTTAGCTTGCCAGGCGCTTTCAGAAGTTATATGGGGTCATTACAAGGTTGACGGTAGGGGTTTAACCAGGCTGGTAGAGCTGCCGGCCCTGTTAAACCCCTACTGCCGCATTACGAGGTTTGCTCGCGGGATCCGCAAATTGCGGCATGGTTACCTCCAACCTTGTAATGACCCCCATAATTTGTGATTGGATATCAGGCAACAATCCATGTATACATTTGTCTACAAACAACCTTTTTCCTGACTCAGTACTTAATTCCTGACTGCTAAAATCTGAAAACACTTGTTTAAATTGATTAAACAAATGTGGTAGTGCCCTCAGATTTCCCGTCGATGTAAGCTGTAAGCTTGTCCCAAACTATACTTTTATCTGGAACCAAAGTTTTCAATGTAGTTACTATTCTGTTTGGCAGTGTCAATATCACCGGTGGTGGTTTCCCACCAGCCTTCCTTTCTCCATCTATCCGTAACAAGTTAGCCCATGTATCACATATCCCTGCCTGATCATCTACAGTTCTTAATTTGGATATGTGGTGCAAATAGAATAAACTTGTATCTTGTTAATCGTGCTGATGTGAGATGTTGCGTTTGTGTTCTGTTTAATAGAACGTCTACAGAGTGAGGTACCATCATGGTTAGGGGGTGACCCAGAACCAAACCCTCACTTTGTTTTACAGATGCAGTAGCAGCAGCAACAACTCTCGAACATCTCGGCAAAGCGCATGCAACAGGGTCAAGCGTGGAGGAAAATAACCGGAGTCTATCCTTCCATCCATGCTCCTGCAACAACACAGCCAAAGCGCATCCATCACAACCATGCACATACAACTCAAAAGCCTTTTCATAATTTGGTGTGCCCAAAACCGGTGCTGAACACAGCACAACCTTGAGCAGATCAAAAGCTTTCTGGCAATCCAAGTTCCACGATAAAAAGGCAAAGAAATGCCCTTCTTTGTCAATGCTAACATTGGTTTTTATCATTAATGAGAAATGATGGATCCACTGTCTACAGTACGAAGCCATGCCTATTAAAGCTCTGACTTCCTTCTGTGTATTTGGGACAGACATGCTTGAGATGCTTTGTATCAATTCATGTGTCCTCTTGTTGACAATATTGAAACTTTTTTAGTGAAGCCTTGTGCCCATGTCCTGCTAGATGAGTAAGCAACAACACAGTGCCCTCCTTGCAAGCAACTTCAGAATCCACAGCTAAAAGTAGATCATCCACATACTGCAACAATGTGCAAGTAGAAGGTACCTCAAGTGAATCAATCTGTTCTTTCAATGCTCTACTATAGATGCTTGGACTCTCAGTGTACCCTTGTGGCACACAAGTAAATGTAAACGAGCATCCTCCTAAGGTGACTGCAAACAAATATCTACTGTCAACATGTACAGGAATACTGAAAAAAAGCATTCTTTAAATCCACAACACTAACATGAGTAGCTGAAGCTGGAATCATTGTCAATATTGTAGTCATATCAGGTACAATCGGAAACTGTGGGGCAACAACCTTGTTGATGGCGCACAAGTCAATAATAAAACGAAAAGGAATCACATTATCCCCTTTTTTATACACAAGCAAAATCGGACTATTACACACACTGCCTGCAATTTCCTCAATCACACCAATGCATACAAAATCAGAGACAGTACTCTTCAATGCTTGCTCACCTTCAACTGAAATCTTACATTGCGGAAAACGTGGTAGTTTAACACCTGGTTTCAACACTATTTTAACTGGTTCAATTTGCAAATTGCCAAAGTCATTGTCATAAACAGCCCATAGTCATGTCACAACCTTATCTAATTCAGATGGTAAAGGTCTAGACAAAAAACTATGAGACAAAAGTTTGTTGTGGTGAAATTGTTAAATGCACTCCATCCGGAGAACAGTAAATTGCAGCATTCAATTCTTTCAACAAATTTAACCCCAACACATTTTCACCACAATCTGTCATTGAAAGAAATGGACACAAATAAGTAAATGACCCCAGTGCAATAGGTACCAACTGAGAGACCAGACTAATCATTGGTGTACCAGAAAACCCTACAGAAATGTTGTTCTGCCCTGACAGAGGAATATCTGGAACCCGTGAAAGATCTATGGAACAATTCTGTGCTCCTGTATCTATCAAAAAGAGATGCTTCCTATTCCTCACCTGCATCTCAACGTAGGGCCCTTTCTGATCGACGGGAATAGTCACCAGTTCCAGACTCTGTTTCGGGCTGTCCTAACGGAACAGTATGTCATCAAATGTGAGCTCCTCAGAGACAAAGAAATAAAGAGTCGAAGGATTATCAAAAATGTTTCCAATATTGACACCATGTTGCTGAATATCCTGTGAAGATGACTGTTGGTTCTGAGAAAACTGACTTCTGCCAGGACTCCCTATCCAAGGGCGGCCCCTGGATCGTCTACCCATGGCACCATATGTGCTATTTGACCTCTGCTGAAGGATCAGGCATTGTGCTCACCAATGACCTTCCTGTCTACAATATGCACATTGGTTCATATGCACAGGACCCAGTTGCGCATTACTCTGTGGTGTAAATTGACCTCTAAACTGTGTATTCCCACCTCTGGCTCCTCTAACAATCTACTGCAGTAGTACTTTAGGTTTCAAGTTTCCCTTCTTCTTTTCTATCCTCTCTTTTTCAGTATTAACTCTATTTTCATAATACTGAGCAATGTGCAATACTTCGGACTGCGATTTAGCTTGCCAGGCGCTTTCAGAATCATAGGGGGTCATTACAAGTTTGGTGGTAGGAGTATAACTGGGCTGGTAGAGCTGCCGGCCCCGTTAAACCCCTATCGCTGCATTACGAGGTTTGCTCGCAGGACCCTCAAATTGCGGTATAGTTACCTCCAACCTTGTAATGACCCCCATAATTTGTGATTTGATGTCAGGCAACAATCCATGTATACATTTGTCTACAAACAGCCTTTTTCCTGACTCAGTACTTCAGTCCTGACTGCTAAAATCTGAAAACACCTGTTTAAATCGATTAAACAAATTTGGTAGTGCCCTCAGATTTCCGGTGGATGCAAGCTCTAAGCTTGTCCGAAACTATACTTTTATCTGGAACCAAAGTTTTCAATGTAGTTACTATTCTGTCTGGCAGTGTCAATATCACCTGTGGTGGTTTCCCACCAGCCTCCCTTTCTCCATCTATCCGTAACAAGTTAACCCATGTATCACATATCCCTGCCTGATCATCTACAGTTCTAATCAGTTTCCATAAATCAGCAGGTAGGATCACAGGGAACATCAAATCTATATCACCCAGTGTGAAAACTGATGAATGCAAGGCAGATTCAATTTCTTTATAAAATTCAGTTGGAGTCTTCCTAATATCTGGAATGTTTTGTCTAATGGTATTCACTTTCTGTCTAGAAAATGGCACATGCACAAACTGTGAGACATAGTGTGCTTCAATAGTAGTGACTGGTGTGCCTGCCACGGCATCAGCTGGGATTTCTACTTTGGGAACAAATGTCAGAGGAACCTCCCTCATCGGCAACTGTAAAGTAGGCAATTCTGAAAGTTTATTAAGCAATAATGCTAAATTTAGCAACAAAGTAGTCAAAGCCGTATCGAGTGAAAATGCTCTCTTATAAATGACCATCAAATCTGTGGGACAACAAACCTTTCTCTTCATAAACTCATCTTGTAGATACTCTACCATTACCTGTAACACTTTCCTTTGTATTGCAGGAGCATATGAATAAACGTGTCATGCACTTCAGTGGGAGAAATTGAAACATCCGAAACCCATCTAAGAGCGTCTCTTGTGCAAATGTGCATTTCTTCACTCACTGGTTTCAATGAAGAAAGAAACTGCATCTGCACATATGAGGCTTCCAATCTATTACTATCCAATTCATCTTTCTGTAACCAATCTAGCTCCCTTTTAAACTCAGATACCTTCTCAACATGCTCATGTACTTTCTCCGCAGTGTCTCTTGAGTGGGTGAGGACATTCAAATCCCGCAACCCCATGCGACATTCATGTCCATTATATCACTCTAAATATCAGGTTAATGCATTCCCATCCCCTCTATCAAAATAGCCTGTTCGGGAATACTTTCTTGAACAGAAATTGCAACTAAAACAGCTGATTCTTCACCTTCTTCTATATATTTCTTAGCCCATGCATACAATTCTCTTTTTCTAGCTTTGGATACTGTTCTACGAGTCACTATTCTTGAATCAACACCCACTCCTTCAATCACTGCAAGTGGAGCAGAATCTCTTGGAAAAGGTAATTCAGGCAATTCCTGTTCAATAGGTAGTGGAGTCACTACTGCTGGCAGTGGAGACACAATTAAGGGAATGGTAACTATCGGTAAGAGTGGAGGTGCAGCAGGGGGGACAACAACAGGAAGAGGAGCAATGACTGGAGGAGGAGCAACAGCGGGAGGAAAGGGAATAACAGGAATAACAAAGGGAGGAGGTGCAACAGTGGGAAGAGGTTAAACAAAAGGGAGAGTCACATAGGGAGGTGGTGCAATAGCAACAGTCCTACACTCATTTAAAAGATTATCGATTAGTTTGTCTGAGGCATGAAAGTCCTGAGATGGATATATTTTCTGTACCCCAAGCTGAAAAGACCTATCTATGCTTCTAATAGATTCCGACTGTTTCTGTTGATATACAATAATGCCTTTTCTGAGTTAGACAAATGTCGACGTGCATGTTTCTCTTTACTCTTAAGTTGCTGCTTAGCCTCTTTTCTCCAATTCTTAATTACATCAAATGCTGCAGGCCTGTCCTTTTTCTTTAACAATAAAAAAACACTATACAGCAATTTCAAAACTACCATGAACTGGCCACTGCAATTCGGAAGCATGTCTAGTTTGTCTGTGCCAAATATCGTTGAATACTATAGTACCAAGGATGTACTTAAAGTACATAGTACACGCCGGCGACCCCTCCAGTGGCGCCGGTTGGCTATATTCCAAAGATTGTCTGTCTCTGCGAATAAGCCCTTGAAACAGGCAGACAATTTCCCAGGCATATCAGATCACTGGTGTTACCTGGCATTGTTTGTACTTGCAAGTGCAAAACTGCAACCAATATCAGGATTCTTAGGAATCGGGCATGACTCACCTGATTTCAAAACAAAATAGGTCTGATCGGATTACAAAGGATCGACGTGGCTGGCAATTCCGGCAAAAATACCTGCCTCGATATGAGGACCCTCGTCAAGATGTCCTCTCGAAGCGCTTGCTCACCGTTCAGGATCAGATTGTGCAGTACTGTTGAGGTGTTGCATCTCATACAAAAAGGGGCCCCTTTCTCACGCTCCAATCCCGGTCCAGTTGTCGCGTCCTTGATTAGCGAGGTGACATCAATCTTGAGGGTGCCTATTCGGGCGCCATCTGATAGATCAACAAGGAACATCGAGGCTTAGTACCACCAACAATTGAATCCACCAGTCACAAAGTCAAAGTTATGAATATAACTGTATTCTGTACAGATTCAAATATCAAAGAAGATAGCTATCTGGCTCCCAAGTGCCTCGCATGGTGTACCAGCAGACACTATGAGGGGAGTGAGTACTGGTCATCACAAAGCATGCAGTATTTATACACAGTCCTGGTCGTAGCCCAGTCCTTCTCAAAACTAATAAGTTACAAAAGTGGGTTTGTGCCCAGTTCACATAACAAATATAACAATATTAGTATACACTTTTGACATGTTGTCCTATCCTTGAAGATTCAATGGTGATGTTGGTTCTCCAGTTTAGGTTGATCCTAGTTTCATGAATCAAATTCAATAGCTTATTGCTAAGGCACATAGTTTTAGTTTGTCTACCATTAAGTTCTGATGTTTTTATATGGCTGATGTTATTGATGCAGACAACACTTTGAATTGAAGTTCGCTGTGGCTACAAGGTTCCTTAACGTTACTAGCAAACTTTGTTGTATCCATCTGTGTAGATCTTTCCTTGTTTCTTGGGCTTTAGGATAAGCCCTGTTCCAAGAAATGCACAAAGGATTTCTCCCAAAACTCACAGCATTAGTTACTGTGCATTGTATGTCACTGTTTGAGGGAGGATGAGTCTGTATACATAGATAACACTTTGAATGAGAGTTAATTCTGACTACAAGCTCTCTTTGCACAGAACAAATAGTCTGCTTTTGGCAGCTCTAGTGTTGACATAGGCTCAAAGGTCAGTCTGCTCTGGCAGCTGAAAACATGGTTAATCATTTCTGAACAGAGAGCAAGAGTCAGAATCAAAACGGCAGATATTTTCCAAAATGGTGGTGAAGTCAATTCTGTCTAGATCTAGTTAAGCATAGGTTTTTAATAAAAAATCAAAATGGCTTAGGCCAATGTTTATAGTCAGGCAGTATGTATGTGAATGTGGTTTAACAATGCAAGACTCCTTCCTTTATAGGCACAATTCCTCAGGTGTTTGGGCTAAAACTAGCCTGCTTTAAGGGATTGTGCCCTGTTGGTCGTGTACCCTAAGTGCTTTACTACAGAGAACGTGGAAGAGACAGGAAAGGGAAAGAAAGACGGTGGGAAACAAGATGGTGGAAGGCTTCGGCCAGTGTCCAGAGCACTCCTGTCAATCCTACTCCCACCCCCATCCCGCCTACTGACAACAAAGGCATTTGGATATGCAGCACCCAGTTGTGAGGCTACTCCTCCTGATCAGCTTGTTTCTTTGATACCTGAGGCCCAGAACATCAGCCTGATGTGCGGCTCTCACTGGGGAAGGGATTACTGGCTCTCACAACGAGAATCAAATGGACTCTGGGTCCTCTGGATTTATGTCCTGCCATGTGGTAGCATCGGCCCATCTGACCTGAATAAAAATTCCATTCCACAACAGAGCTGAATGACAGGAGCTGCCACATGTGCAATACCAATTGGTACGTGGCGACCGTGATCACAAGTATCGTCATGTAGTATGATCCTCATAGTTTGGGTTAAGGGAAGAGGGGCAGAGTGGGTGCTGTGGTTCAGGCTACTGATACAACAGGACACAAATACACTATGTTTTTGACATGGGGCCTTATTACAAGGTCAGCGATTAACCCGTTACTAGGCGGCAGGCTACCACCAACCCCGCAACACCATTTCCACTGCCTGATATCCCGGTGCTCCTGGGATATACAGGTGACGTTGGAATGATAAATCCCCATTCCCATGGAGTCCCATTATTAAATAAGATCCTATAACTTGAGTGCTTGGGAAATCACCTATAATATTCCATATAAATAAATGCAGCTGTTTTCATAAGATAAACACAAACTGTCTGCTAGTATGTCACTAATATTCACATAAATAATGCAAACAGCAATCCATTTGTACAAACGCAAGTCTGAACAACTATTCTAGACAAAGTATACAGTCATCTCTCATACTCTGATACTCTGATTTCAATATTCACATAAAAAATGTACCATACAGGGACGTAGCTTGCAGCCAATTGGTGAAGCAGCAACCCAGACGGCTCCTGATCGATCCGTTATTAATCCAAAATAAAGAGCAGTTAAATCATCCACTCATGTGACTGAAAAGGTGCACTGCGCAGGAGAAATAGCTGGGCAAAACATACCGCATTGGAAAAGCGAACAGATTCATGCAAACAGACTAAACCTCTCAAGTACAAAACAACCTGGTTCATAAATCCAAAATAGCGACCAGGCGCACCGAAGGGCCAAAAAGAATAGCTTGTGCACTGTGCACATAATTGGGGGCCAAGACACCAGGACAGCCCAGTATTCTGTCGGAAGCCCACATCGAGGCCAAGTAGGACAGCCCAGGGGGAACCAACATCGAGCGAGTCACCGCTGATGAGGGACATGTATCCTGTTGCCCTGGCAGAGCGGAACGGCACCCGTGGCAGAGTTCAGCCCAAACTTGCTGTCATTCACAGGCCTGCTGTACTGGGTGCACCAGAGCTGAGTGAGGGCCCATGAAGAGATCCTGCCAGAGAGAAGGCACAAAGGGAGCTACATGCTGCTCTCCAGGACCCAGGCAGGCATGAGTAAGGAGCCTGGCGACAAGGCGTTCCAGAGCCCAAGGCGCTCCAGACGCCTGCACAGAGATAGTGAGAGATCTCTCCCTTCCCGTGCTTGGCTCAAAGAGTCAACAATGAAGCTGGGATGTGAGCAAAATTTGCATAAGCACTAACTATGTGTGAACTGGACACATAAAAAGCAGGCCCAATGCAGGGCTAACACACGAAAAATATTGGTCACCATAATCCAGCACAGCGGCAAAGAGTACGAAGTAAGCACTGGGTATACCATAGTGACATCACAGACCTAATCAAGAACGGGGTAGTGGTACGTGAATCACCCTAGACAAGCACAAATGCACTAAGTGTCACACCGCAGGAGACAGAGAGGTGTAATAACAAGCTGAACAGAGAGGTGCAGCAGAACACAGTAGCGTCCAGCATACTACCCTGACCGAGAAGAAATTAAATACCAATACTTGCCTCTCACATGCCTGCCAAAGAATCCAGACACAAGACCAAACAACCCACACTCAACACATTCATGAAAACTGCAACAGCTGTACTACCTGCAAACATGGCCCCACCAGCGCAAGCGTTGCCGAACAAACAGGACAGAGGAGACGAACAAATCCTAGCAGCAATAGCATCCCTAAAATTCTCACTTCAAGCTAAGATGGGTGCCATAATCATAGATGGGACTCCTGCGACAGGATGTGAGAGCACTGGCAGAAAGAACTGGGATGCTAGACAAACAAGTCGCAGAAAATACATCAAACTTTAAGACGACACTGAAAGATGCTAACATAATGCAGCAAAGATAAGAAACCTGGAAGATAGAGCAGATGAAGCAGAAGAGAGGGATAGGAGAAACAATGTCAGAATTATTGGACTCCCGGAGGGCAAGGAGGGGACGGAACCCCATGAACTATGTAGAAAATATGCTAATACAAGAAATCTGCCAAGGTAACCTCATGCAAGGCTTCACAGTTGAACGAGCGCATAGATTGCTCATCAAAAATCCCCCAACCAGGGCTCCCCTGCGGTCAATAATAGCGAAAATATTAAATTACAAGGATAGAGAGAAAATCCTCGTGCTCTTCAGGGTCAGGGGGTCCATCTCGAGAGCGTCATCGAAAATCAAGGCATATCCGGACTATATAAAATAGACTTCGGGAGACCAACCTCAAATATATGTTAATATATCCAGCACTTCTGAAAGTTATATACAAAGGCGCGCCCTCTTCTTCCACATCCCGGAGGATACATATAATTCGATGGATACAGAAAGTCTGACACCTATCCTGGAATGACACCCGGTCTATACAGAAGGGACAAGGCCACATCCTTCCCGGAAGCCTGTCTACGTAAGGGGTGGGTAACCCACCTGTCAGACCGGCCGAGTGCACTGAGGAACCGCAAACCAATTAAAGGAAATAAAAGCAACACTATTAACAAGAACTTCAAGCACAAGTTTTGGCTCAGGATGCCAACGAAGCAGGAACAAGTTTGCTGCACATACTCCACACCTAGCAGCTAGAACCATCACAGAATATCCTCCGCCCCACAGGAACTTCACCCAAGGGATACTATTTTTAAAGTATCCGACTGTTGCACACCCAATATAGTAGAGCAGGACTAGACTGTGGCAGTGAGAGGCAGGAATGACTGAGCTTGTAAGGGATAGCTGGGCAACAGTTGGGAGTTGGGGAACAGTTAGGGGGGAGGGAATAAATTGTGGGTTTGTTTGCACAGTCTCATGTTGCATCTATGTTAGGAAGCTAGACAATCAGCGTATAATTGGGCAAGATATGGAAAGCCAGTCACTTTAGTAGAATCTACCACCCTCAAAGACGTGACCCTCAATCAATATACTACACATGACCGAGGACCATAAAATAATAACCTGGAACATCTGGGGATTAAACAATTACATAAAAAGAAACAGAGTGATGACTTACCTAGGCAGACACAAAGTAGATATAGCGCTATTACAGGAAACCCACCTCACACAAGAGAGACAAAAAGTGCTGACTAGGAAATGTATTGGTACTACAGCAGGCTCTGCTTATTCATCATCCACTTGGGGGGGTGGTAATATGGATAGCACCTACAGTGCCCTTCCGAGCTCTAAAGACGATCAGAGACACTGAGGGCAGGATGCTCCTAATACGTGGGTTCTTGGAAAATAAGGGAGTATGTATCCTCAACACCTATGCCCCAAATCATGGTGCCTCAACCTTTTTCAGGTCACTATACTCTAAGATGTGCCCATTTTGAAAAGTAATATCATACAGGGTGCTGACTTTAATTGACCCGGGATCCCTTACTAGATGGGTCAGACAATAAATTATCATGCCCCACCCACCGCCAAGGTACTAAATGTTTTGACAAAATCTTTCAATCTAGGTAATATCTGGAGAGAGCTCCACCCAAACGCAAGAAGTTACTCACATTACTCGGCTCCACATGACCTACACACTAGGTTAGATTATATTTTTACAGGCACAGAGACAATGGGCGAATGCACGGAAGCAGGCTATAAAGCCCAGGTCTTATCAGATCACACCCTGCTGCTGGTTACATGGCAGGCTGTCTCCCCCAGAGCATGTATCCCTACCTGGAAAATGAGAGGACAATCCCTGAAAGATGAGGCATTTAGAAACCACCTTAGATTGAGAGTTAACAATTACTTTGCAAACAACACTAGTAGTGTGGCAGCCGCAGGCACACTTTGGGAAGCCTTCAATTTAGTGGTCAGGGGGGAAGCCATAGCAGAATCTGGGGAATGGAAGCTGAAATCACCAGGGACCAACTTAAAGCTGGAAGACATAGAAGACAGAACGTGTTATCCTTATGATCGCATCCCTGCCAGGATTAGACAACGACAAGAATGCCTAAAAAATTGGGACAGACAAGGCACACTGAATTACAAGAAATACATAGAGAAACAACATGCTGAGAAAGGGATACAATCTGGGATGGCTACTAGCCTGGCACTACAAAAAGTACACAAAGTAAGACACAATACAGTCAGTCATGAATATGCTCTACACAAAAAGACATAAACAAGATCTTGTTTGAGTATTATAATGCATTATCTAAAGAAACATCAGAGATACAGGTCTCAGAAATAGAAGAGACCCTGTGCTAAATCTAACTCCCACTATTAGATAGCGAAGTAATGGAGCTACTGGAGGCCCCCATAACTATAGAAAAACTAACTGCCACAATTAGAGAATTACCAACTGCCAAAGACTCTGGGCACACACGGTCTGCTGAGTGAATTTTACAAGGAATATATAAGCGAAGAAGCACCCTCATTACTAGATATGCTAAAGGAAGCATATGATAAAGACACCCTCCCATTGTGGTTGAGAGAGTACATCATTATTCCCCTACTCCACCCAAATAAACCACCCACAGAATGCAGTTAATTTAGGCCGCTGTCATTGCTAAACCAGAATAGTAAAATACTTACCGCCATACTTGCAAACAGACCCAAAAAAGTGATAACAGAGTTAATACATCCATACCAGACCAGATAAGTCGCAGGTATAAATACAAAATGGAAGCACAAATCACTATGCAGTGGCCTCACTAGATAAGATGGTCATGGCTGCATGCTAGTCTACAGCGATTCGACAGAGGGCCCAGATACATCAAATGGGTACAACTGCTGTTCAACAGACCCATAGCCAGAGTAGAAATGGGCAACCAGTTATCAGACCAATGGGTATTGGAATATGTCACTAGACAGGGATGCCTGATGTCCCCTATGTTGTTCATTATGGCCCTAGAACCAATTGCAGCATACCTCTGCATTGAATATAAAGAGGCAGGCATTAAGATACATGGCTTGTGGCATCTGATATCTATGTATGCAGATGACATGTTATTATACATACAACATCCCAAAACAAACTTACAACACAAACTCAAACATACAGTAGAAGGGGTCAATGGACTTCTGGACAAGACTGCCCCTCTCAGTAATGGGCAGAATAGCACTGCTAAAAATGGTCGTCCTCCCCAGACTTCTGCATTTCTTCACTATCTCCCCTTACAATATACCCAAGAGTGTCTTAACAAGAATATACATCAAATGCAGAAGATTCCTGTGGCAAAACAAGTGGTGTAGTCTGGCATTGCCCAGTCTCCAGAGGCCATATGAACATGGGGGAACAGAGTCCCCAAATTTGAATTATACTTCCTGGCAAGCCAACTGCAATTTGTTACGGGTTTGCTGTCATACGAACCAACCCAAGATACCCCCCTGTTGCAAACCACTTGCAACCCATTTTACCTAAGGGATATTATATGTCTACAAAACTCTTATTTGCAAGACCCCCCAAACCTACTTGCCCTAAGGAGGAGTCTGTGGTACAGAGCCTGCAAAAAGCTTGCAAAAAGCGTGGGAGCACCACACACTTCTCCCCTCAGATCCCCTTGGTAACGCTATCAACAGACAATCCACAGGGTAGAATAATCATATGTAAGCATCGAGAGTCCCAAGGAGTAGTGACTGTGGAGGAATTGTTTCAAGAGGGTATGCTAACGGACTTTCCGCCTGTCACTGTACCAACTAGACTACATGTAAGGCCAATATATAATGCATAATAAACTGATTAAGGTACTTAAACAAAGATGGCTGGCAATCAAAGTACAGATGGAGTTGAATGAAGTAATTAAAACGCTGTATGATGTCTCAGAAGGGGGCTACGTGGTGTCCCACTTATACAAACATGCTCCTCTCCCAGCAGGCAGACAACGTGTTTCTTTTTTCACCAGATGTGGGAGAAAGACATGAAAGACAATTCTTGGATAGTATGTGGTGACAGGTGACCTCATATCATAAGCGAGTATCGAGAAATGCAAAACTGCAACTTTTATAACTGTATGTTACTGAGTTGGCATACTGGACAACCGAAAAAATGGTGAAGGTTAATAACTCAAACACTGTCCCAAATGTAGACTGGAAAACGCTGGCATGTTACATGTTGGCCTGTATATCAATATTACAGTATTGTGAAAGAGTGGTACAGAAACTATAATGCAGCTGTGGTGCTTAATGTAAAATCCTCCTCCTATATATAGCAAACTGAAAGACCTAGCCTATGTGTTAGCGAAGTGCAGGATATCGATAGGATGGAAATCACAAAAAGGGCCCGATATGGGACAATCGTGGCGTGACTTACAGAGATCGACAATGGTGGAGACCTCAGTCTGGCAAGAGGTGATTCGTCATGGACATAGTGAGGGGGGAATGGATATAGAATCTTGGAGATTATTGTTACAAAGCGTATTCGCAGCTACGGCAAATAAGGTATATGCCCAGTTCCCGGCAGAGCAAGCAATCCAACACCCATAGAACAAGAGCGTAAAGACTAAAATACGATCTGAAAAGTCTAGTAACCAACCAGTCAAAACTGAGAGTAGTGCACACGTTAACAGTTGTTTAGGGTCAGGGGTGTGGTGAGGGAGGGAGGCCTGTCAGGTAGATTCATTAAGTTATATGCCCAATGGTGTATATTATTATGTGATGCTGATTGTTTATGTTAACCGGCAAATGCAAGAATAACAATTGTTTAAAATAAATCTACCATACATATTTCACTTAATTTTCTCTAATACCAATGGCAAGTGTTGGTGTCAGAGAAACACATTGCATTCACATATAAGTTTCTTATTCTAGGGGTAATTTGATTGTGGATCTAGGGTACTGTTTCTTTATACTTTAGTCAGTTATATCAAATACAGGCTATGGTATGTTGGGTTATTCAGTCCAAAGGCTTAGGATTAAGCTTTTATTAGGGAGAACTCAGAATATTGATTAATTTAAAGAGTTGCTGTTGGAATAACTCGTAATATGATAGAGTTATTGTAACATGCAAATGTATTAATAATTAAAACGTATTAATATAGTGTTTGATAAGTTTATGAGGGGTATAATGTTGCTGAATTTAAATCTTGTTTTCCATTTTTTTGGTGCCAGTTCAAGCAATCCATTTATTTATTTGTGCTCCAATAGCTATGTCTTTCATATTACTATGGGTGTTAATAATGCACCTAATTGTCAAATAAGGCCCCTGAGAACCAAGGCCATAAAGCAGACAGACACTGACAAATGGATTATGGCTCTACCTTAGAACAACATGTCAGACCCATATGAAGGTTTTTGTTCTTTTGAAGCATTGGTTCACTAAGAACAGGACCTGTTAGTCCAGCTTCCCTCAAACTGTGAAACACCAGAAAATGGTGGTTTCTAGAAGGAAGTGCCCTATCTTCTTGTATTTGTAAAGATTATTATATGATCTAAATAACCACTTCTGTGTCTGTTTGGCTAAGCTAAAAGGATAGTTACTGATTACGTGGGCTTTGTTATACCAGAGAGCTGACCTCTTGTATTGGAAACTGAGTTGAATAAGCACAAGCAACATTTAAACTGCATTTGCATATTTTTTATGTGGCATGAAAACAGAAAGCAATACCATAGCGTAATTTTACATACTCAGTAGGGGTGGGCAAAATTACCACTGGCGGAATATAAATGGCAATATCTGTCCACAATTGCAGGTCAGGTATTTTCCTTCTTTTCAATAAAGCCATTGGCATTTTTTTTTCACGCAGACATTTGGCTTTTACCCCAAAATGTTCCTTTTTTTTTTTTGCCTGAAGTGAAATGGCCAGATCGGACGAATTTTGCCTCAAATTCAACAATTTTCCACCAATGTGGCATTGGGACATTTTGCCCACCACTACTCATAAATTGGTAATGTAGGCATTTACCAACAAATGTAATTCAATATGTCTAAATCACAGTTTAAATGGAATTGAGTTATTTTCTTGCACATAAGAAAAAGCAGTTCATGGATCGTTTATGTAACATGGCTGCACAAAAGAACGCACTATTTGCCCTGACAAAGGCCAACATTAAATATGTTGTTTTGTGAGATTCTCATCATAGGTATTAAAAAGCCATTAGCAAGATGTTCTTTAAAATATATTTCATTTAGATTAAATAACTTTAAAAATGGTATGATATATTTATCATAATAATGCAGTACAAGATCATGTGAATTAGGTACAGTTTTCCCTTCACCTACTATGTTCTGTGTATTACACACAAAGCTTAACAATGAGCCACTGTTCTTTACTGGAAGCCATAGAAAGTGAACGTTTCCTATAACCATGTTTCTTATGAACATAATTCACAAATTTCACAATTTCACAAATTGTACTGACTCATTTGCCAATGGCTTATAAAAGCATTTGCATTTGTCAAACCCCCTTACTAAACATGTTAGGACTTAGGTGAGTACCTACATCTGGCCATTATTTAGTTCTAGCCATGTGATTTGCATCCATTGCTGAGTATTTATAAGGAAGTTGAAAGGGCACTTGAACTCACAATAATTTACATGTACATTTCTTGCTTCGAGTCAAATACATTTTTTGATTTTGAGCCAGTATCTCAACCCATGCTAATGACTTACCTCAGCTACAAAGCACATATAAACTTTTAAAAAATGGCAACGATGAGCAACCCTGTAGGAATTCACTTGTAATTGGCGTTGGCATGCAACGTTACCAGATTAAATTGGTGGATAACATTGTAAAGGCATTATGTCAGCTAGACTAAGGAGGTGGGCGAGAGCCTGCTACATAAGTGAAGATACTCTAGGAAACTATTGTGATCAGTGCTGTAGTATCAATGGCAGTTATCTTTTAATTGAGTGATACCTGACTCATGAAGCCTATTCAAAGTAACCAGCAATACAATACATCTAAACAGAGCCTTACATCTTTACTATTTTAAAAGGTAAATAAAGTGCAACAATTTGAAAGCATACATACAATTACCTAACCACCATTCCAAAATAAAAATGAAAGTCTAGCAGAGTATAATTGACTTTCCTAAGTCAAGTCCAGGCATAAGTAGGAACACATAGGGCCCCATTACATGGTAGGCGGTAGCATTCCGGGTCCGTATTCCCGGAATAGGGACTTACTGGGTCATTCCGACCTTGGAGGACCCGGTAAGTCCCCATTCCAGGAACCATTCCCCATTCCCATTTGAGCCCCCACAGGGCTCAATGGAAATGGGGAAGGAGCTAATAATGGTACCGCAATTTGCGGTACCGTTATTTCCTCTGAAGTCCCTTAGCGGGTCCCTTCCTTAAGGCCTGGTAAAACCATGCGTTAAGGAAGGGACCCGCTAAGGGACCTCGTAGTAGGGCGGTAATGGATTACGGGCACCGGTGCCCTTACCGGTGCCAGTAATCCCTTACCGCTTACCGTAATGAGGCCCAAAATCTGGAATACCATATATTCCCTATTTATAAGCAATCAGTCAATGTACAATATTTATGAGGAACTGTTTGAATGTGTTCTTTTTAATCAAGCTATATTGATTAAGCTGTTCTTGGTGCATAGGCTTGCAGAAAATATCATGTACAGTTATGAGGCACAATCTAAATGCTTAACATTAAAAGCAGAAATGTCTTTCTGGAAGTGCAACAGGGGCACATAAACTTGGATCTCATCCTGTATGGGTCCCCCAACTGGCTAACTGATGGATATAAGATAAGGCCCAATGTTTTATAAAACATAAACAACATATTCGATGATGTTACTGGGTTAGTGAGGCTCTGATTCTGCTGCATCACTTTTGGTCAGATATAATCAATGTGTTCATGTGATCTGTGTTCAGTGTTGTGCACGCTATATTTCCATTCATTATATCACAGCATGTGTAACATGTTAACTTTTCTGTGCATACTTTAATAAACATGACAATGACCAAAGTTCATATGCATATTAAAAAGTGTATTTTTCATATTGGGTTGAGTGAGAACTGATTGTAAGCACTTTTTTGCAGGGATCTGTGAGCATATGCCAGATCACAGTCCCAAATCCGTGCACTTCAAGCTCAACCTTTCTTCTATCTAAGGTTAATAAACTTGAGCATACAAACATTGTGATACTAACACATAACGTGCTACAAGAAAACACACAGGAAAGTTCTAATTCTAAAAACAAACATAACATCAGTCTGGTGCCGTTCTAGAGCTTGGGTCCCTCCAAACGAGTGTTGTAAAAACTCGTCAGCCACCGCACATAGGAGCACAATATGTTAGTTGAGTGAGGTGGTTAAGCAGCCACATTTGAGACTGTGGAATTAGTTCCACAGCTCATATCACAGCTTTGTCACTGGGTGATACTTTGCTTTGGGACAAATAATCCAAGCCAGGAGTATCGCTCAGGGGCAATGTGTCTGTTGTGGAAGCAAAACAATGCAGAGGAACACAGGTTTGAATTCTTATCCCGCGCTTGGAGACATGTCTCTGGAATTGAGAGTGTTATAAAAGATTCATTAATTAATCATATTTCACTTCATGGTACTATGCGTTCTTCTGTGAAAAGGCTTGCCTTCTCACATTCTGGTATCTTTGCTCAGCCCACTATCTCCACTTTCCCTTTATGTAGGCCATGTCAGTGGACGGGGTATTCGTTAGGAGCTAGCTCCTAACTTGTCAGGGGGCAAGCTTGCATTCAGTCCTGCTTTGATACAGAAATCAGTTTGTATTTTTGTGCAATTTCAAATGTTCAACATTAATACCAGCCTGAAACTCTCTAACAAACAAAGACTATACACAGGTTACCGTGTCACACATTTTCTTTAGTTGATTGTATTTAAAGCATTAAAAAACAGTAGTTAAATCTATATTACATTTTCTAGGCACACAGCATTTAGTATTCTGGTGAATGCATCCCTTAATGAAGAACAAAAAAAGGTACAATAGAATAAATTGCATAACATATTTCTAAAATGATTTATTATTGTTATGTTAGCTTATCATGTAGATTGTGTACTTTTCAATTCATGTCAATCAAAAAGGTATGATTTTAGGCCAATACTGTGAAACATTCACTAACAATTGTGAACAACAAGAATTGAGAAACATTGTGGTTAATGCTTAAACTGCAGACCAGGCTAATGCCCCAGCTTCTCCACTGAAACACATTGTGTCATCCTCTACAACTCATTTAGTGTCATAGTGCCTAACCTTTCACAATTTCCAGTCCATAAACATTTCACAATTGTCAGTCTCTAGAGACATTGGGTCTTCAGGATACACTCTTCAAAAACGGTGTTCATTGATATATAGCACACCACATAGTGATGTGTTTGTTTGCCTACTTATGGAGACACTGCTTGTATATCAGAGCCCTCATTTAATCTCAGTCTGTGTTATCCATATCGTCACCGTCCTTCTTGCTTCCAATCTTTATCCTTCATCCATGTTCGAGCACTTTTACATTTTGTGAGGTTGCAAGCCCCGTGCCTAGACTGGGCATGTGTATTATGGTGAATCAGAAGAACCAGTCGGATGAGTTTGTGTCATGTTTCAAGGGTTTTATTCAAAATAAAATATTCAAATAATGCCTAGCCTGCCCTATCTCTTTGGGGGATGTTCCCTACCAAGCAAAACAAAAGTGAACGATGCCTGTTACACTCCGAAATAGAGCTCTTTAGTCTGAAATACTATTCAACTAACTGGCCCTGCCACTTTAGAAAAAAACCTAACCAAAAAGGACAAAGGGCAGGCTTTGTTCAATAGACTCGCCCAGTTTCTGTCTGACCCAACATATGCTCGATGAGTTCCCAGTCTTCAAAGAAAGTTCCTTTTACACAGTACAAAATACTTGCCAGTCTTCGTATCAAGATAGAGGGTTCAGTCTTTCCTTTTAGACAAGGAGACATTTCTCTCCTTTTAACAAAGAAAACGTTCTCATGTTGCAAACAATTCCATTCCTGCAGGATTGTTGAGAATATTAAAACACTTTTGTCTTTTCCACCTTCGAGGCATTGGGACTACCCAAACTCCTAAAATCCTCACATAGGTTTGCTTTCTTTTGCACAAATTATTTCATCTAGGGTGACCCACCCTGGTTTTTCAGAGTTTTGTAAATTCTGTAACTTTCCCAGCCTCAATTCCAAGTGTTCATATCTCTTTCTTTCACCATTTCATAGGGTATTGGCACATTCTTGGTTGTCAGGCTCTGATAATGTGGATAGCTTTCTCAGCCGTTATTCACAATGTTCAAATCACTCTCAATCCCCCTTTCATAGGGTATTTGCACACTCTGGTTTCCCAGGCTCCTGTAACCTTAATAGCGTAATCAGCTATTCTTCACACTGTTCATATCTCTTTCAATCCACCTCTCATAGAGTATTTGAACACTTGGGTTTCTCAGACTGCTGTAACCGTGATAGCATTCCCAGCTGTTGTTCATAATGTTCAAACCTTGTAACGGTATTCTCTCTGTCAAGTTTCTCAGGTTCCTGTGGCTATGTGTCTCTGTAGCTAATGTCTGACTTGTACAAAGCACAGGAATCTTAGCTCCCATATGTGATAGCAATCTTTGCATCTGTTATCAGCCTCTTGAGCCACCAGAGCTGCTTTGTGGTCATGCCACTAGACGAGACGGGCATCTTTCTGTGTATGCTCCTATTCTAACTTGGACTTCTCGGTTGGCCAGAATCCCAACTTGCAGGCAATCGGTTAGCATTGTGCTTGCCCACCTTGTGCCACAGCTCTGTGGCCCTGTGTGCCTCTGCCCCTCCAGGACATCAGTACTGCAGAGGCTCACCTCTGCATAGCAGATCTCCTCCGTCCGTAGGAGTCGCTCTCCCATTCAAAGTTCCTCTTGGTTTTATATAAATCCTCATTGAAAAAAGGGTGTGTCTTTCTTCTTTGTTTATGGCGCTCAGACACACTTCAGCATTGCCTGAATCCAAAGAGTTTGAGGAATCGTCACTATTCAGTAAATCTAAAATAATATCACAGGTAAAATGGCTCTGATGATGCTCTCCGACAATGGCGTTCAGGCGAGATCAAGCATGAGCTGAAGTCAAAGACCCTCATTTCGAGATTGGAGGTAGCCATGGCGGTATTTGTGCCATGGCTGCCTCCAATACCGGGTCCGGCACCAGTCTGGTTGAATGGGGATTTACCGGGTCATTCCGACCCTGGAGGACACGGTAAGTCCCCATTCAAACAACCATTCCCCATTCCCATTTGAGCCCCTATAGGGCTCAGTGGGAATGGGGCAGGTGCTAATAACGGGCCCGCGAATAGTAGGCCCGTTATTAGCGCCCTGGTCCCTTAGCAGGATCCGTAAAGGACAGGTGGTCAGACCATACGTCTTTTACGGTTCCCACTAAGGGACCTCGGAATTGGGCGGTAAGGGATTACCGGCAACAGTATCCTTACCGGTACCCAGTATCCCTTACTGCCCAACTCATAATGACCCCCAAAGAGAGAGAAGTGTCACTGTTTGGTGGTTTCAAACAGGAGTAATAACAGTCTTTTCAGTTTCCAAATATGCATCTAACATACTTTGGACCAGGAGCTCTGTGTCTGAATGAAAGTCCTTGTTCCCAGTGTGGTCACATTTTCCCCAACCCCTTTCAAGGGTCTTGCTTGGTGTGCTCACCTCCCTAGCCTTAAAAGAGGTGGCTCCCCCTTTGGAGAAGGGACAAATATCCTGGATTTGTCAAAGTACAATTGTTTACATGCCTACTGATCCACGCCCTCATCATAACTACATTCATACACCTTCACTGTAGATTGCATAGTTACACATTCCAGGGAGGGGACTTGAAGGGAATACACGGGATGCCCATGCTTATTTTGATTGCTGCAGGGGCAGCATATCTAATTATGGGTTGCAAAAGTGACAAAATGAGGTGGAGGGTTGATTAGAGAATTTTGTATACATTTTTTCCTTTGCTTTCTGGTTAGGGGAGCAAATTGGTGTGCGATCCATGCCTTAAAATCGCATAAGAGAGCCCTGCATTAAGGACATGTTTTTATTCAGAATGGGCTTGAAATTGTCATAATGTAAATATAGCATTGAGCAAAAGTGGCACATTTGAAGTCAGCTGCTAGGAACTTCTGTTGTATGGGCTTCAATTTGCTTCTAAGAAGTGATTGGTGCTTGTGTATATGAGGCATTAATGATTGATTCTATGTTACATAGTAAATCCATGACATGAGAGACATAAGCCAAGGGTGGAAGAGCAAGACCATAACTTTCTCTGAGCTTTTGTCTGTACAAAGGAGATTGGGCCTCATTTTTAGTTTGCCCTCCTAGAATTCATGTGCCAGTAATTCCGGCTACCAACACATTTACGGACCAGCAAACTACTAGTCTATGGTGGGGTGGACTGATTTAAAAGCGGTCAAGAGCTGGAGGGAAGTCAGCCACCCCACCAGCAAAAAACAGCCAGTATTACTGGCACTGGTATTACCAGCAATCCCCCCTATCGACTCCATGGAATGGGGATTAACATACCATTGCTGGCACCTGTAATCTGCTGGTAATTCTTGCAGATCAGGCTCCTGTAACGGTATTACCATTTATTGGTATCACGCCGGAAATACCGACGGGATACCGGCAAACGAATAATGAGGCCTGTTGTCTTGAATTCATTCTCTATGAAGTACTGTCATTTGTGCATTTGTGCATGACGTCTAGCATAGCTTCAAATTTTATTAAAAATATATGTTTACCATCAATTATTTTATAATGAAGGATCCCACTAGCCAATGAATGCAGTAGGTTCATGTGCCCACTGCATTTGGTAACCTTAAAACAGTGTTATGAATTCAAGCAACTCTAATAAGAACAGTATTATCTTGCCCCGGTTGGAACTGATCGGTCTAAATGTACTGTAGGTGAGAGCACACAGGCAACAGCACCAAACGCATGCCAGAGGCAGGGATAAAAACATCACAGATTCCAGTGGTGTTTGGAGATGGCTGATGGAGAGGAATGTGCAGAAATTGTACTGTATACTGAAACGCTTAGATAATAATCCATGTCATTATGAAAACGCAAAACCCATAGTGTCCAGCGATCTGGAGATGTATTTGCCTTTGATTTTGAAGGCAGTGATTTGGCATACTTCCATTTTAAACCCAGAAAAAAGAATACAACCCGATTAAAAGAGTGAATGTTTGCAAGTATACCCATCTAAAAACTCACCTCAAACCTGGACAGACGATTCTGGTTTAATTTTTACAAAAACATTGAAAACTTCAGACACAGCGCCTCATTAACCAAATGTCAATCGTGCTATAGACAGTTGCATGCTTCTGAGACTGTAGCATTCAGCCATTGACTTAACTCTGACCTTGGAGGTCAAGTAATGTTCAGGGCTTGATTTGACACATCTTCAAATCCAGGTGGGCCATTTGGTCTTCAGGCCACTGCAGCCCACTTGAAGCTATCTTGGCTTCCAGGGTAATCACTGCCTCTGATAATCTTGTTGAGCTGGTCCACATTAACTTTAAAAAAAGGAAAAGGAAGCATCCAGGCAATTATAGGCCTATTTTGCAATTGAATGCAATTGTATGTGCTTGAATAAGTAGAACAGTACCAACCTGAAATTGCACAGCCTTCCTCATTAATGTTGTGGTCTTCTTAGCCCACAAACAGTGGTGCATAGCTTGCAAAAGTGAGGCCTCATTCTTACTGAATGCTTGTGTGGCATAGGAAAAACAATGGCACTGTAAATGCCACTGGATCCCTGCAACCCTTTCATTTCAGCACCTGAGTAACAGACACACACTTCCAAACATTGTTGGTTATTCCTGGGGGACAACAGATAACATGACCCAAACCTACTTCCTAGCCAAAGGGTCCAATAAGCAAGTACCCTAGAGATCTCCATCACGTAGTAGAGCACATGAAGCGGATGCTTCATTGGCCCCAATAAGACCTACTACACCCCTCAACCTACTGTGAAGCTTGCAAGATTCAACACATTATAAAACAGACAAAATCAAAACGAAACAATGTACGTGTTCTACACAAGAGTGCAAATGTCAAACGGATTATGAATTCTATAGGAAATTAATGTTCAGAGCCATGAATATTTAGAGATGCAATTCAATTCTCCACATCTAGATACATATGAATGACTCTATAAAGCATTGGTGCACACCATTTAGATTAAGGACATAGAGAAAGAGCAGCATACATTAATGATAGTTGTGGAAGAACATGCTCTATGCTCTGGTAACATAGGGACATGTACATCTTCATCATAATGATGCTTTCTTATTCATTAGAAGGCAGCTAAACCTCCACTCCATGATCAATGATTTCATGTTTGACTTTACTGAGGAGAATGAACTCAGATTGCAATGTAAGCTATCAGCAAGTTTGATGGCCATGTTTTCTATCTATATACTTTGTTGACACACACACATAGGGGGTCATTCCGAGTTTGGAGGCAGCCATGGTGCTTCTAGCACCATGGCTGCCTCCAAACACGTGTCTGGGTCCAGGTAGTCGGAATGTGGACTTACTGGGACATTCCGACCTATCCGGACCCGGTAAGTCCCCATTTCGAAAAACATTCCCCATTCCCATTAGAGCCCCCATAGGGCTCAATGGGAATGAGGAAGGAGCTAATAATGGGCCCGCAAATTGCGGGCCCGTTATTAGCTCCGTGGTCCCTTAACGGGTCCCGCTAAGGGTGGCTGGTAAAACCAGCCGGCCCTAGTGGGACCCGCTAAGGGACCTCAGAATGTGGCAGTAGGGGGTTAATGGCCCAAACTCGGAATGACCCCAATAGAATTAAGAAGATACAAATACTGGGATTGCATCCACAGGGAAATGTTCAAAATAGTCTCACAGAGTTCATTAACCAAATTGATAACATGCTCAACCACTGGAAGAATGAAAGATAGCATAACAATTGTTTCCAATTAATGCTTAAACCAACAAACATGACTATATGAAGATACATAGTAGGTGTATGTCTTTGATGAACCCACAAGAACGGACTTTTAGGTGCACACCACTACAACATAGTTTGATATAAGAGTACATCTCCAGAATGTTAACACTGTCCCTAGGTAGAAGCACACCCTGGCCCTTTCAGGGGTGCCACCTAGGACGCATCTATCATTGGTACAAATTTATCAACCTGTATAAACAGAATTATCTAGAATGGAAAAGTCCCCTGGCAGCACTAATCTTTTACATCCCTACATTCCAATTGGGAACACAATCTGTGAGTATCCCTTTGACTACCTCTCCAGATCGCAATCAAAAATCCCTAATGCACTGAAGGAGAGAGTGGTCCAGGGTCCAAGGCTTTTAGCCAGCCCTCTATGTCACGATCAAGTACCGGGCATAGTCCTAGCACTTTAATATGCATTGGTTGACATATGCCTCATGGTCAGATGTACTAGATGCATGCTCCCATGGATTTGGGCTCACAAAGCACATTTGTTTTCAGTGAGGGGCTTTAAAAGGACTATCACTGCAAATTAATTATTTCACATTTTCATCTCTAGTTAGATGCTGCAACAAAAGTGGGAGCAACCATGTTGTGAGTCAGGTCTTCTGTGATTTTGCTTGTATGGTTAAACATTAAATCATTCTTATTCATAGACTCAAAATAGCAAAACTAGGAATATAAATGATCCATCGTGTATTTTTGTTGTGTTTCCTTTTAGGATGTGTTTTGTTGTTTCCATGTATTTGTTTTCAATGAGTTATAATCCCCTTCCTCAAAGGATGCATCATTCTTTGTCAAACAACTGCAGCAGGGAAAAAAAAAAACTATGTTGGCTCCCAGTGGCAGCCCGTATCCAGTTCAAACTGTTATCCACATGCCACAAGTGCATTTTTGGCAATGTTCCAGCCTATTTGAAGGATAAGGTTAATATTTACCATCCTAAGAAAAACTTAAGCTCAGCTGAGGGCTTTCTACTGGAATTACATTGGATAAAACAAGCCCACGGTCTTGGTCGGGCGTTCCATGTTCAGGGAGGCAAGGCATGAAATGCCTTACCATTACAGCTGCATAAAACAGAGAATCACCTTGCTGTTTGGAAGCAGTTAAAACGATCCTCTTTAATTAGAATTAATGTCTCCTGAGCAATCTTATTCACCCATCTATCTGTCTCTTGGCACCTGGAAGCCTCTGGGCTTTGGCGCGGTATAAGTATAATAACATAACATAACAAAATCAGTTCTCATTCAAACAGGCACATCTGCTGACCTGAACTGTTGGTTTACACACAATCTTTGAATATTTTTCTCACTACTGTGTTTTGTTAGCTTTTTGTTTGCCTATTAATGTCTCACATTCCTCACCTTTGGCTAAAGCATTTTACAGGCAAATCCATATTTATGTTTCTATTTTCAGGCTGGAGTAATGGCTTTGTCAACTCTCATAAGTGAAAACTGAAATAATTATTGACTTTTTCAAATCAAAGTTGGTGTTTTGGATGCTTGCTCTTAGAGTAACATTTCTAAACTTTGTATCAGTGGAGATGTATCTTAAACCCGGCTAGATTTGGCTTGTCTAATAGTTTATTTAGAATTTCTATGAAATTTAAGAGCACTGTAGTTCTTAGAAACACAATAATATGATTAGTTTGTCTTAAAATGTTTAATCCATATCAAACTATGGGCCTCATTACACGGAAGGCGGAGGACCAAGGTGCTATTAGCACCTTGGTCCATGCCGGTAAAATACTGGCACTGCCTTGGTGGAAAGGGGAATTACCGCCCCATTCCAAGGTTGGCGGGGCGGTAATTCCCCCTTCCACCATTGCCCTTCCCCATTCCCATTTTTGCCCCATAGGGCATAATGGGAATGGGGAAGGTGCTAATTACGGCACCGCAATTTTGCGGTGCCGTAATTAGCACCAAGGTCCCTTAGCGGGTTGGTTTTTAACGCCTGCAAAAAGCAGGCGTTAAAGCACCAACCCGCTAAGGGACCTCGTAGTAAGGCGGTAATGGTTAACGGTCACCGTTACCATTAACGGTGACCATTAACCATTACCGCCTTCCGTGTAATGAGGCCCTATGTCTGTAAAATTGTAATCTAGCCCAGGATTCCTCCCCAATAACTACTGAAATCCATGAAGAGGATTATTTGCAGATTACTTCACTTGGCTCATAGTTAATATATTTGTATTTCATTTCTCCAGTATTATTGTAATGACATATCTACTGTAATATTTACTCCTGCAACACAAATTAATGAAAATGTAAATCAGACAAAAATAAGCTCTTCAAGGAATTGTTGACATTTTCTGAAAATGTGTCAAATATCAATTTGATTGTACACAGTAACTAATAATGCAGCATGTAAGGATATTTGGCGTGTTACAGTACAGAGTACAGCAATACTGCACAAGTAGCAACATTTTTTTGCAGCACCACCACCACAAGGGTGCGGTGCATTGCTATATGGGTTAGCAGATTAACAAGGAAAGACAGACTATTCAGTCAAAAACGAGTTTAACATATAAAATGCAAATCTATTTTTACAGTTAAAAGCACACGTGTTCATTTAAAAATGCACACTATTTTTCACCTGAAATGCCTATATTGCTAGAGACACATTTGAAAATTAACAGCTAACCTATTAACCATTAACCTGACTAATAAAACCTTATTTTAATATAACCCACTAATAAAATGTGTTCTCCACTGCAGAATTAGGCATACTCTGAAAACCATTTAAATGTGTGTGCAGATTTTTTCTCTTCTCTTCTCTGCCTGATTCTCCGTGTTTTTGTGCACAGTAACTGCAGGAAGGAGGAAGTCAGATTTGCAACAATTGCAAATGTATAAGCGAAGCTATTGTTGAAGAGTAGGAGGATGAGAGATGATGGATTTCATTGGGACACGTCATACAGAGGGCTGAGAGGAAAGTTTTAGTGGGCAGTATCAGGGAAAAAGACAGGCAGACATCTTTCTGCACTACTGGGGAGAAGACCTGGCTGTGGGGTCCTGACTGAATGCAAATTCCGGTGTCCTGCTGCAGTCGAGACTGGGGAGAGCTGAAAGAAAAACCTTTCCACTGGCTGAGGCATTCCTATCTGAAAAAGCTGAGAATTCCAGGCAATGACCCCGGCTTGAGAAGGCAAGCGTTCCTTTTTGCTGGAGTTAATCCAAGAGAGCCACATTCACAAAGAGAACAACTGAAGAACACTCAGATAAGGTAATTACCTAAGCGTGGGAGCCGGGTGTGTGCACGAAAATATGCAGTCAGTGTAGGATTCCTGTGCGTGTCTTAATCAAATACCAATGTTGCAATTTGAGTTCTGTTCTCCGCCACGCTCTTTGCAGTGTGACATAGAAAATGCTTTTACTGTACCATTTTATTTATTTCTGTAAAGAATGAGATCATGTCTAAATGCAACTTTTATAATACAGAAAATATTTGAAAACAGACGGGTGGTTTATTTTCTATTTACCATTACAATGCCAATGATGTGGGGAGATTTTTAAACAGTGCAATGGTCATTTTAAGACAGATGTGTGCATGTCAGAATCAGTATGAATAATTGTGAGTAACTGTAGCATAACTTGTTGGAGGTACATGAGCCAACGGGAAGAGAGATTCTCTGAACATAGCTCCCTACCGTATATAAGGTAGTGGAAATTACCACAAGACTACCGCATATAGCTCTCTGTCGTAAATAAGTCAGTGAGTTCGCCCATGGTGGCACACCAACACTATCACTGGAAATGTGGTATTCCTAGAATGCAGGTCTGAGGTCTCTCTAGTGATCACACGAAAAATCTAAGCAAAGATAAGGGATTCTGGACATTGGGGCCACAAATAAAACAAGGGAAGTATGCTCACCAAAATACCACCAACCACGTATACCAAATATGCAGGTCTGGGTGCTGAAATAATGCATGTCCATTGTATTATTGTTGCACATGGCCAAATCTGAATACAAAGAGTGATTATTGCTAAGTTATTTTTCGGCGGTAATAAAATACCGTCAGGCCCCAAATCTCCACAAAATACCCTACATATTTATGGTGCGTTGCAGGCCGGGAAAGTGATCATAGAGTACCTACTGGGCGTGGCAAGCGTGTCTCACACTGCCATTTGCACATTAAAGGGAACCCATTTTATAATAGCAGTGTGCCACTAAAAACGAATTTCAGAATGTCACAAAGGGAAACCACATTCTCAGATCTAGTGCAATATTTAGAGGCAAAGTTATTTGCACATGGGAATTGGTCTTCGAACAGCACGTTAGACTGGAGTAACCGCATTCAGGGTGAGGTGCAGAAAGAAAAACTAGACAATATTTTTGCAGAAGGCAGCATAATTCAGGTCTGCCTTACAAGATTATTGAATGCAGCCGATAAAAGTGCAGAGAAAGACTGTTTAATACGGCTATGCGGCAAAATATGGTTTATTTTAAACAAGTCCCTGCGAATGCAAGAGAATGATACTCAGCTAATTAACAGGTTAAAGACTGAATTAGATGGGGCAAGTAAAAATCAGGAAATGTTGAGAGCAGAATTGGATGTATGACAAAAAGACATGCAATTAAAATGCAGAGACTTTGATACTCAGTTATCCAAAAGCAAGAAACAATTTGAAGATAGTGAGCAAGAATTGACACACTTAAAAGCCTTAGTGGATCACATTAGGCAGGATAAAGATGAGGTTGTTTCAGAAATGCAGATTTTACAAAAAGAACATTGCGAAAAAGAAGGTGATCTCCAGAGTGCAGAACAAGAAATGATTAAAATGATCCAAGAAAGAGACAAGAGAAATAAAGAGTTCAATGAATGCCAAATGCAAATGTGCGATATGCAGGAGGCGATTAATAAAATGAGTGATGAAAATAATTATTTGCATGATGAAGCCAACAGACTCCTTAAAAAGTGTAAGGACTTAGAACAGCAAATGTGCATTCCCAGGTCCCAGGAGAGGCGGCAGGGTACCACATTCAATGGAGTGGAGGTGAATTCTAGCTCTGCCCAAAGAGCTAGTGCCCCAGTGACAGGGCCGGTGACTGAACTTGGTTGCAGCGCCCTTGGGGGATTTGATACTCCCATTGGGGGCAGCCACCAATCTCATACACCTGAAAACAGGATTGAATCACAAAATAGTGCAATTCCATGCATTGCAACAAGTAGCCCCATAAAAATAATGAAATCCATTAAAGCCCTGATCAAACCATTTAAAAAGGGAGGTGAATGCTGCATTGAGGATCACTTAGAAGCGGTACATGACATTTTTAAAGCGCTCCAGATACCTAAGGAACAGTACAGACAATATTTTCATTTAACTTTAGATGCCCCGACGGCCAGCATCATAAGGGGATTAAATGAACAGCAGAATATGACATGGCTGGAGTTTGAAAAAGAAATTAGGCGTCATTTTTCTCCTTTTCAGTCATTGCAGGAGGCAAAGAAAGTCGCGTACACTATTACTGCTGGACCTAATACATCCCCTCGCCAATTTTTACAAGACTTAAAAAGAGCATTCTCTCGCTTTGATGTATCTTTTGACTCAAATTCCAATGAGTTTAAAACCGCATACTTCTATGGGCTACAGAAAGACATCATATCCCAATTGGTCCGTGAATTTGACCGTGACAAGTCCCTTGAATGGATTGTACATCAAAGCACAAAGCTATATGAGGTACTCTATTGTCAGGGTAGAGAAAGTGATAAAATGAAAGATACTAGGCCTAAATCTAAAGAACCCTCAGCCACAGTAATGGAAATCAGGTCAGCCAAAATGTCCCTTGAGTCTGCTCAAAGCCAAGGTAAAAATAATGTGACACCTGAACAAAGGGGTAATCAACAAAGATCGCCATTTCCTGTACCAATGTTCCAATCACATGATCCTAGTAATAGAGAGAGCTACATCAGCCCTAGATATTTAGGAGATAGACCCCGGGTAAGATACCGGTCTGATATGGCAGGTATGAACAATAACCAGAGACAAAATCAAGATCAAAGAAACGATGGTCCCTACCAGTCATTGGGGACACAGAGTAGGTTTGATCCCAACACCATGATATATGGTAATCAGGATAGGCCCCGATATGTGGATCGATTTAATGATAATGGAAATCAACATAGGGGCCAGTACCCACAATCTGAGAGACAGGACATGAGGCAAAACGTGAACTACAGTCCACGCCAGTACAATGATTCCCCACCAGGGGACTATAATCAAAGGATGGGTGCAACCCGCTCCCCTCCACAAATGAATCAAGAGTTCAGAAACCATCCCAACCGGTATCAATCACCTGAGAGGTATCAGAATAGATCCAATCAGGGGGAAAACAACCAATATCGACCTAGGCCACAGAAAGAGGATCCTAGAGAGATGGAAAGGTTCCAGTGCCTTGAGGCCCAAGTGAAAATGTTAGCTGAGCAAATAGGAAAGCTCTATACAGCGCAAAAACAACCTTCCAAAGAGGGGGCTGATGGCCATAGCAATGACCGGGGGGCTTCCGAAAAGTGACTAAGTACTCATGATAATCGCAGTGCCAAAATGACAGATTGCTCTGATATAATTTTGCATGACAACTCTGAGGTGACTAATGGATTAAAAATGAAAGTACCAGTAAATGAAATTGTGATAGAAAGTGCAAATACTTCTAAAAAAGAGGTACGGTTTAACTTAGAGCTAAATAAAACAGTAAAGATTTGCACAAATGAAAAAGAAACATTAGGAATTCCAAAAGAACAAAGGAACAGATTTAAGAAAAATGACTCATGCATGGGGAATACCAGTGAACAGGGAGTAAGTGGGGATGCCATAGCTCCTTCCCTGGGCAAGCAAAACAATGACCAAACACAGACAGAAAAAGGAAATACTCACAAGGAGGGTACAAGTCAATCACCTGAAAAATTCTTTGAGCCACATATTTTTGAAGAGGCTGAAAGGGCTGGTATTACACTAAATGATCACAAATGCACAGAATTAAAAAATGACAAATTGCTGAATGATGTTGTTACACATGTTCAGTTGGGAGGTTGTAATGTGGTCTCTGATGTTACCCAGATGGATGGGCGAACAGTGGCCACACTCCAAAAAACCTCTGAACATGGAGAAATGAATAAAATATCTCGCACAGAAATGGGTAAAAAGGAGGGAAAAATGTCTTTTCATTTACCAATGTGCTTAGCCAAAAGTGAAAAAGACCTGAGAAAGGTGAGCCCTGAAATCAGTAAGAATTCACATTTCTTATGTGTATTAGAGGAAGTTGAGGACAGATATTATGCACCCATCACTGTAGAAGAAAAATGCCACACCTTCGCTATGATTGACACTGGCGCACAGGCCACAATTATGTCCAAGGAGCTGGTAAAGAGTATCAATGAAGGGAGGCCTCCACAGAGTCAGATCACAGTGAAGGCAAATCAAGGCCCAGTGCATAACTTTAATGGGGAGGAGGTGCCCATCATAGGTGTAACTGAGGTTGACATAAAAATAGGAAAGCACAGAATGAAACAAGAGGTATTGATCACATCTATTTGTGAAATTCCATTTCTGATGGGGACAGATTGCCTGAAAAGATTGTCTCCTCTCATAGATGGGGTGAATGGAGTGCTGTGGTCCTTAACCAAAAAACCATTGAGGCCTAAGAAACTAAAATCACAAAACAGCAATATAAAAGAATGTCACACCGTTGCCAAAACAAATGATGCTGTGGAGGTATATCTCCAGAATAGCTGCATACCTAGTGTCACTGTTATATTAATGTGTCAAGACAAAGATCAGAGCGACAATGAAAAACTACCTGTACAAATATACTTGGACCCAAGGAAAGATTGGCAGACTGCTATAGATGAGCACACATTACGTTTTTACTTAAAAGAGAATACATGCAAACAGAATATTGTTCCTAAAACAGATTCAGAAAAACACATTACCACTCTGGCAGAAATACACATGGAAGATGAGCAACCATGGGTTCACGTTGGTATAAATGATTATCTTAAAACAATAAAAGCCACTTTAGCGCTTGAACATGAAAGGAGTTTCATTAATGAGAAATTGTTGCAAAAAATTATGGAGAGGGAAGAAATCCCGAAATTTAGGATTAAAAACCAATATGTTTCTGGGTTGGACAGTCCAGACTTTGAAAACCGAATTACAGGCAGATGCATGCTTAAAATTAGCATTGGGCAGAAAACAATTTACCATAATGTATGGATAGTGAATGGAGCACAAAATGAATTTTACATGGGCAATGACATCATGCACAGAATGTGTATGGTGTTAGATTTCCTTAATCAAAAAATATGGTCACGCCTAGGTGGGCCGGCACCTGAATTTGAAGACAAAAGAAGGGCTTATTATTGTGCACAACTAGTTCCTTATGCAGTCGAATTACAAATGAGGAAAAATACTATTGTTCCTGCATTTACAAAACAGTTTGCAATAACACTGAAATGCAAAAATGGACAGCAGATGAAAGGCTCTGATGCATTTGTATGCCTGAATGAATCCATAAAACAGCAAGGCCTGGATTATGAATACATTCCATTGGTAGACATTGGTGAGGGATCTGTAAAAATCATGGTAAATAATAAAGGTTGTCAGGATATTCATTTAGAGGAAAACTCCCCATTAGGAATGGCCATACAAAAATCACATTATACGGCAGATTTAAATAACATGGTGATTGGGAATATTCCTGAAAAATATGTAGATGCCAAGGGCGAGTTGCCAGAACACCTGGACTCTCAGCCCAAAGGAATATTTAAAATTCATTCTGTGTATCCTTATGATTCAAATGAGACAGTGTGCTGCCATCAAGAGGATTGCATAATATTTAATTTAAATGAAAATGAAACAGGAAATCAGCCCATTGAAGTGGAAGCTGATATGCCAAAATATTTAAAAGTGGCAGCTCTACAAAAAGACACAGCCACACAGTTAGAGGAAAGCGCTGAGATTCCTTTACCAGAAGAGTTTCCAGAATTTTCCAGAATGGTAGAAGAGCAGATCTCCTTAGCGGATGCATGTGACAGCGATGAGGATCGAGACGACCTGAGGGAAATATTTATGGAGTTTAAGGATGTATTTGCAAAAGATGCTTATGATTGTGGTTTAACTGATTTACATGTGGCCACACTACCAGAAGGTTGTAGCAGAAATCCAGTGTTTGTACGCCAGTATAGACTACCGCTGGCATGTTTAGAATCATTGGCAGAGATTATTAAAAATTTGGAATCACGGGGAATAATTAGGCCCATTCATAGCACATCCAATACGCCTATTTTAGGTGTGTTAAAGCCAAATGGTCAATGGCGGCTGTGTGCAGACTTAAGAGAGTTAAATAAAAGAGTACCAGTATCTAGATGGCCACTACCATTCATTGATCAGGGCCTAGCTCAGATACATGGTTCAAATGTATTTACCACATTAGATCTCACATCTGGATATTGGTGTGTGCCATTGGCAGAGGAGATACAACACCTATTTTCCTTTACATTTGACAGGACTCAATATGCCTGGCTTAGAGCTCCGTTCGGGTACATCAATAGTGGGAGTGAATTTGGCATATTTTTGAGAAAGGCCATGCCAGATGCAGCGGAAAGAGGAACAATAGTTTATGTGGATGATGTCCTGATAAAAAATGAAAACCTTAAAAGCCATTTTGATGAAATAAGACATGTGCTTGGCCAATTGCAGAAAGCAGGCGCCAAAGTATCTTTGCAAAAAGCACAATGGTGCAAGAAAAAAGTGAACTTTCTAGGGCATGAAGTGACTGAACATGGGCTAAATCCACAAAGGAGGAAAATAGAGGCCATACAAAGATTAAAAGATCCTAAAAATGTGAAAGGAGTAAAAAGTTTATTAGGGATGACAGGCTATAACAGAAAGTTCATTGAGAATTATGCAGAAATCACTCAACCATTGACTAAACTGCTTAAACTAAATACTCCCTGGAGATGGGAAAGAGAGCAGTCTGATGCAGTGGCTAGATTGAGGGAATGTCTTGTAAAGGCACCATGTTTAGCATACCCCATAAAGGACAGGGATTTCTTTATAGAAATAGGCTTTTCTGAACATTGTATGTCAGCAGTGTTATCACAAAAACACGATTTGAATCACAAAACCATTGCATATGCAAGTAAGGCATTTTCCCAAGTTGAAATGAAATTTAATGAATGTGAAAAGGCCCTATTAACCACTGTGTGGGCGCTACAACATTTTCGCCCCATTGTTCAGGGAGAAAAGGTGATTATTGAAACAAATCATCAACCTTTGCAATTTTTAGAGAGTAAAAGAATTAGATCAGGCAATCTAGCGCAATCCAGAATCACTTCATGGACGCTGGCATTACAAGGTTTTCCCGTAGAAGTAAGATATGGACAAAATAAAAAGAGCCCAATTGCTCAAGGGTTAGCTGACTTACATGACTGTGCAGCTGAACAAATAACAAATGAAATGGATGTGGAAGCTAGTTTACAGGAATTTGAACAATCACCACACAAAGCTTTTGATGAAAAAACATGCAAGGATTTGCCAACTGTATATGTGGATGGTTGTGCTTTTCACATTGAAAATGACAATAATAAACAATTAGTGGCAGGAATAGGAAATGTCTGGTTGAAATGTGAAGGCGTTCCTAGTATATGGATGAGGATTGGAGATAGGAGCAGTCAGGTGGCGGAATTGGCAGCCATCTATAAAGCAATTGCTACTGCAGTTGATAAAAAGTTCAGTGAAATTGTCCTGGTGACTGATTCTGACTATGCACGGAATAGCTTTGTGGAGTATTTGCCTGGTTGGAAAGCAAGAGGCATGGTTACATACAACAAAAAGCCACTTAAACATGGAAAAATGATACAAGCCATAGACAAATTGGTGTCAGAAAATAATTTAACAATATACTGGAGAAACATTCGTGGGCATTTAAAAACACCAGGAGAGGATAAGGAGGGAAATGATAAGGCAGACCATCTGGCTAAGATTGGGGCTGTGATGGGAGAATTGCTACATATTGATTATTTAATGGGTGAAATACAAATTGATGCAGTGACACGTTCTAAAGCACCAAAGGAGGTAGATCAACCGGTGGTGCAGTGGAGTCATGACACGCCAGACCAAGATTTGATTGAGGCACAAAAGAATGATCAAATTTTGGGAATCTATTATAATCATTTGATAGATCCTGAACAAAATCCTTTAACAGAAAAAGATTGTATGGGAAAAGAAGAGTTGAGGGTGTTATTAAAGAACAAAACACGAATTAGATTACAGGATGGGCTCATGATTAGAGAGTCCATAACAGGGCAAATACAGTGGGTAGTACCCCTTTCATTCAGAGGACTAATGCTACACCATGCACATGATGCCATAACTGCAGGCCATAGAGATTCACAAAAAACATTAGAAATACTAAAAGATTATGCTTACTGGCCACATATGTCCCAAGATGTGGAATTATATACTAGAGGATGTCTAGTATGCGCCCAATTTAAACCTGCTTCACCAATGCATAGAGCACCATTGATGAAAAGAGGCCTAACTCTCCCATGGTCAGATTTGCAAATAGACTATGTAGGTCATTTAAAAAGGTCGAGCAGGGGACACCATTATATTTTGAGTGTGGTATGTTTGATGTCAAAGTGGATTGAGTGCATTCCTGCACCAGATTGTAGTGCACAAACAGCAGCCACATTACTGGTGAACCATGTGTTCTCAAGGTTTGGGTTGCCGCAAAGAATTGAGTCAGACAGAGGAAGTCATTTCACAAGTACTCTAATGAGCAAGGTATGGCAAATACTAGGTGTGAAAAGGAAACTACATATCGCATATCGGGCGGCGTCTTCAGGTACAGTTGAAAGAAGCAATAGGTCTGTTGTGGATATTTTAAAGAAATTTGTGGCAGAAGCAGGTTCCAGCTGGGATTTGCGTTTACCATTGGTTCTGATGGCAATCAGGTCGACTCCTGCCAAAGCAACAGGTGTTAGCCCCCATGAGGTCTTAACAGGTAGGAAAATGGTGTTACCACAACACCTACTATACAGAACACATGAGCAAACTCTAGTGAGTGCATCCACAGTTCATGAGTACATTGATGAACTGAGGAAGCATTTGCAACATGCATTTGCTTTTGTGCAGAGAAATCTGGAAAGGGCTGCTGACCATGCTAAAACATACTATGATAAAAGAACATCAGTAAAGGAATACAATGTAGGGGATCAGGTGTACAAGTTTCATTTTGGAAAAAGTAAACAGAAAAATTCTAAATTTCTAGCAGCCTGGCAGGGGCCATTTCGAATTATAGATAAAGTCTCTCCTGTAGTGTATAAAATTTTGAAAAATGAAGGTGAAACAGCAATAGAGCAGTTTGTCCATGTAAATCAAATCAAACCATGCCATCCCAGACATGAGATCAGGCAGCTTGAGCATGTGGAAACGGATAGAGTCCCTTGAGAAAATAAATGGGTGTAATCAGGAGGCAGTGACAAAGAAGTTAAAAAAAGTTGATTGTTATGATGGCACATAAACACTGTAATATATGTAAAAATATATAATATAAATAAATAAATAAATAAATAAATAAATAAATGCACATATAATGGAAGCTCATGGTTGGTGTGCAGAGAGAAAGTGTATTAAATATTGAATGCTGTTTTATATATGCTTGTTTTCTTTTAACTTGTATTTGATTTCAGAAAAAAAAAAAACAGAAAAAAATATAAACGAAATATTTTTACCAAGCATGTTTTATTTTTGGCAAAAGGTGGAAATTAGTATTGTGCTATGTACTTAATCTGTTTATTTTCTATTTTGATTTAGACAATTAACATTATTTGGTCGGAGGTTCCGGGATCAGAGGCCACGGGAGACGATGGAGTCCTGGAGTCCCCTGGATGAAGACCAAAAGATGCCTGCCTCCAAGGGAGGTGAAGACAAAATAACCGGAATGCCAAAAGAGATGACTACTGTGGATTCAAGATTGCCAAGATGAAAGAGTACTCGAATGAACCGAATAACATCGCTGGTCGGGACATACCAAAAGAGACAAAACAAAAGTTCCGGCATATGAAGTTCCATGTATTTATTATTTTAATTATTTATTTTAACTTGTTATATTACTTATTTGTTTTAGTTAGTTGTTTTATTTCATTGTTTTTAATTGACTTGGAAAATTTAAACTTAAAGTAATGCCACTTCCACTGAGAGGGCAAATGTGGAACATTTTATGAACTGATGGACTCAGATGAAATGTTGATTGCAAATTTTCATTGATGCACATGAATATTCATTTTGTTGGATTGCTATATTGTAAAAAAAAAAATAGAACAAGTTGTTTTTAGGAATTGGCTTGGATTATAGCCAAGTTCTAAAAACAAAAGGAGGGTATATGTAAGGATATTTGGCGTGTTACAGTACAGAGTACAGCAATACTGCACAAGTAGCAACATTTTTTTGCAGCACCACCACCACAAGGGTGCGGTGCATTGCTATATGGGTTAGCAGATTAACAAGGAAAGACAGACTATTCAGTCAAAAACGAGTTTAACATATAAGATGCAAATCTATTTTTACAGTTAAAAGCACACGTGTTCATTTAAAAATGCACACTATTTTTCACCTGAAATGCCTATATTGCTAGAGACACATTTGAAAATTAACAGCTAACCTATTAACCATTAACCTGACTAATAAAACCTTATTTTAATATAACCCACTAATAAAATGTGTTCTCCACTGCAGAATTAGGCATACTCTGAAAACCATTTAAATGTGTGTGCAGATTTTTTCTCTTCTCTTCTCTGCCTGATTCTCCGTGTTTTTGTGCACAGTAACTGCAGGAAGGAGGAAGTCAGATTTGCAACAATTGCAAATGTATAAGCGAAGCTATTGTTGAAGAGTAGGAGGATGAGAGATGATGGATTTCATTGGGACACGTCATACAGAGGGCTGAGAGGAAAGTTTTAGTGGGCAGTATCAGGGAAAAAGACAGGCAGACATCTTTCTGCACTACTGGGGAGAAGACCTGGCTGTGGGGTCCTGACTGAATGCAAATTCCGGTGTCCTGCTGCAGTCGAGACTGGGGAGAGCTGAAAGAAAAACCTTTCCACTGGCTGAGGCATTCCTATCTGAAAAAGCTGAGAATTCCAGGCAATGACCCCGGCTTGAGAAGGCAAGCGTTCCTTTTTGCTGGAGTTAATCCAAGAGAGCCACATTCACAAAGAGAACAACTGAAGAACACTCAGATAAGGTAATTACCTAAGCGTGGGAGCCGGGTGTGTGCACGAAAATATGCAGTCAGTGTAGGATTCCTGTGCGTGTCTTAATCAAATACCAATGTTGCAATTTGAGTTCTGTTCTCCGCCACGCTCTTTGCAGTGTGACATAGAAAATGCTTTTACTGTACCATTTTATTTATTTCTGTAAAGAATGAGATCATGTCTAAATGCAACTTTTATAATACAGAAAATATTTGAAAACAGACGGGTGGTTTATTTTCTATTTACCATTACAATGCCAATGATGTGGGGAGATTTTTAAACAGTGCAATGGTCATTTTAAGACAGATGTGTGCATGTCAGAATCAGTATGAATAATTGTGAGTAACTGTAGCATAACTTGTTGGAGGTACATGAGCCAACGGGAAGAGAGATTCTCTGAACATAGCTCCCTACCGTATATAAGGTAGTGGAAATTACCACAAGACTACCGCATATAGCTCTCTGTCGTAAATAAGTCAGTGAGTTCGCCCATGGTGGCACACCAACACTATCACTGGAAATGTGGTATTCCTAGAATGCAGGTCTGAGGTCTCTCTAGTGATCACACGAGAAATCTAAGCAAAGATAAGGGATTCTGGACATTGGGGCCACAAATAAAACAAGGGAAGTATGCTCACCAAAATACCACCAACCACGTATACCAAATATGCAGGTCTGGGTGCTGAAATAATGCATGTCCATTGTATTATTGTTGCACATGGCCAAATCTGAATACAAAGAGTGATTATTGCTAAGTTATTTTTCGGCGGTAATAAAATACCGTCAGGCCCCAAATCTCCACAAAATACCCTACAAGCACTTTATCATATTTTGCAAAACATCTGCTAATGCGTACACCCACATCTAGTTTATTCTATAATGATTCAGTTGTATATCCACTTAAATTCTAATACAGATCACATAAGATTAATACTCTGCATGCCGGAATTTTGCAAGGGTTATATGAATAATGAGCAATTCCTGTAATAAAGTATAGATCAATTCATGGATGCTGTGACACATATCTGCTTAATTAGAAAAGATGTACCATTGCACCAAAAAAGGAGACCTTTTCATTTTAAATCTGGACTAACACATTTATGTGTGCAAAAGCATAGCAAAAAGAAATTAAAAGAAGACCAAATGAGAGATTGTATCTACAATGTTCGCAGAATTTGCAATATCATTCCCTGATCGTCCTGCAACTGACATATGTCAGCTTCATCAACTATTTTTCTAGCAACTTTATTTAAAAACAGCTATCTAACACTATTATTATTATTATTATTATTATTATTATTATTATTATTATTATTATTATTATATTTATTGAGTGCAGACCTAGCTTCAAGAAGCAACGAGGCAATTTGCAGAGGTATACAGCAATACATATACATAATGGAGCGCTTTTCAGAGGTAACAACAAAACAGATATACAGCAGGGGGGATACAGAGAGGCACAGAGGAGGGGTACAGTGGTACCAGGTGGCAGGGAGGAGAAGAGTGTGTTTGAGTGAAATGCAATATTTGCTTGAACCTGCAACCAAGTGAAGCATGCATTCGCTCCCTTCAAGTGGGAATCGACACACGCCAATATATTCTGAGTGATGAAGAAAGATCGGCATTGGTAGACATATGCAAAGAGTTAATGATTACCCAACCTTGCAAAGCACTGATTTACTTTTATAGTTCACACTATTCAACATCTTGGGCTCAGGGCACATTAACTGCAATGAAATTGTAATATTGCCAATGTGTGCTTTTGACTTTGTAATATACCCGTAGTCTGAAAGAATGCATCTGACATTTTGTATAAAGAATGACCAATTACGTTTCTATTCTCCAGGACAAAAAGTCGTGTGCAAGGTGAATTTCTCTTTTTTTATGAACAAAGTGTACTGGGCTAAGACCCCCTGATGAAGCAATTACTTACGTTAGAAGAAATGCAGATTAGACATATATCAGCTCCCATCCCACTGATGCAATTCATCAAATGCACGTGCTCCTGCTTATTTTAGGTCAAGCCTGCAGTGCCCTTAAGGGCATTGGGCAGAATGATAAATTGAGGACAGTGGTAGAGTGCCTGTGTTTTAGACAATTAGATATTTGACAGTGGGGAGAATGTGACCGTACAAAGCATTAGAGAAAGGGAGACACATATTACCTCCACATTGTTTTTCTTTTAAACAATGTAAACAGATTAAACAAAAACATGTGTTTTCTGAGGTTAGATGCAAGGCTTAGTGCATCTTAAAATAATAACTTAATGTCTGAGCCCTTTAAAATCTAACACATATCTGAACTAACCCATCAGCCGATGAGACAGCACACATATAACCGTGCATCAACTGCTACACAAATCTATACGAACAGCCATTCACCAGAATAATCACTCATCAACACGTTCAATCAACCATTGGCTTCCACACTAATGCCCATTAGCCCGCACATGTTCAAATCCAACAACATCCTACGTTTGGGTATCATCCACAGGGGATGATACCCATAGGGGAAGACACCAGAGGAGGTTAGTTGCCTAGGAGTAGTGATGTAAACTGTGAAAAGTAGTGGGTGAAAACAGGGCATTTTGTCATGTGTACGGGCATCTATTGCCATGGGTCCTTCTGTGAAAGGTTAGATGCAATAGATTTGAGCTGTACCCTGTATCCTAAGATCATCATGGATCCATAGAATAGAGAAGTGGGCTATGATGTCATCAGCTACCAAGATGTTTAGTAGAATTAAGATGGAATATTGTTGAGATTGGTGAGCCATTGTAAGAAAGGTATGGGGATGGGTGAGATCCAATTCAGTAAAAAACAGATGTTTGTGGTCCCCGAGATTGTTTTGGTTAAGGTAGCAGGAGATCCTGTTGCAATTGAGTCATTCAAGGACTTTAGAATAGTGAGAGGAGATACAGGGTGATAGCTGTCAGGATTATTAGTGTGTGTGAGGGCTTATTAAGGATGAAAAGAACTATTGCTGCCACAAAGCAAGCTGCAAAAATACCGAGAAATTGAGAGAAGTTGAATAAGAAGATTTGACGGTGGCATATGAGTGATTAACGTTTGTTTAGTTTCTGGGAGACCCTGGGAAGACCAGTGTGCAAGATTGGTTTGCAATCATGAGGACACTAGCCAGTCATGAGAAGCTGACAGAATGAGCGAAAGGAGAAGGTGATAGAAATAGGGGGATGTGGAGACGGACACAAAGGGGAGAAGCAGAAGGGTGGTAATGGTGCTCCTGATTTGTTCAGTTTTTTAGAATTGAAGTAGCTAACAAACTATTTAGCGAACAGAGATCACCCGAGTGCAAAGAGGAGTCAATGTGACTTGAAGCATATAGGAGAGTTGGTGTGGATAAGAGCATACGGTGGACATTAGGTGTGTGTAATAGGATGCTTAAGCACAGTCAATGGTAGTGGTGAAGGTGAGAAGGGCATTTTAGTAGATGTGAAGAGAGTCTTTTCTCCATTTATGAAGGTGATGTTGCATTTCTGTTTTGAGGAGGGTGATCCGATGGATAATCTAGGCTGGGGCATGAGGCTGAAGGAGTGAAGATAGGAGAGCAATAACAGAGGTAAAAGTGTTGGAGGGTAGTCAAAATAACCTGGACAATGCGTGTTCAATGAAAGAAGACTGTGCAGGAACAAGTGAGAGCAATAAGGACCTTATTTCAGCAGGGTATGGGGCAACAGGGTCAAGTTTGAATTAACATGTAGAGATAGCAGGTACAAGGTGGGGCCAAACGGGGGGAGCTGTAATACTGGAGTGGAGGAGAGAGTGGTCAGATGGGGATGAATTTATAGTGATTTTGGAAGAAGAGAGAGAGGTGGGGCGGAAGAGAAGATGAAGATATTTACCTTGGCAGTTAATGTGTAGGTTGCAAAGGAAGGTAAATGAGTTGCCATACTGGAGTGTCACAGATGGACCAGAAAACACTATGAGTCTCAAGGACATTTCACGCTTGTTTACTGAAATCTTTATTGTGCCTAGGGCCATCACTCTTTCACCTTTCCAATGAACTTCCTTTTTAACCCAGCAGTCCACACCCATGGATAGTGCTATTGATTGTTGACCCCTACTGTTATAGCATAGACTGATGATGTTTTCCCTAAAAGCAGGCTCGCTGAATCCCTCAAGGACTTGCTAACTTGCCCTGCACTCACCACAGGTTAATGTTCTAGTGAGGAATGGGGTCATGCCTTGCATTTACCTGGTTTCACTCATGACCGCCTTTACATTACCCTTCTATTCTACTTGCTTCTAATCCCCTACCACCTCCCCACCACTCTTCAGTCCCTCCAATGTTATTCTCCTCTTTAATGCCTCCACTCCTTGATGTTAACTCTCTTCCTGTTCCTCCCACTCTACAACTACCATTCTTCCAACTCCATTCCTCCGCCTCCCACACTACTATTACTACTGCCACGCTACCACTCCTCCCACAGTACTACTCCCAGCACACTAACACTCCTTCCAAAATACTACTCCTCCACAGTATTCAATCACCCTCCTTGCACCCTGTACCAGCCTTACTACATTTGCGCCATACACTATTCTTTTTTATACACACATCTCATGAACATGCATACTAAGATTGCAGAACCAGTATCACTCCTAAACTAATGTGTCACCTGATCCAAAGTTCTTCTCCACAAGCAGCAAGCTGCTGTTCCCTCCTTCCACAGGCTGGTCTGTTGGTCATTTCCACCTCCTCCTCTGACCTCACCCAATACAACCACAATTCCTTTTTAATGTACTTTATTTATATATCCCCCCTCCTACGGCGAGAGTTATCCAGTTGTTCCTATCCAATTTCCTTTCTTCCTTTGCATTCCATGGCATATATTTGTAGCAAAAGGCCAAAAGATTTGAGCCTATCCTCAAGCATTTCCTCCACACTGGCTTGCCACCTGGGAAATTTGGTGGCGCTGGAAAAACTACATCATAGTTTGTATTCTGGGTCCAATTGGTGGGTATCCCATGGGTAAATATGGGGTACCTTCTCACTTGTGTCCTTGGTGGTACTGTGAATTGTCCTTAGTTGCAGTATTACTTCACGGTATGGCTTCTCTGTGCTGCTGCACAGCTGTAGTGAGTGTCTCACTCTCAAAAGCCATTCCACAGCAATTGACTCTCTGCTACTCTGGATCGATGTTCATGTGCTTGAATCTTCTGTGGTTTTCTGTCTTCTCTTCTTCTCCAGTGTCTGTGTCCGCAAGGGAAAGGTAACACTTTCAAGCATTCATGCTTAGGGGAAGCCTAGCAACATAGTTCTAAGCAGATACAGATTGGCACAAAATAGGGGGGAAGGAGTTGGGATGTTCTCCATTGCCACCATCTATTTCAAGGGTAGTATTGGTTCTGGATCCCTCCCTCCTGGAAGGCTTCCCATTCCCAGCTGAGAGGGTTTCCAGCCTCCAATTTGAAAAGGCCCAGTGCTAACCTTGTCACAGGATAGAGTCATGTTCCAGTTGTAGGGTCAGAGAGATTTTGGGAGATTAAAGTTGCACATGAGCAACTTGGCATATAAGTGGGTAGGGAGTCAAGGATGAAGTCAAGGTCAGAGAAGGAGGAGTATAGGGGCCTGAGTGTCGATAGATGAGGAGAATGGTGACATGGCAAAGGGGGAGAACCTGAGCAGTAGTACATTAAAAACTGAGTGGCAGAAAGTCAGAGGGCAGAAGGAAGCAGAGAGGTGAACTTTGTTGATCATGTGGCTAAACCCCATGCCTCTTTTGGAACAGTGAGAGAAGGTAGATGAATGAGCGTGTAGAGCAGTAGAAGTTGCAGAGTCAAGGGGAGTGATTCAAATCACTGTGATATCAAATCTGCTAGAGGAGAGTTGTGGAAATTGAAGTGCTCAGTGGTGAAGAAAGCTTTCTTGCAGATTGATTGGTCATGCCAGAGCACTGGTGTTAAAGTACACAAAGAATAAGGGGAAACGGAGGGTGTATTATATGGGAGGTGGGGTGGATAGATAAGGTTTGAGGAGGAAGGGTGGCCATCCAGCCTTCTGTGGTCAGTGCAAGAGGCTGGAATGCATAAGGGAGAGTCAAAGGACTCAGAGGATGTGGTGGGTTGGATAAGCAAGGAGGATAAGATGAAAAGGGAATGTGAGGATGATAGTGAGAGGGAGGAATCAACAGTAGTGGTATTGTGGGAAAAATATTGAGAGGCGTAAAGGGAGCAACCTGCATTTCTGAGGGCTGTAGGAAGCAGCTGCGAATAGTGAGAGAGTGCAGTGCAGCTTGGTGGAAGGAGGTTCTTGCCTGTACTCTGCTCAGCAGCTCTGCTGCAGAAGGGGGCCTGTAGGTCCATTGCATGCAGATCCTGTGTTTGGCAGAATTCACCATTCAGCTCCTGGAGTTTCTGGCATTAAGGGGGCTGTGTTGGAAAGAGAGACAGTGTGGGGCCATTGGGTGAGGGAGTTACATAGGCCTCTGATGAATGGTCTTATATAAGGGCACCCTGGCAGCTCCGGCTTGACTATGGGCCCCCATTTCTGTCACCAGTGCCCGACTGGAACTCGGTCAGGTTTGCCTTACTTTGCTGCCTAGCGGCCTTTTTATCATTCTGTACATATGAATCGGGGCAAGCAGGGTTTCTGGTAAATTAACCACTTCTACTCAAGAGGCCCTATTTGCTGTGAAACTAGGCATCTGCTGATTGGTTGCCCTCCCTCCTCACCTTCCCTTCTCTCTACATGGCTTACCTTCTGTATATTAACTACAACTACCTACAGTTTGAGGCGCGTGTCTATTCAACTGTTCTTATGGCATACAACGTTTGAGGTAAGAGCCACTCGGACTCCGCTGTTGTAATAGATATTGAAAGACCTCAGGGGATCCTTTCTATGTCTCTGTATAACTCCATTGGTCTTCCTTGGAAATTAAAACAAAACATCACAGATTGTTTTATGCAAAAAGGAATGTTTGCTCTTCAAACTAATGAGTCTATGGTAGCAATGACCTCCGGTACTTCCCCCAATGTGTCAGCCAAAGATAATAACTCACTCTTAACCCTATTTTACAGCTTAAGGGCCAATGGAAAATGTGCCTCTTTTGGATAGTTGCAAAGTTAGGTTAACACTACAGGTACAATCCTATCCCTTGAGATTTCTAATATTAGTGCAACCTCAGGATATTTGATGTGGAATCTAGAAACAGTCGTTTTGCTACAACCTCTCAGGAGTCAAGAACAGTGGAACATGGGAACACTCCTAAAATGTTAAAAAGAGACTTTGCAGGGCTTAATTAGCATATGCAACACCTTCTGTAAAAATCAAAATGCTCTGCACACAACATTGAAAAAAATAGAAGGTCTATTGATTGACTATATAGATTGTCAACTAACCACAAACAGCTGGGCCGGACTTAGGTCAAAACCAATTCATGTGATTTATTGGATAGAGCTGTTGCTTCCCCTATGAGGCCTCCCCATGAATTTACACAATCTATGTTGATCGCATCCTCACCGAAAAGTGTAGGATTAGTGACCTCACTAAATCAGAAAAGCACACTCAGATCAAACAATGAGACTATTATTCTTAGAGCTGGGAGCTATCAGGGTCCAGAAGTCCCATCACAGCACCGGTTGAGGATATCAACGGACTGCATATTCAGGAGAAAGCCAACTTACTGTGTGCCCAGCAAGAAACTTATGGGAAAGAAGCAACCTAAAAGACAGGGGAATAAGATAAAGAAGACGATCTGACAGTCCTCAACAAGTAGAGTTAAAGGAAACTGCTACTGAATACATTCTGGCTCTGATTCACAGAGCATTTTCCAATGTGTGTGTGCCATTATAAAACACTTCTTTGAATGAGGCCCTCTATTGCATAACCCCAAACAAAAGAGAAAGTGAATGAAGAAGACATTCAATAGAAGAAAGAAGAAGCAGGGCAACAACTCCAATGATAACCTGGATGACTGGGTTTTAAGTATCAAAAGATATGTCCTGATAATCAAGTAGAAGAACAAAATCGGACTTCGGAAGGTCCTATTATGGTTGAGCAGTCAACGCCGGTCAGTGACATAGAGGAAAAAAATAATACTGTACCTCACACCTTCAACACAGCGAGGCACCATGGAATTCTAAACAAGGATGGTACAATGTAGAGATAGCAGCGTTCAGGATCTAAACACTAATGATGCATCTAACATGCAGACAGAAAAATAAACACCTATTGCTTCTAAATGTATTTTGGTTCAAGATATGTTTTGATGAAAAAGTGATCATCCATTGAACAGATCCTTTCATTCTATCTATGCTGCACATGATACCATGGTAAAACGTAATAACTTTTGGGGGCATCGATTATGTCTAGCAGCTGAACCCCAATCCCTTTAGCAGTGCCATTGTACATTGTAGGACAGCCCATATTGTCTCATACATGATGTCTCATGGGACAGATTATCTTAAAATGTGTTACAATTTTTCAATCACAGGGTACCAACATATGTCAAGTGAACAAATTAAGATCATCTGTGAACAATCAGGTAGAAGGCTCCCAAAAGATGATTGTTTAGTGAAATATGGAGAGACAGATAAGGCAATAATTGGGAATGGTTACCCGGTGCCCTTCAACCCCGACTAGTGAGTGAAGCATCCCTAACAAAGACACCTCTTAATTGAGAATTAGTTCCATGGAATAGTCAAAGTTTCAGATACTTATTTAGTAATGGGGAGGGGGTATTGTATTGTCATTTTAATTCAGGAATGCTGGTTTAGAGACCAGATAACGTTGTATGGGCATGTGATATTTCTCCAAAGTAAAGGTGATAAAGGTAGACCAATGGAAGGTCTGTTAACAGTTATTTCTAACATCTTCAACTCTAAAGAGATTAAAAATTAGAAACAATCTCAATGTGTTGCCCATCTAGGTAGACATCTGCTTGAGACTAGGTTAACTATCATTAATATGTATGATCCACCAGTAGGAGTGAATACTAAAGGTATACAGAAAAATATTGAAGCGTGTATGACATTATTGATCAGTTGTAGAGAATTGTTGGAAGTAGTTATAGACTTTGGACCACCTGCCACACTTATCCCCCTGGTAGACTTCAATGGAAAACATCTAACATGCAAGGGATAAAATGGCTGAAATTTATGACCAGAAATAATCTGTGCATGTTAAATAGTCACACTCTTTTGGACATAACGGGACAACACATTAGGTCAGTGGGAAAGAAAATATCTACCTTACACTATTTCTTTACTGTTTGGGATAATTATCACATGGTCATAGAATTAAGCATGAGATATTTACAAGCTAGCGATCATGCTCGGGTGTCTTTAACGCTTTCCACCAATATCAAATTTCAAGGTAAAATTGGGGATTTGGATATCAATACCAAAGGTAGCCACATTCAATGGGGGAAACATAACATAAAGAGATCACATCACTTTATCACGAGCCATGATTCATAGCAAACGTTTGCACATTATAACGTGGAAGATTAAACTAACTGGATCTATACCCTTATTGGATATGATGGCTATGTAAGCAAATCTCCCAGTTCTGATTCTGAAAAGAAGTCTGTTGCCTGTGATGCAACTATAGCTTTAAATACAAGAATGACAAGACATGACATTTCCAGAAAGAATACTAATTGCAACTTGCTCAAAACGCACAGGTATTGTGCTAATTGGTAATTTATGCTATGAACCTTAGCTTTGCAGGATGCTAAGAGGTTCTGGAACTTAGTGAGCAAGTATAATAAATCAACAGGGAACAAAATGGCAAATTGTGTAGATGAGCAAACCTGGTGTGCTTTTATTTGAGTCACCATAATCATGTTTTCGATCTAACTATATATATGGGGACACATTTTGATATCTCATGGTACTCACAAGATGTCATTGCCTTTCATATGAAAACACTGATAGCCCCGAGAGCACCTGGGCCCGACGGTCTAGCAAATGTAATATTAAAGAGTAATGCTGAAGCCTGGGTGCACATATTATTGTGCCATTTCAATAAAATAGTGGTGACAAGCAGGATACCAACCTCCTGGAGAAAGTCATGTCTGGTCTGAGTCTACAAAAAAAAAGATTGCATGCACCCCACTAATTATCGACTTTTAGCCATTTTGGATGTCCCAGGAAAAGTGTTTGCCAAGATTCAGTTAGGAGAACTTACTTTGTGGGCAGAGAATAGCCAGTTATCACGTAATTCTCAAGCAGGCCTTAGCAAGGGACATGGAACAGCACAAAACATCTTGTTGTTGTTAAGGTTGTTAAATAAACAAGCCACATCAACAGGTTTCCCATTATATGTTGCGTTTGTGGACTGTAGAGTACCATTCAATTCAATAAACTGTCCTCTGTTATTGATAGAATGTTAAATGCGACATTCCAAAGGGTCTGCTGAATATGGTAGTACATGCTTCTACAGACACCACTGTCACTGTCACTGTTAAGCTAGGCAATGAGGGGAATATCTCTTGGAAAATTAACACGTATCGCGACTTGAAAAAAGGACATCTGCTTGCACCGCTATTATTTCATTTATATATAGCTGTCCTCCCTAATTATCTAGTAAAAGTTAATCATTTTCCTCCCAACTCATGTAGATTGGCTAGGCTATGCTGATTATATAGTGCTGTTGAATCACACACCGACTGGACTAAGGAGATCATGGCCTTTTAGTGTATTCTACACAGCATGACTTAACCATCGGCAAGTAAAAAACAAAAATCATGTACTTTGGCAGGAAAAACGAATTCTCCTGTACTAGCTGGTCATTTAATAACACCATACTGGAATTGGTTTAATCCTTTTTCTATTTGGGCCATGCATTAGCGAAAAGGCCACATGGAATTTTGTGTCTAACTAAACATTGGGTAAGCTTTCAGATATCAAAAACATCACTAGTCGATTTGGGGCATTCACCATGAAGGATAAAAAAAACAGGTATATAATAGTAACCTAGACCCCACCTTATTATATGACATGGAGACAGCAATACAATAGGGGAAAATATGGAGGAAACTGATACCCCTTGTGCAGACCAATTCTCCACCTCATCTGGAAACCTGTCAATCCTATACAACGTGTCATTGACAGGTGCAATTGTGTTGATTCACAAGTTCTTCATAATACTCAAAATGAAATGTTCATTATTTTGCTCCTTGATTACTGCTTTATTTGCCATATTGATGCGGGTAGGGTCTTCCTAGAGGTAAGCCATGCCCAAGGCTGGACAGATTTAATGAATGTGTGCACACCGTGGTAATGATGCCAACCCTTGAGACTCAAGTAGATCTTCAACAGCTGCCTTATATCAGCTCAGGCAGTGTGATATCCACAATGTAGTACAGCACAGGTTTCATCCCGAACTCAGCCCCTCTGACTCGAATGCCAAATTACACCTCATCAGGTTATTGGGTGCACTAGAAGGAAGGGGTAATAGAGATTGCATTCATGTTGTTCTTGACTGATGCAAGAAGGTTCAGGGGATAAAACTTATATTATCAGTCCCAACAATGGCCACAGAGACAACTTGCCTGTGATAGACGTCTACGGAAGCAATGGTAGCATGACCACCAACGCTTTTAGAAAATCTCATTGTTGACTCCCATGCTCAGGCACAACTAAAACAGTATTGTCACCCTGGCCAGTTCAGCCCCTGTTCTGGGATGTTCAGACTACAAGGCAGTCAAAAACGCTTCTTATTAAACAGAGTTTTTTTTTTTAAAACACACATGATACGTCTGTATGGGCCTCATTCCGAGTATGGCGGTAAGGGATAGCGGCCACCGGTAACGAGACCGGTGGCGGTGATCCCTTACCGCCATACTCCGAGTTCCCTTTGCGCCCTCGCCCTTAACGCCTGCTTTGAGCAGGTGTTAAAGTCGAGGGCGCAAAGGGGCCTCCAAGCCAATAACGGTGACCGTAATGAACGGTCACCGTTATTTGCATCTTCCCCATTCCCATTGAGCCCTATGGGGGCACATTTGGGAATGGGGAAGAGCCTTGGTGAATGGGGAATTACCGCCCCGCCAATCTTGGAATGGGGCGGTAATTCCGCCATCCACCAAGGTGCTGCCGGTCCGGGTACGGCGTCAACCAAGGCGTTAATAGCGCCATTGGTTAGCGCCGTACTCGGAATGAGGCCCTATGTCTTGAATAACACCAGATATTTAAGGCAGGCCCCAATGTCAAACAAGCCATTTTGTATTTGAGCAACTTTATGGACCGTTCAGTTAAATAATACACAATTGACTAAATCAGTTATTGCCTGCTGCAGCATGTGTAGCAGGCACGCACACCTTTGCATGCAGGCTTTCCTTGAGGTTGGGGGACACATCATCGGACCCCTCCAAGAGGAAACATCAAAGCAAGCACAGTTTTGGAATGCGTTTAGCTAACATGCTCCCTAAGGATGAGGTGGCAGCCTGTGAATAATTCCTGGCCGATGCACCTAGAAAAGCAGCAAATAGTTTTATATTATGCATAGGAACCCGAACTCCTGGCTTTAGTAAAATAGGACAACAACTGCTTTACCACCTCGATTAACAAGCTTGTAAATAACATTTGCTACACTAATGACATTCTACTGATTTCGACTGCCAAAGTACAGAGCCATACGCGTTTCACAACTTTACTGAATTTGGTCCAGTAGTAGATATTAGGTTTACACTTCTGAACATCCTGTGTTTGGACACCAGCGCCATCTTAAAGGGCCCACGCATACAGATATTAGTATTCCACATAAGACACGATTGGTCCAGAAACTTAGAGTGAAGGCTTATGACCAAAATCATACAGAAAAAATGTTATCAATATTTTGCAAATACATATGTTCCAATATGGGAAGGTACACCGATCATCAGTAGTATAGTTATTATTATACATACATGTATTGCTTTCTCTAATTACAAAAGTACCAGAACTATATTTTGCAAAAAGTTTAAGATACAAACAAAATGTTCTGTCCTCAGAACTAGAAAATGTTTTCCAAAGTGCCATTTTCATGTAAGGGGATCTTGTATTCAGACTGTTTTGCCAAATGATTAATGGGGGTTGCCATATGTTATCATCAAGCTCATCTGTTTCCACGTTGCTTGCAAGAAACGCTGGAATACTCGGATATTTGTGGGATCCCAGTTGTCTTAAGCAAAAGTGGTTTTAATACTCACAATTTCATCATAAAAATGTCTTTTGATTCACACTACAATTAGAATTTAAGTTGTACGTTTGCATTTTATTATTATTTTATTTATGCTTCTTACACGTTCCTTTTAGTGTATTGCCTCCAATCTACAGTGCCTTTAGACAATTCACCCTCGAATAAGCATTTTGTTAAAATACATAACAATGGGCCTTATTATAAGTTTGCCAGTCGTGTAACAATGGTACCGGTAAGCTTGCTGGTACCGTTGTTACCGGACCGGCAAACTACGAGTTCTGCTCGTGGATGCCATTAAGGCCGCCAGGTCTGACCTGGCAGGCGTACCAGCACCCGCGAGCAGAGCATGTCGGAACCACCGGCACCATTCTGAATGGTGCCGGTGCATCAGACCTCCTGATATGGGGCTCAATGGGGATGTGGAGAATTTTTTTCCGGCGCCCGCAAATGGGCAATTACCGGATCTGGCGGGGCCGAAATTACCCAGTAATTGCCCATTTGCGGGCGCGGAAAAAAAATGATATCAGCGGCAGTCGTGCTGGTATTTTCTTTAAACGGCACAGCTACCGCAAGGGTCATAATGACCCCCACTGTTCCCCATTTCAAAATCTTCAATGTTATCCATGTCTCTACATGTCCATGCGCTATTATTTTGTTTATGTTGTGCGAGGAAGACAGATAAATAACCAGCTTGTTTCAGTCCCATCTTTCTTGACTGACGTTTATCAGGCGGATTGCTTAGCGGTGAGAGTTTTTTTCTGTGACTAAGTGATCAACACCTACTATGGTGTCACCATGTCCACTGGTGCACTGCCCACACAGTTCCTTTGCAGAGTAGCGTTGGAAATGTGCACAAGTGTGAATTTATTCCATTCATACTTCAGTTCTCTCTTCTGGTTAGCGGCAAAACCTTTCTTAAGTGCTGCCAGAGGACACACACAGATCTAACCGCGATTAAATATACTCCAACCAAGTCATAAGGTAGAGGGCACACTTTTCTGGGTGATTGGCTTATAGTCGCCAAAGTGTTCATGTTTCAGCACCCAACGGTAACAGACTGACCACAATTACAAATGAAGTCGTTGCAAAGTTTAATAAACTAAAACATTGAAACTTCTCTGAAAAAAAAACAAAATATAGTTGTCTAGATTTGTATCTCGAAAAATAACAAACATACGTTACGTTATATAGCAATTTATACAAACACACTCTATTAAAAGCTCTTCAAATACATTGGCAGCGCTAACAATAAAGGAGGTGTGATAAGAGAATGGTAATATCTGTGACAGGAAGCAGTCAACATTGACAAAGTGAATTACTACTGTACTACCAAATGTAGAATGTTGACAGAGTCAGGGGACCTTTATAATATAAGTGGAGGATATCTCCCCTCGAAATTTCTGTTTATTTGTATATTTGTTTTTAATTTGCATTTCATTTATTATTAGGCGTTTTTGCCAAAGCCCTGCACATCAAATTGAATGACAATCTAAGTAAATTACTACTTTACTACCAAATAGACCCTTATAGAGTAGAGGGGCAGAAGGTCCACATGCTAAGTGTGACGAAGGGCCTGGACGTGCTCGGAAGTGCAGGCCCAACCAGGCTCATGAAGGGGGAGGGAGCCCAGAATGGCAAGTGCAGGTGGGGGAGCGGGGAGGTCAGAGGAGACCAAGTGCAGGGGTAGACTGCTCGGGGAGGGACTTGTGCCCTGTATAGTCTGGAGGAACCAGGCAGCCAGTCAAGAGGCAGAGGTGGAACATTAGCAGGAGAGCGAGAAAGGGAAGGAAGAAGTGAAAATGAGTGTCTTGAGAAGCTTCTAGGACATAAGGAGACACGGCTCAAGTCTGTGAGGGGCCGGGAGGCCATTCCAGTGGGAGGCACCTGCAGAGGAGATTGATCTATCCTCCACTATCTTCTTGGAGAATTGTCTGATCTGCTGAGAGTTGGAGCTAGAAGACCAAAGGACTCTAGCAGGGAGGAATTTAGGGAGAGAGGGTTGGATGTAGCGAGGTCCCAGGCCCCAGAAATCCTTGTGGATAATGCAGAGGGTTTTGAACTTGATCCTCGCAGCAACTGGGAGCCTCTGGAGAGAGTATAGAGCTGAAGACATATGGTCCCTGGGCTTGAGGCCAAGGACCATCGATTTGGAGACGTAGAGCTTCTGGGGGAAGGTGAGGAAAGGGAGAAGGCCTCTGAGGAGATGCAGCTGAAAGTAGGCCTTCTTGGCAAGGTCCATGATGTGAGGAAAGAAGGAGAGAGAGGAGTCAAAGATGACACCAAGGTTTTTTGCCTCACAGGAGAGTGAGGGAAGGGATCCATGGAGGGCGGCCATAGGGAAGGAGGGAGGTGGGGTCCCAAGGAGAAGGATTTCAGTCTTACTGGCATTAAGGCAGAGATCGTTAGCAGCGCACTATGCCCGAATAGCAGACAGACAATCAGGAATGAGTGAGGAAGAGGAGGAGGCAGAAGAGGGAAGCTTGAAGAAGAGTTGCATGTCATCTGCATAACACTGGAACTTAGAAGCGATGGCAGAGATCAAATGGGCTAGTGGGGCAAGGTAGACATTGAAAAGCGAAATAAATTGAGAGAATAGACTCCTGAGGAACACCACAGGTGTAGAGTGAGATGAAGGAGAGACCCTGAGAAGGTCGTTCAGAGAAGAAGGAGGTCAGCCAGTCCAGAGCCAGGTCTGTGATGGAAAGGGTATCATAGAGCTGATTTATGTATAAGGGTGGCATGATTGACCGTATCACAGGCAGAGGAAAGGTCAAGAAGGATGAGAACAGAAGGAGAGTTAGAATCGAGATTAGAGAGCTAGTATTTGCAGGTGTTCGGGAGTGCAGTTTCCATGCCTTTGGTGGTTCTGAAGTCAGACTGGTGAAGTCAGACTGGTGGTCATTGAAACAACCAACAGATTCAGTGTGGTAGATAAACTGGGACATGGCCAGCTTCTGCAAGAGTTTGCCCAGGAATGGGGTTTCCGATATAGGGCAGTAATTAGCCAGATTGGAAGGGTCAGCAGAAGGTTTTTTGAGGAGAGGATGCACAAGGGTGTGCTTGAGGAGTGACAGGAAGGATCCGGTTGCAAAGGATTGATTGAAGAAATCAGCCAAGGTTGGAGCAAGTGAGAGAATGGTGTCCTTGATTTTTCTGGACGAGCATAAAGCGGACTTGTTTAGAAACCTCATCAGGTTATATGGGAGAGAAAGAGGAGAGTAGGAGGGAAGGGGGAGGCGGACCAAGGGAGGCCTGAAAGTAAGTGAGGGAGAAGGGTGTGGTGTAGAGAAGAGTGGGGATAGGATGTCCTGGGTTTTAGTAATGAAGTGAGAGGTCAGAGAAATGCAGGAGGCCAGGGAAAGCAGAGTAGAAATGGAAAATGCAGCAGGATTTGAGAATTCCTCGCAAATTTTGAAAAGTTCAGCCATCTTGCTAGTGGCCCCAGCTCAGGTGCTCTGCACTTCTGTTTCAGAGAGTCCAGGTCGGAGTCATACTAGGAGTTTGCTTTGGCAGATTTCATGTGGATCCTCATGACAGGGACAAGGATGTCCAGAGCGATGGCGATGGAGAGTTGAAGGTTATAAGGGCTATGTCAGAGTGAGAGTCAGTGGCAAGAGAAGAGGGGGAGTGAAGGTGGTGGCAAAGGCAGAAACAGACACTCGCTTCATATGTCAAATGACAGAGGAGACTGGTAGTGTGGGTGGGAGCTTAGCCGGGGGACCCAGGAGGTCAGGTGAGAGGAAAGTAGAGCATGGTCAGACCAAGAGGGAGGCGTAATGAAAGGGTTGGCGATGGCGATGTCTGCAGAGATGAGAGCATCCAAGGTGTGTCCGGCTCAGTGCCTCAGACTGGAGGGATGAATGGAGAGAGAAAGAGCATCACAGAGGTTGCAGAAGAGTCCAGAGGCTGCATCAGGGGGGTCAAGGTGAATAGTGAAGTTTCAGAGAAGTAAAAGCTTGGAGGTGGGGGCAGGAGAGAAGATGTGAGGTCAGCCAACTCTGAGATGAAGAAGGATACCTGGCCAGAGGGCCTGTAGGTGTTGGCCACAGTAAGAAAGAGGACAGCGGAGACAGCAAGCCTGCAGACATGACATTTGAAAGAGGAGTAGGCCAGAGTGGGTATGACAGTAGCAGGGACCCACTCAGGGAAGATCAGGGTCGCTCTGCCTCAGACCATTTAGGTCTGGACTGAGAGAGTATCTTCTAACACTCGTGGAGGAGAGTGTCAACATTTGTGACAGAGCTGTCAGTGAACCACGTCTTGGTGAGAGCAAGGGTATCAGGTAATAATATCCTTATTTATATGGTCACCATGTATAATGTTGCCAGGAAAAGGTTGTGGTGACATTATATAGGTGACCATATATATAGGGACAGGGAAAGATGGGGGTTGTGGGTGTGTGTCCTGCTCCCCAAGCAAAATAAAAAAGAGTTTGGGGCTTGCGGGGTGTCCCCCGCACGTTCCATGTAATAATGTCCCCACAAAAAACTGCCATTTTTCCAAAATGTTTTTGCATGGTGATATTTATGAGGGGACATTATTACATGAAACCGAGAGCAACGACATCAAGGTTGAGGTCTTCAAAGAGGTGGCAAATGTCGGAGGAAGGTTTGACGGCAGAGCGAGAGTTGAGGGTAGCAAAGTGGAGCAGGTTGCCTCTTTTGAAGGTCTTCCGAGGAGGGTTACAGGACTGTGGTACACGCATCACCCCTTACAGTCAGGCCTGCATTGTTACCTAATAAGACGTTAGCATCTGACACGAAATTGATTGATATGAAACAAAACCTCATGCCTAACACTGCCACTAAAACAGACCCCACCTCTGGCTTTATTTCAAGGAAACTACTGTAGTGGACATGATAAATATACTGAAATCTATGCATCCTACCAGCTGTCCTGGTGAACTTCTCCCAACCAAAATTATTCTGGAGCACAAAGAGCAGTTTGCGCCTTTTCTATGTAGATTCGCAAATGCTTCTTTTCGGTTGGACAAAATTCCCCAGCCGCTGAAAAATTTCGCGGTTTCACCATTATTAAAAAAAGTTGGATTAGACCCTTCTGATGCTGCAAACCTCAGGCCAATCACAAATACTTTGTTTTTACTTAAACTCATAGATAAGATAGCAACCATTCAACTGCAGGACCATGTACAAACAGCTGATATACTTCACACAAAGCAGTCTGGTTTTAGAAGTTATCATGGCACTGAGAGTGCCCTTTTAGATCTACAGACCTTTATGCTCTCTAAGCTGGAAGAAAGCAGGTCGGACCTGCTGATGCTGCTGGACTTATCGGCAGCTTTTGACCTGCTTGATGACAACATCCTTCTTGACAGAATGCAGTCAGTCGGGGGCCTCTCTGCAGATGCCATAGCTTGGTTAAAATCTTTTTTAGAGGGTCGACAATCTCAGGTATACTGGGGGGATTGTGCCTCTGAACCACAGATACTGACTTGTGGAGTCCCTCAAGGGGCATGTCTCCCCCCTTTATTGTTTAATATTTATATCCTCCCCCCCTATTATGATTTAGAACTTTTTCAAATTTTCTTCTGCAACTATGCAGATGATTTTCAATTGGTCCTTGACATCACTGACAATCATGATACCTACCAACACCTGGTGGACACGGTGTATCAACTAATAAAAAAGTGGATGTCTACCAACTGGCTCTGCCTAAATGCATCAAAAACTAAGCGTATGCTTTTTGGACCCACACAGGCACTAACTAAACTGGACCAGGCGTACTCAGGCTTTAGGATTGATGGCAGTGACATAAAAGTCGTGCAGAAAGTTAAAACGCTAGGTACTTACATGGAGAGCAGCTCAGATTGTGATGCTCACGTTACAGCTATTTCTAGGAGCACTAACTACCATCTTAAAGTGCTCAGACAGGTTGCCCCACTTGTCTCTATCGAAAACCGCACTAAACTTGTGAGAGCTGTCATTTTACCTCGCGTGGATTACTGTAATGCACTTTTATGTGGGGCAAGTAAAGCTGATCTCCTTGAACTTCAGAAAGTACAAAACAAAGCCATCCGTATCATCTTTCAGATGAAAAATTCTGAATCGATCACTGCTGCCAGAATAAAACTACACTGGCTCCCTGTAGATGCTCGCATTCAGTTTAAGCTACTTACCATTTGCCATAAATGTATTTATGGGTCTGCACCTAGCTACCTGAAAGACGTTATAAATATCTATCAACCCACAAGAAGACTCAGATCAGCTGAAGATCTTCTATTAGCCCACCACCGCGTGAAATGAGCACGTGGGCTTGGCAGATCGTTTCATATCCAAGGTGCCAAGACCTGGAATGCCCTGCCAGCTACTTTGCGTAAAACCGGGGACCTACTTGTGTTTCGGAAACTTCTGAAGACTCACCTTTTCCATTAATACGTTTCCATTACTGGTGGCCGCCAACTTTTCTGTCTCTCGGCGCCTGGATGCCTACGGGCTTTGGCGCGGTATAAGAAAAATAACATAACATAACATCAGAGGTGGCAGAGGGGCCAGAAGGGTGGCAGAAGGAGGGGTTGCAGAAGAAGGCAGGAGGTTGTGGAGATACAGAAGATGCCTATCAAGAAGGAGGAGACTGGGCTGAGAGCCCTGGACCAGGACAGTGCCATTTAGGTAGACAATAATGATGGACCTAGAGGACGGGAAGGATGCCAAGAGTACTTCCCAATCAGTGACACCATTAATGGGTGAGGAAGAGAAAAGAGAGAGCACTGAGGGGAATCCAAAGGTCCAGAGAGGGAACAACAAAGAGGATGTTGGTGAACGGCTGCCTGGAAGAAGAGTTGACATTGGTGATAGCGATGGGCAGGGCTGGATTGGAGACCAGGAGATCCTTCTTGAACTTGACCCTTCCAGACTTCGACAGAGGGATAGGATAGGTGATAGAATATAAGTGGGAGAAGATAGGGGAGTTTGAGAGCATCATTAAGTGAGAATGCTGAGTGAAAGAAGGGGAGAGAGAGGGAGAAACTGCAGTGCACAAAACCGAACTACACCACACGGTATGATATGATAGGCTATTTATCACGTACTTAAACCCAGAAGTTTCTCAGCGCAGACCCGGGGATTGAACCTGTGGTGCTCCTTGTCATCTTGCTTCCAAGGCGAGCACGTTGGCCCTGAGCTATTCTTCCGAAACGGTAATGCAACAATCTAGAATCAGGTGTCCGGGAAGGGAAAAAAAGCAAAGATTACATCAGCAGCAGAAAATCAAGACACCTAGAAATGAGTAATCCGTAAAGAGAAGGACAATCTTAGTTAGAGGGATAGAGAGAAATGTCTAAATTTTAAACACACAAGCAAATTCAAAAACACACAGATTTGAGTTTCCTAGAAAGATGGGAAAAGCCAACTTTCAAAAACAAGAGCAAATGCAAAAACACGCAGATTTGATTTTCCTGGAAATCAGAAACAAGCCTCATTTTTCAAGACAGCAACAAATTCAAAAACACTTTGATTCGACTTTCCTAGAAAGAGGTAAAACAACTATTCATTTTACATAGAAAGAGGGAGAAAGCCTAATTTGTCAACACAACAACAAATTCAAAAACACACCTTGAAATAAGGTAAAGGCCTACATTTTCCACACAACAGCTAATGCAAAATCACAATGATTCGACTTTCCTAGGAGGGGTAAAATGTTGCAATGGCTACTTATGACAAGTTACCTAATGCCAGATGTGAATTACATACAAACAACTGTGACGTGCAGTAAAATGCAAAATTAGCTAATAGGAGCAATAAGAGAGAAGGGACAGTTAAATAGGGAGCAATAATGACTGTTCCCCCGCTGTCTACACCTTTCTTACCTTGACAGTCCCTGCTGGTTGACATCCTTATCGTCACATTGGTCTCTTTGTTGATCTGGTCTGCAAGGCTGGTGGAAACTCTTAAACCTTATATATGAAGGATTGTGTAGTTAAAGAGGTACGACAGAATGTAAAGTCTTACAAGAATTCCACCTTATCAGATTGTGGGACCTTGTGAGTGGTATACAAAACTATTTTGGACCTGAACACTGACTGACCCAAAGAAGAATTTGTGGATCAGGACCTTGACCTTAGTCCCAAATATGAACCAGTCGATCTGCCTTCATTCTGAACGATTAATGATTGCACTTGTTGTTAAACTGGGCTTACTATACTGCCTCATTTCTTGCCACTTGTCATTTTATACCATCGGGAACCTACCCTGTAGATAATTGCAATAGACTAACTTAAAATGTGCAATGGCCACCACAACAATGTGAGGTCTTGGAGGTGTAAGATGAAGAACTATCCTTAGCCAATGAATGATGTGAAATAATCCTTAAATATGAAGGGCCTCATTACTTGAAAAGGGCATGGCTACCCCTAAACTCAGGTCTAGTCTGGGTTCCCTGAATGGGGAGATACCGGGCCATTCCGACCTAGGAGGGCCCGGTATTTCCCCATTCAGGGAACCCAGACCCAGACCATTCCCATTCCGATTTGAATGGGAATTGGGAGCATGCTAATGATGGGCACATTGTTAGCATGCTGGGCCGCTCGCGGGACCCGCTAAGGACGTCTGGTAAAACCAGGCGTCCAGAGCGGGTCCTGCAAGGGCACCTCGTAATGAGGCGGTAGGGGTTTAAGGGCTCCAGCAGCTTTACCGGTGCTGGTAAACCCCTACCGCCTCACTCGTAATGAGGCACAAAGTGTTTTATCATACGCAAATGTGGTTTTATATTCACAGAAAATATATTCTGTAATGTTTGAATAATGACATTCTGGTGGGCACATCTTGAAGAATGAAGCAATATAACCTATTGGTTAAGGTGTAGAAAGCTGTTTTCCATCTCTTCTTAGATCTTCCCTAGAAAACCAATATGTTTCTAACACTGATGTGAAGCTTTGTCAATGTTGCTGTATAATGTAGTGTAGGTGCCATAGGCCTGATATGTGATAGCACGTAAGAGTTGCCAACTGTAGTCTTGAAGTTGTGAAGTGGCCTGCAAGAGTCTGCCAGAGATGGTCTGTAGAGGTTAAACCCCATGCCTGCTTTCTACTTCCTTCGCAAAATGAGTTGTGGCCGTTGAAAAGTCCAGCTATCGCTTCTGCTGAGGTATCTTCTCAAATCTTGACTTAAATTGGTCCATTACTTTACTTTTGGCTATTTGAACTCAGTGGGGAAGTCACAGAAAAATAATGGATGTGCATTCTGGGGCTGGGTGGAATTCTCTTTTTATTTCTCCCAGGTCACTCTTCCTTCTTTGCCCAAATGCTGGGAAGAGTTGCAGGAATAGGAAACATTTGATTACAGTGAATAAGCAGGGTCACAATAATGGGCCTCATTACAAGGTTGCCAGTAAAACCCCCCGGTAGCCAGCCGGTTACCAGCAACCCCATAACACTGTTACCACCGCCTGACATCCTGGTGATGGCGGTATGGTAAATCCTCATTTCCGTGGAGTGCCATAGGACTTCATGGGAATGGGGACACAGAAGCACTGGCACCGTTGTTAACACCGATTGTACCCATGTTCTAGGTGATGTGTTGTATATTGTATGCTTTTATCCTGTCACCGTTGATGCCACACTCTAGATGATCTCACTTTCCGCGCCTGATGCTGCCATGCTGATATGCTGGACCTCTGTTTTGGTGTAGGAGTGGAATTAAGTATTTTGGCCTCATGTGACTCCTTTGTACACACTTATGGACACCTAGGGCCTGATCACGACTTTGGCAGTAACGTCGGCGCTATTACCACCAGCGGTATTAACCCTACCACCGAACGCCCCGGCGCTAATAGCGCTGGATCACGAGTCCGGCAGTAATGTAATTCCCCATTCCCCATTGAGCCTATTTGGGAATGCCCCATTCCCCAGTGGGCTCAATGAGGAAAATTTGCGCTCTTACTGCCGGCGGATTTCCCGCCGGCGGTAATATCGCAAATTTTCAGCGGATTTCCCCCAGCCAAGAGCTGGGGAGAAAACCGCCGAAGTCCTGATTTAGCGGACCCTTACATCCGGCAGTAATAGCGCAACCACCATATTTAAGGGATACCGCCAAAGTCGTGATGGGGCCGCTATCCTTCTTGCTGATGTAAATTTCTTATGTGCAATGGCCATACTGACAGCAAGTCTCTGCATTGTGTCGCAGGGGCTACGGTCAGATTATGTGCAGTGTACATGTTGATGGCTGTGGAATGGTTACAGCAGTGCCTACTTTTCATTGTAGTCCAGCTTACATCTTACATGTAGGTGTCAGGTCCAGTCTGGCATGCTTTGGGGCATGAACATTGTCCATCCTCACAGCTACTCTCAGCCAGTTGGAGTAAGCATCTCTTCCCCCCCTTCTCAGCCAGGTGGAGTATGCATCTCTCCCCCCCTATTCTCAGCCAGGTGGAGTATGCATCGCCCCCCCCCCCTTCTCAGCCAGGTGGAGTATGCATCCCCCCCTCCCTTCTCAGCCAGGTGGAGTATGCATCTCCCCCACCCCTTCTCAGCCGGGTGGAGCATGCATCCCCCCCCTTCTCAGCCAGGTGGAGTATGCATCTCTCCTACCAATCATCTCCTCACGTCACGATGCCATGAGCTTGACAAGCAACTCACCGAGTAGCCAGGATCGTTGCCCTGCGTGTCTCTCCATGTAGCATGGTATCGTGGAGTTCCGCATGACCATTGAATCATGGGTTGATCCAGGAAATCGGGCACAACAATGCGTGATGATCTTGTTTGAGTCACATACCATTTGCACGTTGATGGAGTGATACAACTTCCGGTTGCAGTACACTACCTCCATGGCATGTGGGACCACCAATTCCACATGGGTGCAGTCGATGGCACTGATGCAACCTGGAAAGCCTGTCAGTGAATGGAAGCCAACTTTGGTGTTGGAGATCTCCGGGCAGTCTGTGGTAGGAATATGTGGTGGCCTGTGTGCTTCAGGAGGGCATTGAGCACTTGGTTGAGCATCTGTGAGAATAATGGTTGTGATATGCCATGCATCTGCCCTACTGCGTGCTGGTAGGTGCCTGTGGCCAGGAAGTGGAGCACAGACACCACCTTCAGTAGAGGGGGGATGGTGGTACGGATGTTTATGAGGCTGGCAATGTTGTTATGTATCATGTCCACAATGGTGGTGACGGTGTCCCGGTCCAGACGGTACATGGTGTGGATCTGCTCAGAGGTTAGACTGAATGGACTGGCTCTGATTAGAGGAATTGGGGGCTGCTTGCGTGGTAGAACTGCCTGCACTGGTGGTGCATGCTGTGACTGCCTCACCCTCCTTCTCCTCCTGCGTCTCTTCTGTGCTGTCTGTTGTTGTTGTTGTAGTTGTTGCTGGAGTTCCTCTGCAATCATGTCCTCCAGCCCCAATAGTGCTATTAGTATTGGTATCATTTTGGTGTGTGACTGGGTGTGGGTAGGGGTGGGGTGTGCTCCTTTTTTGCTGGCCCAGTCTACATTGCCTCCACCTGTGCTGATTGTGAGCACCTGCGGCAGTTGGGAACACTGCACATGGCCATTTACGGGTGGTTCGCGATGGCGGTATTTACTCCATGCCGGTAAGGTACTTTTCGGGCTTTAGAGGGCCGTTATTTGCATGTCCGCCTGACTTGTGTTCAGCTCATGTTAATGCCATGCCGCTATTGCCGGCATGTTGGGTCGCGTGCTCCCGCCAATGCTGCTAATAGAGGTACCGTTATTTACGGTGCCGCTAATAACGGGTTGGCGGGTCATAATGGTGCAGAGCGGTAAATGATGCCGGTAATCCTTTACTGGCATCGATTTTCCCTTAACTCGTACCTCATAATGAGGCCCCATGTCCTGGGGACACAAAATTAAAACAACAAATCTAAAAATAGAATTCAATTCAAATTACAGTATTTTATTTCTTTTCATGGCGTTTTACAGAGCGTCAAAATACTTCCTTTACTCTGAGGCCTTTTCAGTGTTTAAATAATAAGAAATATAGTAGAGCCCGAATATACTGAATGGATGTAATTGATAGCTGGTTAATATATACATTACGTTTTCTTGACCAGAATTGATTTGACATCATCAAGTTATCAATATGACCAAACATCTAAAAGTGCTTTTTCCTAATGTGTATACTGGCATGCATTGGTGGAGCCACCAGGGGCATAGCAAGCCTGAACATGTTTTTATTCTGGCATATATTGTGGGCAAAGACATCATGAACATTCATTCGGAAATCCTTCTCTGAACTGTTGATGGATTGCATCAATTGGATATTTGGATTGTAGTTACTTCACAAACCATCTGGCTCTTTACCAAATATTTCCCAGACAGAGTACAGTATTATTTGCCATTTTAACATATTATTGCTACCTTTCTGTGCCCCTCCAATAAAGAAATTCACCAGCCCCCACTGAGTGAGTGGCTGATGGGTGAATAGGTATGAATGCCTGCACTCAAGTCTAGGAACCCGGCAAGGGGAATTGGAACATGGAGATTTTATTGTGTATTTTACTAGTATCGTTGGGCAAAACCAACTTGATTCACTTTATTACATGTGGTAGGGCTTGGGCTGAGGTGTTTATACCACATTGGGGCAGGTAAAATTGACATTGTCTTTCTGTGGCATGGCATGTTTCACATAAGAGGCAAGGGCAATATGAAGTGTTTTCTTACATAGGGAGGTTGGAGGCGCTTTTGCAGTTAGCAATGGTATGTTTTCTTACTATGACATTGAAAGGTTTAGTGGTGTAAAGAGCAAAGCCAACATGATGAGAGTTCATATATGGTGAGTAGAGGCATTTGTGCAGGCAAACAAGGACAGGGTTAATTATTGTAGCATTGAATGTTTAACTCTCGTTGAGGCCAAGGTCAACCTGAACACTATTCTTACATGGTGACGCTGGGGGTTGTGCAAACATTTGTGGAACAGCGATAATATGTGTTCTTACTGTGGCAGGAGATTTGTACTGGCATCAAGGGCAAACCCAGGGAGAGAATGTTTGTACATGGGAAGACTGGCATATACTGACAGTACCAGCATTACAATTGTTTCTAATGGTATAACTGTTCAGAATATTACTGGCCACGCACAGAGTTATTTAGTACATTTGGGTTTCAGGACTCAGGAGCCATGCACATTTTCTATGCTAGATTAGAGATTTAAGCACTGGTTAAAGCACATCCTTACATCTTTCACCTAGTACAGTGCAGTACAGCATGGTACGTGCCCCTGCAGCAGCATGTCATCAAGCACCTTGTGCATGCGTGGAGGTTCAGGATGGTATGGAATGAGGCACAGCCTGTAATGTATTTGCATGCTTGGGATGAGCCCCCTCAACACTGCCCGCAGGGTGGCTCCCACATCTTGTGTTACGCCACTGATGGCCCTGCTCATTTCCAGTGTACATTACTATGCATTCTTGTACAGAAATGTGTACAGTGCATTTATGGAAACACGCACGTGTGTCATGGTCAGGTGTTGGTGCAGGAGCCGCGGAATGATAAGGATTTGGATATTTCTCCATCTCAGCCCAAGTATAAAGGGGTTTCCTTGTGCTTAGGACACTTTTGCACAGAAGGTGAACATTGGTTTGCATTGCACTGGCTGTGAATTTTTACTAATTCCACCCTCGCAGAGTTACAGCTATGGACAGTTTCCCTAAAGTACATACAGGATGAGCACACAACTTTCACATACTCTTTAAACAAAGAACAAGGATAAGAGTTATAACATGTTTCTTCATATGTAGACGAAACACAATAATTGTAATAAAAAGTGTGTTGTTCTTCATGTGTGCTAGTTTTAATAAAATGTATTCTACCTTTCTATAAAGTGTCCTTCTGTGAACCCTGGAGATATTCATGACACGCCAGACTAATCACACGCTTATTGTTTCTGATTCATTGACAGTGCCAAGGGGTCTGGCCAGCATGCTGCTGGGCGCCCTCCAACCAATCAAAACACCACACTATATTTATCACTGTGGAAAGAAATTAATAGCATAATGGATTAATGTCAAATGTGGCAACCGTGTGGGCATTTCAATGTTTTATAGCAATCTTTTCTTTTAGCAATGTGTCTCAAAGGGGATCTCATAACACTGATTTGAAGCAAATGAAAGGAGAGCATCAGAGAATTCTCGTCTGCTATTGGAATAAAATGAATACTTCATTTGTTCAGATGTCCTTGACAATCACTCATTGCATGCAATTCAATTTCACCCCAAGCAAGCTTCCAAAAACAATTTAAAAGCCCATCTGTAAAGATAAGAAACTTTTATCTGGAAAGAATCATCGTGCATCATTTCATTAACTCTATTGTTTCCTAACAACATTAGGAATTATTGAAGAGTGGATTGGCTGGAGGGTGTGCAAACGTATCTGGTAGGTTTTATTAAGGGACCTCTTAAAGGCAGAGATGATTTGTCTGCACAGCGATGTAAGAAAGAGCAGAGAACATAACATGTTAAAATTGAGTTCAATGGACAGGAGAGCAGCCAACAAATAAACATTACAGAAGTTCAATCATCTACGATACAATAAGAATTATCAACCTAAGAGTATACGTTTCAGATATAGAGAGAGTTAATACTAAATGGACTCGGTGGGATCTGGAACATTTGGTTCTCTAGATGGCCTGTACCACAGCTCCCATCACCACTAGCTACCATTGTTAAGGGTGAGGGATCATGGGAGTTTGAGTACATAATAGCAGTAGAGCCATTTGTTGCAGACCCCCAAGGTAGAGCAACGTCTTTTCAATCAACCTTTTATCAACAATTGTTCCTCAACTCGGACAGCCGACTCCCCTTGAAAAGGTGTACTGTGACCTGGTGACACCTTTCCATGCCAACAGAGAAAGTCACCCCAAGTGAAGTACACACACATTCATTGTCATAAGTAATGTATGTGGTTCCTGAACCTCAGAGATCTGACATGCGAAGGCTTTACAAAACACAGAGATAAATACATTAATAAATAAAAGTTAAAAATCAAGTTTAAAAAAGTTAATTCTGATTATTTTATGCAAAAACACGTTATACGGGATACAGGAGTCACTCCTGTTTGCTTACATCTACTCCAGAAAGTGAATGGTTCTATGAACAGAGTGAATGATTCTACGAATATCATTTTAGTGTGCAAGCCACGGCTGCGGTAAGCAGTACTGTGAGCAACTTGGCTGGGCTGGAGAGTGGTTCTGTGGGTGGACTTGTGACCAAATGACAGCAGAGTTGTAAATGGTAATGTGAGTTTTGTTTTGAGCGATGCGGAGAGAGAAAATGACCACCTAATGTTGGCAGTCTCCCATAATGTTCTGTATCTGTTTCCTGAACCGTGTCTCCTTCCTGGCCTGTTCAAGTCTCTATTTGCTGACACTTACGTAAACTTCAAAGTGGTCTGAATTCACTTGGCTGTTTGACATCTACCTGGAAGCTGTGGTTTCTCTCCTCACGCAAAGAACAGCACATGAACCGATAGCAACTCCACAGAAGCTTAGGGTGTGATTTGGCATGGAGGAGTCTCAACAGAACTTAGCTTCTTTCTCAGTGGCATGCAAGTGACTGAAACAGTATCTTGAGATACTGACCTATGAAGAGAAAGAGCACGTGCTGCCAGGGATGTCATTTCACCCAAATGACAGGGGTAGTTGAAGTGACATAACACGACCTTTGACATCTGTTGACATCACAGGAAATGATGTCATTTGACCCTGCGCCCAAGTGACATCATACAGAGTGGTGGCATGCAACCTTTCACCCCTTGGCAAAACAGGAAGTGGCATCACAGTATACTAAGAAAAATATGGTTACGATATCACTGTAATATGATATTCATTTCATACAAGAATGGATCACCATATTAAGCGTTAATATTTGTGTGTATAGGCCCATACTACCAAATTACTGTGAATGTAAGCATTTGCACTTACCTTGGCTTGCCTGCAGTTACGGTCATCTCGATCTTCCGTAAAAGGCAATTCCGTAAAATTAAACTATACCATTAAAAATAAAAAGGCAATGATTGCTGTTCCTGCTTGGTGTGGGTGTGCTCCGGACCTCCTGCTCCGCGTCCTGTGCCGCAGGATGCAGAAACCTGTCATAGAAGAAAATGGCAACGTGTGGTCAGGGCGCACAGATACACTAACAATATTATGTTACAGAAAAATAATGAAATAGAAAGTGCATTTTTATATTAGCTCAGGAAAGCAACTCATAATTGTTTGCAAGCTCACATAAAGGCCTGGTGTTCAGAAGTGTCTGATTGTTCAGTAAACACATTTCTTCCTTGCTCTCTAAGAAATGCAGCCACGCAGTACGCAGGTGAGAAACACAGGGACTTACTCTGCTGTTATGCTGATAAGCTACGCAGATTGTTTGGTCTTAAAAGTCAAAAGAGGTAGTGCAGGCATACTTTTTCAGAATGAAAAATCTCTGAGAGAAGCCCGTTTCACAGGCTCTTTCTCATGACCTCTTCAACACTAAGGCGATAAGCTTTACAGACAATGCCAACACAGGGCAGCGTCCAGTGGCTTAATGCACAGCTCATAACAGGCCAAACTGCACTTTTCATGGTGCAATTGTTTTTAAATATTGCCCAGTGTTTTAAAAATAGGACAAACTTGGCCCTAGTAGTAATAGTGTGCAACTTTGCAATTGCACCAGTGCAAAGTTTCTGTTATATGACCTCTGGTAGCCTACATAGTACATACAGATCTCTGTAGCAAACGGCGCTAAGACCCTGTCTCCCTCCAGGCGAACTATCGCTGAACCTTGAATTTAAAGCACGGCACAACCGGGTGACTGCTGCGTTTACCCTATAGCCACTCCCATCAGAAACAAACCATTCCTACAAAGAAATACAGACACATTCATCCATGAGCCCTTCTTTGCAAACAGCATCTTGAAACTAGCAGATGCAAAGCGCCAGTTATGCCAAGAATGTACTTGTGTGCACTTGCCCCTCCAATCTAAATATATGCAATTACTCGTTTTTGCGGGGTTTGGGTGATTATAAACCTAGCCAAGTTGCAACAGTTCAATGCACACAATGAGGACTGTCACCATTATGGGAATGCGGGAAGAGACTAGGTGGGAGGTGGTAGTGTGGAAAGATTTGAGATTGTGTCCATTTTAGGTTGTTGGGCAGACGGTGGGAGGTGTTAGTCGTGTTCACTATAGTGGTGCTTATATCATTCGATATAAGCGGCATATCAATTGATGCGTTTTCATTACCACCAGGATCTTGCAGTTTGCAGAAACGGCTAACTCATCAATTTAAATTTCAATCAACAAAAATGTTTGACTTTCGGTCACAAATCTTCAGAACCGCAACGATATCTGCAACATTGTTTCAGTTTCAAATAATGGATATTCCCTACAGTGAAGAAAATGTCTGAGAGTTGTATTTGCATGGCACTCGTTTGTCTCTGGTTTTATGTTATCCACCTGCTGCATACATAGTATGCTAAATCCTCACAGGGACAGCGCCAGAGACGTTGCTAGGGGGGGCTAAGGGAACTATAGCCCCTTGGTCTTTCGGTTGTAGCCCCGGATAGAAGCCCAGGAGCTACAACCAAAAGGCTAGCTAGTCCTGAGTCCCTACAGCCTCAACATTAGCTTAGCCCCAGACCTATTGTAGACCTACGAACACCCCTGGACAGCGCTCTCTGAAATGATACGTGGAGAGAAGCGCTGGGAAAAACAACCAAATCCATGTGCCACCTTCAACATTGTATTTTAAATCCCTGCTGCCTGACACCAGGACAGATGGCAGAAATACAATATACAGGGAATAGAATAAGTGATTGAAGGCAGAAGTGTTTCCCCGCTGCAGCGTGGATGCCCAAGGGACGTTGTTTACCTTGATTCTCCATGGCTTCCTTGGGTAGACAGCATCTTGTCCGGAAGCACAGTGCTGAAGCTGGTAGTCTGGGATATTGTGTGGCACTGGGGCAATGATATTCACATTATATAGTGGCTCCTGTGATGAGCGAGCCCTCATCTCAAGTCTCACGCAGGATCACAAGGCACATGCCATATGCTTCATCTCTAGCCAGGTGCCGATCACTCTGCTGTCCTTTCTAGAAAGTGGCCATCTGTTGCCAGTGATGGACAGGGCGAACATGGACCAAGCAAAGTCTATATCTTAAGGAGGAATTTGATTTGATAAGCCAAACTGCTGTGTGCAGAGGATGCAGGGGATCCTTCTCTTCTGTTTCTGCTGACAAATACCAGTGACTCACAGATGCAGATTCTGGAAGAACTGATGAGTAAACCCACCCTCTGGGAGGAATCATGGTAGCAACTGTAGCTATCTATGTCCCCATGCATCATGACACCCCCTAGTGAAATACGTCCAACGGTTTTGGCTCCAATTCACTGGCCTCCTCTTTTACCTTAGCATTCTCAAAATCTTCGAGGCTCTTAAGAATGACAGGCTTACTAAGCTCACTGGCATTGCTCATGAAGGACACTAGAGTTCAGTCTCCTCACTAAGATCATATCCCACTCCATTGTGGAAAATCAAACATTTCCCTGACACTGTTCCTAACGTTAAATGCACAGTCTTTATCCTTTGTGTGACTAGGATGTAGGTGCAGTCCGCATCAAATCCCACCACTGGCCACAACAAATGGCTGCTGCTCTGCAGGAGTACAGGGATGAGTTGTGGCTAAACCACACTACTACTAAATCTGCAGTGTTCAAAATCAGAAAGGAGAAAAAGGCGCAACCCAACAGATATACCTCTTTCGCTTCTTTTGGTAATGTGAGGCAAAGGCAGGCTATACTTATAAGAAGAGTGTGAGCCTATACATGTATAAACCTAAACAGTGTTAGTACAATTGATCCAAACTAAAAGAATGTATAATCAAAGCTCTATTAAAATAGGAAATGTAATAAAACAACCAATGAATGTGAATTACCCCACCGCCCCCCTGTAAAAGAAACACAGACAATTGAGAACTGTATGTGAGAGAGCACTCTGAGTTATTGAGCAAGGTTGTGCAGGGAAGAGTTTCTGCAACTGAAAATGTTCAAGGATATTTTCTTGTAGAAAAGGCAAATAAGGGTTTTAAGCTTCACTGTGGTCCCAAATGTGCACCAGGCTTGTAGGGCCACTTCACAGTACACTTAAATCTTTTGTGATCAACAGGATGGAGCCAGGATGCTATGTGGTTTTGCGGTGGTAGAGCCAATGTCAAGATGTGTAAGTGATCTCACTGGCGATTGGCTTCAAGTCAGCTCAAAGGTGCAAGCTCCCTTTGGGTTGAACCAGCACTCAAGAGGGTTACAATTGTGGCTTACAGTGGTTTGGGGTGACGATAAATTCAGTGGAACGACAATGGCTTTGCTAGGTCGAGTCAGTGTTCGAGACAAGTAAGGTGATGGCAGCCAGCAGCTATGTGGGTGCACAAGCAAATTCTTTTGATGGTATCAAGGCCCGGGTCAAGATGAGTTTGTTCTCTTCAATGGATCCAGTTGGCACCAGGATGGCTGAAGGTGCAGCAAGTAGTTCATAGTTGTATAGAGTTCCAGAAGCAGCACTGTGGTTCCTGTAGCTACTTGAAGTGCATCGAGCATGGGCAATCCAGTTTGAAAGTGAGGAGACAGGATTCCAACTGTTTTTGGACTCCTGTAGTGCTGGGAGACCCTGTTCAGTGTCTCAGGACAAGGTGAGTCCTTCAGTTATGTACTTCCAACCCAGGAAGTTGGATGACGCCAAAAGGTGGTCCTTCAACTCTGCAACATATCCATCAGAGAGACCTTGGTCCACAACAGTTCACCTCACTGTACTTTGGGATGGTTACAGTGCAGAGTTTGCAGCTGCCTTGTATGCCTTCTGTCTTCACCTCTCTGGCAGAGGACATTGGAATAGGGTCCGCTAAATCTTTCTCATTGTCGTGAGAGTTGAAATGTGAATCAAAGAAGGGGGTTACCTAAACGTATTAATGAAAACTGTCACATAGCATTAACCCAAAGCTAGCAAACTGTAACAGGTCCAATCCTGGCTGCTGTAACAAGTGTTCTATGGCTTCTGACATCAGACCCAAAGTGCTTTTCCATGCAGGGAATGGTGGATAGGAGGTTGTTGAGTGCCCTAGAATAAACCAAGATGGTGGAACCCCTCTCTCAGTCTATCTCTCTCCTCTGGCTACGCTAACTCTGTCCCCTTCCCATCTGCAGACTTCAAAGGGATTCCAGTGGTCAGCACCCTGGTGTAAGTGCGTCTTTGTTATATCAGGGCCACCTTTCAAGCACTGGCTCCCAGCAGACATCCTGGTGGAGGTTCCTGTGCTCCGGAGGAAGGTGTTGCCCTTCCTACAGGAGGATTAAAAGGTGGATCAAAGAGGCAGTTTCCTAGGCATTGACCCACATGACAATTGTGGGGACATCCAGGCCAGGTGGCTTATACAAATCAGCCCTGCCATGGTTGAAGCCCTACTTGCTGAGCTAACCCTTGTATCATATAAATGTTCTTTTGCTGCATATTTGCAAAACCTTATTAACCACCATGCCACAACCAAATATGGTCTATTTTTAAAGATGTGCCACCAAGCTGGCTAAAGACCACAATTATTATGTTTTGTATCCGAGATGAGGAACATTGAAAAATGTCACAACTGCCTGCTGTCACTTTGTGAGCTGGTAGCTGTCAGGAATTCACATGTGACTTTTTAACTGCTCTGCTGCTGTAGGGCTGTTGCTGTAGATGCCAGATGACTGTTACACAAGGGCACAACATGTATGTGCTATCCTTTTGACTTGGAGCTTTATGAAAGGGGGGTCTAATCAGTAGACAGAAACAAAATTACCTAAGTAATTTTAAATTAATACATATCATAAAAGCTTGCGTTATCCCTGCCTCACCAGATGTCCTTTGTGTCACAGCCATACTGGCGGGGGAATCTTTCCTGGCAGATATTTAGTAAATGTTCTCTCAAGCTCAAGGATTGACAGAATGCATTAATTCCTAACCTTGGTAGCGCTGCACCCATGTTATTAATCATTGCTTTGCATGCACACCATTCTCTAGAAAATGCCTTACAAAAGAACAGTCTCAGTCCTGAGAAATGCTTAAGAGATTGAACGCCCCCGGGTAGGTGCCAGAATCTTACTGAGTACTGTTGCGTGCTCTTTGATGAAAAGTAACTTCCCACGTGTTAGACCAACAGATTGGAATATACTTGCAATTCTTGCCTAGACTGATCAGCCAATTTTCGAATCTAAGCTCTTATTGCATTGCTGTTTGTCATCGCATGTGCATTTTGGGTTCATTAAACAATAGTCATTACAGATGTAAAGTTATTCTGCCATGTTCTGCCCTACAGTGTTTTTCCATAGCTCGTTGCAACACTGAAGACGGGTTGTACTGGGTCGCATGCACTTGTCAGTTCATCTTGAGTTGCCATGGACACCGTGCCTCCCCTTCCATATTCACCTAATATCAAGTTCAAGTGTGTTATTTTATTAATTTGTTGTTTTACGAAGATAAGGTGATCTGGATACATTGTGCACGCTGCAGTTTTCAGAAACATGACTCTGGACATTGCATTGGAGAATTAATGCAACCCATTAGTGCCTGGACATTTGAAAAGAATGCATGGCAGACTACAGACACATCTGTTATATGATGCAATCATTTTAACAAATACCTGTTCACTGTTCTGGCAGTGCAACAGAGAAGGGCAACACATTTCGTATGGGGATCACCCACACACCCATTTGTTAGAAAGGCAGACATGAAAAGGGCTGTAACTCGAGAAAGGTATTCCAGGGCGGGAAACTGCTGCAGTGGAAGAAGATAGATTCTTAGTTCAAAAAGTGCACTGGGACAAAACAGAGCAAAAGGCGGCAGATTTATGCTGGCATCGTGCGAGAAAGGCAGGGAGAAACATCAAACACCACTGAGCAGAAGTCATTTGAGAGGAGACTGACTTCCAGATACCTACTGTAAATCCTGTGTGTTTATCATGTGCTTGTTATACAAGCCGGCTTGGCTATGGGGCTAGAAATTACATTTTGCTCTGTGGGTTCAGCCCAATAGGAAATTCCAGGCATGGCATTTCGACGATATGCATCCAGTTTCGAGTGATGTATGGAAGGCTAGCCAACAGCTCTGAGCATAGTATATTACCTGAATCTTATAGTCTTTTGGAAAATAGGTTGCAATATTGTATTGGCAAAGTGGCTTTGCGAAACCACCAATCTGCGTTCTTTTTTGTAGTTGTGAGTCAAACAGCCATGGTATGTTTCAATGGAAACCAGGCAGATACTGGTTACACGCTAACCAACCCAATGTATGCAACAACTGTAAGAGTAAGACATGTCAGACGAAAAACGCAGGGGTCTGGGATCTGCCTTTCACTATTTATTGTATCAGGGCTTGAAGACGCATGCAGGCCACCCTTCGCCCACCGCCCTGACTCCTTATTTGCATTGGCTCCGTGGAAACAGTGTTATAGATTTTACCGGTCACTCATGTGCCAGTGGAAGTCAGGTGCTGCACCAGATTATCTTTTGGCCGAGTGTGTGCCTTACACTGCGCTCTCGGTGGAGTGGTGTCTCCCACCGATCATCAAAGATGATTGATTTCTTTCAACATCCCGCTTACCTAAATGCATGCAGTAAACATTTGGGATTTAGCTTAATCGTAATTTGCAAAGATGTTACACCAGGCAATTCTTAGTTCTGAAAACACTGCTTCTGCTTGTACAGTTCCTTTCATCAACTTCATAGTTATTTCATCGTCTTCAGATGTTTAATGTGGTGGTGACGATTTAACACCAGATGCTATAAACTGCAGTGCTTTGTATCTGTACTATCTTCAAAATGTCTGACACTTTTCTGAATCTGCACTATTGTTGTCAAAATAGGATAATTACCCTGCCTGATTGTCAGTATACACTAGGAAAAGCCGAAGGGTGCGGTATTGATATGCTGAAAAGTGTTTTACTACTCAGTGTGAAGATACGCTTCATCTTTAGTAAGACTCTGTGAAAAGCTAGAGGTAATTCACTTTTTACAAGTGTGGCATTTTTGGTGATGAGTGGTAATGAACTTGGTGTGCTCGGTGAGGGGTGCTTGGTTTCAGTTTCTGCACTATACTTTATCAAAGCAGAAGTGATTCCAATTTAAAGGGTTGTACACAAGATAATGCAATTCAGTGTAATGGTAAATGAAAGCAGGGAGATAATGAACTGACCCATATCACACAACTGATAAAGTGGGGAGACAACAGCCCACTGGGCAGTGAACTTGTGCCTTCCCAACCTATGTTTATGACAGTCTTGTTGGGGGTCCCGGTCAGTTTACTGAATCCCTTTTTTGCCAAAGAGCATTCCTATTGGGGTGATCATTAGTCGCCCCTGGCAGAAACCTAATCTGTAGGATAAACTGAGACATCTGTATCAGGGTTGTTGAGCTATTGTTGGGATGCATGTTCAGGCGAAGAGATGTAAACTGAAATATATATTAGCAGGCATCTTAGAGCTAGCAGGATGTGAATGTACCCATTTGACACATATTAGAAATACCAAATAGTCATACAGAAAGGGCACCAATGTATTCACGTTGCGGTTGCAGAGTTATCTTGCAAACTTATATTTGATCTAGTTTAGTTTTGTTTCTTTATTTATACCGCACGCTGAACCCTGAGGTAACTGGGCGCCAGAGACTTAGAGCAGGTTACAACATATTATAGAAATACAAGATAAAAACAGTAAGTGCAATTTACCGGGTTACCTGGTGGTCGGAAGGCAGATACAGGAAAAAAAGAACATTGGTGTGCCAATGGTTGGAATGTCAGGCAGTGGTAGAGTTCTTGTTGGCGAGCCAGGACTTAGTTTTTGCTCTGAAGGTCCAGAAGAATGGTTTTGCTCTAAGGTTCAAAGGTATAGCATTCCATTGTTTGGCGCTTAGGACCGGGAAGCTGGTGCCGCCTGTTTGGCGAGTGGTAGTGAACAGTGTTAGGTTTTAGGGGATGTGCGAGTAGGTGGATGATATAGCTAAGCATATGAGATGGAGTCACAGAAATGTTGCAGTAAAGGTTAGTTATGGAGGCTAAGCTAGCAAGAGTTCTGCCATGTTGGATTTTAGGGCATGTTACAGGATGTGTTTCAGAAAGAGGCTCACTGTGGAACTGTTGCTCTGTCCAGTTAATTCCGAGACAAGGCCCCCCTCTATCCCCCAGAGAGAAGTTATGATGTCAAGGTCAAAGGCAGCTGTTCTGTGTCAATAACAGTCAATTCAGTCAAACTGCAGAGCTTTGAGTAGCTGGGAATGCAATGTTGGGTCCAGGGAGGAACAGTAGGGATGTGCTTTTTGAAGGTTAATCTCATGTGACCAGGGCATGGGGTTTTTTGATGCCAAGAGGCCTGGTAAAGATTTAGAGCACTAATGCCCTCACCTGAAGATTGGTCATCCTATTTGGATTGCAGGAGTCACACTCTGGGGACAAATAAATAAGCACCTTTCAGACATAACAGTGGCAGACCGATCACGTCATGCATGGGCACATGGGTTGCCAGGGAGATAAGGGGGAGGCATGCTAGGGTTGTACAGTGATTTGGGACAGGAGGAGAAGAGGTAATGCCAATTAATGTATTTACTGGGTCAGGGAGCTGTTTGTGCGTGCCCCCGTGTCTGGTATAATGAGGAGACCCATTGTATTATCAAAGCCCAGTTGACCTCACACTTTGATCAGACTGTGACAGAGGGGTGCACATCACGTGACGGTCAAGCATGTTTACTTGTTAAAGAAATGTATTATGGTAACAATGTACCTGGTAGTTAATCAACTCCTTAAGTTTCATAGTGGCGATATAGTAGGTCACGTAGTTAACCAAATGTGTTTAGCTAATGTGTGACCAATAGGGTAATGGAATATAGGGGATAATTTGAATTGTGTGTAGGTGTTAGTCAATAAGGTGTGTGGGATCATGTTGTAATGGTTTTTATGAATAGTTCTGTAAATTTGCAGTTTTCCACCATAAAAGAAAAGAGGTAACTTTTTTTGTAGGGTGAGCTCCATGTTAGTTTCATTCTTTGGGACCGTCTGATACTTTTGCATGCAATAACACTTTGTTTTCCTTTCAAACGGTGCATGATTATTTGGGATTTTTCTTTTTTTTTTTTACGGTCAGGTTTTGGGTCATTCACCCTATACTATCTTGCTGGTATTCAAGGATGTGGCATAGAGAATTTCTTTCTTAGAAACGTGTTATCTGTGATACCGTAGATATATTGGGATCTGTGTTATATGCACACAAGAATGATGTTTGGAAAGCTTTACATTAATCCTAAACTTTGGGAATGTCACTTGAAGCATTTCATTGCGTGAAATTATATTCTGTCTCATTACAAATATGGTTAAGTTAGCACAAGTCAGTGGACTGTGAGCTGCAGCACTGCAACAAAGCCTGTAGTGACTGCTGCAGAAAATAATGGGGAAGGAAATAACAACATATTTATGTAAATCAAGCCTGTAATGGATGGCTGAGACACAGACAGAAATCACACCCTTTGGAGCAGTGCCCAAGATCTGCATGTTTTTATTTGGATACAGAGAGAATTTGTGGCAGGTATTGTGGGTCTTACTAAGGTTGTTTCCTCCTCAGTTGAAAGCTAAAGCAGAATGGACCCTGCATCTAACAATGAGGATGATTAAAGATCTTATGATATGACACATACATGTCATCTAACACTGTCACTCAAAGGACTGGCTAACTATTCAGTACGTTTTAATGGTTGCCCATTTTAAGCACAACGACACTCTTAATGTATTTTAAAGTGTACACATGAAGATGATATGTGTTGTCAAAATGCTAATTGTACTGACCTACAGGCTTATTACTGCACGGTGGCAGCTTTCACCCAAAGACAGGCCCTTGACCCAAGATCAGTACATGGAAGTGTAGATGAGATAGCATCATACCTAATTCAAACACGATAGTGAAATGCATGTGTTGGGCATGGCAAGTTTACTAAAAGGGTTACGTTAGCAGTGGCCTGTGAGATGCAGAGCTGGATAAAGATTTAACCAGTTCTGACGAAATAAACGGGGAAAAATAACAAAGATATCCCTAAATGTGAGTCATTGAAGACTGAGAAACTGAAGGCTGAGGCTTACTAGTGTCTAAGCATTGCATGGCCATTCCAACAGTGACATTACAGAAGATAACAAACCATATTAAATCAGACTTGTCCCTGCTATGTTAGAGAGCAATAGAGCAGTCCAGCCCAAAATATTGGGTCTAGCAGCAAGCAACTGCAGACAGCTTTTACTCGGGTGTAGCCACACACGTGCCCTTTGTTCACAGTACTTTGGGAATCAAACAGCAATTCATTGATGCTATAAAACAAGTCTAAAACATGCAATGCGGCTTGATTTCCACACAGAAGGGACATGCCCATCTCTGTAGCCTGGCAGAGCATGCAGAGAGAGAGCCATGTCTGCCTCAGAGGGACGTGTGGCTCTTACCCACAAACCTTTGGGAAACCGTGATCTGCTTGAAGGCTCATCCGTGAATCTGGGACCACGCAAACCCCTGCAAGAGTATTAACAAGTATTAAAACGTCCAATCAACGATTGTCTTCCTCTATAGAGGTGCTATTTGGTATTGAGGAAGCACTATGCAAGGCCCTCACTGCATTCTGGGAATAATGCTGAGATGTACCAAACCGTTAAGAGGCGCTTCGTGCTTTGCGCTCTGCTCACTGAGGGCTCAATGATTGAGATTGCTATGAAATAGATCGGCAAGAGAGCACATTCTCTCTCTACGCTGAGACATGTGAGACATGTGCTCTGTTGACTAAAGTTAATTCATTGTTTTTCCACAGATTGTGTTCTCATGTTTTAATATTAACACCCTGAAGATGAATTTGGAGGCAATGCTGCCTCTCGTTTCTACTACTCACCAGCCATTCTGCTAAACACCTGGACAGTTTTTCGGCTCATTCTATTTGTGCATCTTGCCATTTTAGGGAGATTTCTATGACATCAAAAGTCTCCTTCAAATACATTATTTTACATTTTTGAAAATAAATGTAATGTACTCGTACTGAGTTCATAAAACATACTGTTTTTGAGCCAAAAAAAGAAACTGAAAGCCATCAGGACCAAAAATGCAACAGTGAAAGCAGTTCGGGAAACCTACATGTTACACAACACCCACACAAGATCAGCAGAACCACCATATCTTACGACCGTGACTGATGTTACTGAAGCCCTAGATGGGGGTCTTCCATGGGGAGTTCATGTATTTTGTTTACTACTTATATGGGGGATTCTGCGCCTATTTTGTACACATCTCTTCTGCATATGAATGCCACGTTTGATCTGTATAATAAATTACTTGATATACTACAATAAACTGGTGTTCCATGTAAGCCCCTATTTTGACTAACCATGCCTCTTGCAAAAGGAGCAAATGAAGTGGGTGGATGCAGCACTAACGTGATTAATTCTGAAACCTCTCACTAATATTTATTGCATTTCCCCTCCCGTAATGCTGGTAGGAGAGTTAATTTGGCTGCAAAGTGTCTTGGGATTTTAGTACACAATATTAAGGCCCCACCGTGCACATATGGCAGAGGGAATTTAGCATAGATTCTTATGGATCGACTATTAGCAGGTGCTAGTGGATTCCATGCACCCTCAAATCCCACAGATTTTAAAGGAGCTGGCGCCTACATAATTAAGAGTGACTTAACACACCCAATCGAGTTTTCATAGGTGCAATGAAGGGGAGTACATTCTAATTAAGAATGTATAATAAATATAATAAATGTGCTTAAAAATATTGACCAACATAAATATATTCATATACAAAATAGAACTTCAGATCAAAATAGGTCACTGCACCAGGAAATCGTGCAGATCCCCTGACCCCTGACCGAAATGTGTGATTCTTATGTACTAATGAACATCGTGGTAATGCCAATAATTTGATATAATGTGTTGCAATAACCAAACCTGTTTGAAAACAACCTCATTCAAAATGATTTTAACTGATGATTTAATTAGAAATATGACTGATAGTGACATCTACTGAAGATGAAGTGGAAAGTTGGCTGTGGAACAATCAGTTAAGAATGGCAAGTAATAATTATTGTAAAGTCATTATACTGCTGTATTAGGTGAGGTGCCCCAGTCAGTCAGGTGGTTTTGCAGTGATATATTTTCCCAGCGTGCTGTGTTTTTTTTATTTTTTTTGTGTGTGGATCCTGCAATGTGCCCATTCCAGTGGAGTGGAAGAGGATGGTCCTTTGCCTTCAGCCCTCACACAGGATGCTTCCATGTCTGCAGTTGAGTTGCCCTCCTTTTCCAGGTATAGCTGGTGAATCTCGGAAACCCTAGTTCATGGTTTGAAGGCACTAGATAATTGTTATGTCATTTTCTAGGATGTTTAATGCATAGTACCCAGCGCGATAAAAAAAGAAAATCACTTATCTCTCGTTGGCTGGATTCCGGGCCTTACCTGATGGTAATCCAGATCATGCAATGGTGTGCAGATTGCTCCCATCTCCAATGGCATTTTCATTCTGGAATGTGTAGTCCCTTTTCCCTGTCCATGGTGGCCATTGTTTTGTTCACTTGTTTTTCAACTTATTATAATGCACGCCATGGAAAGAGAGAGGGACTACGCGCAATCCCTTCTACCCTTCCGTGGCAAGCATTTTTTTGTTAACTATGGCCACCACAGAAAGAGAAAACAGACTAAATTTTCTATCCGCGGCAGCCATTTTTTAAATGATTTTCCTTCCTACAACGGGACAGGTGTGGCATCCCGCTGTAGGAAGGAAAATCTTTTTCCAAGATAACCACCATGGAAAGGGAAGAGGGGCTCTGTACATAGCCCCTCTACCCTTTCCATGACGGCCTGTGGCAGGCCAGAGAAAGGAGCGGATGCATCAGCGGCACCCGCTGCCACCAAAATAAGCTAAGTAGGGGGGAGGAGGGAGAAAAAATAAAAACCGGGGATGGAGGGTGGTGCGAAGATGGTGGCGGTGGAAGCCGGCCATCATGTGGCTTGTACCTGCAGTTCAAGCCCACATTCCTTGCCATCTGATTGGCTGGCTCCCACCACTTGGGTGCTAATATGAGTTAATAGTAATAGAGCAATACGATTAAACATAGTAACAATACTACTGTGTGTATCGAAGTTGAAGGAGCTATAAAGGAACTGTAAAGCTACTGATCTAATGGCCATAAGAAACCTGGGAGGTTGAATAACCCTTTCCCATTGGTCAATTTGGGGACTATAAGAACCAATATGGCTCAGAGTTTTCTTATAGCCCGCAAATTGGACCTTTGCTTTCTTTTTCCCTGAAAGCCATGCACTAACAGTGCTTAACCCCTTCTAGTGGCCTAATTTAAAATTACATTTTACTTCCAATACAATCCTTTTTTTGCTTATTTTTTAAAAATAGTGAAAGTAATCATTTACTATAAAAAAGCATGACTTATAGTTCTGTCATGTTATTTGTCATGTTTTAAAAAAAAAAAAAACTTAAATATTCCATGTGGGATATTTAAGTGCCCCAATAAAACAATATATTGATAATACAAAATATAATGTTTACATTAACATTGTTCTGTTTGGCCATGGGTACAAATACCTTTAAATACCTCACACTCGAGCCGTACCTCATTATGGGACCTTATACCTCATTAGTACATGGCATGTCAATGTCACAGGATACACTAATTCACTAATTCTACTATAACTGCTCTCATAACTGATTTTGTAACTATACTTATGCTGCACAATTGTACAAATGTTCCTACCTATGCCTGTAACCTGATGCTTAAGCGCCCATATACCTCTGGGTCAGGAGCGCTATACAAATAAATAAACAAACAAACAAACAAACACTTAATGTGGATTGGCTCAATTCCAAGCCATACCACAGTGTAATCCTGTGTACGCATTTCCGTGCATCGTGCGCCAGGTACGCTGAAGCTTATTTACTTAACTCCTTATGCCGCCATTCATTACTACGGATCAAACTGGCCCAAAATGGCACCCTGTTGATCCATAGTAATGAAGCAGTACGCGGGTTGTAATGTTTCTAGAACTAGCGCGTACTGCTGGGACCGCATTTTCAAACGGCAAAAGAAATGCAGCTTGAAACGGTTTGACTACAGCATTAGTATCCCACGGCTACAAACCCTGGAATACTAATGAAAATAACCCCCTCGCCGGCTTGTCATTACCGCCTAATAGTAATGCCCCTGGGCCCCCCGTTAAGGCCCTTGCTACACTCAGGCCTATAACTTTGTGCCCCAGGGGCATTACCTTAGGCGGTAATGGCCCGCCAGGTCAGGGATTATTGCCACATTAAAGGCCCTTTCTCTGCTCTGGTCATTAACTCAGTCTTCAGAACCCATAACTCCTGGTACAGCCTTCGGGCTAGGTCTATAAAGTTATAGTAAATAACCCACTAATTACCTTATTGCACTGCGGAGGACAAAAGGCTTTATTAAAAGCAACACATTAGACCAATCTTTTAGGCAAGCTGGCTGAGATGTACAGTAAATCTAAAACATCCATTATATAAGAAGGAGACTTGGCCCAGCTCATTATACTCTACTGTTCTGATAACTGATGTAAATAAACACCACTCACATGTTTGGATCTGGATAAGTATGTTGTTTACCTAAAAGGAGAGGCAACTTACAAAGGATACAAATTGTTTGCGTAAACCTTGTGTTCTGTCATATTGGGCACCAAAACATTTCTAATTTTTGAATAAATTGCTGCACGTCTGTGTGCTCCCAGCTAGATAACGGTAAATGGAACTGTGGCTTTGCATCAACGCCTGTCACCACTAGCAAGAACGTACACATGGAATATTAGAAAGGGGAAAGCCACCAAATTGAAGATTGCCATCGTCTGAAGCAGTGGTCGAAGTGGGCTGCAGTGGTGCTCATCTGCTTTTTTTAATTAAGTTTCACTGTCCCTATACTTTTATCTTAAAAAGAAACCATTCCGGGATTGTACGTTTTAAAATAAAAGTGTAGGAAGCAGTGGAAACTTGCACTTCAGTGCACTGCCCTGAACATTCCCTTAAACAGCAGGCACGTGTGTTTGTGAGTTTGTATTGTGTGGGTGAGGGGGTATGGCGATGGGTTTTGTGGGAGCGGAGCAGGCCAGCAGGGAATATAGTCCCACTACTTCTTTTTATACACTTTAGACAACTGGTCTGAAGGAGCCCATGATTAGGTGACGCTTAGGTGTGATATTGGTTTACTCGGGCAAACACAACCTTTGGAACAGCGTTAGAAAAAAGTGTGGAATGCTACATGACTGGTGTGAGAAAACACCAAATCACATGTTTTAGTCATTTATCCTGTTGATTGGTACGTGCGTTGTTGTGATGTTTTTTTGTTACTGCTTGAACAGGATGCAAAAATGAAGACCATGGGCCTGATTTTCAAAAATCGTCCTACAATGACACACTGCCATTGAAACATGTGTTGTAAATCAGGCCCTATACGTTTAACCTCATGTGCATTTCCTATATTTTGTATTTCAGGTATTATTTACTTGAAAACAAAACCTAACAATAGGTTTCATTACAACAGAACCATGGATGTACCTCCTTCACATTTTTAACAGGCCTGTGGCCATAGTCTACCAAGCATTGGCAAAACCAACAGTTTGGTCTTTTGTGTAGGCATGGGATCCATATCTTCCTGGCACTGATGTAATGGCACTACCTGAACATACAACATCAGCTGGCAAATGGTGCTAGTACCTGGGAATATTGTGAAAGTGCCTGGCAAATGCCCGTAGAAGAGCTACACCTGGTGGCTTTGATAATACACTTCTTATAAATCAAGTGGCTGAGTCATACCTTGTTGAGATAGTTGTATTACATCGTTAGCGGGTTTGGCTGTTTTATGGTTATAATTAACCCATTACATTTCAAAGGGGTATCAGATAGACTCAAAGGGATACCAGGTGGATGTGTTTTGTGAGGGAAGGGGCAGGTAGTCCAAAATAGTCCAAAACCTTAGAATCCTAGCAGACAGCAAGCTTACCATAGAACCACAAGTAAACACATTAATCAAGAAATGTTTCTTTCACCTGCATATGATCAAAAATATTCTACCATTCCTCTCCTTCACTCACAAAACTCACTCACTGGTCATCATCTCCCTCATCATATCTAGGATGGACTATGCCTACAGCCTATACCTCGGAATGCCGGATTAACAAACTGCAATGCATAGAGAAAACAGAGGCCAGACTTCTCCTCAAACTCTCACTAAGGGACCAAATCAGTCCTGGCTAAATATGCTATATTGGCTGCCACTCAAAAAATGAATCACATTCAAAACAATGTGCATAACGCACAGAGCAATCCACGGTCAAGGAGACGAATTCTTACAAAACAAAATCACCACATACCATTCGACCAGAACACTCAGATCCACCAATGTCACCCATCTGAAACCTCAACCATACACAAGGAAATAACTTGGTGGACCAGCATTCTCTTGCCTAGCCACTAAAGGGTGGAACTACCTCCTGAGAGAAATACAAAACATGAAGGACTATCCAAAATGCAGAAGACCTGTCTCTTCAAATCAGAACAGGATGAAAACAAATGAGCAACACCCACAACCCACAGAATGAACACACAAATGGTGGGACGTCTGCATGGGGGTAGACCCGGGTGCACCTGTTCCCATGGAGGGCCCTATCGGAGGCTAGGGAGAGAGTTGGGAGTGCCCTAGGTTGAATAGGTTGAACCACAGACAGAGGGCATTCTAGTTGTAGGGGAACGAGTGGCACGGAACAGATAAACCACAGGGCACAGGGAGCTCAAAGGCACTGGGAAGAGACCCCATACCCCTCAACAGGACCAGGGAGTTGATCGTGGCTGCACACCAGGACATTCTAGGAGGTAAAGTGGTGTAGACATCCATGAGTCAGAACACTGGGGGGTAGAGGAGGCATCACCACTAAACAGCCCTGCTGACAACCCACAACTCTGCACAGAATATAGGGGGGAGACTGGCCCTAGCATACCACAATGCACAACACTAATAGGGACACACACCACAGGTTGATAAAGCGGAAGGGGTACGATGGAGCACCACCACTAACAAACCCACTAACAAACTCATCCCTCTGCTTACACCTCTCAAACTGTGAACAACCATACCTATACAGCACAACCAATCACATGCACTTCACTACACTGCAACAATGAAACAAACCACGCATAGCCCAGCACAACAGCACAAGACCACTATCGACTGAAGAATCACACTTACACTCAGTGAACGGTGTAAACTGAACAGAAGCTGCCAACAGCACACCAGAGCTCTCTTGTGTTTTTTTCCCACTCAGTCCCACTAACTTACCCTACCCTCTTGCTTTTCACACCCACCAGAGGGCCAGGGGACTACTCAGGTGGTTATAGTGTGCAGTATAACAATCCTTTAACATAATATCACATAACATAGGGACTAGCATGGCCCTGGGTGGTCAATGGGTGGTAAAACAATTCGAAAAAACACCAAATGACTGTGTGCCCTACCTCAAATTTTATCTCCCTCCCATCATCATTTCCCATGGCATTAGTTTGGCTTGTAAACAGTGCTTTCAGTGCCACCTAACAGCCAAAACTGAAAATTGTGTTGGATTATTATTTGGTGCAATGATGTGTGGTTGCTATTTTATTGGATGTGCATTGGCAATGAAGAGTAAGCTGCTTTGCATTAGGGTGTCACCTGAACAGCAAGGGTGTCCTGTTCGGCCTGGCGCATTCCTTACTTAGGAACATGTTATGAAATTAAATGACTCCTAAGAAGGCCGAAAATATGCTACACGGGAAATGGCCCACACCCACCTTGTTGAGACTTTGCCGTAAAAGGAGGGCAGAAGGATGAGAGTTGTGTTTTAACCCCATGTCAATGCTGAGGTGAAAGTCTTCGTCGAGAGGAAGACGACATGGCCAGTATCAAGCAACCTGCCTCAGCTTCAGGGATCTTTGCACACAGCCTTGGATAGATTGCTTTGCATCAATGTTGAGGGTTGCTGCAGTCAGTGAGTACACACATCCTCATGTGTACTATCAGGCCCAGGCTCAGTGGGAGGGGTGATTTGCACACCACTGAAGCAGGGCGGGTAAGACTGTCAGGTTGTGCATCCAGCCACCTCATACTTTAAATCCCATGTATGGTAGCAAACTGCCCTATGCACAGTAGTCATCCTACTGGCCTCTATGCACATGCAAGATTCATCGTTTTGGGGATATGTTCTTCATGTTCCTCATGTTGAAATGTGGCGTCTTACTCAACTCCACTGCAGTTGTTTTTGGTAACTGTACTTTCTCAAGGAAATACTGTATGTTTTTGCCATGTGTGTACCAACAATAACAATGCAACGTTAAAGCGAAATTAATATGGCCTTGCAGCTGAGCTGGGGTGTAGCTTTCTTTTGAAAATGCAAGATTTGTTGTAAAAATCACAATGTGGATTCTCCTTTAAAATACCAGCTAAAGGATTCCGAGATGTGGCAGGTGTTGAGAACACCTGACGTATGAATGTGTGATGTATGCGCCATCATATTTAACTCATGGCCATGTATACTTTGTTAAAAGCCAACATTCCTATTCGCTGCCATACTGCACTCAATAATAATGGCCTTTCTTGTTGTCAGTTTACACTGAATATGTGCAATTTCTTTCTAGCTGTGACTATGCAGTGCAATATTTCAAATAAATGTGCAGTTTGAGCTATGGATGCACGTATGCATGTCCCACTGTTTCTGTTCTGCCCCAACGTTATGAATCCCTAGCTAGTATCAAGAATGCCAAGGAGGACATAAAAATAGTTCTAAGCGCAAATCGCAGTGGCATTGCTTTTATCTTTAAAGACCCTTCTTTATTTCCCAGGTGTGATGGGGGAATATGAGCCGAAAATCGAGGTCCATTTTTCGTACACTCTTTCTGCTGCTAAGGGAACCAATGTCAAGATGGAGTGCTTTGCACTTGGCAAGTAAGTACATATTCTTGCAAAATTAGACAGCATTGTTTATTAAAATGAGACAACTGTAATTCCTGCTTCTGTTGCATGTTCACACACTCCCCCTAGAGCTTTGCAGACATTGTGTGAGGCGAGCGAGCAGCAAGTGACTAAGTAACCAATTATACGTCCCCTGCCTAGGCATTCCTGCGGACAGTAACACATCGATTCGCAAACATTGTCCTTTGGCATTAAAACTAAACTTTTCAAAGGACAGTACTTCTTTTTTTGTAGTGCAACATTATCTCATAACACATTACATTGTCCAATCATGCTTCTAAAAGGGATATGAAAATGTGCAAACAGGAGAAATGTATCATTGAGAAATACACTCTTCCATCGAAAGGGTATTCATTGGCTCCCGAGATGAAGTTTTCTTTACACGGAGTTGCTTTTTTCATTGTTCATGAAGAAGTACTCTTTGAACTTAGCCAAGACGCTGTATTTGTTAGTTCTTCTGTGGCGGTAATCATTGATTTACACTTTATTTTTTTATGTTCATTTCTTGTCGTTCTCTTTCCTGCAAACCTTTGAAAAAACAGTTTTCTTTAGTACTCAGTGGGCCTCATTTACAAAGCATGTGTCATTGCATTAGCCTTTTCCCATTGAAAACGACTTTTGTGAATCGAGATCTGTGTGTCCAATTGTAGTTATCTGTTTACCTAATGTAGTTTGGAATTTTGGAATGAAGACACTCCCTGTGGTAAATGAAAGAGGATTGTTTATGGGTACCCTTATGCCCCACCGGCTGCTCTTCAAATGACAACCCTCTACCTTGGAACATGGAACCAGGGATGGTGGTGATGATTCCATGTTCCGAGGAAGGTACATGACATGAGAGCGAATTCTACACATCCCCTTTCCTTATCTACAGCAGAGCAATGCTGCCAGTGCTCTGACAAATTACATTACACACATTCTATGATACAAGAGAAGAAAATCAGAGATAAAATAGACATGCAAAACTAAACTTTAAGACATGCTATGGAATAGATATTAGCAAAATGAACTCAGAAAATGGCCGCAATAATCATCTATTCAACATAGAACAAATAATCAGTACAGTTGGCAATCAAAAGGTGAATGTAGTACAGCAGTCCGATTATTCATACTGAATCTGAATTCGGCAACATACAAAGCCAGATAAGCAGGCCTCCTCCTTTCTCTCCTGGGCCTATTGGTAACCTTAACTCCATACGTCTTCATATTAAACTGGTCATGAATGCCATTGCTACCAATAGCCTTTCCGCTTTTGGTACTGGACGGTAGCAGCGATTTATTATGTTTACTCACTCTACCCATATTCCAAACCCTTTCCTTTGCTGCCCTACAGCTCCATGCATCACTGTATTCACCATTATGGGTTTAGACCAGGATCCACCTTGCCTATGTAATGTAAGGGGCAATGTCATTCTCACATACACCCCTCCAACAACATTGCATACTATGGATGCTTTGCAAACGTCATTACAGCTCTGTTACTCAGCTGTTTCTCTCTAATATTTTCCCTAACATTCTCCAATCTCACCTTACTCAGAACAGGTCTACCAATCACCACCGAACACACCCTGGTGTTAGGCTTTCTGCCCCTGAGAATCTCAAACAGAGATGCTGTTGTTGTGGAATGGGGAGTAAATCTGTATGCCACCAAAATCTCATCAACAGCCTTCTCCCAGTCCCTATTACCACTTATGGCACCCGGAATACTCTACTTTATCACACAATTAAATGTTAGTCTCAGGATGTTAAATTGAACTTGTGCCATGTTCAATCATGTTTCTCTTCAGAAAATCCTCCATCTCACATGATACTAGTTGGACCCCATTCTCAGTGATCAAATGTGTGGGATACCCCTCCCTCTGGAAACCAATCTCTATGAATGTTATAATATCACCCAAATTCACATGTTGTCGCAAGACCCCTGAGAGTGGTAATGCATTGCTTAATTTGTTCTCCTTGCTCTTGTGCCCTATTCCCATAGTGGTACATCTACAGCATAATGTCGACCATCTTTTCCCAGTGTTTGACCAACAATGTTGTTAGAATGTCATAAAAAATCAGACCTTCTGATTCATCTTCATTCGGAACCGCAAGATTTCCAAATTGTTCCTGGCTGTAATTGGCAAGGCAATGTATCAATAGGGATTTCTTGTGCTCACTCACCTAATTTGTGCTATGTACAGCTTGCACATAATAGTCAAAACATTTTCTCTGCCTCTTCTAAAATACCTCCGGTTCACCTCGGCATCAAGAATAAAATTGGGTGGTGTTACACCTTGCATGGTTCTTGCCACAATGTGTCCTTCCTTGTAATAACACTTTTGTAAGGCCTTCCTTGCTTTCAGTACTAAATTCCTTTTTGCAGCTCTGCAATACTCATTTCCTCTATGTAACGCTGATGGGACTCGTCTGGTAAGCACACTATTTCTTTGCTTAACCAATCTACCTGTAAGGCAGAGCACCTTAGAAGACTGGGTCCCTTCACCCAACTATTGCAGTTTGCGAGATGTGAAACAGTTGTATTTAAGTCCTCTTTTATTTATTGTGGTTTCAAAGCACTGTATCATGCCCTTTAAATCTAGTGCAGCAGCTGTTTCTTGTGCCCTGCTGTTCCCATGCGAAAGACGTCATTCATTGCCTAGCAACATTAATTTGTTCACAGTCGAGACGTTCACACAGCACTGGGTGCTTTCCTCAGCAGGGTTGTGGCAACGTACAACAAAGTCCCTGCAGGAATGCCCGAATTCGGGCACTGAGATCAGGGCAAGGATGACCAAGGGTTAATTTGCTCACCTTAACATTCCTTCACCTCAGTTTCCATGCAGATTGCAGGCCTAGCGGTGGGCCCGCGGCTGCTCGGTGGGACACTGCGCGTCCTGTACCCGCTTGTCGCCAGTGTAATCAAGACGCTCGGCTGCAGTAAATGAAGGAGGCTTGTTTATTTGTATCCTTACTCCTCACCAGCTCCTCTTCAACTGACAACCCTTCTTTCATGGAACACGGAATCGGGAATGGTGGTAATGATTCCATGTTCCGAAGACGGTACACACAATGAGAGAGAATGCTACATAGTTCTATGTGCATAAAATGGCATTTCATTATTCCTTTTTAGTACTCTCCAAATAATTTCTGACTATTCCAAAGACATACTGACGAGAATGCAAACTTCCAGGTGGTGCTGTGGTATGCGTGACTTTGTAAATGAAATGGCCTATTCTGCTCTCACTTTTGAGGTATAGTTTAAAGGTATCGTTTTTTTTTCTTGTTTGCATTTTTAAAACCACCCTAATATTGATGATGTTTGATTAGAATGACCTAATACTTCAATCACAAATGTGCTCACTGCACTACACCGATGATCATTCCAAATGAGGGTGAAGTGCTATGGGGTTGCTGCATCCTTTTAGAGATGTTGGACTTGGGCTAATAAAGCTATATATAAAGCAGATCTGCCCTATATCTCATAAAGAGATCAAATGCAGACTTTTCAATAAATTTTCTTACCCTGTACCAGAGTTGAACCTTCAGGGATGGCTACTAGGTGATCCTGTGATGCGTGGCATTGTACAGGAAATGCCTTATTCTACTCTCACTTTTTAAATCCACCCCACTATTAATTTTGTTTGGTAAACATGCCCTAATACTCGAATCACAAGGATGTTCACTGCACCACACTACCGATCATCCCCAATGAGGGTGAAGTGCTATGTGGTTGTTGCATCAATGCTCTTGGGTTGGTTGTCTTGGGATGATTAAGATGTGTATAAAGCAGTTCTGCCCTATAAGACAATGGCACACATCTCATAAAGCGCTCAATGGATGTGCTTACCCATAGGGAATTTCTGTATGGCTCTGACCTGGAGGTGAACCTCCAGGGGTGGCTAGCAGGTGGTGCTCTGGAATGCATGGCGTTGTGACAGAAATGACCTTCCCGACTTCTAGCTGGGAAATAAAGTTATACGCTGATGGTCACCATTGCATCGTCATAAGATAATCAATTTATTATGGAAGGAATATTTTCTCCATATTCACCTGCAGTTGAAAAAAAATAACAAAGTCCTGTTAATATTCAAATAATGCTTGTTCACTATGATCTTTTCTGGAAATTTGGCAAAGTCAAACCTAAAATTGCTTACACAAAAACGATTCTTCCCAAGGTAGAGAGTTGTGGGATGTATTTACCCATGCATCCGAGCCATACCTCAAAACTGTGCAGTACTGACATGGAAAACATCATGATGGCCAGAGCTTCCCAGAAAATGCACAGGGAAATGCATGAAGAATAGGCTGCCACTCATTTTTGCCGATGTTATGGGCACAGAAGGACACTGCCTAAAACCACCATTGGACTACCCACACAGTAGTCTGAAACCATTGGGAATGGCAATGCTGATTGCCAAAAGCAAACCCATAACTGTGGAGAATTCATTTTCTTAAATCCCAAAAAGGGGTGCAGTACCAGTACTCACCACTATCCAAAAGCCGGCGTTTTAAAACCACCAGATTTTACTTTTTTGTAGAAAACTGAATAAATGAACCCAAAACAGGCCAAAGAAAGACTTACTGAGAGGTGGATCCAATGTAAAGTTATATTCTGAAGTGACTTGAAGGTTTATAACAAGACTGGCTGAGCTGGGGATTTCAGCAGTTTAAGTAAATTTGGACTGAAAGACATTAAAAATCTCAAGGTTTAAGAGAAATGAGTGACCTACTTTGAGTGTCACATAGGTTGCAATTGTTTAAATGTCATAGTTTTGAACTTAGAATCAGCATTCTAGCTGCATATGTAAAAAAATTGTCTTGACTTAAACTGGGAAACAAAAAGTGACATTTTATCTGAAACTTGGCTTAAGGAACTGAATTCTGCCTGGCAACTACCCCCATCAGGAGTGAAACTTGAGTCACAGCTGTGTTCCCAGGCCTAGCTGCCCTTTTGCTGCTCACACCAAAAGGGATATGACACTTCCCTGATTGAATTACCTGGGCTCTGCAGGAAATTGAACAAAGCCCTGTCCTGACTCAGGCAAATGTTTTATTGCAGATGTCGTAAAACAGCTTCCTCTTGGCAGAAGCTGGGAGTGGCAGGGTCTCTGAGCTTGGCAGAAACTGGAAAGACTGGTTTCTGTACCATGTGACCTGAAAAGACACACCTCTATAGCCAGAATATGGTTTTAGAAAAAGATGAATAACTCATAGAGCGGACATGTGAAAATTGTATAAATGACACCATAATTCTTGTGATTTTTCTGCCCACATTTTAAGAGGTTTTTAGAACCGGTGGCATGTTCAGGGGGGTTTTAGCGGAAAAGAGGATATTACTCAAAATGTGTGCATGTGAAAAATCTGACACTTCATCAACTAATGTCCATACTCCTTGCGCACATGTGTGTAAATTTGGGTCAATGTCCGGAATTGCAAAATCAGTTAAAAAGTGAAATATGTGCCATTTCTGAAAGCAAGCCCCCAGGAAGAGCAAAGTTTGGACAGGGTATATCTCCTGTGATATGTGATGTGTGCATGTAATTTTAAACCAATGTTTACCTGTGCAAATATGTCTTTTGTTATCAAATATAGAATGTGTGCAATTTGACTGGGGAGTGTCCTCTCTGCAAGCCATAAAATGACATCACTCTGACACAACTTAGCTCCCCCAATCAAGTGAGAAATGGAAGTTTGACCAATTAGAAGCTGAGAGAGAGGTAGGGTCAGTGATGCAAGAACACACCCACATTCTAAACACATAAAAGCAGACAGACAGGACAGATAGGGACCTTCAAATCCATTTGCAGCTGGAAGCTCTGCCGGGAAAATCCATACTTTACCTCCATCAATCTCCAGAGAAAGCTGTGCAGAAAGATCCAGACTTTAAATCCCTCAATCTTCAGAATCCAGAGAGAGAGCAGACCCAGATCACTGTGAAGTGCAGAGACCAGAGTCCCGTCTAAAACCTGACCAGATCCATGGCGAGGCCCATTTCACTCAAGAATATAGTGTGAGTACCTAGAAAACTGTGCAGAACCAATCTCCTAGTTAAAATAATATAATTCAATCTAGCTTAATCTAAGTAGAACTGTCTCCTAACGGTCACCGGTCATTTGCATAGCTGTCACCTGTCATTTTCTAGTTGCAAGCTGCACTTGTCTTTTTGAACTTTAAAATTTCAAATCTGAAAAATGACCTTTATTTAATCGCTCATATCTCCGTGACCGTTTGTGCTAGAGACTTGCAGTAACTTCCATCTGGAAGCTGAGATCCTAGGCTTTCCTAGGACCCCAAAACGATAGTGATAGTCCTTGTAGTTCCTCTGTAATCGCACCAGACGCATCCGCGAATTTTGCCGCGATTTGAAAATTTCTCCACATGCAAAAAGATAGCTGCTTTTGCTTTCCTCTAAAAAAAATCGTTTGCCTCATAAAAACTATCCCTGCATCACTGCTAGAGTGAGCCTGAGCTAATATTAACTAGATACCACTCACCCCGAACCTCTACAGGGAATTAAAAGCATTTTAACATATTTTCACTCCATTGCCAGCACATATAAAAGCATTTTGCCTGTGTTTTCAAAACTCCTATCTGTTTTCTTTAAGCGTGCTTGGGGGCGATTGAACTGAATTACATTGATTGCATTTCTGAGAACTGTGTGCTTTCCTCCCATTTCCTTGCACTGCATAAAAGGAGGGGGTGGATTGCCAGAGAAAAGTGATTACATTGTTTTGTTGAAATCATATTGAGTATTTTCTATACTGCATTTCATTCATTCAACCTTGCATTTCCTTGAACCCTATAAAGCATTCTCTACCACATTATACTTCTGTACCTATTTACCAGTGTGCTACCTTATCCATTTCATGTCAACTCCTTAGTGATTATAAAGAAGTGTGCTAGTGCCAGATTCTCCGTTGTTAATCTTTATCATATCAGATTAAGTGTGATATTCAATTATTAATTTATTATACAGTGTGATATATATATCTATTGTTTAAATTATCAAATAAATCTTTTAACTTGCAAAACAGAACTACTTCTTGGCTCAGTACGGTCAGGGGGATTCCAAGAGAGGGGTGTTATATAGGGGTAGTCATCCAGAACGCATGAACTGGACATAAAGGTATATCAATAAGGGTTTTCATTCAGTATTCTAGACTAGGCGTCGACTTAGCTGTAGTGCTGAATTGAATCCTCTTACAAATTGGGGGCTCGGGCCGGACGTTTGGGTTAGATTTACCATTTGTGCAGATTAATACAGCGTGCCAACTGACGGGATACATACATCCAGTCGGATCACCAGGCTGCATTACGCTGTGAAGCATTCCTCAAAAGGGACACTCCAAGAAAAGTTCTGTTCTGCAAAAATAAAATACTAACTTCTGTAAGTCAGGACTGTGGAGGGTTTTGACCCATGTGGAATCATTAGACGGGGTGAAGATGGGGATTAAGCTGTCGCTGCCCATCATTTTGCCCCAGAACAAAAATAAATAATTGGAGTGGGTAAAGATGGGGATGCGCTGTCGCCGCCCATCATTTCATCCCAGAATCCAGGAGAGCTGCGCAGTTGTGCGCACACCAAAATGGTTACCTAACTTGCCACCCACCAGTGTAAAGAAAGGTCTTTGTTAACAAAGTCCACTGCTACTGATGTCAAAAAGTTGCTGAAATCGTGACTCATTGGACCACTTTAAAGATTCAACCCTTTTTGTGGGGTTCCACATAACCATCTTACTGTAAGGAGCCCCATCAAAACAATGTTAAGCAAGGATTTACTACCATGTAAGAACAATTCCTGTTTAGAATGCATTAATCCAAGAAAATCCCAAAATTGCATGCAGTACCAACAAAATCCTCAAGAGGGAGCTGGCGGTCTAAACTCTGACTGGAGAACTGAGTGCAGTTGCTGTACAAAGGGATTTGACTTAGCTGACTTCAAAGGCTGCATTTTAATTAAAAATTAGCCACATGCTGTTCCCAGAGGCCTGAAGCCTGGGAAACCCTCTCACCTCTAGAAGCTTCACACCAGGAGTTAGAATCTCACATGACCTCTTGATTGATAGAAGGCAGACTGGCTGGGAGCTTCCCAGAGACCACACAAAGGACCCTTTCCTCTGAAAGGAATATGTTAATTCTGAACTGTTTAATGTCAACAAAGCCCTGCCTGCCCAGAGGACTGACCCACCCAAGTCTTGGAGGCGGACCTCAACACTCTGAGGATTGAATTGAAAGGAATATATATATTTTACAAAAACACTGATAACTCTTTGTAATCAAATGACAGAAATGTATAACTTTGAGAGCTTTAATTAAGAAAATGTACCTTTCATTCAAGGCCAAACTCGAATTTGAGTGATGTTCTGGGGCAAAACCCCATTGTTTATTAATATTACAGACTCCCTGTTTCAGCTAGACAAACGAAAATGCATTGGTATGTGGGTAGATATGTGAGGAACAGTTGTGTAAAATTTAATGAAGATCCAATGTTGTGCAGCACATGAATAAGTGCTAGAAGTGGCCGTTTTTGAATGCAAGCTCTTAGGATGAACACATTTGGACAGAGACATGGCTAAATTCAGCCACACCATGTATATGTGATTTTAATCAAATGTGTACCTGTGCAAATATGTTTTTAGGTCAGATATAGATTGTGTATAAAGTTGACAGGGGTGGGTTCTCTGTATCATAAACAGACCTCATCATGATGACACTTCATTTCATTCCCCCAATCAAGTAAGGGATGAAAGCTGGACCAATGGCAAGTGGAGAGGGGCAAGGCTAGTGATGCGACACACACACCCACTTGGAGAACATATAAATGGACCACTGAAACTTAGGTAGGGGGCTGAAAATCCATTTGCTGCAGCGCACTTTGCTGGACCAGACAACATCCAGAGATCCAGACTTCAAATTCATCAACCTCCTGAAAACCAAACTAGAGACTTCAAAACCCAGACCAGAGGGAAAGCAGTGCTGTGCCTAGCTGTGAGCAGAACCCAGAGAGAAAGCAGTGCTGTGCCTAGCAGAGAGACCAGACCAGGCGCTGTGAGCAGAACCCGGAAAGACCTGACCAGACTGTTGACCAGATCGTGACAAAGCCACTTTCCGGTTCAAAATCTCTTGTGAGTACTTAGCAAAACTCAGAACACATCTCTTAGTTTAAATTCATCTAATTCAATTTATTTAACCTAAGTAGAACTGCCTCCTAGCTGTCACCTGTCATTCTAGCTGCAAAAATTTGTCACTTGTCATTTTGAAAAAGTGTGCGTTTAAAATTTACAAAACCAAAAACGACCTGTATTAAATCGCTCATATCTCCGCAACCGTTTGAGCTAGAGACTTGCCGTAACTTTCCTCTGATAGCTTAGAATCGTGGCTTTCCTAGGAACCCAGAACCACCTTCCTACTCCTTATAGTTTTACCGCAATCGCGGAACACGCACCCGCGAATTTTACCGCGATTTGCCATTTCTTCACTTGTAAAAACTGCTGCTGTTTGCCTGATTTCATTTGCCAGAAATTCGTTTAACCTGCTAACTATCCCTGCATCATTGCTAGTGTGAGCCTGGACTAATATTAACTAGATACCACTCACCCTGAACCTCTGAAAGGGAATTAAAAGCGTTTCCAGCATATTTCTCATCCATTGCTAGCACATATTAAAGCATTCGGGCCTGTGTTTTCAAAACTCCTATCTGTTTTCTGTTGTTTAAGCTTGCTGGGGTGAACTGAATTACAGTTGATTGCATTTCTGAGAACTGTGTGCTTCCTTCCATTCCTTGCATTGCATAAAAAGGGGGGGAAGGGCTTGCCAGAGAAAAGTGATTACATTGTCTGTTGAAATCATATTGAGTATTTTCTGTATTGCATTTTTATTCAACATTACATCCATTTGAACTACATAAAGCATTCTTTACCACCTTTTTCTGTTGTACCATTTACCAGTGTGCTACCTTATTCATTTCATGTCCACTCATTAGCCATTATAAAGAAGTGTGCTAGTGCCAGATTCTCCGTTGTTAATATTTCCCATATCAGATAAAGTGTGATATTCAATTATTAATTTATTATAAAGTGTGATATCTATATTTTAATTTATCAAATAAACCTTTTAACTTGCAAAACAGAACTACTTCTTGGCTCAGTGGGGTCAGGGGGATTCCAAGAGAGGGGTGTGATACAAGGGTAGTCATCCAGAACGCATGAACTGGACCTAAAGATATATCAATAAGGGTTTTCATTCAGTATTATAGACTAGGTGTTAATTTGGCTGTAGTGCTGAATTGAATCCTCTTACAAATTGGGGGCTCGAGCCGAGACGTTGGGTTAGATTTACCAGTTGTGCAGCTTAATACAGTGTGCTAACTGACGGGATACATACATCCGGTCGGATCACCACGCTGCATTACGCTGTGAAGCATTCCTCAAAAGGGACACTCCAAGAAAAGTTCTGTTCTGCAAAAATAAAATACTAACTTCTGTAAGTCAGGACAGAGACCAATCTCTAGAATGACGGCCTTAGTAGACATGAAAATAGCCAGAGAGCACTTCTTACATAAGTTATTTGTGAGAGGTGAGTGGACTCACCAGGACCAAACAGTCTGGTTGCAGGCCATCATGCAACAGGTCACGGAAACAGGGTCAGACCTATGGAGAGATCAGGGTCCATTACATGAGGCCCTGAGTGAACTATATATGGCTCCTAAAGCCAAAGAGGAACACAATAAGATTGCCAGGATAGCAGCATACCTGTACCTATATATGGGAGACATGCAGGATAGATGTGCTGAAAGCCAAAATCTGGCAAATAGGCAACAGATGGAATTACAGAAGGTCCAATCTGATCTGGACTCTTCTGAGCAGAGGCTGCAGAGGAGCCAGGAGTCAGAAAATGACAGCAGACTGTACATTACTAAAATAAAGGAGGATATGGACGTACTGCAAAAGGAAAAGTCAGAACAGGATACCAGATTTCTGGCCTTGCAGAAGGAACACCAAGAAGGTTTGGACTCCCTACTGCAAAGCCAGAAAAAGCTGGAGCAACAGCTAGACTTCAACAGGGTATGTGCTGAGCAGGTAGTCACCCTGCAAGGCCACCTAGATAGAGTGAAGGCAGAGAGCAACAAACTAATTCTGAAAGACCTGGATACCCAGGCAGAGTTTGATGAGGAGCGCCAGAAAGCTGGTGCCTTTCAACGGCAAAGGGACGACCTGGCGGCACAAATGCAGGCTCTTAGTCATGAAAGAGACGCCATAGGCCAGGAAGTCTGCCATTTAAAAAGAAAAATGGAAGAAAATCACCTGGCCCACCAGGGACTGGGTGACCTCCAAAAAGAAAACCAGAACTTGGTAGAGCACACCAGAAGGGTGGAGGATGCTCTAGCAAGAAAGGAGCAGGCCAATAGGGACATTGCCCAGGAGGTAACCCTCCTGCAGCAAAGACTGGCCCAGTTCTCCAGGACCAACCAGGAAGCACAGAGGGAAAATGAGGCCCTCTGCCAACACAATGATAGGCTCCAACAGCAGGTAGCGATGCAGGAGAAACTGATAGAGTCGAGTAAGGCCTTAACAGAGGAACTGAAAGCACAAATGCAGGCTCTTGCATTGCAACAGGGAGCAGGGGCGGATAGAGATGAGGTCCGCTGGGAAAGAGAGACTCCTGACCATAACCGCAGGAGCCCTAACACCAGGGGCCTTCATCTTCCCCAGTCCCTGAACTCTGCCACCCCCATGTCCCCTGGCGCACATGAGCACAGGGCCACAGGGATGGCAGATTACTATCCAGCCAGAAGCATGGGGCTCATAGGCCAGGACCACTCAGGAATGGAGGGGTGGGCATCCGGGTATGGGCACCCAAGTACAATACAGTTCAGTGGGGAACCCCAGGAGAGTAGGCCCATTAAGGGCATCCTGAAAACCTCTGCCCAGTTAGGTCAGTGGAGGGGGTACCCATCCAATCCTGGCAGCAAGGAGGAATCTGAAGACTCCTCTGAACTGCGCAGGACACAGGAGACCAGGTCCCCACATTCTGCCAGCCATTCCCAGGCTCGCAGAATCCGGGAAAACCTGGAAGAACAGACGGGAACCTCTGGGAGCAGTGCCTCTGAGTCCGACGAAGAATGGACAAGGGTTACCCGAACCAAAAAGGCCAATAAGGCAAAAAGGGCCTTGCGTAAGGACCCCTTAAAGCAGATTAAGGCGATCAGGAGCGTCATCACGCCTTACCATAAGAACGCTAAGTATTCTGTTTGGGAGCACTTAGAGTTGTTTGAACAAATGATGGAGACTTTCCATTTGAAGGACAGCCAAAGCTGCATTCAATATGTAAAATGGACATTCTCCCCAGAATACTCCGGTTTCTTTGCGGGGCTGGAGGACCAGAATCATTTAAGATGGTCCACCTATAAGGCGGCCATCCTGAAACATTTTTCTGTTCACAGAAATCCTCAAGAGGCTCGCAAGGCAGCCTACAATTTGCAATGTGGGGAGGATCAGGCCCCACAAGAATTTGTGCAGGAGTTAAAGCGGGCTTTTGCACAGACCACAAGAAGGGTGCGCACGGATAGCCGTGAATTCATCAACACGTTTTTCCATGCCTTGCCCAAATATATCATGACCCAGCTCGTGAGGGATTTTCACGAGAAAAGATCTTTAGACTGGGTCATTGAACAGGCTACCCGCATCTATGAGGTGCAGAAGCCCATAGAAAATAAAAGCAACGCCCAGAAAAACCCCAAAGCCAACAGCACCCCTGCTGCTGCCAAGGTGGCAGAGGTAAAGGTCACCCCCGTTTTGGATTTGGAGATGGGGGGGCCTAAAAACCTACCTGCACCTAATAATGCTAGGCCCAGAAGGTCCTCGGGCCAGTCGCAGACAGGGAGCCAGGGAGGCAGCCCCACAAATGGGGTCCCTCGCTCTCCTGACTATGTAAGTCCTCGCTACAAAGGTAATCGACCCATCCTGGGTTATGTGTGGACTCCTCCAGCCCAAGGGGGGGGATCCAGACAAGCACCTAACCCAGGGAACTTCCCTCCAAACTTCCCACAGGAGGGCAGAAATTTACCAAACCCTGGGCAGAACTTTTTCCCCAGATATCCACCCGACTTCCAACCCCAAAATCATCCATCCTTCTTTCCTCAATTCCCTGAGCCCAGACCACTGAATCCGGGAGAGGGGAGGCCAAGGGTGGAGGGGTACCAAAATCTTCCCAACCAGGGGTACTACCAGAGGAGGGACAGCTACCCTTCCCGGGATCAGCCCAGGGGAGAAAACAGGGCCCCGTATCAGCCTGAGCGGGTTTCCCAGTTAGAGCGCCAGGTTCAAAACATGGCGCGGGATATGGGTCATATACTGAGGGCACAGCAGAACCCTCAGATCAGCATGCCGGCGCAGAACGCACCCAACTCTGGACCTGGTGCTCCAGAACAATGACGGGGGCAGCACCCCGATAAATCACCGGTTCCCAGGGAGGAGGCACAAGGGGAAGGGGGGTGTAAAGCCTTGGAGGAAGCTTCCTTCCTCACTTGTAAACAGCCCCTGGAAACCCAGGAACCGGAAACAAAATCTCTTGCCCCTGAAAGTCTGCCTCCTAAGGAGCAGAGGGGGGGTAGGAGAAACAAAAGACCCAAACAGACTCAGTTTGAGGAGGAGGTACAGATCTTCCAATTTGAGGGAGAGGGATCCTCAGAGGATCCTGGGAAAAGGATCTTCTCCTTCAGAGAGGGGGGAACTCCTCCCAAAGAAAAATGGGTCCCTAGGGATGCAAATCCAGACTGGGGAGATGTGGAGACTGAGCTACCGCCGCCCACCATCTCATCCCAGAACCAACAGCAAGAAAATCCCCTGGTTCAAACCCATCCTGGGGACTGCCTCCAAAAAGGGGGGGGCGGCCCAGAAACAGAGCCAGGGGAACCCCCAATGGCTCTGATCTCCAGTTGCAAATTTTTTCTTTCAGATTCCCAAGACTCTCCACAGAATTCTGCCCAAATCTCCTCGCTAGCGATGTCCAAAACCAGAAAATTAGCCCACCAGTTGTCCAAAAATGTACATTATCTGTGCCCCCTTGAGGAGAAGGAGGGAAGATATTATGCCCCGGTACAAGTACAGGGGCAGGGTACAATCTCAGCACTGGTGGACACTGGATCTCAAGCTACCCTTCTGTCCAGAAGGGCCTTTGACGAACTGAATGCAGGAAGGGGAGAGAATTACCAAATTCCTCTCACCTCTCTTCCTGGACAACTGCAGAACTTTGACGGGAAGGAAATTCCCGTCGAGGGGACGGCAGACTTGGACATTAAGATCGGGCGACACAAGTTGAAACACCCGGTCATAGTTGTGACCCCAGAGGGCACCCCTTGTTTACTAGGGAATGACCTCCTGAGAAGGTTGTCACCCCTAATAGATTGCGTAAACAAGGTCCTCTGGACCCAGACTAGCCGACCAATAAAATTAAAACAGAGTGCCAACCATGTTAGTTTAAACGGCACATGCCACATGGTTGAACAAAAATCTGACCAAGTAGAATTTCACTTCCAGAACAACCAAATTCCAGACGTGACAGTAATAGCAGTAGGACAACAGACTGGTGATGGGGGGTCCTCTCTATTTCTGAAAATCAACCTTCCTTCCAGTCTAAAGTGGTACTCCACGCTGGAAGGAAACACTCTGAAATTCTATACCAATCCACAATCTGAAACTCCCACTCCTATAGTCCAGAAAGATGTGAAATCAGCTCAAAGCCTGGCTGATATTCAGCAAATTGAAGAGCAGTTGTTCATCCCTGTTCAGTTAAATGATGGGAAGGACTCTGTTCTCGCTCGAGTGTGTGTAAACAACGGTAAGAGCTTCATCAGCGAAGCCATGTTCCGCCAACTCCCAAAAGATCCAGCCATTCCCACCTTCAAACTGATAGACAAATGGGAAATGGACCTGGAAGCACCTAATTCCAAACATCTCCTGCCAAGCAGGTGTATGCTCAAAATCTCCATTGGCAACAAGAGCATAGTCCACAATTGTTGGGTCGTGCGAGACGTCACTGCCGCCTTTTACTTAGGCAGTGACATTCTCAATCGCTTTGCCATTAGTTTGGACCTAATAAACTTCAAAGCTTGGTCCCGATTAGCGGATAATCCCATGGGCTTTGATGATCCAGAAAAAGCATTTAGGTCAGCTCAATTGCTACCTTATGCAGTTGAAATTCAGGTTAAAGAGGAAGTCACCATCCCAGAAAGGACCCGACAATTCTCCCTGGAAGTGAAAGTTAAAAGGGGACAAGAGTTGAAAAACCCTGATGCTTACATACATCTAAATGCTTCTCTCCAACAGCAAGGGTTGGGGGTAAACCCGACTCCATTAGTCAACATAGAACATGACCCCATTCTAATAGAGGTGGATAACAGCGACTTAAAGACTATTACTCTAGCCGCAGGCACCATTATTGGAATGGCGGTTGATGACCGACATTTCTCCATTGATCTTGTAAATGAACTGTTAGGACCCATCCCCAAGGACTGTTTTGACAGTGACAGTGATGACAACGCAACACCAGACAGGATTTTTACCCGGCATGGGGGGAACTTCCTGGTGTACACTTCCTGCCCCTATGGTAAGGAAGATGTGACGTGTGACTTCAGGAGGGATGAGGTGATTTTCCAAGTCCATGAGGGCTGCCTTTCCCACCTGAAGCCTCCGGTCCAAATCAGCACTCTGACCAGGGACTTCTCCACCCAGCTGGAGGAGGCCGCGGAGATAGCCAAACCAGAAGTCTTTCCAGGCTTCAGGCAGATGGTGGAAGAGAGAGTCAACCTAGCTGATGCCTGTGTGACTCTGGAACAAAAGCAAAAGTTGAAACAAGTTTTCTTGGATTTCCAAGATCTCTTTGCGGTAGACTCATATGACTGTGGTCGCACCGACATCCACACCACAACAATCCCCACGGACCCTGGCATGACTCCTGTGTTTGTGAAGCAATATCGCTTGCCTCTCGCATCAATGGAGTCCCTTACTGAAATAATTAAGAACCTTGAGTCCCGGGGAATAATCCGTCCAGTCCACAGCACCTTCAATAATCCGGTGCTGGGAATATTGAAGCCAAACGGCCAGTGGAGACTCTGCGCCGACCTTAGGGAGCTCAACAAACGGGTCCATACTTCCCGATGGCCTCTGCCCTACATTGACCAAGGGCTGGCCCAGATTCAGGGGTCACAGGTATTCACTGCAATAGACCTGACCAATGGATACTGGACCGTGCCTGTCAGTAGGGAGGACCAATACAAACTGGCTTTTACCTTTGGGGGCCAGCAGTACACCTGGACCCGGACTCCCTTCGGATACCTTAACTCCGGTAATGAGTTCAATATTTTCCTACATAAGGCCATGCCCGACTTGGGTACGAGGGGTAACCTGGCTTATGTAGATGATGTCCTCATTAAAAGTTCATCTGTGGAGGAACACATAGCGGAGATCCGTTATGTTCTGACACAGTTGAGGGCCGCCGGAGCAAAACTTTCCTTTCAGAAAGCACAGTGGTGTAGAACCCGTGTTAATTTCTTGGGGCATGAGATTACTCCTCAGGGTCTCTGTCCCCAGGAAAAGAAAGTGGAAGCACTTCAGAAACTGAAAGACCCCACAACTCTGCGGGAACTAAGGAGCCTCCTTGGACTGACTAATTACAGCAGAAAGTTCATTGAGGGCTACGCAGAGATCACCAGACCCCTGATTCATCTCCTGAAGGGGGGGGTCAAGTGGGAATGGGGTCCAGAACAAGCCGAGGCAGTAAAACAACTCAAAAGAAGCCTCTCACAAGCGCCTTGCCTAGCTTACCCTGTCAGAAACAAGGAGTTCTTCCTGGAGACGGGGTTCTCTAATACGTGCTTGACGGCAGTATTATATCAAAAGCATGACAAGGTCAATAAAGTAATCTCCTATGCGAGCAAAACTTTATCCTCTGTGGAGGAAAAATTCAACGATTGTGAGAAGGCACTCCTGGCAACGGTGTGGGCATTGAAGAATTACCGCCCGTTTATCCAGGGGGAACACATCATAGTGGAGACTCCACACCAGCCTCTGCAATATCTCCAAAGTGACAGAATCCGGGCCGGAAATGTGAGTAATTCCCGAATTACTTCCTGGATTCTGTCAATGCAAGGCTTTCCTGTGGAGGTCAGATATGGCCAAAACAAGAAGAGTCCCCTCGCGCAAGGTCTGGCTGACTTGCATGATTGTGCCAGAGAAAACTGTCTCGAGGACGAAAGTCTAAAAATAAAGGACAACATGGAGGCATACCTTAATTCCCCCCACAAAGTCTTTGAAGAAGACAAGTGTGAGGGAATGCCCACTGTGTATGTGGATGGATGCTCTTACCATGTCGACAACAACGGGGAGAAAGAACTGGTGGCCGGCGTAGGGAATGCATGGGTGAATGAGTCCCCAGAACCCTCCGCTGGATACAAAATTGGTCCCCGAAGTAGTCAGGTGGCAGAATTGATGGCTGTGCATCAGGCCATCCTCACTGCTGTCCAGCATCAACTCCACGAACTGGTAATAATCACAGATTCGGATTATGTACGGAACGGGTTCGTGGAGCACCTGGTTAATTGGAAGACCAGAGGCATGGTATGTGCTAACAACAAACCCTTGAAACATGGGAAGTTGATCCAAAACATTGATGATCTGGTCACCTCGAATGGGATGACCATCTATTGGAAGAAGATCAAGGGTCATTCCAAAGTAGAGGGACCAGACAAAACTGGAAATGACTTAGCTGATCAGCTGGCCAAAACCGGGGCCATCCAAGGGGATCTAATTGAGATTGAGTCCCTGTTGGGGGAAATCCAGGTCACTGCTATCACTAGGTCCCAGACAAATGCTCACAACGACCTTTCAATTGCACAATGGAGTAAGGAGACCCCTGATGATGATTTGATTACTGCTCAGAAGGGGGATCCAATTATTGGTAAATTTTACCAGCACCTTGAGGACCCTGAGAACTTTCCCCTGACGGATACCGATTACATTGGGAAAGAGGACCTAAGAGTGTTGATGAAATGTCCAAAAATGTTCCGGATCCAAGACGGTTTGCTGGTAAGGAAATCCAAAGCTGGCCACGATCAGTGGGTGGTTCCTACCTCATTCCGAAGCCTGATGTTAAGTCACGCCCATGATGCGGCCACCGCCGGTCATAGGGGGTTTCACACAACATTGGAAATCTTAAGAGAGGTTGCATACTGGCCACACATGGGCCAGGACCTCAACCAATATTTGAAGGGTTGTCTTGTGTGTGCACAATTTCAGCCGACATCCCTCACACACCGGGCACCTTTACAAAAGCGGGGAATGACACTGCCATGGTCAGATTTACAAATCGACTTTGTAGGCCCCGTGGTTCGCTCGGCTAGGGGGAATAAGTACATGTTGACCGTGACATGCTTGTTTACCAAGTGGGTGGAATGTCTCCCAGCCCCAAACTGCAAGGCAGAAACTGCAGCTGCCTTGATGATTAACCACATCTTTTCCCGTTTTGGTCTACCTCAAAGGATTGAGTCAGACAGAGGTAGCCACTTCACCAGTGAAGTAATGACAAAGATGTGGGAGATACTGGGGGTCAAGAGAAAGCTGCATATTGCTTACCGGCCAGCTTCTTCTGGGGCAGTAGAGAGATATAACCGGACAATCGTGAGCATATTAAAGAAGTTTGTGGCAGATTCTGGGCCAAGTTGGGATATCCGATTACCTCTGGTCCTAATGGCCATCAGATCTACCCCTTCATCTGCAACCAAAATGTCACCATTTGAGTTGATGACTGGGCGCAAGATGGTGCTTCCTCAGCATTTGCTCTATAGGACCCAAGAGCAGACACTGATAAATGCCTCCACTACTCATGAGTATGTAGAGAATTTAAGGAAACACCTCCAACATGCTTTTGCTTATGCTCAGCGGAATCTAGAAAGATCGGCTGATAGCATGAAGACCCATTATGACCTGAAAACTTCCAGGAAGGAATATCAGGTGGGAGACCGGGTCTATCTATACAACTTCCAAAGGAACCAGGCCAAGCAGCGCAAATTTTTGCCTACATGGAAGGGACCCTTTGAGATCGTCGATAAGATCTCCCCTGTGGCCTACAAGATCCGCATCCCCAAAGGCGGTTCGGCAGAGGGGGAAGACAAGTGGGTCCACATAAATCAGTTGAAATGTTGCCATCCCAGGCACACTCTGCAACAACTGGAGGAATCCTCTGGAATCCTAGCGGGTACTGTATCAGACTAATTCAGTTCCAATCATAAAACATACCACATTTAGTCTCTAAAATATTGTGATTTGTATGAAACTGTCTCTTAGTTATACTGTTTTTATCAAAATAAGAATGTAATGGTTCGTTATGATGAAATGCATATGCTGCCCCACTATCTCAACAGTGGTGGAAAAAAATCGTCTATGAGTAGATATTGCCGCTTTTGCTTTATCATCCTAGGAGAGATGAAACCATGAAGGATGACCAAGAAGGACGATCCGGAGACCGGGAGCAGAGACGCAATGGGCCCAGTGGACCGCCCAATCTTCCCATCAGGACCGGCGAGGAGAACTGATTGATCTGACCGGATGGAGAAGAAAATGCTGAACTGTGCCATCTACAGAATTGGAAGAAGATAATGTGGACATACCAGCGCCAGGGTTCAAAACCTCCCTTGCAACCGACTCCCCCTCGACTCAAGTCAAAGCGCAGTCGGGCGGGGGGGTTTGTGGAGGGTTTTGACCCATGTGGAATCATTAGACGGGGTGAAGATGGGGATTAAGCTGTCGCTGCCCATCATTTTGCCCCAGAACAAAAATAAATAATTGGAGTGGGTAAAGATGGGGATGCGCTGTCGCCGCCCATCATTTCATCCCAGAATCCAGGAGAGCTGCGCAGTTGTGCGCACACCAAAATGGTTACCTAACTTGCCACCCACCAGTGTAAAGAAAGGTCTTTGTTAACAAAGTCCACTGCTACTGATGTCAAAAAGTTGCTGAAATCGTGACTCATTGGACCACTTTAAAGATTCAACCCTTTTTGTGGGGTTCCACATAACCATCTTACTGTAAGGAGCCCCATCAAAACAATGTTAAGCAAGGATTTACTACCATGTAAGAACAATTCCTGTTTAGAATGCATTAATCCAAGAAAATCCCAAAATTGCATGCAGTACCAACAAAATCCTCAAGAGGGAGCTGGCGGTCTAAACTCTGACTGGAGAACTGAGTGCAGTTGCTGTACAAAGGGATTTGACTTAGCTGACTTCAAAGGCTGCATTTTAATTAAAAATTAGCCACATGCTGTTCCCAGAGGCCTGAAGCCTGGGAAACCCTCTCACCTCTAGAAGCTTCACACCAGGAGTTAGAATCTCACATGACCTCTTGATTGATAGAAGGCAGACTGGCTGGGAGCTTCCCAGAGACCACACAAAGGACCCTTTCCTCTGAAAGGAATATGTTAATTCTGAACTGTTTAATGTCAACAAAGCCCTGCCTGCCCAGAGGACTGACCCACCCAAGTCTTGGAGGCGGACCTCAACACTCTGAGGATTGAATTGAAAGGAATATATATATTTTACAAAAACACTGATAACTCTTTGTAATCAAATGACAGAAATGTATAACTTTGAGAGCTTTAATTAAGAAAATGTACCTTTCATTCAAGGCCAAACTCGAATTTGAGTGATGTTCTGGGGCAAAACCCCATTGTTTATTAATATTACAGACTCCCTGTTTCAGCTAGACAAACGAAAATGCATTGGTATGTGGGTAGATATGTGAGGAACAGTTGTGTAAAATTTAATGAAGATCCAATGTTGTGCAGCACATGAATAAGTGCTAGAAGTGGCCGTTTTTGAATGCAAGCTCTTAGGATGAACACATTTGGACAGAGACATGGCTAAATTCAGCCACACCATGTATATGTGATTTTAATCAAATGTGTACCTGTGCAAATATGTTTTTAGGTCAGATATAGATTGTGTATAAAGTTGACAGGGGTGGGTTCTCTGTATCATAAACAGACCTCATCATGATGACACTTCATTTCATTCCCCCAATCAAGTAAGGGATGAAAGCTGGACCAATGGCAAGTGGAGAGGGGCAAGGCTAGTGATGCGACACACACACCCACTTGGAGAACATATAAATGGACCACTGAAACTTAGGTAGGGGGCTGAAAATCCATTTGCTGCAGCGCACTTTGCTGGACCAGACAACATCCAGAGATCCAGACTTCAAATTCATCAACCTCCTGAAAACCAAACTAGAGACTTCAAAACCCAGACCAGAGGGAAAGCAGTGCTGTGCCTAGCTGTGAGCAGAACCCAGAGAGAAAGCAGTGCTGTGCCTAGCAGAGAGACCAGACCAGGCGCTGTGAGCAGAACCCGGAAAGACCTGACCAGACTGTTGACCAGATCGTGACAAAGCCACTTTCCGGTTCAAAATCTCTTGTGAGTACTTAGCAAAACTCAGAACACATCTCTTAGTTTAAATTCATCTAATTCAATTTATTTAACCTAAGTAGAACTGCCTCCTAGCTGTCACCTGTCATTCTAGCTGCAAAAATTTGTCACTTGTCATTTTGAAAAAGTGTGCGTTTAAAATTTACAAAACCAAAAACGACCTGTATTAAATCGCTCATATCTCCGCAACCGTTTGAGCTAGAGACTTGCCGTAACTTTCCTCTGATAGCTTAGAATCGTGGCTTTCCTAGGAACCCAGAACCACCTTCCTACTCCTTATAGTTTTACCGCAATCGCGGAACACGCACCCGCGAATTTTACCGCGATTTGCCATTTCTTCACTTGTAAAAACTGCTGCTGTTTGCCTGATTTCATTTGCCAGAAATTCGTTTAACCTGCTAACTATCCCTGCATCATTGCTAGTGTGAGCCTGGACTAATATTAACTAGATACCACTCACCCTGAACCTCTGAAAGGGAATTAAAAGCGTTTCCAGCATATTTCTCATCCATTGCTAGCACATATTAAAGCATTCGGGCCTGTGTTTTCAAAACTCCTATCTGTTTTCTGTTGTTTAAGCTTGCTGGGGTGAACTGAATTACAGTTGATTGCATTTCTGAGAACTGTGTGCTTCCTTCCATTCCTTGCATTGCATAAAAAGGGGGGGAAGGGCTTGCCAGAGAAAAGTGATTACATTGTCTGTTGAAATCATATTGAGTATTTTCTGTATTGCATTTTTATTCAACATTACATCCATTTGAACTACATAAAGCATTCTTTACCACCTTTTTCTGTTGTACCATTTACCAGTGTGCTACCTTATTCATTTCATGTCCACTCATTAGCCATTATAAAGAAGTGTGCTAGTGCCAGATTCTCCGTTGTTAATATTTCCCATATCAGATAAAGTGTGATATTCAATTATTAATTTATTATAAAGTGTGATATCTATATTTTAATTTATCAAATAAACCTTTTAACTTGCAAAACAGAACTACTTCTTGGCTCAGTGGGGTCAGGGGGATTCCAAGAGAGGGGTGTGATACAAGGGTAGTCATCCAGAACGCATGAACTGGACCTAAAGATATATCAATAAGGGTTTTCATTCAGTATTATAGACTAGGTGTTAATTTGGCTGTAGTGCTGAATTGAATCCTCTTACAGGACAGAGTCCAATCTCTAGAATGACGACCCTGGTAGATATGAAAATAGCCAGAGAGCACTTCTTACATAAACTATTTGTGAGAGGTGAATGGGCTGAGCAGGGCCAGGATGCCTGGTTGCAGGCCTTCACGCGACAGGTCACTGAAACAGGGTCAGACTTATGGAGAGATCAGGGTCCATTACATGTGGCCCTAAGTGAACTATACATCGCCCCTAAGGCCAAAGATGAACACCACAAGATTGCCAGGGTAGCAGCATATTTATATTTACATATGGGAGACATGCAGGATAGATGTGCTGAAAGCCAAAATCTGGCAAATAGGCAACAGATGGTGTTAGAGAAGGTCCAATCTGACCTGGTCTCTTCTGAGCAGAGGCTGCAGAGGAGCCAGGAGTCAGAAAATGACAGCAGACGGTACATCACTAAAATAAAGGAGGATATGGATGTGCTGCAACAGGAAAAGGCGGACCAGGATACCAGATTTCTGGCCTTGCAGAAGGAGTACCAAGAAGGTTTGGACTCCCTACGGCAGAGCCAGAAAAAGCTGGAGCAACAGCTAGACTTCAATAGGGCATGTGCTGAGCAGGTAGTCACCCTGCAAAGCCACCTAGATAGGGAGAAGGCAGAGAGCAATAAACTGATTCTGAAAGACCTGGATACCCAGGCAGAGTTTGATCAGGAGCGCCGGAAAGCTGGTGCCTTCCAACAGCAGAGGGACGACCTGGCAGCACAGATTCAGGCTCTCAGTCAGGAAAGAGACACTTTAGGCCAGGAAGTCTGCCACTTAAAAAGAAAAATGGAAGAAAATCACCTGGCCCTCCAGGGGCTGGGTGACCTCCAAAAAGAAAACCAGAACTTGTTAGAGCACACCAGGAGGGTGGAGGATGCTCTAGCAAGAAAGGAGCAGGCCAATAGGGACACAGCTCAGGAGATAAACCTCCTGCAGCAAAGACTGGCCCAGTTCTCCAGGACCAACCAGGAAGCACAGAGGGAAAATGAGGCTCTCTGCCAGCACAATGAGAGGCTCCAGCAACAGGTAGCAATGCAGGAGAGACTGATAGAGTCGAGTAAGGCCTTAACTCAGGAACTGAAAGCGCAGGCTCTTGCATTGCAACAGGGAGCAGAGGCGGATAGAGACCAGGTTCGCTGGGAAAGGGAAACTCCTGAGCATAACCTCAGGAGCCCTAATACCAGAGGCCTTTATCTCTCTCAGTCCCTGGACTCTGCCACCCCCATGTCCCCTGGCGCACATGAGCACCGGGCCACAGGGATGGCAGATTACTATCCAGCCAGAAGCATGGGGCTCATAGGCCAGTACCTCCCAGGAATGGATGGGCGGGCATCTGGGCATGGGCATCCAAGCATGGTGCAATTCAGTGGGGAACCCCGGGAGAATAGGCCCATTAAGGGCATCCTGAAAACCTCTGCCCAGTTAGGTCAGTGGGGGGGGTACCCAGCAAATCCTGGCAGCAAGGAGGAATCTGAAGACTCCTCTGAACTGCGCAGGACACAGGAGACCAGGTCCCCACATTCTGCCAGCCATTCCCAGGCTCGCAGAATCCGGGAAAACCTGGAAGATCAGACAGGAACCTCTGGGAGCAGTGCCTCTGAGTCCGAGGACGAATGGACAAGGGTTACCCGAACCAAAAAGGCCAATAAGGCAAAAAGGGCCTTGCTTAAGGACCCCTTAAAGCAGATTAAGGCGATCAGGAGCGTCATCACGCCTTACCATAAGAACGCTAAGTATTCTGTTTGGGAGCACTTAGAGTTGTTTGAGCAAATGATGGAGACTTTCCATTTGAAGGACAGCCAAAGCTGTATTCAATATGTAAAGTGGACCTTCTCCCCGGAATACTCCAGTTTCTTTGCGGGGCTGGAGGACCAAAATCATTTAAGATGGTCCACCTATAAGGCGGCCATCTTGAAACATTTTTCTGTTCACAGAAATCCTCAAGAGGCTCGCAAGGCAGCCTACAATTTGCAATGTGGGGAGGATCAGGCCCCACAAGAATTTGTGCAGGAGTTAAAGCGTGCTTTTGCACAGACCACAAGAAGGGTGCGCACGGATAGCAGAGAATTTATTAATACGTTTTTCCATGCCTTGCCCAAATATATCATGACCCAGCTCGTGAGGGATTTTCACGAGAAAAGATCTTTAGACTGGGTCATTGAACAGGCTACCCGGATCTATGAGGTGCAGAAACCGATAGATAGCAAAAGTAATGCCCAGAAAAACCCCAAAGCCAACAGCACCCCTGCTGCTGCCAAGGTGGCAGAGGTAAAGGTCACCCCCGTTTTGGATTTGGAGATGGGGGGGCCTAAAAACCTACCTGCACCTAATAATGCTAGGCCCAGAAGGTCTTCGGGCCAGTCACAGGCAGGGAGTGAAAGAGGTAGTCCCCCCAATGGGGTCCCTCGCTCTCCTGACTATGTAAGTCCCCGTTACAAGGGAAATCGACCCATCCTGGGTTATGTGTGGACTCCTCCAGCCCAAGGGGGGGGATCCAGCCAAGCACCTAACCCAGGGAACTTCCCTCCCAACTTCCCACAGGAGGGCAGAAATTCTCCAAATCCTGGGCAGAACTTTTTCCCCAGGTATCCACCCAATTTCCAACCCCAAAATCATCCATCCTTCTTTCCCCAATTCCCTGAGCCCAGACAACCTAATCCGGGAGAGGGGAGGCCAAGGGTGGAGGGGTACCCAAATCTTCCCAACCCGGGGTATTACCAGAGGAAGGACAGCTACCCTTCCCGGGATCAGCCCAGGGGAGAAAACAGGGCCCCGTATCAGCCTGAGCGGGTTTCCCAGTTAGAGCGCCAGGTTCAAAACATGGCGCGGGATCTGGGTCACATACTGAGGGCTCAGCAGAACCCTCAGACCGGCATGCCGGCGCAGAACGCACCCAACTCTGGACCTGGTGCCCCAGAACAATGACGGGGGCAGCACCCCGATAACTCACCGGTTCCCAGGGAGGAGGCACAAAGGGAAGGGGGGTGTAAAGCCTTGGAGGAAGCTTCCTTCCTCACTTGTAAACAGCCCCTGGAAACCCAGGAACCGGAAACAAAATCTCTTGCCCCTGAAAGTTTGCCTCCTAAGGAGCAGAGGGGGGGTAGGAGAAACAAAAGACCCAAACAGACTCAGTTTGAGGAGGAGGTACAGGTCTTCCAATTTGAGGGAGAGGGATCCTCAGAGGATCCTGGGAAAAGGATCTTCTCCTTCAGAGAGGGGGGAACTCCTCCCAAAGAAAAATGGGTCCCTAGGGATGCAAATCCAGACTGGGGAGATGTGGAGACTGAGCTACCGCCGCCCACCATCTCATCCCAGAACCAACAGCAAGAAAATCCCCTGGTTCAAACCCATCCTGGGGACTGCCTCCAAAAAGGGGGGGGCGGCCCAGAACTGGAACCAGGGGAACCCAAAATGGCTCTGATCTCCAGTTGCCAACTTTTTCTTTCAGATTCCCAAGGCTCTCCACAGAATTCTGCCCAAATCTCTTCGCTAGCGATGTCCAAAACCAGAAAGTTAGCCCACCAGTTGTCCAAAAATGTGCATTATCTGTGCCCCCTTGAGGAGAAGGAGGGAAGATACTATGCCCCGGTACAAGTACAGGGGCAAGGTACAATTTTGGCACTGGTGGACACTGGATCTCAAGCCACCCTTCTGTCCAGAAGGGCCTTTGACGAATTGAATGCAGGAAGGGGAGAGAATTACCAAATTCCTCTCACCTCTCTTCCTGGACAACTGCAGAACTTTGACGGGAAGGAAATTCGCGTCGAGGGGACGGCAGACTTGGACATTAAAATTGGGCGACACAAGTTGAAACACCCGGTCATAGTTGTGACTCCAGAGGGCACCCCTTGTTTACTAGGGAATGACCTCCTGAGAAGGTTGTCACCCCTAATAGATTGCGTAAACAAGGTCCTCTGGACCCAGACTAGCCGACCCATAAAATTAAAACAGAGTGTCAACCATGTTAGTTTAAACGGCACCTGCCACATGGTTGAACAAAAACCTGACCAAGTAGAATTTCACTTCCAGAATAGCCAAATTCCAGACGTGACAGTAATAGTAGTAGGACAACAGACTGGTGATGGGGGGTCCTCTCTGTTTCTGAAAATCAACCTTCCTTCCAGTTTAAGGTGGTATTCCACGCTGGAAGGAAACACTCTGAAATTCTTTACTAATCCACAATCAGAAACTCCCACTCCTATAGTCCAGAAAGATGTGAAATCAGCTCAGAGCCTGGCTGATATTCAGCAAATTGGAGAGCAGTTGTTCATCCCTGTCCAATTAAATGATGGGAAGGACTCTGTTCTCGCTCGAGTGTGTGTGAACAACGGTAAGAGCTTCATCAGCGAAGCCATGTTCCGCCAACTCCCAAAAGATCCAGCCATTCCCACCTTCAAACTGATAGACAAATGGGAAATGGACCTGGAAGCGCCTAATTCCAAACATCTCCTGCCAAGCAGGTGTATGCTCAAAATCTCCATTGGCAACAAGAGCATAGTCCACAATTGTTGGGTCGTGCGAGACGTCCCTGCCGCCTTTTACTTAGGCAGTGACATTCTCAATCGCTTTGCCATTAGTTTGGACCTAATAAACTTCAAAGCTTGGTCCCGATTAGCGGATAATCCCATGGGCTTTGATGATCCAGAAAAAGCATTTAGGTCAGCTCAATTGCTACCTTATGCAGTTGAAATTCAGATTAAAGAGGAAGTCACCATCCCAGAAAGGACCCGACAATTCTCCCTGGAAGTGAAAGTTAAAAGAGGACAACATTTGAAAAACCCTGATGCTTACATACATCTAAATGCTTCTCTCCAACAGCAAGGGTTAGGGGTAAACCCAACACCATTAGTCAACATAGAACATGACACCATTCCAATAGAGGTGGATAACAGCGACTTAAAGAGTATTACTCTAGCCGCAGGCACCATTATTGGAATGGCGGTTGATGACCGACATTTCTCCATTGATCTTGGAAATGAACTGTTAGGGCCAATCCCCAAGGACTGCTTTGACAGTGACAGTGATGACAACACAACACCAGACAGGATTTTTACCCGGCATGGGGGGAACTTCCTGGTGTACACTTCCTGCCCCTATGGTAAGGAAGATGTGACTTGTGACTTCAGGAGGGATGAGGTGATTTTCCAGGTCCATGAGGGCTGCCTTTCCCACCTGAAGCCTCCAGTCCAAATCAGCACTCTGACCAGGGACTTCTCCACCCAGCTGGAGGAGGCTGCTGAAATAGCCAAACCAGAAGTCTTTCCAGGCTTCAGGCAGATGGTGGAAGAGAGAGTCAACCTAGCTGATGCCTGTGTGACTCTGGAACAAAAGCAAAAGTTGAAACAAGTTTTCTTGGATTTCCAAGATCTCTTTGCGGTAGACTCATATGACTGTGGTCGCACCGACATCCACACAACAACAATCCCCACGGACCCTGGCATGACTCCAGTGTTTGTGAAGCAATATCGCTTGCCTCTCGCATCAATGGAGTCCCTTACTGAAATAATTAAGAACCTTGAGTCCCGGGGAATAATTTGTCCAGTCCACAGCACCTTCAATAATCCGGTGCTGGGAATATTGAAGCCAAACGGCCAGTGGAGACTCTGTGCCGACCTCAAGGAGCTCAACAAACGGGTCCATACTTCCCGATGGCCTCTCCCCTACATTGACCAAGGGCTGGCCCAGATCCAGGGGTCACAGGTATTCACTGCAATAGACCTGACCAATGGATACTGGACCGTGCCTGTCAGTAGGGAGGACCAATACAAACTGGCTTTTACCTTTGGGGGGCAGCAGTACACAGGACCCGGACTCCTTTCGGATACCTCAACTCCGGCAATGAATTCAACATTTTCCTACATAAGGCCATGCCCGACCTGGGTGCGAGGGGTAACCTGGCTTATGTAGATGATGTCCTCATCAAAAGTTCATCTGTGGAGGAACACATAGCGGAGATCCGTTATGTTCTGACCCAGTTGAGGGCCGCCGGAGCAAAACTTTCCTTTCAGAAAGCACAGTGGTGTAGAACCCGTGTTAATTTCTTGGGGCATGAGATTACTCCTCAGGGTCTCTGTCCCCAGGAAAAGAAAGTGGAAGCACTTCAGAAACTGAAAGACCCCACAACTCTGCGAGAACTAAGGAGCCTCCTTGGACTGACTAATTACAGCAGAAAGTTCATTGAGGGCTACGCAGAGATCACCAGACCCCTGATTCATCTCCTGAAGGGGGGGGTCAAGTGGGAATGGGGTCCAGAACAAGCCGAGGCGGTAAAACAACTCAAAAGAAGCCTCTCACAAGCGCCTTGCCTAGCTTACCCCGTCAGAAACAAGGAGTTCTTCCTGGAGACAGGGTTCTCTAATACATGCTTGACGGCAGTATTATACCAAAAGCATGACAAGGTCAATAAAGTAATCTCCTATGCGAGCAAAACTTTATCCTTTGTGGAGGAAAAATTCAACGATTGTGAGAAGGCACTCCTGGCGACGGTGTGGGCATTGAAGAATTACCGCCCATTTATCCAGGGGGAACACATCATAGTGGAGACTCCACACCAGCCTCTGCAATATCTCCAAAGTGACAGAATCCGGGCCGGAAATGTGAGTAATTCCCGAATTACTTCCTGGATTCTGTCAATGCAAGGCTTTCCTGTGGAGGTCAGATATGGCCAAAACAAGAAGAGTCACCTCGCGCAAGGTCTGGCTGACTTGCATGATTGTGCCAGAGAAAACTGTCTCGAGGACGAGAGTCTAAAAATAAAGGACAACACGGAGGCATACCTTAATTCCCCACACAAAGTCTTGGAAGAGGACAAGTGTGAGGGAATGCCCACTGTCTATGTGGATGGATGCTCTTACCATGTTGACAACAACGGGGAGAAAGAACTGGTGGCCGGCGTAGGGAATGCATGGGTGAATGAGTTCCCAGAACCCTCCGCTGGATACAAAATTGGTCCCCGAAGTAGTCAGGTGGCAGAATTGATGACTGTGCATCAGGCCATCCTCACTGCTGTCCAGCATCAACTCCACGAACTGGTCATAATCACAGATTCGGATTATGTACGGAACGGGTTCGTGGAGCACCTGGTCAATTGGAAAACCAGAGGCATGTTATGTGCTAACAACAAACCCTTGAAACATGGGAAGTTGATCCAAAACATTGATGATCTGGTCACCTCGAATGAGATGACCATCTATTGGAAAAAGATCAAGGGTCATTCCAAAGTAGAGGGACCAGACAAAACTGGAAATGACTTAGCTGATCAGCTGGCCAAAACCGGGGCCATCCAAGGGGATCTAATTGAGATTGAGTCCCTGTTGGGGGAAATCCAGGTCACTGCTATCACTAGGTCCCAGACAAATGCTCACGACGACCTTTCAATTGCACAATGGAGTAAGGAGACCCCTGATGCTGATTTGATTACAGCTCAGAAGGGGGATCCAATAATTGGTAAATTTTACCAGCACCTTGAGGACCCTGAGAACTTTCCCCTGACGGATACCGATTACATTGGGAAAGAGGACCTAAGAGTGTTGATGAAATGTCCAAAAATGTTCCGAATCCAAGACGGTTTGCTGGTAAGGAAATCCAAAGCTGGCCACGATCAGTGGGTGGTTCCTACCTCATTCCGAAGCCTGATGTTAAGTCACGCCCATGATGCGGCCACCGCCGGTCATAGGGGGTTTCACACAACACTGGAAATCTTAAGAGAGGTTGCATACTGGCCACACATGGGGCAGGACCTCGACCAATACTTGAAGGGGTGTCTCGTGTGTGCACAATTTCAGCCATCATCCCTCACGCACCGCGCGCCTCTCCAAAAGCGGGGGATGACACTGCCATGGTCAGATTTACAAATCGACTTTGTAGGCCCCGTGATTCGCTCTGCTAGGGGGAATAAGTACATGTTGACTGTCACATGCTTGTTCACCAAGTGGGTGGAATGTCTCCCAGCCCCAAACTGCAAGGCAGAAACGGCAGCTGCCTTGATGATTAACCACATCTTTTCCTGTTTTGGTCTACCTCAAAGGATTGAGTCAGACAGGGGTAGCCACTTCACCAGTGAAGTAATGACAAAGATGTGGGAGATACTGGGGGTCAAAAGGAAGTTGCATATTGCTTACAGGCCAGCTTCTTCTGGGGCAGTAGAGAGATATAACCGAACCATTGTGAGCATATTAAAGAAGTTTGTGGCAGATTCTGGGCCAAGTTGGGATATCCGATTACCTCTGGTCCTAATGGCCATCAGATCTACCCCTTCATCTGCAACCAAAATGTCACCATTTGAGTTGATGACTGGACGCAAGATGGTGCTTCCGCAGCATTTGCTCTATAGGACCCAAGAGCAGACACTGATAAATGCCTCCACTACTCATGAGTATGTGGAGAATTTAAGGAAACACCTCCAACATGCTTTTGCTTACGCTCAGCGGAATCTAGAAAGATCAGCTGATAGCATGAAAACCCACTATGACCTGAAAACTTCCAGGAAGGAATATCAGGTGGGAGACCGGGTCTATCTATACAACTTCCAAAGAAACCAGGTAAAGCAGCGCAAATTTTTGCCTACATGGAAGGGACCCTTTGAGATCATCGACAAGATCTCCCCTGTGGCCTACAAAATCCACATCCCCAAAGGTCCTTTGGCAGCGGGGGAAGACAAGTGGGTCCACATAAACCAGTTGAAATGTTGCCATCCCAGGCACACTTTGCAACAACTGGAGGAATCCTCTGGAATCCTAGTGGGTACTGTCTCAGACTAATTCAGTTCCAACCATAAAACATACCACATCTAGTCTCTAAAATATTGTGATTTGCATGAAACTGTCTCTTAGTTATACTGTTTTTTTTTTCAAAATAGGAATGTAATGTTTTGTTATGATGAAATGCATATGCTGCCCCACTATCTCAACAGTGGTGGAAAAACGTCTATGAGTAGGTATTGCCGCTTTTGCTTTATCATCCTAGGAGAGATGAAACCATGGAGAATGACCAAGGAGGACGATCCGGAGACCGCGAGCAGAGACGCAACGGGCCTAGGGTACCGCCCAATCTTCCCATCAGGACCGGCGAGGAGAACCGATCGATCAGTACCGGATGGAGGAAAAGATGCTGAACTGTGCCATCTATTGGAAGAAGATGAGGAAACATCCCAGGTCTTTTGAGTCCCATTCGTGAAATAGAATGGCCATCGCAAGAGGGGGGCTTGTGGGATGTATTTACCCATGCATCCGAGCCATACCTCAAAACTGTGCAGTACTGACATGGAAAACATCATGATGGCCAGAGCTTCCCAGAAAATGCACAGGGAAATGCATGAAGAATAGGCTGCCACTCATTTTTGCCGATGTTATGGGCACAGAAGGACACTGCCTAAAACCACCATTGGACTACCCACACAGTAGTCTGAAACCATTGGGAATGGCAATGCTGATTGCCAAAAGCAAACCCATAACTGTGGAGAATTCATTTTCTTAAATCCCAAAAAGGGGTGCAGTACCAGTACTCACCACTATCCAAAAGCCGGCGTTTTAAAACCACCAGATTTTACTTTTTTGTAGAAAACTGAATAAATGAACCCAAAACAGGCCAAAGAAAGACTTACTGAGAGGTCGATCCAATGTAAAGTTATATTCTGAAGTGACTTGAAGGTTTATAACAAGACTGGCTGAGCTGGGGATTTCAGCAGTTTAAGTAAATTTGGACTGAAAGACATTAAAAATCTCAAGGTTTAAGAGAAATGAGTGACCTACTTTGAGTGTCACATAGGTTGCAATTGTTTAAATGTCATAGTTTTGAACTTAGAATCAGCATTCTAGCTGCATATGTAAAAAAATTGTCTTGACTTAAACTGGGAAACAAAAAGTGACATTTTATCTGAAACTTGGCTTAAGGAACTGAATTCTGCCTGGCAACTACCCCCATCAGGAGTGAAACTTGAGTCACAGCTGTGTTCCCAGGCCTAGCTGCCCTTTTGCTGCTCACACCAAAAGGGATATGACACTTCCCTGATTGAATTACCTGGGCTCTGCAGGAAATTGAACAAAGCCCTGTCCTGACTCAGGCAAATGTTTTATTGCAGATGTCGTAAAACAGCTTCCTCTTGGCAGAAGCTGGGAGTGGCAGGGTCTCTGAGCTTGGCAGAAACTGGAAAGACTGGTTTCTGTACCATGTGACCTGAAAAGACACACCTCTATAGCCAGAATATGGTTTTAGAAAAAGATGAATAACTCATAGAGCGGACATGTGAAAATTGTATAAATGACACCATAATTCTTGTGATTTTTCTGCCCACATTTTAAGAGGTTTTTAGAACCGGTGGCATGTTCAGGGGGGTTTTAGCGGAAAAGAGGATATTACTCAAAATGTGTGCATGTGAAAAATCTGACACTTCATCAACTAATGTCCATACTCCTTGCGCACATGTGTGTAAATTTGGGTCAATGTCCGGAATTGCAAAATCAGTTAAAAAGTGAAATATGTGCCATTTCTGAATGCAAGCCCCCAGGAAGAGCAAAGTTTGGACAGGGTATATCTCCTGTGATATGTGATGTGTGCATGTAATTTTAAACCAATGTTTACCTGTGCAAATATGTCTTTTGTTATCAAAAATAGAATGTGTGCAATTTGACTGGGGAGTGTCCTCTCTGCAAGCCATAAAATGACATCACTCTGACACAACTTAGCTCCCCCAATCAAGTGAGAAATGGAAGTTTGACCAATTAGAAGCTGAGAGAGAGGTAGGGTCAGTGATGCAAGAACAAACCCACATTCTAAACACATAAAAGCAGACAGACAGGACAGATAGGGACCTTCAAATCCATTTGCAGCTGGAAGCTCTACCGGGAAAATCCATACTTTACCTCCATCAATCTCCAGAGAAAGCTGTGCAGAAAGATCCAGACTTTAAATCCCTCAATCTTCAGAATCCAGAGAGAGAGCAGATCCAGATCACTGTGAAGTGCAGAGATCAGAGTCCCGTCTAAAACCTGACCAGATCCATGGCGAGGCCCATTTCACTCAAGAATATAGTGTGAGTACCTAGAAAACTGTGCAGAACCAATCTCCTAGTTAAAATAATATAATTCAATCTAGCTTAATCTAAGTAGAACTGTCTCCTAACGGTCACCGGTCATTTGCATAGCTGTCACCTGTCATTTTCTAGTTGCAAGCTGCACTTGTCTTTTTGAGCTTTAAAATTTCAAATCTGAAAAATGACCTTTATTTAATCGCTCATATCTCCGTGACCGTTTGTGCTAGAGACTTGCAGTAACTTCCATCTGGAAGCTGAGATCCTAGGCTTTCCTAGGACCCCAAAACGATAGTGATAGTCCTTGTAGTTCCTCTGTAATCGCACCAAAGGCATCCGCGAATTTTGCCGCGATTTGAAAATTTCTCCACTTGCAAAAAGATAGCTGCTTTTGCTTTCCTCTAAAAAAAATCGTTTGCCTCATAAAAACTATCCCTGCATCACTGATAGAGTGAGCCTGAGCTAATATTAACTAGATACCACTCACCCTGAACCTCTACAGGGAATTAAAAGCATTTTAACATATTTTCACTCCATTGCCAGCACATATAAAAGCATTTTGCCTGTGTTTTCAAAACTCCTATCTGTTTTCTTTAAGCGTGCTTGGGGGGGATTGAACTGAATTACATTGATTGCATTTCTGAGAACTGTGTGCTTTCCTCCCATTTCCTTGCACTGCATAAAAGGGGGGGGTGGATTGCCAGAGAAAAGTGATTACATTGTTTTGTTGAAATCATATTGAGTATTTTCTATACTGCATTTCATTCATTCAACCTTGCATTTCCTTGAACCCTATAAAGCATTCTCTACCACATTATACTTCTGTACCTATTTAACAGTGTGCTACCTTATCCATTTCATGTCAACTCCTTAGTGATTATAAAGAAGTGTGCTAGTGCCAGATTCTCCGTTGTTAATCTTTATCATATCAGATTAAGTGTGATATTCAATTATTAATTTATTATACAGTGTGATATATATATCTATTGTTTAAATTATCAAATAAATCTTTTAACTTGCAAAACAGAACTACTTCTTGGCTCAGTGGGGTCAGGGGGATTCCAAGAGAGGGGTATTATATAGGGGTAGTCATCCAGAACGCATGAACTGGACATAAAGGTATATCAATAAGGGTTTTCATTCAGTATTCTAGACTAGGCGTCGACTTAGCTGTAGTGCTGAATTGAATCCTCTTACAGAGCGAAAGCACTGTCTAAATATCCCAGTAAACTTATAATAAGTAGACTTAAGAGGGATAATATTCACATTTGTATGTTTTAATGTTCGTAATTGTCAATAACATAGTACTCTTGTGAATTGTGTATAATTAACAAATAGGAAAACGATGAAAAGGAACCATATGGGCCACTATCATGTAAAACAAGGCAGGTGAGTGTACAAGCTGGTGTTGTGGACTAACCCTGGCTTGAGATGCAGACTTCTACCTGACTTCCCCATTATAACAGGTGTCCTCTGATGTGAGAGCAGGCTCAATCTCCTGAATACTGCACCATCAGTGAGTGGTGGCCTCCCTCACACCTCTGACAGTGGCTCCCAATGCTTTCAAAAGGTTCTCCAGGCCCCCACTCATGCCAAAGTGCACCCCTAGAGTGCACCATTCATGTCACCCCGGTCTGTACTCTGTCAGTGATATGTGCGTCCCCCGGCATATGTCCGGGAATGAGGCATGTTGTAGGGATTCTGTGTCCGTCATCTGCACGGGGAACTTGCCCATTCCTTATAGGAATGCCAGCGCTGGCGTTCACTGCTGCAAGCTCTGACAGTGAGGGGTTGCAGAAGCGGTCATGTGGTTCTAACATAATGAGGAATGCCTGGCAGCCAGCATGAGACTACCATACTGCACCCTGGTTGCCAAGCACATACTGTCTGTGTTGTATGCCTTACTCATTATTTGGCAGTGTCACTGCCCAGGTCGTAGGCGTCTACATCCCAGGCTAGCCCTATACGTTACCAAGGATACAGTTCGTCCAGAAAGTAGGGCTTTAAAGTACTTACACATTCTAACCATTTAGCTCAGAGTGACACACGTGTCTGAAGCATGTCATTACATCATGGTATGTATAGAAGTGCTTATGTTTTTATCTCCAATATTAGGCAAATTAACCGTGTATTTTCTGAAGTGCTGTGTAACTGCAAATCTGGCCACTGGTGATAAAGGATGCTTGTGTCATGTGCACATTTCTGTGCACTGTTCCGTGCAGATGTCCTTAACCACAATGTTCAGCAGAAACACATGATTACCTTGAGACCGAGGAGAGTTTGTTGCAAAGACACACAAAGAAAATTACCACCAAGGAAGATCATGCTGTGTGCATACATGATTTACGTGCCTGGAAGTGATCTGAGAATATACTCAGGTCACCCTTGTACAAGATTAGTGACACATGGACATTTTCCGGTCACCATGGCACAACCAAGCCCCCTCTCCCCCACTACCCTCGATGAATATGACACTGTCCCCTTTTCTTGTTAGCACCTCTGTGAGTCATTATTGGTGGTGGCTGCTGCAGACCACCAGCATTAAAAGAATGCACACACTAGAAATGCATACATTAAAAAACACTGCATGAACCCTGCTTGAATGGAAAAAGAAAAAGGAACGTGTTCTAGTCGCAGAGCTAGCATTCCTAACTATCCTATAAATATGTGCAGAAACAGGAAATCTACCACAAATGGTCTCCTTTGCGCTGAAAATATCAAATATGCACCAGCACTTGAAATATTTCTCCATTTCTTCTCTAGAAATAGAAACACCTTTTTATTTCCATCCCGTGGGGCTGAGGGTATTGCAAGGCTGGCAGACGGCCCTACCCACAGGACCCGTCCCACTAAAACCTGTTTCCTGCAGTCAAAAACATTGAGTGGTTCTCATTTTGGCCAAACGTGTGGAGGCGGCTTTGTTACACATATGACGCGTCAAATATTATAATACTGCCAATTTCTCTTGGATATAGTCCCTGTGGAGCTCACAGCAAATACCAGTCAGTTAGCGAAAACCATCCAATTCCATGCCACAAATGGCATCACAATTAGTGGTACTCAAATTCCATCATCCCCCACATGACCACTAAATGGAGTCACCTTCAAGTACTGGAGGATCGACTTCACTTTCATGTCCTTTCTGCAGTATCATGAGGTTTATTTACATACCACTCATAGCCAAATCCTAGCACCACAACCTGTACCACGCACACTCTTGGTGGCAGTATGGTATGGTATGATAGGGTAAAGGATTCGTAGAGAGCATGAGCTAAGGCCAAAAGACATCTAGGTGCTAGAAAACAGACAAGAAGGTGAAACAGTCAGGGGACGCCCAACCATCAAAACAGATAGGTCTTCAGAAGCTTGTGAAATTGACCGTGATCAATCAGTCGTGTTAGCAGTGAAATGAAGATCTTTTCCTGGGCCTTGATGCAGAGTCCAGAAGGCCCACGAGAATGGGCATTGCGTGCCTGGGGAACATGTGCTTGGAGATGATCTTGTTCATATTGAAAACGATAGCATCTTGCATCATGCAGTCTGCATCATGCACACAAACACGTCTGCACCCGCTTTCCACCTGTTTTAGGGCAACCCCCTACAGGCACCATCTGCAATTGAAAATCAGGTTGCTTTGTGTCTGCCGCAGAGGAGAACGTGCATCTTCTGGACCTAATAATTTGATTTTAATCCTTCTCAGTGTATCCCGAAGTTTGATACACCTCACCGAAGGAAGCTTAATTGAACTGGTTATTAATCTCCATTGAAAGGGAAATACATCCCTGCAGTCAAAGGAATGATTAAGTAAAGTAGGCGATGCTAATCCAATTCTAATGATTTAATGCTCAACTCTTCCCATTATGCAAAAAAAAAAGTATCAGATTACTAAAAACATATATAGTCTCAATGCGAAGGACTGTTTGCATTCATAATGATATACTACAAAAAGACTAGATCTACATTAAGGCATACTTTTTTGTACGCTAATCAATTTGAACTGTTATAAAACTTTCAGATGTGTTTCCAAAATAATGTTTTTAAAACAATTAGACATCTTCCTATGTATCTAGATTATTCCGAATCTGGTGATTCTGTCGAACACAAAGACATATTTCAATGTCATTTTCAGAAATGAAAATGTGTTAAATGTAAGATGAAACAACATTTTTACTTTGTAAAATGGCTCGTGTACATGGGATATAGGCGCACATAGCGTGGCATGGTTCCCACGACCAGGAGGAATATCTGCGCTCTAAATCAGCCATGAATCAAAAGCTATCGTCCATCAAATTTCGACATCATTTTACACCACACAAACTGGATTTGGCTCAGATGACCAGTACCTGTGAAATGGAGTACATATATACAGAACGACATGCTCATTACACTATCAATGTAGCTGTACCAAATCTTAAAATTCGAATCCCTTGAAATTTCGCACAATTTACAAAAAGCCTTAGAATATATATTTGCTGTTCTGTGCCTCTTTCAGGAGTTGGTTTGTTTCGATAAAGACCCTGAGTTGATGACATACATTTTTTTTCAAAGGTTTCCCGGTGAAAGGCGTGTTTGAGATGGAGCGATAGCTGGCTGGGTCATATGTAACTTCATAATTTCACAATTTCAATCCATAAACTAGGCCGAGAATACCCGACCACCCACTGTAAACAAACACCTGCGACCAGGAAAATGTAGCCAGCAGCACTTATGCTCTAGTGCTAGAATGGACTCTCTCCATTCTCCCTTCAAGGGTATGCACTCTTTAGCCAGGCAAAGAATGTGGCAAGGCAAGCACCGGCAAGGAACATTGATGTTTTGTCACCTTATGCTAATAAAAAGAGAAAGAACATGATAAACTGAAAGCCAGAGAAGCCTATCAATTAATTAAACCAGACATCGGACCACGAGCACAGAACATCTGCTGCACATAATGCTGTCAGACACAGCACCAACAACAAGGCTTGGCTGGATGCTGAACCTTTGGGTTCAATGAGTACCATTCATCACATCTCAAATATACTTGTATGTCCGATATAACAGAACTGGATGCATCTGCACACTCCGATGGTGTCTCCAGCAAGCAATTACAGACTCAACATGACACAGGGATGGCCATAGATGCTGATGCTGGACCTTTTGGGTTCACCGAGTTCCAGTCATAATTTCTAGGATATAGTCGCAGGACGAATAGAACTGAACTGGATGTAACTAGACTCTGAGAAGGTGTCTTCCATTAAGCAATTGCAACAAGACACAGGGATGATCAATCTCAATCACTCAAACTAAAACCCTGAATCTCAAAAGGGAGATACGGTCACCCCAGCAAGCACTGGAAGGCTATCAGGAACAGGGACTCCCTCTATTATGCCCAGACACTCAAACATACCTAATATGCAAATGTTCTCCTCTGCACTAAAAAACAATAACATGCAGCTATACCCCTCAAATAGTTCGGTCGAGCTGCACACATGCTTACACACCTCCATAAACACATCAACAGTCTTTAGAACGTAGCTATACCCCACGAAAAACCAGCCTAGCTGCACACAGAATCCCATTCATAAGCCCCAGCACCAGCCCCAGCACCACCAGAATGCAGCCACCCAGGTCTACTTGCCTTGCTGGACACATACTACTGATCTCACACGCCTACAGCACCACACCTAGCACTAGAATGCAGCTACACAACACTCAACCTGCCCTGTCTGCACACATACTAAGTGCACCCAAGCACTATGTAGTACCCTACTCTCTCCACTGACCTGGACTATGCTCCCCGAGGGCATTCAACCCACAACTCTTTGAAATCATACCAATGGTAAAGGCCATTATATAAATACCCCATAATATGACATATGTTGGTGCTTCCATTTAAAATAGACACAATTTACCCTGCTGTATTATCCATGATATAGCACTGATATAGTTACTGGAATCATATGCTGTCGCTTGTGTGGATGTGAAACTGGAACCTGCTGTCTGAAGGAAATGTCTAACATGGCTTATGTAGATGTTAAAGAGGGTAATGGAAAGTATGCAGCCTTGAGGGACTGACAGGTCCATATTGAGTATGAGTATTGGAATAAGGTCCTTGTCAAACTCAAGTATTCTCCATGATATAGCACTCCATGATATAGATCTCAGATTTTAAGATCAAACAATCAAAATAAGAGATACTGCTCATAATGAGGAATTGCTTCAGGTGTCATCTAGAGGTGTTAAAGTGTACCAAAAGTCCCAGGTAAACCAAGAGGAAACAGAGTCCATCCAAACGACATGCATTGATGAAGTAGACAAAGTGTATGCCAAAACCCACCTTTATTCTCATCGAAACAAAGCTGGGACAGCATTCAAGCATTCAAGTCTTGTTGCTCTCGACATACTTATAAAAAATCAACTGCTTAAGCACTGCAAACTCATCATCAATGACATCATAAGTTAATCTCAATTCACAAAACCTAGGTGGAATGGAGATATGTTAATGGGTTTGACTACATATAGATTCCAAACAAGCTAAACAGTTAAACGGTTTATTGGGTTACAAATATCTGAGGGCTCCCCTGGAAGCACCACTATACTGATAAATGTTAAACAACATCATCTTCACGGCAAGGTATTAGTTTGCTTACTACTTGATGGGGGGTCATGTCTCTTAGGATTATGATAGGTTGATACATTGTTTACCAACCATGGACACTTGCCAGCTCATCAGACTAGGATCCAGACATAGAGTAGTGGGAGAGAGGCCCATCGGACATTCTTTCTTCAAATAAAAGTTATCATCCCTCATTCTCAGGTCATGCAATACTTTTGTACTATCTGTGTTTGCTTCTAACGAATGGGCAGCATTCCCTAAATATAGGTCATGAGCAATGGGACCATGTTTGGAATAGATTTACCACCTATTTATTGAGTTTTAAGCTCATATTAATGTGTGTGTCACATTTTCTGTTGCCACTGGGGACACTCTTAAATTATTCTTCATGGATTATGTTGGTTTACTGATGTACTACACCTGACCATCAAAAGTTGTTTGTGCTCTTCTAAAACTTTATATATTCTGAAAGTATACTTCTTGCATCTTGGGAAATGCTATCTTCTGCCTTTGTTTCACCGTTCCACTTCTCGCTTATTTCACTTTAACATTGACACTAATTGCCAGCTACTGTCTGAGCTCTGTACGGATATTTATTTATGTGGATTCAAACTTTCTGAATTTTCATGAGGCTTTGAGGCATTTGCTCATTCAGATACATACGGTGGCTTCCATGTTAAATGGCTACTTTACTACACTCTTGTTTCTATGTTAGCGAGCTATATTCGCGTATCGTTCATGTTACATTCACCTTCTACATTGGTCATGTTCATTTTCTTCATTTCTAAACACATATATTAACTATTGTACGTGTTATTGATGTGCAATGCATATTTTCTTCATGTCTAGTGCACGCCCAGTTATTGTTAGAACATTTGAATGCTTTTGGCATCTTCAGCTCACATTATCCCCAAACCTTGCTGTGCCTGTGAGGGATAAGGGCAGAGCGACTGCCTCAATGAGTAATGTCTCTCACCTGTGCGGTATTGGTGCAGAGGAGAGTCAGAAGCTATGGATGACTTATTTGTCTGTCACCCAAGAGAGGGCTGGTCAATGAAGGCAGAATCTGACAAATTCAAGAATCTGGGATCATACCACAAGAAGATAAAAGCCTGGTGAAGTCTAATTTGGAATGCCTGCTGTAAAAGATTAAAACACTTCTTGAGAGTTAGACAAAGCTCTTTGTCCTGTATTTGTGAGGTAGGACTAATTATCCCTATCTTTTGTAACCCAAATTAAAGAAACACTTTCTTCAGGATATCTCACTTTGAAAAACCTGAGAAACATCAAGTAGTACTTCTCTTATTCTGACAAGCGCACAATTACTCAGGCATTGACCTTTCACAAACTTGATTAGTGCAGTGCCCTATTTAAATTCACCAATTCCTCCATACTATCACATCTCAAATTACTACAGAAGACTGAGAGAATGACCTCTAACATAGACTGAAGAGGCCCCGTTCTAAAAATATTGATTTGTTTTAGTTCAAAGGGAATGCACATTAAATTGAAATATTAAATAAAAATCATAAATGTGAGTATGAAATGCTCCAACGTTCCTTGTCAACCGTCACGATTATCCTTCTGAACCCTCCACACATCAAATGGGAGTGAATCAATTGTGCAAAGGAAGATCCATTTTCTACAACATTCTACCCACAGCCCATCATGATCCTTCAAGCCACGTACAAATGGTAAGGTTGCTGAAAACACGGCTGTTGATCCAAGCTTCTCCCTGATGCACTCTGCTTCCATGGCCTTCTTGGTAGCTGCCCGGATGCCCTCTGCAATGTGTGGCACCTCACACATTTCTGAAATAACTCAGTATGTTAATAAAGTATTTGTACCAAAAGCAATCTGCTTTTCTCAAAACGCCAGTCTTAATCTGTACTGCAAGCCATATGGAGTTCCTGTTTAATTGCCCATGATTACAGACATCCCACAGAGCTCATTTTATTAGAGTTGTTAGTAGCATTTCATACTCTACGCTACTTAGGGTTGCCTGGACAGCTGGTACACTCGATGGGAGTCCCATTTACTATACTTAAATTGTTACAGCCACTACTCACATGGTGGGAGTCCAGGGTACTCTACTTAAGTGGTTACAGCCACTACCCACTTGGTGGTAAACACTGGTACTATACGGAGTGGTTACAGCTACTAGTCACTTGGTGGGAGTAACTGATACTATACTTAAGTGGTTATAGTCACTTCTCACTCGATGGGCGTCCCATGTCAGATATGTTCATGGTAACAGCACTACTCGCTTGATTGGAGTCCACAGTACTATACTGTGGGAATCCCGGGTACTATACTAAGTGGTTACAACCACTACTCACTCAGTGGGAATCCTGGGTACTATACTAAATGGTTATAGTCATTACCCACTTGCTGGGAATCCCGGGTACTATACTAAGGGGTTACATCTATTACTCACTCCATATGAGTCCTGGGTACTATATTAAGTGGTTCTATCTACTACTAACTCAATGGTAGTCCATTGTACTACGTTTAGTGGTTATAATACTATACTGAAGTGGTTACAGCTACTACTTACTCTGTTGGCATTCCTGCTAATAAATGTAGTGGTTAAGGCTACTACTCACTCAGTGGGAGTCCCTACTACAACAGTCAGTGGTTAAGACTACTACTCACTCAGTGGGACTCCCAGCTACTATACATAAGTGGTTACAGCTACTACTCACTCTGTTGGCATTCCTGCTACTATACCTGAGTGGTTACAGCTACCGCTCGATGATCATGTGCAAGTATAGCCAAAGTTCAAGAAAATACTATTCTTCCTTTGTCTGTATCTGCAGCTTCCCTATTTTGAATATGATGATGAGTGCAAAAGTATCAAGTATGGTTATAAAGAAATGTTCGGATTATGAGAGAGGGCATCCCGTGTATCAGTGCAATTACCTATCAAGCTAGTGTAAGGACTAGGCACCAGCTAAAATGCAGGTTCTGTCACTGCTACTAGAAAACAACATCGAAAGGTTTTCAGTACTATTTCTTCCCACTTTAAATGTGTAAATGGTGGAATAACTTTTCTAAGTGAAAAAAAAAATAAGAGATCATAGTTAATTGTGCATGGTTAGCAAGTATTAAATGTGCACATGTCTATGCCACAACCCCATGTGGAGAGGAAGATGTGTCATAAAGTAGAGAGGCACCATGGGATGGAGCAACACATTAGACACAACTAAAGCTCTTGAGCCACAACATGGCAAGTGTTCAACAAGCAACTATTTGAGTTAAATGTGTAAAATGCCAGTGTTTAAATAAACTAAAGAAATGTGGGCTCGCCCCACCACCGCATTACAAAGTCAGCAATTACCTTTCTGGTTGATAGCCGTAACAGTATTTAGCTGCAGCCAAGTACTGTATCTGACATTTTGACGAGAAGGGGGTGACTACCTTGGAGAAGGTGAACTTTGGCAAGCGCCTACTAACTACTATGCTAGTTGTAATGCGGCCTCTCTTCTGTACAGGGCTGCGATACATTACCAAGTCCTTTATCAAAGAGGCAACGCTGGAAGCCTACAGGACACAGTGCTTAGTTTCCACAGCATACACAGCAGCACACCGTGTAACTAGTTTCTCTCAGATCTGCGTGCTCGGAGAACACCATGAATTGCAAATGTGCTGGAGCGTTCACATCCCCAGATTAAGGGGAAGTAATGAAACACAAAGTGTTCCCCGGTGTACACCTGAAGCCGGGCTTCTCAGGATCTCTTTTGCTTTTGATAAATTCAGTGCAGGGAACAGTCCTGCAAGTTCGAAATACTGCTGACGCTGCAGCCCACTTTGTTGCTGCCAAAGTTTTACACAATGCGTGGCTCTGGAACATGGTGGCAAGGCAGGTCTTTTGCTTACTTGCGTTTGAGTTTGTAATACTGTCTATAACATGTGTGCACTGTTTGCTGTGATGCCATAAGTAACAACCCTTTCTGATGACATTTCTCCCGAACGTTTTAAAAAAAAAAAACAGAAAACTGAAGCATCCTAACACGTTTGCAGTGGTGATTTGGCATTAATGAGAAACATTTGCCTGGGATAGTAAGACTAATCAGAAACGTATAAAACTGGTATTCCCTGGTAGTTCCATGGGAAAAGGAAGCCGTGAAGGTCCATAGATGGGATATCGTAGGCACTATGGGGAATTGAAGATGGACCAGCAGACTGGGCATTACTGCAAGATCTGTTGGCATGAGGAGCACGATCCCGCAGTCTGTGGGCTGAAGCCCATCATGATATGATATGATATGATAAGTCATTTATAACACGCCTGTACACAATTGTTTCTAGTCATGTTAAAAGGGTGTGGGCAATCATGATGTGTGTCGTATTGCCTCTCCCACCCCCCTAAACCACTATGGATCTTGTCACCAGCTGGCCCCTTCTATCTAACCCTGTCCCAGGTCATCTTTCGGAGATATGATATACTGCATGCAAACCAGGACGGTTTCTTGGTGCCAGACTGCTATTTGCCAATGGCAGCCTTTTGTATGTTCTTATGGTGTCGTTTGTCACAGTTATGCCAGTGATGACTGGTGAAGAGTAATTAAGCAAACGCAACAAGAATACCTGCTTTGCAAGAACTGGCAGGCTGCTCCCAGTTGTGACTGCGTGGAGTCTTGCATTCAGACACGCTTGTATTGTTTTAGCCGCTAACTGCAACAGAAAATGTTGCCTGAACTACGGCACCTGCAATTAATGCCAGCCATGTCATAAGCAACAGAAAGTTGTAGCACAGGAAGTTGGCCTGCTGCAGAGTAAAATAGTTCAACAGCACCAATAAAGGGATCTGGCTGACTCTACATTGTGTGGGCAATAGAGACATTGTGACGGATTGCCAAAACGTTTACCGTCTTGTAACGTGCCTTTGTGCTAAAAATGTGCGCTTTGCATAACATGCAAAGGGACTCATCACGAGATGGGCCATAGCCCTGAAATGTGGTGGTAACCTTGTTACCACCGCATTTACCCCTCCACCCAATCTCGAGTCTGGCGTGTTTACCCAAGCTCAGAACTGCCGGTATTACTGCGTGGTAATTGTGCTGAAAATTCCCCATTGTGTTCAATGGACGCAATGGGAAATGGGGAGTAACAGTTAGTGCCCAACTCATGTTCCGGCGGTAAGACCGTCGGTCAGGTGGCGACTAAAGCAAATAAAGCAAGTAACCGCATGTCTCAATTGTAATCCTACCTACGTACACTTTCATGTAAAAGCGCCTCAATGCCTTAGGGCTGTAGTGCGCTCTACAAATGTAAAAAAATAAAAATAAAATAAAGCAGGGCCGTATTCCATTCAGAATACCACCCAACTCGTGATGAAGCCCAAAGAGTCTGAATGCAATGGCCCAGTGCCCCTTTGGCCTTCCCCAAGCACATTGCGTCCCACGGAATTAGTACTACATTAACATAAAGGAATGGCAAACACAAAGGTGGAGAATGGGGCAGAATATGCATGAAGACTCATTGTATTGCAAAAAGGGAATTGACTTGTGAGAGGCCAGTCAGGCACCGGGCAAACTCTTAAACAGACCCATCAAAGTGCACAACAAAAATAATTCACACAAAATACAGCACTCTTGTGCAGACCCCATACACTATGAAAATGACTGCCTATCCTGAGCAGGTACAAAGTATACAAGCAGCGTGCAAGCATAGTGAAGCCCAGCGAGAAGGGCCAACCATGCATAGCTCACACTTGAGCTTGCAGAAAATGCAAGGAGGAGCTGGAAGTCCAGGGTGCTCCTCAGCTACACAGCCATTTTTTGGAATGTCAGATAAGGTTGTCTGTGGTACATAAAGATGATCTCCCTATGACATCCTGGATGTGGTCAGTGACTGAGTAGCTGACGTCATCACGCACCATGTGCTCAAATGCTGTACCTCAGCATTTGAAGGTTTTATCAGCGCTTTCGTTTTTGACCACAGGTTCATTCCAGCAGACCCCAGCCATTTAGGGGCATATCCCAGCCCACACAATCCGGTGCCATCATCAAGTGCTGCATTGCATCATGGCATGGCTGCATAGCCATCTAGATATGCCTTCCACTCTGCAGGCAAGGCAAAGAGGAGCCCAGAGGTTGTATGCCATTTGTGCAGTTCCCCCGGATCCTCGGAGCTATTATCTGCATTCATGTTGCACTGCATCTACATCCTTCCTCTATTCATCATTCTCTGGCACCTGGAACCTTTGGCAACATGTGGCTCCTTGGTGAGGATGAATCATCTCATGTATCCCACCACATACACAATCAAGCCCATGCAAAACATCGACCTGCTACAGGAACCAATTTCACCAATATTTACTATTTACCCATTTGCAGTGAACATTGCCTACCCGCTCTCAGCATTCCTCCTGACACCCCTTCAGGAATCCTGCAAATGTAGGTGACTTCCCTGCACTTCATTCCCTCCTTCGCAGTACAATGTTCTACTCTACACACATTTCTGTTATCTGCCAACTCCTGCCACAAGTGCTTGCTTTCCATAAGAGAGAGAGAGTAACGGCTGCCTACGTATATTTTTATATATTTTTTTATTAATTAATTTTTAAGCATCACACATCTTGCGAACATCGAGGCGCTGTTACAGGAATTGTTTCTGTTGTTTAGTTGCATAACTGTTTTTTTTGTCTTATTTGCATATTCATAACGTGCTTAAATACCCAGAGATTTCTAAGCGCGGACCCGTGGATCGCACCTGTGTTGCTTCGTGTTGTCTTGCTTCCAAGGCGAACACGTTGCCACTGAGATATCCTCCCGGGATATCTTGGAATGCCAGATAAGGATGTCTGTGGTACATAGAGATTATCCCCATGTGACATCCTGGATATGGTCAGTGAGTGACAGGCTGACGTCATCACACGCCATGTGAAGTTACAGAAAAGGAAAGACAGCAAATATGGTGAATCACTCACAATTTTCAGGTCTCTGATTGACTATCGTCATTGGCACTATATGTGCTTCCATACATTTCCTAATTCTATTGGCTTACTTTAACCTTGACACTATATTAGCAGTTTAAGTGGTTAGTAGATTAGCACTGAGATCATCTACTTCCATGTCGTTCTGATTGGGTAACACTCTTAAACTTGAATAATTTTAAATCAACTTGTAATTGGTTGCTCCAAGAGGAGTATGTGTGGAGTGAATGACTAAGTACATTTCAACCAATCCCTATCTGGGGTGTGACAGTGTGATATTGAAAATAAAACTTGTACATCCTTTCCCATTGATTTAATTGGTTGGCATTGTTTTACAGTTCTCACCAGTGTGGACTGTTCCTCGCCGGTTCACTTTGCAACTCATTGTTGGGAACATTACTTGCTTCTCCATCCTTTCTCATGATTTCATCTGCCCTACTTCTGACCTTACACAGTGGGGCTTAATTGTTTGAAAGACTTCACTTTCTTGCAATGATATGACTTTATCTATACATATGTACCTAGGCAATGTGTGATTCCATAAATGGGCTCTTGCTACTATTATACATGTGCTATGAGGGCTATTTATGAATTTCCAGAAGAATCACTAAATAATAATTAATTCTATTTCATGGGTAATAGTGTTTTGCATGACTTCTTCCTTAGCAATTGGTCTTCTGTTTTTATCCTACAGAGGGCAGTGTTGTACCTTGTTCATTCTGTCTTGACAGGCATGTTTTAATCTGTTTACTGTTCTGTTCCCACTGGTTTGTGACCTTCATTATAATACATGTTGATGTACTGCTTAGGAACATACATTATTTTATCTCTTTAGAACACTGGCTTGGGAACTGGCTAAGCCAATGTGATTTGAGCAATCAGTGTGCAGTGTTCTGTTCTTTAGCCCTGGAATCTCTTTATTGGTCTGTCATGGCCTAACTACTGCAACACAGGCCTGTGAAGTTGTTTGGCCACCCTTGCATTTACCAATCACTGCTCAGCATTTAGTATGTTTCTCTGGTAAGTTGCAACTTGGGATGTGTGCCTCTCATTGCAGGGGTCTGGCTAATGTTTTCTGCTGAGGGGGTGAGCATGTTTTGTCCTTGTGAGGTGTCTAACTTGATCTGAAGGTCTACATGTACTGTTTGTTCAGTTAGTGTAAAGGGTTAATGTCATTCATTATCATTATGCACCTTGCCTGTGTTTCATTAGCACCCTGGGTGGCAGAGCAAGCCAGTCAGGTGGCTGTCAACACATGCTTGAACCGTCAAGGTAAGCCCACGTTCCAAGTTGCCTGACAGCAGGATCCACTGCTGCCATCTTCCCCCCACACTCCATCCCTGTTTTTTTTCTTTGCTAACCTTCACCCCCCCTTGCCTTATTTTTGCTGCGGCGGACCTCGCCGCCGCAGCCGCACATTCCTATCAGCTTACCCCCACAACCACCATGGAAACAGATGAGAGGCTCTGTGAGGAGTCCTGCCTCCCCTTTCCATGACAGCCATGTTGGCAAAGGATTTTCTTTCCTACAACAGGACGTGTGCAGCGTCCCATTGTACAAAGGAAAATCCTTTGTTTTTTAGCACCCTGGGTTGACGCTTTGGTAATCCAGGGTGCTAATGGCCTTATGTACCTGTTCCATGGTCAACACCAGGGGTAATGCACCTGGGTCCACGTTAATGGCCCTCGCTGCGCTGGGAACATTAACTGTGGCAGCGGGCCATTACCCCCCTGGTGTTGCCCGTGGACCGGGTACATAACGCCACACTAACTAGTTTTAAGTGCTGCTGTTTCCATTAAGAACACAGGGTTATGTTCAACTATAGGGTAAATGCACGATGGCTCGCAGAAGCATGCCTACTTTTGCTTTATTGGGGCTACAAAAGGAAATCTCTTTGTGTGGGGCTAATGGCTTACATGCTGTGCATCAATTTTACAGTTACATTCGCAGCTTGTACTTTTAGCACTTTTACGACATTGGATTATAGTTGTAATTGTTCTTTTTAAACATGCTTAATACCAATGAGTGGTTTCTAAGCACAGGATCGGGATTCAAACCTGTGTTGCCCTGAGTTGTCTTGTAGCCAAGACAAACGCGTTGCCTCTGAGCTACCCTTCCTCCCCAAAACATACTATACTGTGTGCCCAAGATGCTTCATGATCGCCTCAGTGAACCTGAAGGGATTCGAACCTGTGACCATGAGGTCAAACACAGTCTCCTGTAGTGGATGCATTAGTCCACTGAGGCACAGACAAAGCATATTCTCCAATGTTACTGTACTCCCCAACATAGGTACACCACTTGAGTGTGCCTGCTTCACCCTTATCGCTGGGGTCACTCTTGTATTGTAAATGTGAGGGATCAGTAGCCAGTTTAGCCAGTACTCATCCATATACTCCTGTGAGGCAGAAGTCATTTTGTCACAATGACTGCAAGTTCCTTAATCAAACAATGCACAGCAGTGTTGCTGGCAACGTCCACCACCATTTACCTGTGTACCTCTGCACCCTGTAGTCTTGACCTTCCACATCCTGGTACATTGAAGGCATCAACCTCTACAATTCTGGCATCACTAGAGAATGAGTTGCTTAGGCAGCTTTTTGCTCCACATCCATGCACGGCCAGGTCAGATAAGTGTGCAGTACTTAGTTGACCATGGCCATGGCCAAATGATGCATAAACATCATATGCAAGGAGAGCAACAAAGTCATATTCCTGTCGGGCCATGATGCATTGCAGGAAGTATTTCCACAGCGCACACATACTGTGCTCCATTGAGTATTGCAACACCATGGAATGTACTGTCATGTAGTTGTGTTCTGGATCCAAATCCACATGAGTTGGCCACAGCACAATGGACTATGTTCAGTGAAGGGCACATTGTCCATGATAAACATCCTCCCTGCCTCCCTACTCCAGATCCTTCCGCTTGCATCACTTGTTACATAGCTGGCAATCATCCACAGCTCCTTCAGTCACATTTGCTTCACCTCAACACTGAAACTGGAAACGTTTGCAATTCTCAAGTAACTAGGAGTGGATCCCAAATGGCTCATCAAGTACTGGCCCATCATCAATTTGCCCTTCCTATATTTCCTCCTTGAGGATGCAGTAGTGGAGCATGTGCTACAACAGATGTAGGCCAACATTATGGTTCAGCGTAAGCAATGTTGCCTCACATCCAGATGCTGCACAGATGCTGCACAGACACTGCTGCCATCAGATATGCTGTTTGTCCTGTTTATGATGCATGTGGCTTTCGCATCATTGTGCAGTATGTTGGAGTGACTCACACTTGGAATTCTCTTTTTCAGGAGCACTGTGTGTTTCTATGATGAGCACGTGCATGATTGGGTCACTCACACATTGCCTTTGACTGGAGCTTTCGGAGGCAGTTGTTAGTTGTGTTGTTCTCTTTGTTTGTTCCACTCACTCATTGCAATCAGCGGTTTAGTGCCTTCAATTGTGGCACAATGTGGGTCCAAGAAACCTCCTATTTGACACATTGGGCCTCATTACAAGGTGGGCGGAATGGGTTTAACAGCACTGGTAATGGTGCTGGTACTGGTAAACCCATTCCGCCCTATTAGGGGTTCCCTTGCGGGACCCACTCAGAACGTCTGGTCAGACGAGACTCCTTTGCCGGTCCCGCAAGAGGACCAAGGAGCTAATAACGGGCCCGTTATTAACGGGCTCTTTATTAGCTCCATCCCCATACCCATTGAGCCCTATGGGTGCTCGAATGGGAATGGGGATGGGTTTTTTGAATGAGGAATTACTGGATCCTCCAAGGCTGCAACCCGGTAATTCCTCATTCAAGGAACCAGGACACGATTTTGGAGGCAGCCCTGGTGCTAATAGCACCAGGGCTACCTCCAAACTCGTAATGAGGCCCATTATGTGCTCATGATACAGTGTTGGGATGGCCTGAGGGAGTGTTGAGGGAGTGTTCAGCTCTACAGTTTTGCCCTTGTTCTGTTTGGTTTTGAGCACTTTTTTTATTTTGAGAATCAGCTCACTGAGCAATGCGTGGCTCAAACTTAGCAGTGGTGCAAAGGCATTCCACTATTTTGGCTTCAAAAAAAAAGAAAATCAGGCCCACTGTCTTTTCAAAACACTGGCTCTATCAATGAGGAGTAGAAGGTAAGTGGAGAACACGGGCTTGGTTGCCTTAACCCCTCTGGAATCAGTGTCAGACTCAAGTGCAGATGCCAGGTTTAGTCTGCAGGGCATAAGTGGTATGTCACTAAGCAAATTCAGTCACCGTTGACTGGTGTCTTTGTATTTGACTACTCTACATTTCTAAGACTGTAGTCGGACAGCATGTACCAATATAATGTTTAATGAAAGCACAGCATACTACCAAGGCGTGCTCCGCTCTGGTTCCTAAGATGTGTATTGCACGTGTCTGAGGTTATGGTTATGATGGGGGATGCTCCAGATCGGGCCCTCAGAATCCTTTGCCTGGTAACTCCTCCTACAGCCATGAAGATGATGGGGGTCATTACGAGTGAGGCGTTAAGGGGTTAACGTCGCCAGTAAGGATGCCAGTGCCATTAACCCGTTATCGGCGCATTACGAGGTCCCATTACTTCACCTCATCCGCATGGTGCCTTCGCCTCACTGTATTCCACAATTGTGGTAAACTAGGTTGTTTCTCTCCCCTCGCAGGACTCTCAAACTTAGGTGGCCTTGTACCTAATACGCATTTACTGTTTCTCTGAAATGTGGTAAACTAGGTTGTTTCTCTCCCCTCGCAGGACTCTCAAACTTAGGTGGCCCTGTACCTAATACGCATTTACTGTTTCTCTGAAATGTGGTAAACTAGGTTGTTTCTCTCCCCTCGCAAGACTCTCAAACTTAGGTGGCCCTGTACCTAATACGCATTTACTGTTTCTCTGAAATGTGGTAAACTAGGTTGTTTCTCTCCCCTCGCAGGACACTCAAACTTAGGTGGCCCTGTACCTAATACGCATTTACTGTTTCTCTGAAATGTGGTAAACTAGGTTGTTTCTCTCCCCTCGCAGGACTCTCAAACGTAGGTGGCCCTGTACCTAATACGCATTTACTGTTTCTCTGAAATGTGGTAAACTTGCCTGTCGCTCACTTCCTGTCTGCGTGCTCTCGTTTCGTCTGTCTCCCCCCCCCACCCCCTCCTACTCCATGGTGCTCTCTATCTCGCCTATCTTCTCTAACTGCTTCTCCATTGACTATCCTGCTCTCCTCACTAAATCTGGTAGGAAAAAGTTTAAAAGGACATCCTGGTCTCCAACCCAGGCCTCCCTATCGCCGACACCTACACTAGTGCCAGCTCCAAGGAAACTCTCACTGACATTCTCTTTTTCGTGCCTTCGCCTGACCTATGGACCCTTCATATGGTCTCTGTGCTCTCTCCTTTCTCCTCCTCTCCCATTAATGGTGGCACCCGTTGGGATGTCCTCTTGTCCCCTTTCCGCTCCTCTAAGGCCATCATTAATGTCTACGCTAATGGGACTGTCTTGGTTCAAGGCCCTCAGGCCAACCTTCACCTCTTTGATAGACGCTTCCCACGCCTCATCAACTTCCTCTCCTCTCCTGCTGTCCCCCCTCCTCTGTCCTCGGCTACCTTGCCTCTACCCTCCCTCCCTGCCCCCTCTCGTGCTCCTTATTCACCTCCTTCTCCAACACCTCCGCAGGGCGTACCTCTGATCTGTACCCCTCCCCGGAAGTTCTTCAAGGATGGCAACCTTCTCCACATTGCCACTCTTAATTCTCGCTCTGCCATCAAGCATTCCTCTGATATCTGTCGCCTTCTTGAGGAACTGGACCTCGACGTCCTCGGTCTCACTGAGACATGGTTCACTGCCAGCTCTGCCACCAGCTTTGACACACTCCTACCTGACGGTTACAAGATCCTCTCCGTGCCCAGGCCCAACCGTGCAGGGGGTGGTGTTGCCCTTATCTTCCCTGAGTGGATTCCTGCCACTGTCACTCCTACGCAGACCTACTCCTCTTTTGAATGTCTCGTCTGCCGACTCTCTCTCTCTTCTAGCCATTCCCTTACCGTGGCTACTATCTATCGGCCACCTGGTCAAATTTCCTCCTTCCTCTCTGAGTGGGCTGACCTCTCCTCCTCACTCCTGTCCTCAACCACTCAACTCCTCTTTCTTGGTGACTTCAACATCCACCTCGATGCCTCCTGTCCCCCCACTGGTCTCTTTCGTGACCTCTGCGACTCTCTCGCACTCCCTATTCTCCCGTCTGGGCCTACTCACTCTGCAGGGCACACTCTTGATGCTCTGATCTCCTCTGACCTTCCCCTCTCCGTCCCTCTCTCCACTCCTCTCTCCTGGAGTGATCACTTTCTCCTATCCTCCCACATCACCCTCCCTACCCCACAGGCAAAGCCACCCTCTTCACTACCACCCACCTTCTCGGTCATCCGACCCATGAAGCGCGTGTCAGTTGAGGCTTTTGCTGCTACCTTCTCGCCCCCGCCTCCCCCTTCGGCTGACTCCCACCCTGACACAGCCCTCTCCATGCTCCACTCTGCTATATCTAATACTCTTGATATCCTTGCCCCCGTCATGAGAATCCGCCTGAAGCCCAAAGCCAAATGTAACTCCTGGTATGACTCGGATCTCGTCACCCTAAAACGCAAGTGCAGGGTGGCAGAGAGGAAATGGCGTGCTTCATGTTCATCCTCTGACAAACTGGCCTGCCGCCTGCTCCAAAGGCAATACCGGCTCTCCGTTCTCACCAAGAAGAGAGCCCTTATCCAAGCCCGCATCTCTGAGGCATCAAACAACTCGGCCGAACTCTTTAAAATCTACAAGGAGCTGGCCAACCCTGCTGCAGTCTCTACCTCTCCTGTCCCCTCCCAGGCCCTCTGCACTGCACTGGCCTCTCACTTCATCTCAAAAACTCAGGACATCCTGTCCTCGCTCTCCTCCTTTCACCTACCTCCCTCTCTTCCCGGCTCTTCCTCTGACCCTTCTGCAGCCACCCCTCCTCCCTCATTCTCTGCCTTTCCACTTTTTTCTGCTGATGAGGTTTCCAGACAAGTCCGATCTATGAAAGTCTCGTCTAAACAGGTTCACCCCTGTTCTTCCAAAACCATCAAGGACCACATCGACTCCCTGGCTCCTGCCCTGGCTGATTTTTGCAACCACTCCTTCGCCTCTGGAGTCTTCCCTTCCCCCCTCAAGCACTCCCTTGTGCACCCCCTCCTCAAGAAACCCTCTTCCGACCCTTCCTGCCCGGCTAACTATCGCCCAATCTCCATTACTCCCTTCCTGGGCAAGCTCCTGGAGAAACTGGCCATCTCCCAGCTTAACCTCCACGCTGAATCTGTTGGTAGTCTTCATGACCATCAATCTGGCTTCAGAGCTGCCAGAAGCACGGAAACTGCTCTCCTGAATATCCGTGAGGACCTGCTCTCTAACCTTGATTCCAACACTCCATGTGTTCTCATTCTACTCGATCTCTCCTCTGCCTTTGACACTGTCAACCATGCCATCCTGCTCAACCGTCTCCGTGATAACCTGGGTATCACTGGTCAGGCTCTGGCGTGGCTGACCTCTTTCCTTTCCAATCGACCCTCCCAGGTCCAACTGGGGTCCTTCCTCTCTGACATCTTTTTCTCCTCCTGTGGTGTTCCCCAGGGATCTAACCTCTCTCCCTGGCTTTTCAACCAGTATCTGGCACTCCTTGCCCTCCGCATCGCCGCTCTCTGCCCCAACTTCCAGTGCTATTCGGACGATTCCCAGCTCATTTTCAGGCTACCCTCGGCCTCCTCCTCTCCTTCCCTCATCTCTGACTGTCTGTCTGCTATCCAGGAATGGTGTGCCGCCAATGACCTTTGCCTTAATGCCAGTAAGACTGAGATTCTACTTATCGGCACATCCACTCCCTCCTTCCCTGCAGCTCTCTGGCCGGCCTCCCTTGGCCTCCTTCCTGCTCCTACCTGCAAGGCAAAAAACCTCGGGGTCATCTTCGACTCCACACTCTCCTTCTCTCCTCATATATCAGACGTCTCTAAGAAGTCACACTACCAGCTGCACCTCCTCAGAGGTATTCTTCCCTTCCTCTCCTTCCCCCAGAAGCTCACTGTCTCCCGAGCCCTGGTTCTCTCAAAGCTGGATTACTGTAACAGCCTCTATCTTAATCTGCCTGCCTCCACTCTCCGCCCTCTGCAACTCATCCAGAACAGAACTGCGAGACTTGTCCTTGGCCTCAAGCCCAGGGACCGTATCTCTCCAGGACTGAAATCTCTACACTGGCTCCCAGTGGCTGCGAGGATTAAGTTCAAAACCCTCTGCATTGTCCACAAGGCCTTCTGGGGCCTGGGGCCCAATTACCTTCAACTCTCTCTTCCTAAATATCTTCCTTCCCGAGCCCTTCACTCATCCGTCTCCAACTCCCTCAAGGTCAGCCGCTTCTCGAAGCAACGAGCTGGGGGTAGATCTCTCTCTGCAGCAGGGGCCTCCCTCTGGAAAAGCCTTCCTGCCTCCCTGAAACTTGAGGAGAACCACCTCCGGTTCCGGAAGCACCTCAAAACCTTCCTCTTTGCTTCTGCTTTCTCTCTCCCTCTCCCCTGCTGAACAGCTTTAATTCTTCACTGAATCTGCTCTGAATCTGCAACTGGGCCACTCTCTGTGACCTCGGTCCAGGACCCAGCCACTCTCCACTTGCACTGCCTCCCTGGCACCCCCCTGCACTGCGGGACTGTCACTGTATCCTTACAGCCCCCCTTCCCAGCACTTTTTCTGCATCTACCTTGCACTTGCCACCAGCTGGCCTTATTTATTATTTTTTTACGCTACTTACCTTGTACTGCACTTCCCCCCCTCCCCTTCCCTTGCACTTTTCCCTTCCTCCCACCCCTGCACTTGCGCGATCTGAATGACACCTGGCCTAGTAGGATCGTTGTCTGTCTTCCCCTTGTTCCCCCCCCTGCCTCATCGCGCCTTGAAACACTTGTGTATAGGCGCGTTACAAATGCCATATCATATCATATCATAGCGGGTCCGTTATTAGCTCCCTCCCCATTCCCATTGAGCCCTATGGGGGCTCGAATGGAAATGGGAATGGGTATTTTGAATGGGGACTTACCGGGTCCTCCTGTGAAAACAGAAACAAAATATCGAGGCTGAGTACCCCAAAAGGAAATACACCGAACACGGGTTACAAAGGAACATACAAAGTACTTTATTCTATACTGAATTCAATTACAAAAACAGTGCAAAGTCAGATAGCTATCGGCCCTCAGTACAACACAACAAACTCCAGCGTGGTTCAGTGTGTTCAGTGAGAGATTGTACATTAGAATGCATTCGCCTTTTATACATTTTGTGGGCACTATGTCCAGCCCCACTTCGGGTTAATGTTCCACTTTATACATCACCAATCCTAGGGTTTGTTGCCGAATCCCAAATAACCGCATCTAACTGGTTTGTTTTTATTTCATGTAACAATAAGCGTATGCATTAACTGTGTATTCTAAAGTTTCGCATTGCAGGTCTTCTTAAACATTAATACAATGTAGTAAAACAGTTGTTCTTTGTTCAATATGTAAATACATTATCATAATATATACTCGTGGATTGGTTTCATTGCGCGAGTAGTCCTTTTACACATAGGCCAACGTAGGACGAGGTCTCAGTTCATGACCTCAACAAGTAGTCTGCAGGCAGATTACACATTAGCGATGTACAGAGGTCAAGACGGCCATGTTGTATTTTGCAATGACATCGTCCACCATTTTAGCTCACAGGGTGACTTTTCCACACAAATCCTAAAATGGCGGGTTGACCTAAAATGGCGACCTACATGGATTAAAGGTCAGGACCTTGCAACACAGATTTCTCTCGCAAGTGATATATAGGAGGAGGCACGATGTACTTTCTATTCCGACACTCCAGGGTTGGAATGTCCCCATAAATCCCCATTCAAGGAACCCAGACCCGGACACAAGTTTGGAGGCAGCCATGGTGCTAATAGCACGATGTCTACCTCCAAACTCGTAGTGACCCCCGATGTGTGCACTTTAGGGACTGGTGACATTAAGGGTCCAACTTTGCATCGTAACACAATGCACATATGCCACTGACAGCCTCGCCTTCCTTGCACATTTGAAAGAAAATAATGAGTACATATCATTCCCTATAGGTTGACTGAAATCAAAATAAATAATGCATGATGCACACTCAAAAATGTTATTATTATTATTTTTTTTTTTTAACTATTCAAATGTGATCTATTGTTAGTAAAAAGAAAACAATAATTGTATGCATTAACACACAATGAATCGCATGTTTTCTTTTAAAAGATTAAAGCCTGACTATGATGATAAAGATATAATCAGCGTCGGCGATCACAGCTACGAAGCCGTGTGATATCTGCTCAACACCATGTGTTACCTCCAGGTTGTTCAGCACCCTCACAAGGAGACATCACTAATGCTCGAAGGCTTGTCTAAAAACCATGTACCTGTAATCACGCAGACATTTATCTGGAGCAGCCCCTGGCCCCTTGAGGGTTATCTAATGAAACGGCCCCTTCAGCTGTCACTAGGCAAAGATCTGCTCCTTATCTTGCTTTTCTGTTATTAGGGCTCAGCTCGAGCCCTGGTGAGGTCCTGCGGGAATTAGAAATGACATTGGAAAGAACCTCCAAACTTCTTTCCACCATTTCCACCATTTCCAGGCCATACTTAGTTTCTCGGCTCTTCATCCTATGGGATGCCATCTGCAACAAAGCAACACGTCACATGAAGCTAACATAAATGCACACGCGATGTAAACACAGGTGCAAACTACCCAGACACACACACTTCACACAGAAGCTATTTTCCAAATTTAAAAACACATACAGCAAATGGCATACAGTAACACACATGCAACAAGCAGACATTAGGAATCTATGGCACCCAAGTCAAGTCCTTGACCGCTACAGCCATGCCGCGTTTTCAGGGTAACCACTGTGTAAATTAATTGCCATTTAGATTCACTGTTTTTGAAAAAATACTTGTGTGGAAATCAAGAACACATGAAGTGGATTTTGCTCTTGAGGACCTTGCTTCGACACCCATGGTGTATGGATGCAGGAATACAAGAATAAGAAGGGAATAACAGATGTCATCTGTAATGTGGGTTTCATGGTGAATGTTCTCAGGACTGGTTTGGCGAATGCAGCTTTCCCAGGCTCTTGTATCCAGCTGTGACCCTTCACCATGTAGCCCCCGCCCCCCTTGCAGATCCCTCCATGGTGGAAACCCGCCCTGGCCCACCGTAGGGGCCCTATGTAAGTCTAAGGGACACTCTCAAACCTCCAGCCGACCATGTCGCCGTCCTGTAAGTGTGGGTGGGGGGACTCCTGCAGTTCCTAGCCCACGGTGTCACCGACTACCGCCTGTGTGCGGAAACCCCTGCTACCTCCATCCTGCCTCGTGATTGAAATGAACCGCTGCCCCCACATCGACTACCGGCCACCTCTCCTTACCTGTACTCCCATTGCCACACCAACCTCCTCCACCAGCCCACACAGATAGGCACTTAACGCATGCAGATGCCATGCATCAAAGGAGACCTGACTGGAATGGACTACGGCGAAGCTGGTATATTTCCTAATGTGTACACATGTAGTATGTTCTTGCCATCAGCTAGAAGAAGCAGTAGTGCATGCAGTATTTAGCAAAGTAACCATTTGGCATCCTCATAACAAACCACAAGGCAATTTGAAACCAAGTCATCTAAAGAGTTTGATTTCATGCATAACCTCGACCATAAACGAGTGAAAATAATGTTCAATACAAGATTTGTATTATGTAAGAAGATTCAATTCAACACTACAGCTAAGTCAATGCCTAGTCTGGGATACTGAATGGAAACCCTTATTGATATATCTTTATGTCCAGTTCATGAGTTCTGGATGACTACCCCTATATAACACCCCTCAATTAGAATCACCCTGACCCCACTGAGCCAAGAAGTACTTCTGTTTTGCAAGTTTAAAAGGTTTATTTGAGAAATAAGACAAAATATAGATACCACGCTTTTATAATAAATTAATAATCGATATCGCCCTTATAAATATGATGTTAATCAACAATGGGTAATCTGACACTAGCACACTTCTTTATAATCAATGAGGAGTGAGTATAGGATGGATCAAGTAGCAAAAATACTTTTATGATTTCAAGGGAAAAGCAATGAGGAATAAAATGCAGTACAGAAATACTTGAGATGATTTTAGCAAAAGATAATATAATCACTTTTCTCTGGCAATTCACCCCCTCCCCTATGCAATATAAGACATGGAAGTAGATGGAAAGAGGAGCACACAGTTCTCAGGAATGCAATCAAATACAATACGAAATTCAGTTCCCCCCCAGCAAGCTTAGAGAAAACCGGTATGAGTTTTAAAACACAGGCCCAAGTGCTTTGAATGTGGTGGCAATGAAGTGAGAAATATGCTGAAATGCTTTTAATTCCCTTTAGGAGGTTCAGGGTGAGTGAGAGATACTTGGGATGAGTTCAGGCTCACTTTAGCAATGATTCAGAGATGGTGATTAAGAGGCAAACGAATTTTTAGCAAGGAAAGAAATGACTGCTGATGGTTACACGTGGCTGGATTTTTAACCAAATCGCAAATCGCGGTAAAATTTGCGAGTGCATGAATCGTGATTACGGCAAAAGTATAAGGAGTAGCAAGTCGGTTCTAGGTTCGTTGGAAAGCTGAGATTCGTTTCGTTCCTATCCCAAACGGTTCCAGAGATACGGACGATTAAATAAAGGTAGTTTTTTTGGATTTAAAGTAAACTCAAAATGACAGGTGACAGCTTGCAGCTTCAGAATTGACAGATGACATGATTTCTAGGAGGCTTTTCTACTTAGGTTAAAATAGTGTGGATTAGATTATTTTAACTAAGAGATTGGTTCTGCACAGTTCTGCTAGGTACTCACAATATAAATTTGAAATAGGCCTCGCCACGGATCTGGTCAGGTTTTTGACTGGACTCCGGTTCTGGTCTCGGCACTTCACAGTGATCTGGGTCAGCTCTCTGGTTCTGCTCACAGCGGTCTGGGTCCCTCTGGATCTCTGGTCTGGTCTGTCCGGATACAGCGGTCTCTGCACGGCTCCTGGATCTCTGCACTGGTCCTGGCAAAAGTTCTTGGCAAGGGATTCAAGCAGCTCGCCCGGCTGTGAGTAGCTTGCAATGATTTGAGGCCTGCTGCAGAGAACTCAGCTTGTGGTTTTAGGCCTCTGATTTAGGTTCTAAAGTATAAGTTCTAGGTTCTGGAGTATATAGCTGGAGTCATTCTGGAACTGGTATCTTTTGGATGTTGTGTGGTCCGGCAAAACGCTCCGCAGAAACTGGATTTGAATGTCTCTACCTGTCCCAGCAGTCTCTTTTTATGTGTTTTGAAAATGGGTGTGTGCCTGGGCCTACCTAAGCCTGCCCCTCCCTACTTGTCATTGGCCCAATTCTCCCCTCTCCCATGATTGGGGGAAGGAAATGTGAGTCAGAGTGATGCTGTAGGTTTTATGGGTCAGAGGAACCTCCCCTGGTCAGTTTGCCCACAAATCTATATTTGATTCAAATAAATCCTTCCCAGATATACAATTTGTTGAAATTACATGTGCACATTATATATTCCTTATGGTCCATGCTTGTTTGCCTCTGATCTTCCTGGGGGCTTGCATTAAAAAATAACAACATTTTGCGCTTTTTAACTGGTTTTGCAATATCAGACATTTACCCAAATTTACACACATGTGCGCAAGGAGTATGGACATGAATTGATGAAGTGTCAGATTTTTAACATGCAGACATTTGGAGTGAGACCCTATTTTCCGCTAGCAACCCCCCAGAATACACCACAGGGTCCTAACGCATCTCAAAATGTTCACAGAAAAATCACAAAAATAATGATATTACTTATATAATTCTGACAAGTCCGCACTATGAGTTATCTATCTTTTTAAAATCATGCTCTGGCCCAGATGGGTGTGGTTTAGGTTCCAAAGCACATGGGGGAAGCTTCTGCCTTTCCCCGCCTCCAGCTCGGGTGGCTCCCAGAGGCACTTCGCCTCCCACTTCTCCCAAGAGGAAGCCACTTTTACGACGCCCCCAATATAACATTTGCCTGAGTCCAGGACAGGCCTTTGTTCACCTCCCTGTAGTCCCCAGCTGCTCCACCCCTAATCTAACCCGAGAGGTGACAACTCCTTTTGGCAAGGGGAAGAGTGACTGAGCAGGTTTTAACTCCTGTGGGGGTAGATGTCAGGCAGAATTCAGTTTCATTAAGCCAGGTTTCAGCTAAAATGTCACTTTTTGTTCCCAGTTTAAATCACTTACAATTTTTACATATACATTAAATAATTACTTCCTTCAAGTCATTTCAGAATATAGTTTTACATTGTATCCACCTCTTAGCAAGTCTTTCCTTGGTCTGGTTTTGTTTAATTTGTTCAGTTTTACACAAAAGTCTGGTGGTTTTAAAACGCCAGCTTTCTGATAGTGGTGAGTACTGGTAATGCACCCATTTTTAGGATTAAGAAAATGAATTCCCCACAAGAAGGTTGTATCTTGGAAGTGGTCTCCTGCCAACTTCGCAGTTCTACTATTCTGGCGTGAATGTGGGCGGCGATAGCTCATCCCCACATCCATCCAGTCTATTGATTTAGTTTGTTCTGGGATAGAATAATGGGCGGCGACAGCTCATCTCCACATCTACCCAGTCTATTGATTCAACATGGGTCAAAACCCATGACAATTACATTAAGCAGTGCATGGATTGTTCAGTTTTTTGGCCAAATACAAGGCGGCGATTTTGGAACGAATGAGCCCAAAACAAAGAACTGGTTATCTTCAACTATCCAGTTAATCGAGGCGACTAACCTTGGTCCACAGAATCCATTCAGTTATAGTGCTACTGAGAGCAAACTCAACAAATTACTATGTAACAGAGTTGAAAACCCTCTCTCCACTCAAGTATTACCTTATGGAGCATTATTAAAGCAGTGTGTAATATTCTGGGCTGACCTGGGCAGTAATCAAACATTTGATAAAGCGCTAAAGCGCTAGGCAAGGATTAGGGATTGGCCACAAAAGAGACTAAAGAAAAATAAAACAGTACATACCAACATCTTGTTAACATGAAAGTGTCTCTGACATGAACATTAAACTCTCTTAAACTGTTCTGCCGACTTTAAAGTTTTGCATTACTCAATCTTGCAGAAGAACAGTCTGAAAGAAGTGCTGCCAACAACTTGGCCACTTGCACATTAACACTGCAGCAGAGAGGTGTATGGTGAACCTGAACAGCTGCATGCTTGCATGCGAATTTGGAACATCCCTGTGCATCCTCCACTTGTTCACTTCTACTTTCGCCACGGTGGTTCATTTCTCTTCTCCGAATGCGAGATCACGCCTTCAACATCGAACCTGTCCAGCTGGGTCTCATTCAGAACGTGTGTATGATTTGGAATTAGACGTGTGTATTCCTTTGGCTGTCAAATGTCTCGACACCAGTTTTCAGTAAGGGTGGGACGTTTTCAGAGCGTATACATTACAATCTGCGTTTTGGCAGAAGTGTGCATCTTTGCAGACTGCCCTCAATATGTGGGTGCTGTGCCCGTGTGCGCTCTTGATCTCCACGAGGTGAAAGGTGTCTTGGTGGACAGGCCCAAACTATGCAACTCGGAAGGGTTACAAACCTGTTCTTTTTTGGGGTGAATTTGAGGCCACACTTCTCCATTTTGTAGCCGCTGCTTTGAGCCACTCAGACACCCAGCTGTAGGTAAGACTATTATACTTCATTATTACCTGAGTGCCATTTCGTTTTTCCGCTTTGGACATGCCATCACCCAACTAATCATGAATCAGACATCAGCAGTGCTTAATTTGCAAACAAATATGTTCCAGGGCCCAAATATTTGCTAGCACATCTGGGACACATCTGAGCAGGCAACTCCTGGCCCACTGCTGCTACCATCTGTGGCATATTTAGGGAATAACCTGCAACTCCTATTGGCTATTGCAGGTGATGGATGCACTACCCGATGGCAGATGTTCAATGTATAGATACCCATCAACATAAAATAACATAACATGCTAGTCTAAGGCAAATGTTTGCATGATTCTTTAAACATATCATCATTGTTAACATTTTGCTCTGGTTCAAAAGGCGGCAAGTGGAACATGTTGCCCATCTATCCACAGGATAAAAAAGGAAACATGCTTTCCTCCTATGGTAAATTAATTGACAAATGCAGGAAAAATCATGGCTGAAAAAATGGGTCATTAAAATTCAGGAATAATAATGAACCGGCCCAGAATGTAGAGACTGCGCCGAGTGCACACTGTTGTTCCACCTACTGAATGAGAGTTAAAGTTTCTGAAAAACATCATCACTGTCAGACAGTGCCTGAGTATATAAATGCCAGGGCTCAGAAATAAGTGTCGGTGCTGAGCCCTGGCAAAACTCCTCCACAAATTAAGCACTTTTTATCCGAAATTAGGATTTAAATGGTCGCCTCTCTAATCCGCCCCTGTTTAAACGTGTTGGATTGCAGAGATTTCCTAGAAAGACTCCTGGAAGTCCACAGGCTTGGGTTGTGTGCGTGTGGCCTAATGGACTTGGTCCTTGCGCTAGTCTCTTGATAATTGCTAGCCCTTGGGTTTATGATGGACTACTTTTCAAGTATTAGTAAGAGAAATGGTCCCTTAAACTCTATCTAGGATATGCTGTGTGGCAATGTGATTTATTAGCGGTTTCTGTGTATACAACTAAAGATGCATATTTTTCCTTCTGCTAGCATCATGGAGTTTACACACAAAACACTAGAAAGACTATAGTGTATTAATGGAATTACAGCAGCTGCAGATAACAGCACCATGAAGGCTTAAAATTAATGGTGTGGATGAAAAAATATACTTCATCCCATCTGTTTCTTCCTATGTTGTTAATGTCTACTTGTCATGCAACCTAGCTTTCTTCCTATGTTGTGTTCCATTCCAATTTTCATTGTTTCTATTCAATGTACAACCCTCTGTGTGCTTCCATTCACTAACAGTGGGGGTTTCTGCATCTAGCAACAAATGAATATGTTGCTCCCAATATAATAGACGCTTCCAATGAGCATATCATACGTGTATGTTCATGAGTCTTTGGCAATAGGAAATGTTATATTTTGGATCCATTGGGGTTTACTCGTTACTGATGAAGGATACAAATCTGACCACTCCTTTCCCCTGATCTCACCACTATGATTTGTGTTCTCTACGGCAGTTAACCTATCCTGGTATTGTGCTATCATACACATGAAAATTATTGGGTCGCTCACCCTTCAACTCTCCCCATCACCGCCAAAGGATCTGGGACCCTGGCAGTCCCACAATTATCTCTTTTGGGTGGTAAATCAAAAAAGATTCCAAGTTGTTATTAGCATGGACTGCCACCCCACAGTATAGCTCTGAGCTCGCCTCACTTGTGTGTGCTATTGTAGTGTCAGCCACTCCTCCCATGTGCCCCCAATCTGTGCCCCCAGGCGTCTTCATCCTCCTACCCTTTCTGGGTCTGCTGTGTGGGGCAAAACCATTGTCAAGCCTGTCCTGTTTCATCGCTCGTCGCATGTGTCTGTGGTGCTTCACCCCCACCAAGCACCAGCCCAGTACTCATGTGACCTATCAGTACATCGGTGTGATGGGCGGCACACTGTGCACCTTATTGCAAGATGGGTCTCTCTCCTTCCTACTCTACTCAGCACCCTCAAATGTCCTCGCAGTGAGCTCCCTGGTAGTCCTGGTTTTGTCTTTTGCAGGGGGCATAGATTAAGGTTCAAGATTGATATTTGTGTCGCTGGGCACCCCAGAGGTATAGCTCCGAGCTCACCTCATATGTGCCAGCTGTTGTACTGGCCTGTTCTCCCCATCCCTCCGATCTACCTTAGCATTAAATCTGGGTCTGCCCCGCTTTTAAAACTTTCTGACCCTCTTTTCTGTGCGGTGCACCTCCTGGTGGGTCCACAGTCCATACACAGCTTCCGACCCTCCTATGGTCTCCGAGGGGAAAAGACACCACAGATCCCTTTACATTTCACAGCCCATGACCACAGTTTTGGAGGCATTCCTCCATTGGGCCTCAATTCCTATGCTTCCCAAGGGTGATGCTATCACCTTGCTATGATCCAGCTCCTAGTCCAGTGAGGCACGTTTGCCTGTTTTAGCTGTTGCTGTCTCGGCACATGAAGTGCAACGGCCACCACCATATGGCATGGCTGTGCTATGAGACACTTTTGTGGCTGGCATTGTCACCCCTCTGTCCAGGGTCCTCCGCCGACCTAACAGGCAACTGCACTTATGGACCACCTCGTCTCCTTGGTGCGTACCCAAGCAACGTCCTTGGGGTGCCCCACATCCACTCCTGGACATTCCTGTGCCATGGAGAAGGGGAGAGCCATACAACTCCAAGCCTCACCTGACTCCACCAGTAACCTCATGATCTAAAATTTGGCTGTGGGGTGCTCCACTCCTTCCTTATGCCTAAACCATCAACAATACACTTCCAGGGCCTCAATAGCCACTGTTAAAACTCTGTTAGGGGAATGAGAGCACAGAGCTTCACTCGCAGGCCGCCATCTTGTCTACACCCACTTGTGGCCTCCTCCAACCGAATTCTTGGAAGCTGTGTGCTTGCAAATTCAAACTACCTTGACTCCACATTGCACCTCACAGAGCCCATCATCTGTTTGCCTCACATAAACTGCTGATCACTGGTTTCCAACTCGAACATCCGGAGTTTCACTCACCAACCTCAATAAACAGTTACCGAATGATTCGAAATGGATCGTCCTCCAATTGCCATCCCATATTTGTTTATAAGGTGTTTTGCCAAATGGCTGTAAAATAGTAGTACAAATAAAATGGCGCAATTCAAATGCTGAGGTGAATAATTTAGAAGAACAAAGATATTAGAGTTTAGTAAGAGTAGAGAGGAATAAGATGAGTATGGAAAATATGGCAGGACGGAGAGGAGCAGACACACATGGGAAGTGCAATCCACAGTTTGGGTATTAGAAGAGAAAAGGTTCATAACTGAGAGAGAACACACAGTGCTTTTGGGACCCCGAGAAAGAAGAAAAACTGAGAATGAAGAGTGCGGGAAGGGGAGTAAAATTAGTGTAAGATGAAAGATAGAGCGGAGCAAGACCTTGAACAGATGTGTAGGCTATGCAAAAGAAATGGAAGAAAAAACATTAATCAAAGGCAAGCAGAGAAATAGAATGAAGGGAGGGTAAGATGTAAGAGCGAGGGGACAGTTGGAAGAGGAAGAGAATGGCTGAGTTATAAATAGATCTCGGCACGATAAGATGAGATGTGTGGAAGACCAACTGTGAGAGAGGAGCAATAGTCAAGCCTGGAAAATATAAGGGAAGATAAAGGGAGCTTAGGGGAATACAAATAAAGGAATTGACAAGCTCTGCGAAGATTAAACAAGTAGGAGGGGCAGCTACAAGCAATGTTTGATATGAAGAGAGAGAAGGAGAGGGATGAGTTGAAGATAACCCCGAGGTTGTGGGCAGATGGAGAGCAGAGAAGAAGAATACAGGAGGAATAGAAGACTAGTAGGAGGACAATGGAGAGGAGATGTGGAATTGAAAAAAGATGACCTCTGTTTTAGAGGGATTGAGAGCTCATCCAGGATTGTATGGCAGCAAGGCTGTGAGAGACAGAGGTGTGATGGCAATCAGGGAATGAGGAGAAAGAAACAGATGATGTGAGATTTATCAGCATGGAAAGGGTGTGAGAGGTTAAAGGAGTTAATTACAGATGAAAAGAGAAAAGTGTAGATAGAGACAAGTATGAGTCCAAGGGCCAACCCCGGAGGTACTCATAGAGGAGGGGCAGATAAGAAGAGGAGTGACCAGTCCATGAAACTGAATCGGATCAGTCAGAAAGATAAGCACTGAACTATTAAAGTACAGGACCAGAAAAGCAAAGGGAGGCCAAATAGGACCAGTAAGTAGGGTGATCCACTGTGTTGAAAGCAGCCGAGAGGTCTAAATGTAAAAGTATCAAAGACCATTTGTTGTGGAGTGCAGTAAGGAGAGAATTTGAATCATGTCGCAGAGCTGTTTCTGTAAAATAAGATGGCCGGGAACCGGTTTGAAATATGTAATGTATAGAATGCTAAGTGAGAAATGCAGAGACTTGGTTATAGACAGCTCTTTCCCGAAGTTTAGATTAAAGAGAGAGAAGAGAAATATGTCTAAAATCATACAGAATCAAAGAGTTGAGAGAGGGTGTTTTAGAATAGAAATAGCCATTGCATGTTTGAAAGATCTACGGATTGTGGAGGTAGAAAGAGAGAGATTAAAAAGAATCAACTATGACAAGATGAAAGGATAGATAGACAGTATTAGCAATGAAGGATGAGGATTGAGAGATAGGCAGTGGTTTATGCACAAGTTATTAAGGATGCAGTGTCAGTGTAGAATACATTCAAAACAGAGAAAGAAGCAGGCAGTGGAGGAAGGAGGAAGGGGAGCTTGATCAGAGTGAGTGTCATTTGACGAACAAGATGCCTAAAGAGAGGATGATTTAGCAATACAATAGTCAGCAAAGTTGGATGAGGAGCTAGGGGAGGAAAGAGAGGGGTCAGCCACATGGGGGATATTGATGCGATTCAAGATCTGAAAGGGATGTCGAGTGAGTAGTCAGAAGTGTAGTGTTTCTTAGCAGAGATAAGAATAGAGTCGTAGGATGAATGAAGGGCATTAGAGTAAACAAATCATTGGAAGATAGAGATTTTTTCCATTGGTGGTCCGCTTTCCAGAGTGATGATCAGCAGGAACAAAGACAAGGAGTTAGCCATGGCTGGGGAGGTTTGTGAGATGGGCTAAATTAATAGGATGGGCAAAAGGAGTGACTGTTGACTGAAAAGGAGTCAAGTGTTGACTTAATATTACAGTGAAAATTAGAAGCTTCAGAGAAGGAGTAAAAATGGTGTAGAGGCGGAAAGGAAGAGGAAAGTGAGGAAATAATCAAGGTGTTAAAAGAGAGAAAGTCACATCAAAGAAAGAAAGTCACAGTACGGGGGAGTTTGGTAGAGGTAGGTAGAGAGTGGGACAAAGTGTGAAAATGTAAGTGAAAGATGGTCAGAGGAATAGATAGGATGAGATGCAGCTGAAGTATTAGCAGGAAAAGACAAGCAAATTAGGTCAAGAGATGAACCAGAGGTGACGTACAAACCACCCACTGAAATATCATAGCCTCGAATCACCACTGGACCTTGACTAGTACCACTGGAACTTCATTTGCTTACTCTAACCTGCAGTTAGTACATGTTTTCAACTCACTCGACTCAGAATCAATCGTTTTGAGCACTCTGACCTGCTTCGCTCACGCACACTCTTTAATCCTCTCCGATTCACCGCATTCAAACTGACTCAGTGCCCGCTCTCACCTCTTGCACCAATGTAACAGTCTGCACCTGAACGTGGTTTGATCTGTTTGCATAACAGCTCGAAGCCTGGTTTGATAATGTCAAGCGGCCAAGAACAAAGAGACTGTACTATTGACTACTCATTTCTCCCCTGGTCCAACTTGGGTCCCTACGGACTGGTTAGATCACCTTTAATCCCTTTCCTTGCTCAAGACATAGGCATTTAAATTCATTGTTGTTGCTGATTGCCTTCTCACCCATGCTTCACTACCCAGATTGCTGCATCTTTCGATCTTTTGCATATTCTGTGTTCTCTATTAAAGGGGTGAGTGTTGATAGTGTTTTGATAGTTATTTGTACATTCATTTGTTTAATTAAAGTTTATGTATGTTATAGAACTTCGATTGGACATTCCTTTTTGGACTGTTGTACTGGCAGTTTGGTTTGCTACTGGGACACAGTCATAATGCTTCAGAGAGTATTGCCTTAAACCCACGTTACCACAAAAGGGGAAGGCAGTATATCTCTCAATTGTGCCTGTTTCACCTTTATGATTGGGATCACGCTTGTTTTTTAGAAGTGCAAGCTATGAGTAGGACGTTTTAGCCAATACTCATTCTTGTACTGCTGTGGGGCAGAAGTCATTTTGTCACAATAATAGCAGGCAGGTTTTTCTTTTCTGTAAACATTCTGCCTGCATGTGTATGGAATAACGTAGGTGACTTCTCTAAAATGCAAAGTTTGCGGACCCCCTTTAACTATTTTCATTCATTATTTCCAATACAACAGAATTTTCAGATTAAAAACAGCCTGTTTCATGGCCTGGTATTTTGGGGTGGAATTGTCGTGGGGCGGAGGGGTTAGATCAGGAGACAATTCTCTGTAAAACACATCTTCAGTATTGACATATACTCTATAGATAAAGTCACCACAACTTATGTAGGCTATACAAAAAAAACTATATTTCAGACGATTTCCACTAAACTACAGTGGCTTCAAACGTCTATTGTGACTAACCTGACAAAGGCTCTATTTTCATTCATACCTCTGTCATCACAGCATCACTAAATAGGTTACAACACTCAAAAGAGATACAGTGAAGGCTTTGCGGATGACACATACAAATCCATCAATAACTATGGCTTTTGCCATTCTTCAGAATAAAATACAACATTACTGCAGTAGGAACATTCTCTGTCCAGCACAGGTATGGTACACAATCTACCCACTTCAAGAGGAACATAATAGTAGGTCACCCATTTCACTATGAATGCAGCATCAACTAAGTGATGTGCTGGCACTTCCCCCATGTCTGACAATTGGAAATATGATTCCTAGCAACCTACCAAAGCTCAGAACTTTACCCAATCAGTCATTGTCTCTGTCCCCTTCTCTAAAGAGCATTTCTGATATAAAAATGACATAATCCTCAGTATTCTTCCTCATTTGTTATGGCGTTAATCGACACTATTGCTTGAAGGTCATGTTTCATTTTGCAACTTGCTTGGTACTTATGTGCCGGAGATATTGCATTAGTACTTTAAGGATCCCAGTGTCGCACCTGGCTCCATGATTCAGAAGCAACGCATCGTGTTGAAAGCTGTGTTATACTGTTGGCCGATTTGTTTAGATGCTAGTGGAACTGCATAAGTAGGGGAAATAAAAATTCACTGTTGTTTTTAAGAGCTTGTTTTAAATTTATGTGCAGCAATACAGTTTGGTTAAAGAAGACACACATTAAAACTCCCAATTCATAACATTCATCTTCTCCAGGATTCAGTGATTGCCTTTCATTGGTCTGTAGTATCTAAAACTAAATCAGTATTTTCATGGTTGCCATCTTGGAAAAGTAGAGCATTCAGGACAATATATGGTCTATATGACCCGAGAAAGGGGGGGGCATTACCAGTCGGGTAATGTCCACAGGGCCATAGTTAGAAGCTCAATCAAAGTGAGGGCTTTAATGGAGCCCCAGGGGCATTAACCTGACTGGTAATGCCCCCTTCTGAGGGACATGTTACCATTAGTACCCTGGCACGTAGTACTGGGGCACAAATGGCAATTTTTCTCAAGTCGAGAAACGGTGCTGCAACCGTTTCTCGACTAGAGGAAAAAGCAAAAAAAAAAAGGTTGCTAGGGATCAGGGAGAAGGGACTACACGTAGTCCCTTCTTCCTTTCTATGGCAGCCATAAAAATCAATGTGAAAAAGTAAACAACAAAAATGGCTGCCATGGAAAGGGTGAAGGGACTTTGTGTAGTCCATTTTCCCTTTCCATGGTGGCCAGTCGTGGAAAGAACTCCGGACACCGCAGAGGTCAGAGTCTTCTTGGGCAGGTAAGGCCAAGGTGAGGGCCAATGAGTTTGCTTTTTACAAGCTCATTGACCCTCGCCAGGGACTAATAGGAATTAACGTCTGCATTGTATTACCAGAAAAAACATTTTTGCAGTGTCAGGCTTTGAGCCAGTGCATCCCCCCATTAATTATATGAGACCATTTCACAAGGCTGCTTCTGAGTGTCAGGTTGTTCTCTGCATTGCTTATGTCAAAGCACATTATATTTCTTGTCAGTGTATTGTAATGAACAAGCTTCGGAAAAAACTCATATGAATAGAACTCTTTCGTAAAAAGTTTGGTGACCATCTAACACAGCTGAAAAAAACAAAATGCTTGAGAAAGCATTCTTAATTGGAGGCACCGTCAATGCTCTTCAATGTCAAATCTACAATAACAATAACTAGCAAAACCAATACGTTTGGCTTTGCAAATGTAAGCATAAGCCTTGTTTGTCCTATTAGGGTGTTTACTGGAATATCTCACAATCTCCAATTACAAAGCCAGAGCACTTGTCTTCATCAGTGCATGTTTAATGTTGATGTTTGATTTGGTTACAAGTAGAGATGTGTCTGATAAAAATGCAGAAACCAACATTTGGCATGTAATCTATTTAAGGAGCACTGCCACCATATGAAAATGACAGCAAATACATTAATGCTTTTCTCTTTTGAAATACATCACACTAGTGGCATTTGTAAGTGCTTACGTACTTTTAAATAAGGGGAATGATGACTTGTGTTTGTAGAGCATGTCATTAAGCTTGTGTCCATGTTGTAAGGGGTGTTATAATAGTTTGTATTACCCAAAGTCATTGTTTGCAGGTTAGCGACCTAGGAAGTGTGAAGGACTGAGCAGGCTGTGGCTGGATTCATACCTGCGAAGATCTCCGAAGTTAGCGCTTAACTAGCACCGTTTTCTGACCATCTCCCAAAAAAAGCATTGTTTTTCCCTGTTTCATTGACGTAGACAATTTGCATTTGTTTTCTGTGCTCCTCTGGCTCTTGTGGAGCGCCCCCAAGCCATCACTCTTCTGTTCAATCTGATCAGTGAGAATGACACATATTCCTAGGAGACCTTCAACGGTTTGCCTGCAGTTGGCACAATTTCCTGAAAGAGCTTGCTCTTAAATTACAGATTAATGATTTATTTATAGTGTTTATGTGGAAGTGACAGTCACTAAGGACTGGCGAAATTAAAATAAATTGGTGCTGTGCTGCATTTGTCAATCACACTGAAATCAAAGTGCGTAATCACTGGAAGATGAAACATTGAGACGGGCTGTTGTTTTGTGTCAGAAACCTGACCAGATTTTTAGTTGCGCTGATTGAAAGGGCTTTTGTTTGCCAAGTCCCAATGAAGAGTGGTGTGAACCTGTCATTTAATAGGCAGGAGCTAGGACTAAGGCATTCTATCTACCCTGGCTAGCTTCAGGGGAAGTACTCATTGTTAGTAGGGAACTGTGGTACATACTTTTGCTGGGCAGCAGTCTCTTTCTGCCACTTATCATAATTCCAAAATGGAGTCCTGAGGCATAACGTTGATGTCTGTAAAATATAATGGGGCATGGATGATTCTACACCGGCTCTCTAATTTCCATTTCGCTGAGTCCCAGGATGGTCTCCATTTGGATCAGGACATGGTTAGCCAAACTGTCACTGTCCTGGTGCTTTGGTTTACAAAACCCATGATCCCTCATCCATGGCTATGCTGCGTGGGGCTGATGCAAGCAGTTGCCAAGATATCCGGAGGCTGACAGGTTGGCTACCTATGGACCAGGACAAATATATGGTGAGCAGAGTTGACTTTTCATTTTCCCAGGGGGTGCCGGGGACAAAGTTTTAGGAAGTCCCATTGAAAGTATAGGGGCTTTTAGCGCAGATGGCTTTTCCCAGGGGGGTGGGGTTGCCCTGCCCCCGATGCACCCGCATATTCAGCACCCCTGGATATAGTCCTCATAGCGTGTGCTGCAGCGAACCATGGATGTCTGCCTTTCATAGTGTTTGTCCTGTTATTGTGCAAATGTTTCTATTCTGAATTAATCTTTTTATCTTGGTAATTTGCAAGCTAAGGTCTAAGGACATAGGGCCTCATTACACGGTAGGCGGTAAGGGTTTACCGGTACCGGTAAGGGCATCGGTACCAGCAAACCCTTACCGTCTTACTACGAGATCCCTTTGCGGGACCCAACTTTAACGGCTGGTGTTGACCAGCCGTTAAAGCTGGGACCCGCAAAGGGACCTTGGTGCTAATTACGGTACCGCAATTTGCGGTACCGTAATTAGGTGCTTCCCCATTCCCATTATGCCCTATGGGGCAAAAATGGGAATGGGGAAGGGCCATGGAGGAAAGGGGAATTACCGCCCCATCAACCTCGGAATGGGGTGGTAATTCCCCTTTCCTTCATGGTGGTACCGGTATGGTACCGGCGGCAACCATGGTGCTAATAGCACCATGGTTTACCGCCTTCCATGTAATGAGACCCATAGTGTGGTTTGTGCCACATGCTGATGTGCTTAGTAAGTGGCATGTATGTCAAATGCTGAAATGATGTTAAAGAAAGCACCTTTTTTTAATAAAGTGAAGGATGTGGCGAGAATGTATTCCCTCCCTAGTCAATTTCAATTAAGCATTTAGGTTATATTCTGTTATTTTCTAAAAGAAAGAGTTTAGGATATTTCTAAATTGATGGGATGGATACAAGGAAAATAAGCCCTGAAAGTGATGTTGATAATTCTTAAATGGAGTAGATAGTTACTTGGAGGCATCCGATAAGAATATGGGCCTTCTGGTAAATGTGCACTGGCATTATGTGGCCCAGTATAGCATCCTTATGTCGTGTATAATGCTATTGTTTGTCTGTAGTTAGCCATCCCACAGCTGACATCATCTGGTCTATGTGCTGCTTCCCTGTGCCATTGTGCTTGTCTCTCCTTCATTAGTCGCGTGGACATCCCTTCAGGCTCCACGCATATCATTTCTTGATGTCTGCTCTGGAACTTTACAAGTCACCCTTCATTGAGAGGCTTGCACTACTGTTTTGTATTCATTTATTTGTTTATAATGTTCTTTTTATTTCTCTGCATAAGTGTACTGATTGCATTGTGTTCTGTATGTGTAGCAGCGAAAAATGCCAAAATATGTCACTTGGCCCCTCAGCCGTGTGCTAATAGTAAAGACAGCATCAACAGGTGATACCTGCAATTTTGACCCCTTAGCTCTCCTTATCCACTGTAACCTTTGTATATGACCAACGAGCCAGAGTTTACGGGCCATATCTGCCAGTAATGCCAACCACTGCAGGCTTTACCATTTAATTATAATATTGGAGTGTTGTTGGACTGGACATATTTTGTTCAATGGGTTAGGAATGGGCATTGACCATTGACCCAGTGCCTACCCCAGCATTCCAACGTGCTGTTTCAGCTCCAATGATCTTCTCTGACCTGAGACGTGGGTTACGGGGGATTTAAGGCTAATATGGAGCATTCAAGCGTGGTTGCACACGCATTGCCTTGTATTTGCTTTGACTTTGAAAAGCCAGAAAATCAGCGGCAGTGGCATGTTTAAGTGCTGCTGTGCATTCACCCACCTCTTTGTCCCCTTTGTGCGTTGGAAGGACAAGCCCCTCACTCCCATGTCTTTGTGTCTAAATGCATCTACCATATGCCTCTAAAATGCAAGCAGACACCATGAATTTGGTGAATTTCCCAAACCAGTATCAGGGACGTCATTTCACCGAAATACCAGGGGTAGCGGGAGTGACATCACATGACCCCTGACCTCTGATGACATCACAGGAAGTGATGACATTTGACCTCACCCCAAAGTGACATCATGGGAAGCAATGAAACGTGACCTTTCAACCCTTGACAAAATAGAAAGTGGCATCACATAGCATTGTCCCTAGGTACAGTACGAAAAATATGGTTACAATATCACTATAATGCGACATACATTTCAGAATAGATCACCATATGCATCATTAATATCAGTGTGTATAGGCCCATATTACCAAATTACTGTGAATGCAAGCAGACTTCCAAGGCCAAATGATAATTATGTGTTATATAGCACTTACGCTTTATATAGAACAAACTTACATACAATATCACCCAACCTGTGTTGGTACTCATTTATAAACCTCAGAAGGATTAATGGCTGAGTTGGGGTGTTTAAGAACTGAGTGAATCACCCCATGAAGTGTGCCTGAAATAAACATTTAATGAGTCTAGCAATTATCATATAGAATTCCAGAAAGGCAAATGATGTGTTATTCCCATTCTTTCTTATTTAGGGTCACTGCATAAAGGGTTACACTTGCGGAACCCCCTCTTTTTTTTAAGTGGCCTGAACAAGAAAGCCATCCACTCCAGAAACAAATAGCCACATGGTGCTGGCCACAGCCCAGGAGCTTACACCAAAAAAAATAAAAAAATAGATTTTGTTTCTTCTTTTTTCTTAGGGAGTAGCAAGAGAGACCACAGGGGTAGCAAGGGAGACCTCAGGGGTCGCGGTTGTGAACCCTGGTGACCCTCAAATGACGTCCATGACCAGTATACTTGTCAATCACAAGCTGAACATATTTTGCTCTTAACATTATCGTCCAGCGATGTCAATCCCATTTATCGGTGCAGATGACTGGTACACACCTGTGTTGGGATCAAGTCAGAAGTGGTGGGCTGTGTGACCAGCAATATACTGATGGTTTCAGAGCTCAGACATTGGGCTCTATGGGCATCAATGAGCCTTACCCCTGTAGACAAGGGCCCTAAAGGTAACTCATTCCTCTATCTGGTATGTGCCAATAAAGGAAGTGATACAGAGGTTGTAGTATGTAAATGCAAGGTATCCCAGTCTTTATTCAGACTATACAAAAGCAGGGAAAAACAAGACTGACAAGGCACATTCTCAATTGATGTCTCCCAGTTCCAATGGATGCCAATAGTTTATGAAGAGATGATTTGTCACTAGTGATATCATGATGACAAGTTACAAAAACCTATCTGTACTGTTCATTGGTTCACACTGCTAAGCTACATCGATTTCTTATAGGTGAAAGAATAATGATTGGATGGATCCCTATCTAAAGCTCCACCTAGGGGACAACCCACGTGCATAATACATCATTGCTTTAAAACTCTATTGGTTGGCACTAAACTAGAGTAAATATGGGCCTTGCTTGGTTAACATGTGTAATAAGGCCATCCGTGGGCAATGACAGTGTGCGGAAATATATGGAGACAAATGGGGTAGGGAAATAAATGTATCACTGGTGTTCCAATGAAATAAAACAGCCCTTAATTATCCCAGGCATGAGGTTTGTCGAGTTCTAAGAATTTGTTCATGGGAATCTCTCCTGGCCAGCAACCCTTTTTATAGAATGGCGGATGCCATATCTCGCCCTGGCACATTTTGACTAACTGCTGTTTTGAGTCACATGCTACCAGACCATGTTTTAGATTTTCGTCAAATACTTCTGAGTGTGTTTGTTTCATCAGGCTGACCTCTTGGGACATCAATCTGTCAGCTGACAAGTTATTTCTTGGCTTGCTGACACTACCACACCCGAATATCAAATGCTGTCTGCCTTACATTTTAGCTTATTCAATGTAATGGTTGTTCACTTGATGGCCTGGGCATCACACCCTCCGGTTTCGCTGTTCCAGTGGGCAAACGTCCCTTTTGATTCCTGTAGCCTTGAAATTCGTTTCCACTTTAGCCATTGTGCAGCCTCTGTGGATTTACAGAACTTACCTATTTATTTAAATGGCCTATGTTCAGCTGCTAGGCCTTCCTCGCTTTACAGAGCCTTATGCTCTGCTGTGATTTGCAGTTTAAAATAGCAATGGTTTTGTCACTTTTATTTCCATGCTGACACATTTACCTTTCTATCTGCTGGGTTCTGATGCATTGCTGCCCGTGTATTCAGTATCTAACCTACCTTTCAGTTTCCCTTCCAGTGTAGTGAGTCCCTCAACTTTATATGCTGGAATTTAGCTCCTATTCTATATTTGGTGTCAGCACACTCCTGGTGCCCTATAACATCTAGTTTTAGTTCCAACACTAACGCTTAGCTCCAAATGTTTCCTTTTCAACTGTGTCCTTCCTCACTTTATATTTTCATATCTTCTGGGATATGTTAAGTGACTTCAATTCAGCAATCCCACTAAGTCAGTGCCTCGTCTGGGACGCCCAAGAGAAGCCCTTATTTAAAAATGTTATGACAAGTTATACTCTGGATGATAAACCCTTATATAACGCCCCACTCTTTGAATCCCCCTTGACCTCACTGAGCCAAGAAGTAGGTTTGTTTTGCAATTTAAGAGGTTTATTGAGAAAGTAAACAATATATATATATATATAAATATATATATTACACTTTTATAAATAAATTAATATTTGATATCACACTTAGGCATATGACAGTGATCAACAATGGGTGATGTTACACTAGCACACTGATTTAATTACTTAAGAGTTAGTATAGGAAGGAAAAGGTAACTGAAAATGCTTTTATGGTTTCAAGGAAAAACAATGATGGAAAGAATGCAGTACAGAAATAACTGATAGGGTTTCACAAGAGATAATATGTTCACTTTTCCCCTGGTGGCAATTCACTCCCCCCCTATGCAATATAAGGAGATGGAAGTGAAGCACACGGTTTTCAGGAATACAATTACCATACAATACGAATTTCAGTTCCCCCCAGCGAGCTTAGAGGAAAACAGTTATGATTTTAAAGCAGGCAAATCCTTTTAAATGTGGTATGCAAAGAAGGGAAAAATATGCTAAACATTATTTTAATTCCCTGTAGGAGATTCAGGGTAGGTGATAGCTATATAAGATTAGTTCAAGTCACACTGCCAATACTCAATGAGGGATTAGTAGGTTGAAAACGTATTTTAGCAGTTCAAGCAAAAGTGGCTATTTCGACAGGAGCTAATTTTTCAATTTGCAGCAATTTTTCCGAATGCGTCGAGTGCGATTACGGAATAACTATAAGGAATAGAACGTCGGTTTTAGGCTTGTTGGAAAGCTTAGATTCTTAGCTTTAAAATAAATCTCGTTCCTAGCCCACACGGTTCCAAAGATACAGACGATTTTGTGGAGATAGATTTTCAGAAATGAAATTAAAGTTTCAGAATGACAGATGCGCTGTGGAAGGTTTTGGATCAACAGGATGGACACACAATTCTATGATGCAGTTCTAGATATGTGGAAATGGTTTGAATTAGATTATGTTAAACTAAGAGATTGGTTTGCACAGTTCTGGCTGAGTACTCACACTATACATTTGAAATAGGCCGTCAAGGTTTGATCAGGTTTGGACTGGACTCCTGGCGGGTGGTTCTGAAGTCACAGCTCTCTGGGTCAGCTCTGCTCTGCACTTCACAGTGGTCTGGTCTCTTGTTCTGCTGGTCTGGATCAAGTGGATTCTGGATACAGCACTGCTTTCTGGGTACCGGCACAGGGTTCTAGGTAGAATCAAACAGCTCAGCCCGACTGTTTGAATAATTTGCAAAAGATTTTGAGGCCTGCTGAAAAAGGATTCAGCTGGTGGTTCAGGCCTCAATGCTACAAGTTCTGAAGTCTGGATTCTAAGTTCTGGAGTTGAGTTCTGGATCTTGAAGTCGTTCGGCAAAATGCTTCGTGAGAAATGGAAGGTGAGTGTCTTGCCTGTCCAAAGCAGTCTCTTTTTATGTGTTTGGAAAATGGGTGTATGCGTGGGCGTAACTAAGCCTGCCCCTCACAACTTATCATTGGCCAAGCTCTCCTCTCTCCCTTGATTGGGGGAAGGAATGGAGTGTAATCAGGCATCAATTTTATGGCATACAGAAAGAACACTCCCCTTGTCAATTTGCCCACTAATCTATTTTTGATCCAAATACATATTTATCTACGTACCATTTTTCTATTAAATGTCCAGTTAACATATTTTCTGTAGCACCAAACCATCCGAGCCCTGTCTTTGTAAGACGTTGTGTCCACCCTTAACAGAATTCTGCCCTTTTCATCAAGAACACAACCTTAAAACTTTTCCAGAATTTACACAAACATGCACAACGAATATGGGCATCAGATGATAAAGTGTCAGATTTTTAACATACAGACATTCAGAGTAATCCCTTATTTTCCGCTACTACCCCCAGAACATACCACAGAGTCCTAACACCTCTTAAAATGTGCACAGAAAAATCACAAGAATAATGATATTAATTATATAATTTTGACAAGTCTGTCCTGTGAATTATCCACCTCTTTTTAAAATTATGCTCTGGCCCAGAGAGGTGTGGTTTCCCAAAGTACATGGTGGAATTTCTGGTTTGTCCACTTCCTCCAACTCAAGTTGCTCACTGAGGCACTGCTCCTCCCAGTTTCTCCCAAGAGGAAGCCATTTACGGCTCCCCCAAATTTAACATTTGCCTGAGCCAAGGAAGGCTCATTGTTCTGTTTCCCTGCTCCCAGGTGCTCCTCCCCTGATTCAATCAGAGAGGTGTAATCTCCTTTTGGTGGGAACAGCAGAAGGCAGCCAGGCCTGCGAATGCAGTGGCTGTGCAAGTTTCAACTCCTGTCGGGGGTACTTGCCAGGCAGAATTCAATCTCTTCACGCCCGGCTTCAGCTAAATGTCACTTTTGTTCCAGTTTTCTTCATTCAAATCAAACTTACAATTTTTACACATGCAGCTAGAACCCTGATTCTAAGTTCAAAACTATGACCTTTAAACAGTTGCAACGTATGTGACACTCAAAAGTAGGTCACTCATTTATTTTAAACATTTCAATTGTAGTGGTTTTAAATCCAATTTCAGTTAAGCTGCTGACATCCACAGCTCAGCCAGTTTTGTTATAAACATTGTTTTGGGCTTTTCATCTTTCCAGATGTTGTATGCACGCAAGACTACATTCTGCCAAATGTCTGCTGGTGTTCAGTGAGATTTTTGAATATCTTGCAATGTTTAAAATAGGCATTTTTAGCTTGCATTTCAGAGAAACAAAGGTGATTTCAAAGCGCTTTTTTGAGCTAACCGGCACTGCTGTTTTTCCTTTGGCACCACGTTTCCCTCATGGCGCTTCTGGCCCGCCCCGCTCGCACTGGTGGGTGGCAGGTTAGGGGACCATTTTGGTGTGCACAAAACTGTGCGGTTTTCCTGGATTCTGGTGCAAATGTGGGCTTTTCGGCCATTTTGGATTTTCTAAGCCCCCAGCACCAAATGTTGCAGCATAATAACTTGAACGTGGGTCAGGACCCCTGACAGATACATAGGGGGCGGGGCTTTGACATTCTCCCGGGTCAATAACTGCTTCACTACATCCCTCTTATTCATCCTAGGCTCCACCTTGGACTCATAACCTGGAATCGGGCTTCCCACTGGCATTAAACGCTTTATCCTACAATGTTTTAGATCATTGAATTGACTTTGTTTGGCCCATATCTGCCTAACCCAGTGCACCTTCTACCAGAATAAAGGAGTAACATGCTTTGGCAAAGCCAAATGTTTCGGCTTTTGCATAGGCTTCAGATAGGTACTTGCCAGGCACTGCCATAGCAAAGCTATTCGTCCAAAAGATGGCAATAGCAGGAATAAGGTGTGAGTACCTCTTGTATCTTGCATAGGCTTCAGATAGGTACTTTCCAGGCACTGCCATAACAAAGCTATTCAGCCAAAAGATGGCAATAGATGGAGCCAGGTGTGAGCACCTTGTTGTCTGTCAGTGCCTGGCAAATGCCTGTCTAATACACAAGCCAACAGTGTTGCCTTTGCACAATGTTGTTTTTAACAGGACTTCAGTTCAAGATACATATGTGAGGACATATATTTTTCTTAGAAACCAAGTGGCTGACAGCACAATTCCGGCACTACCTCAATTGCCGTCAGGCATAGTAATATTAGCCGCCTGTCTTTCTCATCCACTTTCCCACTCCTCCTACCCTCCCTCTTATTGTCGATTAGCACATACTCTATAATTTGTCTTTTGACCTCCATGATAGCAGCTTGTTTGTCTCTCCCCCCTTCTCTCCTTGTCTTCTCCACCTTTCCCCGTCCAGCACTATTCTAAATCATTGTCAGACCTAGTATGTTAGTCACTTGTGTTTTTCCTCTCCTTCTCCCTCACTCCATACCCACCCTCCGCACCCCCCTCCTCTTGTTAATTATTCGGGCACTACATCAATTGTCCTTTTATTGTTCCTTGCACTTCTACTATGTGAAATATCTCCAGGCAGATTAAGATTGTTATTTTTCACATTCTGAATAGTTTCAAGGACTTGTAAGAATGTAACTGTATTTTCCCATGTTCCTTCCCTCCTTGAAGAGCTTTGAAACACATTGTGTATAGGTGCTATACAAATAAACAATCAATTCAATTAAATTCACACCTGGTGAAGATATTTTTGTTGCACCAGGAGATCATTTATAGCAATAATTAGGCCATTAACTCTAGGCAGACTACTAGGAAACATCACTGACAGGCCCTAGACGGCACACATGCTGATGATACTACCTGATACAGATAGCTCCAAGAGATTCCAGGAGGGTGTGCTTTGAGTGTAGAGGGGCAGGCAGTGAGTGGAAATGGCCATAGGGATAAGCAAGTTAATACCAAACAACGTCCATAGGCTGTGTGTCCCTCCTCACATCACATCATCCACTTATTTGTATTCCATTCAATAGTTTTAGTTTCTAGGAGCCAAAACTAAATGTAATAGACACAATTAATAAACTGGTACAGCTGAGATTCACCATAAACCTCACTGAAAGGATAAGTCAAACTTGATGGGGTAAAACCATGCACTGAAATGTGAAGTTTCCAAAGTATGATTGCATAGGTACAGTGTTTACCAGACGCCTTGATCCTAGCGTAAGTTCCCTGGTAAAGGGAAATGGGTTGTGCTGTGTGTGCATAAGATGGTCAATGTATGTTGCTGTTGGGACCAGGGGTCAAGTCGAGGGTACACGTGGGGGGACAGAATCCACCCACTTTATTCAGAGGGTGGACTCAGTCCCCCCAGCTAAAATGAGAAACATTGACGGGTCGATTCATGGAGCAAACGTGCGCCGAAATTCCCAGCGCAAGCAGGCGCAAGGTAGCGCAAGCGCGAGAAACGCAGCACGCGCGCACGTGTGCAATTCAAGGAAGACGCTGCGCATGTTTCCCGCTGTCCATGCGCCCAATCCTGCCATGGCGCACGCAGACACACATGGCGTGCGCTATGCGCACAGCAAAAGCGCACATTGCGCGGCGCACACAACCAAAGTGGGCGGAAAAGTGGGCGTAACACGCGGAATGGGGAATAACGCGTGAAAAAGAAGGCGTAACTGGGGAAGTACTGTAGGGAACTACACGGAACGCCCACACGCATGCCAACAACCCGTATTCATGGATTCGAATACGGGAAACCCGCGCACGGCAAAAGACGCACACAGGCGTCAACGCGTCCGCCACACGAAGGCAGGCGGAAGCGTCCCCGCGCACAGTATAAAAGTGCGCGCAAACAACAAACACGTATATACAGCTACGATGAATGCCCCATTTGTCGCAGCACTGATCGTGGGACACCGCAGGAGGAGGAGAATAGCCAGGGCACGCATTTTCGCACCACGGACAAGCCTTTTTGGATGCCTGACGACCAGGTCTATGGCAGGTATGGGTTTCCACCCCACATCATCCTAGACCTGGTCAGGGAGTGGGAAGATGACCTTACATCCCCCACCCTTTGCTCCCAAGCATTGAGCCCCTTGGACAAGCTGCTCAATGTCCTGCATTTTTTGGCCACTGGGTCATTTCAGCGGACTACTGCCATAGTGGGGGGGGTTTCACAGGCCACACAGTCACGCTGCCTACACCAGGTACTGGCAATCATGACAGCGCGCCCCTCAGTCCGCAGGCACATATACATGCCCAGAACACCCGCAGAAAGGCAGGCCATTGTCCTGGATTTTTTCAGGGTGGCACACTTCCAAAAAGTGCTCGGTGCCATAGATTGCACCCATGTGGCCCTACGTCCACCTAGGGCCACTGAGCACATCTACCGAAACCGCAAGCACTGGCATTCCATCAATGTACAGGTGGTATGCGATGCAAAGGGAATCATCACCTCTGTCTATGCAAACTACGCTGGCTCCACCCATGACAGTTTCATATACAGAATGTCCGCCCTGAGCCGGGCCCTGGAAGCTGGGCAGCATGGTGACACCTGGCTCCTAGGTGAGTACAAATGCCCTTGCACATGCATGCATGTCACACACACACACACAAATAAACAAACCCCAATAATCACAACCATTTACACCTCCCCAGGGGACAGTGCCTACCCTCTGAGCAACCACATGATGACGCCAATACGGAACCCCACCACACCACCCCAGGTAAGATACAACACCGCCCATATTGCAACCAGGGCCATAGTGGAGCGCACATTCGGAGTGCTCAAGTCACGTTTCCGCTCCCTTGACCGCGCTGGCGGGCAGCTACTCTATGCACCACCAGTAGTGTGCAGGATCATTGTGGCAGCATGTGTCCTGCACAATGTTGCAACACGGCAGGGCGTCCCGGTGGACATGGTGGTGCCCCCACATCCCCAACCACAGGCACAGGTGCTGCCCATGGGAGGGGACAGGGCACATGGCGAGGAAGCCCGGACCCAGCTTGTGGCCACATTTTTCACCTAAACTCCCACCCCTGCGGAGTGAACACAGGCCTGGCACATACCAGGTGACAATCGATGATGACAAAGAGACAGTCAACTGTCACAACCCTACCACCCTGAGATAGTTGCCATGGAAGTGCCACATTGTCTGCATCCTTAGCTACTTAAACACAAGCTATCCTGTGTGACCAAAAGGCACACATATGACATGACATGATATGGCCTATACACAAGTATTTCAAGGTGCGATGAGGCAGGGAGGGGGGAACAAGGGAAGACAGACAACGGTACTACTAGGCCAGGTGTCATTTAGATTGTGCAAGTGCAGGGGTAGGGGGAAGGGAAAAGTGCAAGGGGAAGGGGAGGGGCGGGGAGTGCAGTACAGGGTAAGTAGACCAAAAAACAAATACATAGGCCAGCTGGTGGCAACTGCAAAGGTAAGTGCAGACAAGTGCTGGGAAGGGGGTGCTGTAGGGATAGAGAGACAGTCCCGCAGTGCAGGGGTTGCCAGGGAGGCAGTGCAAGTGGAGAGTGGCTGGGCCAGGGACCGAGGTCGGTGAGAGTGGCCCAGTTGCAGATCCAGTGCAGTTCCAGTGAAGAATTTAGCAAGGGAGAGGCAGAGAGAAAGCAGAAGCAATGAGGAATGTCTTGAGGTGCTTCCCGAACCGGAGATGGTTCTCCACAAGTTCCAGTGAGGCAGGAAGGCTGTTCCAGAGGGAAGGCCCTGCCGGGGAGAGAGATCTACCCCCAGCTAGTTGCTTTGAGAAGCGGATGACCCTGACATGCAAGGTGTGAATCACACACACCTGCAAAACAGGCCATGGCCATCACTGTTATGTCACTCAAACCCTCCCAAACCACAACATGACATGGCAAGCAATACCCATACACCAACACAGTAACAATAAGGTACACATTGCCATGTCCAAAATGTACAGTGGCAATGATGCCTGACCTGGAATCAGATGAAATGACTGACCAACAACCTCCCACCCAAAATAAGTCATTTCCAAATGAATTACAAGAGTTGTAGACGTAACATAACAATGAATGCCTGTCTACATGCACATTGTGCATTGCAAAATCAACACTGCAGCTTCTGTGTGCTGTGTCCTACTCCTGCAACACACTGCTCAGCGCACAGCACAGTGAACAGCCATTGTGTGTGATGCACACCCTGAGCATCACATCTAAGCGACAGACCACATCAAAAAGCAAATTAGGCATGTACAGGATCCATAATTGGTCACAGAACATGTGCTGCAGGGACACAGTGGGCACCAGAAGGCAAACAGTGTACACGTGGATATGCAAGGGTGGTTGTACATGTAGTGCATCAGAGTGCAAGTGTGTGGGCCAGGAAGGACATGCACTCAACATATGCATGTGCAATCTAGTGACCATCAGTGTTCTCTACACATCAAATGTGAACATTCACCATGTGTACACCCCAGCATGTCAAACCACAACTATCCCCTCGCACCTGAAAGGTAAACACAACACATGAACAGGCATTGATCAGCAGAACACTACATGTACATAGGATACCACCATTACAATGTCAGGGTTCCCATCACACTGCAGGGCAAGGAAACTATCAACAACAACCCCCCTCCCTCACAAATGACCATGACCCACTGAACAACTGCACCTGGGTCATGGAGCCTTCAACCCTCAATTCCACCTGGCCACAGGATCACCTTTCCCCTTCGTCACCATCTCCCACCTTGTGTGTAAAAAGGTGCCTGCACCCTCAGAATCCACACTCATTTCCAAAATCACAAAATCCAAGCCAGAAAAACGAACCAGAACACCCTCCAGTAGATGACGTGACGTAGCAGTACCTCACAAAGGCCAAGTACTACCACAATGGTGCAACAACCAAGGTAGCACAGTAAAACAATGTCACAACAGGATGTGAACCATGTGTGGTACATAACATAGAATGATGCACCATGAACGGATGTGTACTGTCACAGGTACTGTGTACAGGCGCGGGAGTGTCACGAAACAACCACCCCCACCGTGTCCCGGGTGCATGCAAGGTCAAACTCACACAGGCCCCTGAGACCCTGGTGGGGAAGGAGGGTCAGGGATATGCAGTCGGGACAGGTGTTGGCAAACTGGATGACTGGAATGAGTGGCAGGAGAGGGGAGGAGGAATGACACATGAAAGTAGGGAATGCACGAAAATGTACTACCTGCATGAAAACATACACAATCCAAACAAACTTGGACATCATTGTCATGGCCTTCTGTAGTCCAGGCTTAGGAGTGGCACGAACCAACCACCCCCTCTAGGGTTTTGGCGCCTGCAAGTTTGGGGCTTACACAGGCATCCTCAACCCCAGCAGGGAAAGATGGTTAGGGAACGTTGCTTGGATAGGTACGGGAAGCAGGAACACCGGGTAGAGGGTACAGGGTTCAAAATTGTATAGGATTCCGGGTGATTAGGGGGAAAAAAACATACCAAATTGAATTACACATTCATCCATGCATTAGTGCACCCCCCAGCAAGCCTATGCAGAGCAGTTTGAAAGAAAAACAACAAGACACTTAGCTCTGGTTTTGAGTGCTGGCCTCCTGCCTGCGCACTCTCAGGTCTGGTTACAGGAGCACTGCAATGCTGCAAAGAGAGCCACAGTCAACAACCTGTAAGTGCCAATTACACAAAAACACACCACCAAACATGCCCCATAGCAACAAACTACTCTACAAACAGACAATCTGGTGTAGATGCTTCGTACCCATACATAACATTACCCCTGTGATGGGTCATACACAGTCAATGCAGTAAGTCAGCCACCGGTGGGTGCGTGGCAAATGGAACACCAATGTGTCACAATTCACACAACATGCAATGTTCCCTGGGTAAGCAGATATACCCATATAGCAAGCCATGACTTCAGAGCAAGTTGTGTACCACCATGACCGAAACAAAGTTGGCAGTGCATTTATCAAAATGTACATGGAAATGAAATGCACTGCACCCGAGTATGTCCCTTGGTGTATGTCCCTGTGAGCTGCCCCTTTCCATGTTTCAGAAGGCTACATGGTTGATACAAGTGCCTCAATGGACCTTGGTGTACCGGAGGGTATGTGCCACTGCCCTTGCAGGTGTCCCAGACAACCTTACAATCAACAGCCATCAGTCCACCAACACATCTGAGCTGCATTGTGTGCTTCAACACCAATATTCGTCCAAGCTCACCCTCAGTGCTGGGACTAAGCCTGCATGTGCAACTCGCCTGGTGCAATCTTTGCTGTGTTGTGGCCCCCCTGTGCTGCTCACCTTGCCTGGAGTTCCTTGGAACACGTCAACAGTTCTAGGATGTAGGTCTGCAATCCCTGTGCCTCTGCTTGTGCACACATGTGCATGTGGGCACCAACAAACGTGTCCAGAAATCCGACGTCCAATGGGCCATGTCTGCTGGCAAAGGTGCTCTGGAGGCTCATTGCCCTGCAGAAAGGGCATGCAACACATGATTAATGCTTCAAAGTCATCTGTGTGTGTCTCTTCAGGCATCTCATTACTTGACCATGTCAGAGAGTCACATCAGAAATCACACCATCAGTCTGTCTTTCACATCCAAAGTGTGGAACACTATCTACGGCATGAATTGCAACAAGCACGTGTACAGTAAAGATAAGAAACATACTACACAATGCATAGCAATGAATGTACACATTAATCATGAAACACCCCATCTAGCAAAAGCTGAACAGTGGACAATAACACAAAAATCATCCCCACTAGGGGTGTAAACACAAGTCACACAGCACCACACATGCCACAGATATGACAGTCCAAAGCCCTTGTGTAAAAGGTTGTGACACCGAACCATCCTTGCGAGCCCATGGATAAGGGAGGCAGGAGTGGCATATGTGAGTCAAGGACCCCAAGCAGCAAACACATACACAAGACAAGCCTGAAGGGCCCAGCTGGAACAGACAGTGGATGCCTTCAAAAACCACAAAGCACCGCACTGTCACATGAAAGCACAATAGACAAGCAATTTTAAACTATATTAACTAATTACACTAACTACGGGAAAACTTACATTACCTAATTAAACTAACTATCAAACAGAAACGTAACTAACTAAACTAAAAGAAAAATCAAAAATGGGCACATACGACCCGGGGGGGAGGGGAGGCACCCAGGAGGGGGGAGGTACAGGGTGCTGCTCAACATCCACATGCGATGATGCTGAGCCAAAAATAAAATCCTCCATGGGCTCAACGCCTGCACAGCCCGACCTATGTGGGAGATAGATGGTCGTCCGAGTCTGGCTCATCCTGTAAAGGAGGACGTGGCACAGTAGCCTGGCCACGCCTAGCCGCAGCTTGCCCCTCGTCGGCAGCAAGTCTGTCGGACGGGTGAGCCTGGTTCTGTGTGGCGATGTAACGTAGGTCTGCATGCAGAACCTCACGTGATGCACGTGCTTCCTCTTGCAAGGTAGCACGTGTAACACGGAGTTCCTCCTGCAAGGCCTGGCTGGACAACCGCTGCACCTCCCGGCAAGCCTGTAGCTCAGCCAAGATGGTACGCTCAAGCTATGCAAACCTCTCCTCTTCCCGCTGCCTCTGGGACATCATAAGGACACCCAGAGTGGATTTGAGGGAAGCATACTCCTCCCTCAGGGCATCCATGTGCGCCTCTGCATGAGCAGCAATTGCTTGACGCAGAGACGACATTTCAGCCTGGCGTGCCCTGTCTGAGGCCGCCATGCCCAGCTTGAGCGAGCGGGCCGTGGACCGTGCCGCCTGCTGCTGGAGAAGCACCTGCTTAGCAGGGGGGAGCACAGATCGAGCCACACGCTCCATGCTCTCAGCGATGTTCTCCATTGCTGCCCACTGCCGTTCGGAATTGGCAGTCATGTCTTGCTCCCACTCAGTATACTGCGGTTGCGCGTGGCGAACACGTTGCCGACTTGACCCCCGCGGGACCCATGGACCGGGGGTCCTCGCTGTGTTGGCACCGCCCGCGGCTGCATGACTACATGCCCCCGTCGACGTGATGTCCCAGGCACATCAGTGACTGGTGTGGAGGGTGACTCTGCGTCCCTATCCACAACGGGCGGAGGAACCAAGACTGTCTGATCCCTCAGTGCAGGTGTCGCGGACAGAGGAGTGTCCACATCAGAATCACTCACCCCTGACACATGGACTTGATGCTCATCCAACTCAACATGGACGTCAGAGTCGTCATCAAGGCTGGACTCATAGGCAGCCAGAGACAAGATGGACTGTAGCACTTGGAGGTTTTCGTGGCCTACCACCCCACGACCCCCACTATTGCCGGGTTGATGTAGTGGTAACAACCCTGTGTCTGGCATGACAACACCATCCTCCGTCTCCATTGCGTCATCACCTGAAAAATAGAGAGAAAAAAGGTCACTACACATGTCAGAAGCACACAACATACACACACACGGACAGCAAACGCATCAGGCAGACATGTGACACACAACATATAACCTGGCATGCATGCTGGGTCAACTTTGAATTGCTTCTGTGATCAGACCTGTTGAAAGGTGGCAGTTTCCATGGAAGTGGGTCTATGCAGTGCAGAAAATGTGTACACCACTCACTACCTACATGTACAAGGACTCCATGGTGTGTGCCAGGAAATGTGAAGGCAGTGCAATGTCAAATTCAGACATCACGTGCATTGTGCATTCAATGTGTACCATATCTAGAAGCCAAGCACCCCTCCACCCCAGTACCAAAGCAGGGATGCCTAGCATGGTATCAAAAGGCTGACCATACACCTGTGTATTGACAGGCAGTGTTTTCTGGCATCAACAGCTTAATGTGATTCAAGTGACAACACTGCAAATGATGCTGGGACAGTAAGCAGGACACATGATGAAAACTCTGGATGCCGCCCATGTGTGAAGAAGACACAACAACAGTTGGACAGAATCATTGGCCATTGAACAGGCTGAGGCCTGTGAGCCACACAGATTGTCAGACCCTGAACATGTGTGCAACGCAGGACTGAGCCACAGTTGACATGGGAAGGCTGATGAGATGCCAGGCAATGTATGTAACCAAGGACTTGTATTACAGTGATCATCCAGTCAAGGTCACATAGGGGCATGCGTGCAATGCACATGGAGCATGAATGGGCACTCATGTCCCTGCGGGACATCTGACTTATGCACAATACAAGTGAGATACCCTACATCAAGTACTAAGGCTGTACCACGCGGCATATGTCTGGCAGATTCTACGCTGGAAGTTAGCATCTACACAGGACGCATGAACAAGAAAGTACACATTGGCAAGATTGAAGCAGACCAGTGCAAAGGTGGAACTGGGGTGCAGAGTGGCAGAGGAGGGCCAAGGGAGCATGCCTACATGGAGTCCCCGCATGCAGGCAGAGGAGACATGCATCACAGAAGCATTGCATTACTTACACATCAGAACCATGTACACGTCACATGTAGTGGCAATCATGCACAACACATCCCACAAGTGAAACACACACGTCCTCAACAAACACGCATCAACACTCACTGGACTGGGCATCAAAGTCCAGCATCTCTCCCACTCCTTCGACCAATTCAGGTGGTATGAACTCCGTAACGAGTGCCTCATGCGGAGTGAGCACTTCCTCCTCTGGTGCAGGCCCACCGCCAGTCACCAGAGTCAAGTTGTAATTAGAGGCACGCTTAGCCTTAGTGCTGCGTTTGATGTCATTGCAACGCTTTTTGCACTCTTGCACCGTGCGCACCTCATGGCCGAATGAACTGACATGTTCCGCAACATGCTTCCAGTGGGTGTCACGTTGGGCAGCCGTAGTCTGACTATTGGCACCCACTAGCATGTCACGGCTGTGGCCCCGCACGTAGTCCACGAGGAAGTCCAGTTCCTGCTTGCAGAAAGGCTTCTTCCTCGACGTGCAGGAGGTCGTGGCTGTGTGTGGGGTCCCAGCCTGTGCTGCAGGTGCAACCTTCCTCCTCTTGGACTGTGGCGCAGACCCTGGCTGGCTAATGCCACCCTGACCAGTATGGCCAGTGGGTTCGGTGGATTGAGCCAAGGGAGTGGCAGGTGGAGGGACGACCAAAGGCCTGACTTGTGTCAGCGGCAGCTGAGTGCCCTCTAATGGACCCTGCGCAGCAACATCAGCTGTGGCAGGGTCATTGACCGCAACAGTCCTGGTTGGCAGACTCACAACCGGGGTGTTGTTAGGTGCATCTGCCCTGCACTTGCCAACACCCGGCTGTTCGGGGCAGCAGATGACATGACTGCCCCAGGGACACATGTCTTGGTCTGAGCAGCCCGGCCTGCCCCTATGGTTTCCCTCCTGGCCTGTTGGAGATCTACCAAGGGCTCCTCAAGTGCCAACGCAGCCTGCGCTGGCAGACCCTGAGCCTGGGTGGCGGTGTCCACAGCTGCACCTGCAGCTACCACTACCCTTGGGCCTGTGGCAGTCGATGGAACAGACTGCTGGGTCACACGGGCGCCAGTGCCAGATGCAGAAGCTGCATCCCCCGGAACCACAACGGGTGGTGGCATGACTGCACCGACACATGGCACAACATTGTGCTCAATTGGCGCACCCCTGCCTCTTCCCCCACTGTGGCTGCCCTGGACACCCTGGAGTCCCCCTACTCCCTGGTCACCACAGCCGCGTCCCCGACCACGCCCGCCACAAGGAGTACGCCCAGCTGAGGCGCCCCTCACCTTTGGTGGCCTCCCAACCATGGCACAGATGTAGTAGTGCTGGCACAGATGGAGTAGTGCCAATGGGAGGTGTACACCACAATTGACCTGGGCAATTGGGGTGAAGGGGGTGGGAAGCAAGATGTTAACAGCCCCCCTGCACCTGCAAGGCTGTATGTGACCCCAGTGATGTAGTGACGGGTCACGCAACGCTCAGGCACCCCAAAACTGCAGTAAAACCGTGCACGCAACCCTGCAGCCTACGTGCGTGGATTCAACCTCCCGCAGTACGCGGTGGCACCCAGTAACACGAATAACGCGTACGCGTGGGACACGCAGGCTACTATGACATCAAAAATGGGTGCGATACACAGGGGCACCCGCAGTGGGAAAAAGAGCGTGTGCGACTCACCGTCTGACTAGCGCGATGCAGAAAAACACGCGTAGCTAATACCCCCGCCAAAAGAAGAGATACTTCCTTGATAGCTGTGGAGTTGTGATGGCGCGCGAAACAACAGGAAGCAGTAACACACGTCGGTCTCCATGAAAGGCACGTACAGCGAACTGCTGGGCCCGCTCACCTTTAGCCCATGCTGAGGGAAATGCCTGCGCGCGTCACGTCACTTACGCGCATGGGCCCTTTCCTCGGATTACACGCGGGCGTGCAGTTTTTCACGCGCGCTGAAATGCCCATGCACGCCTGCGCGCGTCACGTCACAGGGGCGCTTGCGCTTGAGGGGCCTTCTGTCCAATTAAATTGCGTATGCGTGCAGACGCGCTTACGCGCTAATGGCCTTTCCTCGAATTACACGCGGACGTGCAGAATTTTCACGTGCCAAATCACTCCGTATCAAGCTGGCCACGCGTAAGCACATGGAAGACTACGCTCCTGCCCAGAAGGCCGAATTACTGCCCCCCAGAGCCCCGAGCACGCTCCCACCTGCCATCTGCTGCTGCCTGACTGCCTGCTGTCCACATGCAATGCCATTTGCTGCCTGCACATCAGCCAGGGGTGCTGTTGCTGTGACCACCCCTGCTGGAACCGAAGACTCCTGACTGGGATTCCATCGCTCCACAGCCCAGCCCCAGGACCCAGTTGCCCACCCACTCCTGCCTCTGGGGTTGTCATGTCGGGCACTGCAACATCTGGCACCACTGACAACCCCCGGCCAGAGAGGCAGAGGGGCACCAGCTTCAGTGCCAGGGAAGTTGGTGTCCTGGTGGAGCAAGTCCTGGGGCAGTATGATGCCCTCTTCAGAAGTTCCCACGTTGACAAGGAAGGACGGACTCAGATATGGACGGACATCGTGACTGCCATCAACGCGGAGGGGGTGGCAGTCCGCGACTTCCAACATGTCAAGAAGCGCTGGGAGGACTTCAGGTCCAGGACCCTGAACAAGGCCCGGCGCCTCTTGAAGGCAGCGGATGCTAAGGGGCGCCGGGGCCACTTGTCGGAAGATCAGATGAGGGTCCTGGAACGCATATCCCCAGCGCTCCACGTCCAGGTCCTTGAGAGGCAGACCCGTCTGGAGTCGAGTGGTAAGTGTACATGCATCCTGATTGTGAGCTGTGCGTGTGGTGATGTTTCAGTAGTGTGCAGGTTGCACATCTGTTTGTATGGGGTCGAGTATGGGTGGGGGTGTACAGGGCCGTGAGGCTAACACATGCAAGGGCTGTAATGTGTGAGACATGGATGGTGCTTGTGTGTGTAGGCTTGCATGGCAAATGCAGTTGTGTGGGCACACATGTTTGGATGAATGTGCATGTAAGTAAACATGTTTGTGATCTCACGCATGTATGTTGTTTTCAGCTGCATGTATCAGCACTGTGTACATGTGCATTTGTGTGTATTTGACAAGGGTGCAACAGTGATGCAACATGGATGCATGTGACAGCGGGATGTGGAAGCCTGATTGGCAGATGTGACATGGATGCCCATCTGAAGACTGCGACACTTGGCAGAGGTGTACACATGCATGCAAGTGTGGTGGTGTGTGTACATGTGTAGTGCACTTCCTGTGTTGCATGTGATGTCTGGCTCAGCTTTGCCTGCTCATGCTGTTGTATCTGTATGGATGGTGCTGGCAGTTGTGATATGGCTGTGGTATGGCTCATGTGTGCGAGTTGAAATGACATGTGTGTTGGGGATTGTGATGGCATGTCTGAGGTTTGCCAATGACACTCATGTATAACTGTCATGTGTGTATGTGTCCATTGTACAGTGCCCTGATGCCTGTGTTTTATTTCTCCCTGTCTGCAGCGTCAACTGATGAAGAGGGCGGAGAAGGTGCTGTGGAGCACAGCGGCGGGGATCCCACCGCCAGCCGGAGACGCAAGGCCCGGCTCCCCTCCCAGGTTGTGATCTCGTCGGGGAGTGAGGAGTCCGATGCCGCGTCCCAGGCCGCAGCTGCCGGGGGGAGGTCCAAGAGGCGGAGGTTGGAGTTGGACTCCTCGGCAGCAGAAGGGGCAGCTGGGACCCCACAGGGCCCAACGGGGGAAGATGGCATGGAGTCATCCAGGTTGGTGGGGGGTTTGGTGGAGGAGGAGGCCGTGCAAGCAACAGAGATGGGGTCTGGAGGTGGGGATTCTACTGGTGCTAGTGGTGCAGTGCAGGACCAGGGACAGGAGGCAGCACAGGCCGCCGCAGAGGTGCCTGTGTGCAATCCTGTCCCTGATCCTGACCCTGCATCATCTTGCACCAGCAGGGATGCCTACGTCCAGACCCGTTTTCAGGCAGGGGATGAGCTCACGACAACTGGCCTTCCTCTGGCTGCGGACGTGGCTATCCGGGTCCGCGTTGAGCCTGTCCTGACTGGTGTGGCGTTGCGTCAACGGGTCATGCGAGGTGACCTGCAGTCTTTTCATGAGGAGACTGCACGTCATCTCCAATGGCTCGTTGACCACGTCAGCCTACTGGGGCAGGTCACCCAGGCCGGATTCCTCCGTTTGATGGGGCTTGCTGCGACACCCTCCTCAACTGAACCCCCTATGCGCCAGTCATCCTCTGTGCCATCTTCCCACCCATCAGTCACCTGGGTGCCCTGTGGAGCTGCCTCTGACGGTGCGGCCAGGCTGATGGATGAGGCGGACGTCCAGCAGGGGTGGCCACATCAACAACTGCACCCCAGCCAGCGGAGGATGTGCAGGCAGCAGGAGGCAGTGCACGGGCAGAGGCACAGCAGCAGCAGCAACGTGGTGGGAGCCATGAAGGCTCGGGGCCTTCGACATCGGAGGGGCAGGCATCGGCCGGAGGGCAGGAGGACCCAGGACAGAAAGTGTCTTCCGTGTGGCAGCGGTTGGGCCACGCCATAGATGTGGAGCGGCATCGGGCGGAAGAGGCACGGCTCACGATGGTCAGGGCGGAGAACTCCATGCGGAGGGCCCTGAGGCGGGCCGAGTGCCTCGAGGCAATCCGCAGGGGGTTGGAGGTGGACACGTCGACGGCCCTGCGGACCCTCGGGGCCATGGAGGAGGACCGCCTCCGGGACATTGAGCAGGAGTTCGATGATGCCTTGGGCCGGGACATCCAAAAGTGAGCCGTCGGACTAGCCCGCTGCCCTTGTACATAGTTCTGTAGTTAGTGTTAGGTTTCCTTTGGCTTTGCATTTTTTTTTAACCTTTTGGACAATGGGCCACATTTTTGTATATAGTTTTCTTTTTATTAGGTAGTGTTATTAGATAGGTTTCATTTCTTCTGTTGGGATCATGGACCCTGGCTTGTTCATCTGTACATAGTTGACTGTTGGATTTTCTTTTTTTTTACAATTTACCCATGGAGCAATGGCTTTCAATTATAATGTTCCATTGGATTTTCTTTTGTGGACAGTGACTTTGGACACCATTCCTTTGGATTATGATTTTTGGTTTTGCATTTTTTCACGGACATGCTTCTTTTTATTTTTGTACATTCCCATTTCTGTTTGTTTATTTTTCATTCAATTTATGTTTCCTTTAATACATATTTTTTGTTCAAACTTCAATGTGTAGTATCATCTCATTGGTTTCATGCATACCATGATATGGGTTTTGAGATTCACTGACACCCATTGGGTGTATGTGAGGGACATGAGTACGTTTCCAAACTTGCAATTGGGGTTCTATCATGTTATTGCCATTTCTAAGTGGGTGGATGCAATACTCGGGTGGGTGTTTTGCATTTGGAGGCTGACCATAGGGACCAGGGATCTAGATTGTGATGACATGTTGGCTGGGGAACATGAGTTGGGGCCTGGTGGAGGGTGCACCACAGTGCTGGGGGGTGGGGGTGCAGGGGAACATGAGTTGGACCTGAGTGGGGGCCTGCTGGCAGGTGCCCCACAGTGCTGTGGGGTGGGGGTGCAGGGGAACATGAGTTGGGGCCTGATGGAGGGTGCACCACAGTGCTGGGGGTGGGGGTGATGGGAGACATGAGTGGGGGCCTGGTGGAGGGTGCACCACAGTGCTGGGGGGTGGGGGTGCAGGGGAACATGAGTTGGACATGAGTGGGGGCCTGGTGGAGGGTGCACCACAGTTCTGGGGGTGGGGGTGCAGGGGAACATGAGTTGGACATGAGTGGGGGCCTGCTGGCAGGTGCCCCACAGTGCTGGGGGGTGGGGGTGCAGGGGAACATGAGTTGGGGCCTGGTGGAGGGTGTACCACAGTGCTGGGGGGTGGGGGTGATGGGAGACATGAGTGGGGGCCTGGTGGAGGGTGCACCACAGTGCTGGGGGGTGGGGGTGCAGGGGAACATGAGTTGGACATGAGTGGGGGCCTGGTGGAGGGTGCACCACAGTGCTGGGGGGTGGGGGTGCAGGGGAACATGAGTTGGACATGAGTGGGGGCCTGCTGGAAGATGCCCCACAGTGCTGGGGGGTGGGGGTGCAGGGGAACATGAGTTGTGGCCTGGTGGAGGGTACACCACAGTGCTGGGGGGTGGGGGTGATGGGAGACATGAGTGGGGGCCTGGTGGAGGGTGCACCACAGTGCTGGGGGGTGGGGGTGCAGGGGAACATGAGTTGGACATGAGTTGGGGCCTGCTGGAGGGTGCCCCACAGTGCTGGGGGGTGGGAGTGATGGGAGACATGAGTGGGGGCCTGGTGGAGGGTGCACCACAGTGCTGGGGGGGTGGGGGTGCAGGGGAACATGAGTTGGGGCCTGGTGGAGGGTGCACCACAGTGCTGGGGGGTGGGGGTGATGGGAGACATGAGTGGGGGCCTGGTGAAGGGTGCACCACAGTGCTGGGGGGTGGGGGTGATGGGAGACATGAGTGGGAGCCTGGTGGAGGGTGCATCACAGTGCTGGGGGTGGGGGTGCAGGGGAACATGAGTTGGACATGAGTGGGGGCCTGGTGGAGGGTGCACCACAGTGCTGGGGCGTATGGGTGCAGGGGAACATGAGTTGGACATGAGTGTTGGCCTGCTGGCAGGTGCCCCACAGTGCTGGGGGGTGGGGGTGCAGGGGAACATGAGTTGGGTCCTGGTGGAGGGTGCACTACAGTGCTGGGGGGTGGGGTGATGGGAGACATGAGTGGGGGCCTGGTGGAGGCTGAACCACAGTGCTGGGGGTGTGGGTGCAGGGGAACATGAGTTGTACATGAGTGGGGGCCTGGTGGAGGGTGTCCCACAGTGCTGGGGGGTGGGGGTGCAGGGGAACATGAGTTGGACATGAGTGGGGGCCTGGTGGAGGGTGCACCACAGTTCTGGGGGGTAGGGGTGCAGGGGAACATGAGTTGGACATGAGTGGGGGCCTGCTGGCAGGTGCCCCACAGTGCTGGGGAGTGGGGGTGCAGGGGAACATGAGTTGGGGCCTGGTGGAGGGTGCACCACAGTGCTGGGGTGTGGGGGTGATGGGAGACATGAGTGGGGGCCTGGTGGAGGGTGCACCACAGTGCTGGGGGGTGGGGGTGATGGGAGACACGAGTGGGGGCCTGGTGGAGGGTGAACCACAGTGCTGGGGGGTGGCTGTGCAGGGGAACATGAGCTGGGGCCTGGTGGAGGGTGCACCACAGTGCTGGGGTGTGGGGGTGATGGGAGACATGAGTGGGGGCCTGGTGGAGGGTGCACCACAGTGCTGGGGGGTGGGGGTGATGGGAGACATGAGTGGGGGCCTGGTGGAGGGTGAACCACAGTGCTGGGGGTTGGGGGTGCAGGGGAACATGAGTTGGACATGAGTGGGGGCCTGGTGGAGGGTGCACCACAGTGCTTTGGGCGGGGGTGCAGGGGAACATGAGTTGGACATGAGTGGGGGCCTGCTGGCAGGTGCCCCACAGTGCTGGGGGTGGGGGTGCAGGGGAACTTGAGTTGGGGCCTGGTGGAGGGTGCACCACAATGCTGGGGTGTGGGGGTGATGGGAGACATGAGTGGGGGCCTGGTGGAGGGTGCACCACAGTGCTGGGGGGTGGGGGTGCAGGGGAACATGAATTGGACATGAGTGGGGGCCTGATGGAGGGTGCACCACAGTGCTGGGGGGTGGGGGTGCAGGGGAACATGAGTTGGACATGAGTGGGGGCCTGATGGAGGGTGCACCACAGTGCTGAGGCGTGGTGGTGCAGGGGAACATGAGTTGGACATGAGTGGGGGCCTGCTGGCAGGTGCCCCACAGTGCTGGGGGTGGGGGTGCAGGGGAACTTGAGTTGGGGCCTGGTGGAGGGTGCACCACAATGCTGGGGTGTGGGGGTGATGGGAGACATGAGTGGGGGCCTGGTGGAGGGTGCACCACAGTGCTGGGGGGTGGGGGTGCAGGGGAACATGAATTGGACATGAGTGGGGGCCTGATGGAGGGTGCACCACAGTGCTGGGGGGTGGGGGTGCAGGGGAACATGAGTTGGACATGAGTTGGGGCCTGGTGGAGGGTTCCCCACAGAGCTGGGGTGTGGGGGTGATGGGAGACATGAGTGGGGGCCTGGTGGAGGGTGCACCACAGTGCTGGGGGGTGGGGGTGCAGGGGAACATGAGTTGGGGCCTGGTAGAGGGTGCACCACAGTGCTGGGGGGTGGGGGTGATGGGAGACATGAGTGGGGTCCTGGTGGAGGGTGCACCACAATGCTGGGGGGTGTGGGTAATGGGAGACATGAGTGGGAGCCTGGTGGATGGTGCACCACAGTGCTGGGGGGTGGGGGTGCAGGGGAACATGAGTGGGGGTGCAGGCTAGTCCCCCGTGCTGTGGGCTGCCTGCAGGGGCCGTGGAGGTTGTGGAGCGAACACCTGGGAGGACCCACACGGCCAATTCACGTGTAGTACTCCACGGAACCCCTGAAATACACGTACCCTGTTGATATCGCGTGTGAAACTTCCCGCACACCCCAAGATACACGTACCCAGGACATTTGCGTGTGGAACTTCCAGCGTACCCCTGAAATACACGTACCCTGCTGATATCGCGTGTGAAACTTCCCGCGCACCCCAAGATACACGTACCCAGGACATTTGCGTGTGGAACTTCCAGCGCACCCCTGGAATACACGTACCCTGCTGATATTGCGTGTGAAACTTCCCGTGCACCCCAAGATACACGTAGCCAGGACATTCGCGTGTGGAACTTCCAGCGCACCCCAGTAATACACGTACCCTGTTGATATCGCGTGTGAAACTTCCCGCGCACCCCGAAATACACGTACCCAGGACATTCGCGTGTGGAACTTCCCGCGCACCCCTGATATAAACGTACCCTGCTGAATTCACGTGTGAAACTTCCCGCACACCCCTGATGTACACGTAACCTGATGGAATCGCGTGTGGAACTTCCAGCTCACCCCTGAAATACACGTACCCAGCTGAAATGACGTGAGGTACTTCCCGCGCACCCCAGTGATACACGTAGCCCGCTTGCTGTGCTGGTACAGGGTTAGCGCAGCCCTTTGTGTTGGATTGGGGATTTTGATGGCTTTTCCCTGCGCAAGGGGCGTTCTTGGGGGCGTAACTGGCGCTGCTGCAGGGTCGCTGCGCCACTGTGCGCCACGGCTGGTTTTGGTGGCTGGAATCCATGAATACGCTGTGTGGGGAAATGTATTTTGGCGCACGCGGATGGGGCAGGGATTCGCACGCGCACAATGTGCGCCAGCCGCGTGCGCCACTTGTGCGCTGAATTCTATGAATTACCCCCTGAATGTCCCCGTTGAATTTATGAATTAAAGCCAACCTCGGGAATCGAACCAAAGTCGTCAGGACACTTCACCACTGCACTATATAACCTGAAGAAAAATACCAACCAACTAAAGGTGAAATGCCCCATTTCGGTACTGCATGTCCTAGGGAAAACATTTGTATTGGTTCTTGGAGTTTAAAACATGTACACCTGTTAATGTTTTCAAAACACTATTAAAAGAAAATATCCTCTCTTGGTTGTGTTTGTGTGTGTGTGTGTTGATTTTATGAAAGGCAAATGCCATTCGTCCTGCACAATTTGGGTGGTCACCTTGATATGCTAATTTCTGGCGACGTCACATCCCATTGCATTTGTTGATGAGTCCCCCCACTTTAATTTTTAGGACTTGACCTATGGTTGGGAAATTTCATGGCATGCCAAATAAAATAATTCTTAATGTATTGAAATGTTGCCAATGTTTTTTATTGTGTGTAAATACATTTAATCTAAAGTGCTCCTGCTCTAGACCTGAATAGAGATGCCAGTAACCCGTGCAAGAATTGTGGAAAGGTTTGCGTGGTAGACTAAATCTTAAGAAAATGGCATCAGTGAGATCGAAGAAAAATAACTCTCCCAAGTATTTATTGGACGCCCCTCAGGGGCCGCACAGAGCATCAAGAGACATGAGGGGCTTAACTGTGATTGCATGCAATGGCCTCTTTGACAATCAGATATCTAAATGACGAGATCGCCATGCTTTTCTGCTCCTCATGGGGGACAGGTGTTCACAGTTTCTTTGCAAACCTTTTTCAGCCCCGTTCCAACAATCTCGTGGAGGAAAGTCAGCGGTTTCATTCCAAGCAAATCACGGCTCCGGAAATCGCAAGCTGTGCTTGAGATCCCAAACGTGCAACTGGAAGACGCCGGAATCTACGAATGCAAAGCGGAAAACTCTCGAGGGAAAAACGCCTTCAGAGGACAATTGCAAGTTTATAGTAAGTCCATTTCGCTTGTCCACGACTGTCATAGTCAACATCTCGTTGTCATAAGTGCAATATAAGCAGCCCAGTGGCACGTGGCTTTTTATTGCCATCTTTTACTTTTGCATTTTGCACTGTCTGGGCATTTGGAGAAGTTGTGGTGATGCATGTTTCCTCAAAGAGGAAGTGCCCTTTGATTAGCTTAGGGCATTGCACATTCATTGGTCATGAATGATGATTTACAGGCCTTCCCACACGAATGCCTAGTCTAGCTTCCTTCCCAGCACGCACGTATTCAAAAGTGGCAAACATGCACAAGTGGCAAACTGCTGACCCTGTCGATTCTTTTGTTGTTGCTTGACTGCATACATTTTGCTCTCAGCCAATAATTTGACCCTATGACGTTTGCCAGAATCGTATATGCTACATTTGTACTCTGCACCTGCCTGAAACGTGAGGGGTTTTTAAGGACAGGATACCATTTCTATTTATTTATTTATTGGGTATGTATAATGCGCCTATACAGCAAATGGTGTTTCAAGGCGCAACAAGAGAAAGGGGATCTGGGGGGAATGAAGAAAAACAAAAACGCTCCTACTAGGCCTTGTGTCCTTCAGATCATGCAAGTCCACTAACAAGAAGTGCAGGTCAGAGAGCAGAATGTGCTGATGCTAAGGAGGGAGAGAAAGTGCAGGTCTGAGTGCTGACAGCACTGCTGGAGGGGGCAGAAAGGGGGAGAAGAGGGCCCATGGGTGAGGCAAATGCTAAGGGGAGGCCAGGTGGACAAGTGCCAGGGGAATTGCAGAGTGTGCCAGGGCTGGATGGGCTCAATAGGGGTTCAGGGGGGGGAGCCCGGTAGGGCAAGTGCAGGTTAGGGGGCTAAGGGAGGACCAAGTGCTGGGGTAGACTGTTACAGGAGGGCCTGGTGCCCTGTATGAATCATACCTTTTAGCAACAATAGGATCACCCTCCCACCAGACACACCTGTCTTCACCCACCTTGGAAAGTCAATAGGTTGAAATGTATGGTAGAGTGCCCATTCAGAAATGCTTACCTTGAGAAACACCTACCGCCTGATTCATGGAATTATTTGTGAGTAAAACGCAGATTTGCGCGCCATTCTGGCTGAAAATCCCCATACCCCAAACAGGGATTTTCGGGCATTTACCGCAAATAATTCCATGAATCAGGGTGCTAATCTTTACATTTCACAGTGATGACTCTAGGCCTGATTCACAGAAGTGTTTTATAATGGTGCAATCCCATTGGAAAATCTGTGAATCAGAGTGTGTCAATATTAAACCTATATAATTTTGACAGCCTGAAGTCAACGCATTTTATTACGGTTTAGTATTAGTATGAATCCACATTATTAATTAATGAAGTGTCTCTCTCTGGGGGAGCGAGGGGAATGGTGCATATGGAAATCATTAAAAAAGACTTTCCCAGCTTTAACAGAGGACATCTTATCCATTCAGAGGAAATTCTGGCATAACAGCCAACATTTCATTTAGAATATGACTCTGACCCCAATTCAATCAATGCCTATAATCCCCACTGCCTACAAATAATATTAAGTTTGCCAGGCAGCCTTAGATGAACTCACAGGATTCTGATACTGACGAAAGTAATGTGGCAGCGGGGGAGTTTAATGCAGGCACTTTCTCAGTTGCTGAGGCAAAATGATTCCCAAATGTTTCATTTCTAATTTAATGGAAAACAGTACTGAGTTGACAGAAGAGCATGATGTTTTGCTGGGTATGTCAGAAAAGCTGTAAATAAATATTACCATGGACAACTCAGAAATATTTGGTCATAAAAAATGTAAACACATTATTTCCGCTGGAAAAACAACATGATTGTTTACATATTCAGACAAATACATTTACAGAATGTTTTTTTTGTTTGCAAAATTATTTAACATGTATTTAATATTAAATGGGAAGTAAGAGAAGACGACATCTCCCTTAAAATGTTAACTGCCAGGGAAGGTTTGATTCAATAAGCAAAAACATCGGAACACACAGAGCAAAGTTTCTCAAATAGGTCTCTGGGCACAGGAGACATGAAGTTGATTTTCTTGCCCTACAATAATGCCACAGCAAACCTTGGCAGAATGTTTTCTCTTTAGCCATAATTCTATGAAATAAAAAGGAATTATTGCCAGTCATGTGAATTTTGGCTCAACTTCGGATTCATCAGAGAGGTGGATGAATGAAATGCTTCTTAATAACGATTTATTTTAAATGTCCCGGTTAACCACACTGGTGTCCCCTTGTCTAGATATGGCAGCCGGTGTAGGCCTAAAACCATGAACATGTGTTTAAGTTGGTAAGAGCCTGATTCATGGAACCTTTAGCGCGGTGCAAAGTGGCTTGAACTGCTGCAAAGTGACTTTGCACCTCTATGTGAATCAGGGTGTTTGTTGGAAGTGCACAGTCACTTTGCACCGCGCTAAAGGTTCCAGGAATCAGGTCCTACGTTTATTAAATTAGATTGTCATTAAGATTACATAAAGCCATGCAACAAAAACAATAGACATTACACTCACCCAGTACATAACATGTGCAATCTTTTGCAGTTTCTTTAAAACTTACTAAGATCATTTACCAAGTGTTCCAGCTACACTGTAGCAATGTAAACAGGTAGAAATTCTAAGATTCTTGGGGCCTAATTCACAGTGTTTTCCAGTGGGATTGCACCATTATAAAACGCTTCTATGAATCAGCCCCGTAGCATGCAAAATGCAGTGGTATTTTTTATAACACTAAACAATGTTTTACCAAGGTATTACCAAAAATGTTCTTTTGACGGCATGCCTTATGCCCTGAAGGAGTACAAGGACGAGGAGAGGCTAAAACGCCCACTCAGCCTTCACACTTCTGCAAACCCAGAGCCAACACAATCATAAAGGTAAAACAGGCACAGTAAATAGATATACCTCCTTTGCCCTTTGTGCTAACATGGGTAGAGGGAAGGCTACATTCTTAGGAGAGGAGTGAATGCGGTTCAGTAGCAACCCATACAGAGAAGTATAACAGTCCAAAATAAAGGAATGTCCAATCAATGATCTATACAAAATATGTACTTTAATCATACACACCATGTGCAATACTAACTAGAAAGCTCTGTAAAAACACACCCCTGATGCAGCACTCTGGGTAATGGGAAAAGGAAGAGGAAAGGCAATTTAAAGACCACAATGTTCAAAAAGGATATTTCTTGAGGTTACAAATGGGAGTAAAATGACCCAGCCAGTCTCTAGGGCCCAAAGACAGACCCAGTTGGGCAGATATAAGTCAATAATACCTCTGGAAATGTCTTGGGTGTTTGATGGCATCGAGTGCAGGGTTGGCTCGTGTCGCAGTTACAACAGTGACGATGGTCCAGCAGCAAGCTGGTGTTGAGTCAGGCTCAAACGTAAGGAGTGCTGCAGTCACGAAGAGTCATCTTGAGCTGTGCGGATCGGGCAGTCACCAGATCTGGTTCAGCAGTCGAGGATCATCAGCGGTTGAGCTGGTATCAAAATGTGCAGGCGAGTCCGTTTGAAGCAAAGTCTCTGTGGTCGTGGGTTCGGGGAACACCATAGTTGGGTCAATCGACTCACAGGAGCAGCGATGAAGGAGCTTCTATTTCAGATGGCAACACAAGCAGGGCAAGGCAGCAATGCTTATTAGGTTGAGTAGGGACGATGCATAGCACGGTACAGCAGCGTACAGGTTTGAATAGCAAATCACAGATGCCAAAGGGCAGCGTTGAAGGGTCCTGCTTCTTTACTCGGCATTGAGGCGCTCATGAATCCCGGCTCAAAGCGGGTCCTCATTGAAAACACGGATCTTGGCTGTTCTTACTTCCCAAACCAGGGTGTCAAGGGCCAATGTCTGTACATTTCTTGAACTCCAAAACACAGGGCAGTCTGGCACACCTTTCAGGGGACATGCAGCACAGTGAGGTCCTGGACAACAGGGTGGCTGGCAGAGAGACAGGCTGAAATTCCAGCATTAGTGTTCACCCAATGGTCCTTGGGGAAGGATAGGGTACAAAGCCTGCCTTTGGAACACCTGTCCTCAACTCACAACCTGTCGGACTTTAGAAAGGACTGCTTTATCAGAAGGGTCCAACTAAATCTTCTCAAGTGATGATCAAAAGATGCTTCAAGATGATTCCCAAGATGAATGAAAGGAAGTGGAAGTGGTGGGCGACCCCTGCTTATATAGGCAAAGGTCTCCAGGTGATTGGACTAAACTAGCCTGCTTTACATATCCACTCCCTGCTCTTGAAATGAGTGGTCCTTGCCATTCTCATTTCACACCCAAAGAATTTTGATCCAGAGGAAATGGTGTCTCCAACCCTTGAACAGAGTCCCCCTGATTACTCTACGTCTGTCTGCTTCCCTTCTCTCTGAAAAAAAAAGTCTTTAGAAATGCAGCACCCTGGTGTGAGGCCTGGCTCTCTGTGAATGGGTGTGCCTCTTGGTTTCTGTTCCCAGGCCAGCATCCTGTGGAGTGGTTGTCCCTGAGAAAAGGGTGTTACCTTGCCCTAACAAAGGAACAAAAAAAGCAATCACCCAATGCTACAGTCCTGTCAGTGGACAGGCAGAGGTGGACCTTGTCAGGGAGGAATGTACATAATCCTTTCCTAGCTGAACTCGGCCCACAGGGCTGACATATGTTCAAAATCAATTTAATGTACCTGGGATAACTCCGAGAGATGTTGGCTGTCATACCCTAACTCAGGTATGGCTTATATCTAGAGTTTAGTGTGCCACTAGGATGGTATCCCCAGAGATTTGCAGTTTATAGAACAGGGGTGCATATCTTAAATTCAGCACCTGCTCTGCAGAGAAGTGACTTTCACTGCAGCTGTCAACAGGGTACATCTGACTTCTGAGCCTGCTATGTGCCAAAGGTAGAGCTGGTGCAAATCACGATGCTGATGCAGTACACACTATGCTCTTGGCATGGAGCAAATGAAAGGGAAACCTAATTAGCAGATTCCCCTTTCAGAAATTGAATTACCACCATCCTTTTATTATTTAATAAAAATCCCCCAATCCTGATCTCCTGCACCTGCAGAAGGAAACACCTTACAGTTAGTGTGTGCTTTGTTGTTTATAACCTTCTGGATAAACGCTTCCAGGTTCACACACACACACACATAGACTGACAGATTTGAATGCAATTTCATCATGCATAACGATCTCTGAAGGTGCTGCTTCATTCACATATCCTTTTTTAGTTAAAACATCAAAATTGTAACTATTTGCATCTTGTGATTTTGTGTTTCAAACAGTTACATAAAGGCACCAATTGCAAAACCCTTTTTCAGGAATGGCTCCCACATGCCGTTTCCTGATCCCTGTTTTATCACCTTAAGTCTGTTTGTGTCTGGTGTTTAGGTTTCCTTTCTAATCTTCAACAACAAGACCAAGTCTGAGAAGCCGGTGGTGAGGGCTGCACTTCCTTTGTCTAACCACAAAAGCTAGATAACATTACTTAAGTCTTCATACATAAATGATTGTCTTTCAAACATAGTTGTGTTCTCTATTTATCTATACTCTGTGTTAAAAACATTGTAAAATCAAAAATATTATTCTTGTACTTTCCCCTCTTCCCTTTGTGCCACCCCAGGTTCCTAACACCTGTTTCATTCCTGTGTTTGTATAGTAAACTTTGTGTTTATAGAGTACTCTCTGTGTGTGAACTAGAGACCCTGAGTCTACCTGTGATGTCTCAGTCATCATCATTACCGGAGGATACCATGGCCACTCACCAATGCCTTCCCTTGACTAGGGAACATGGTTGAGTACAGGCTATCCAAAGGAAAGTGAAGTTAGCTTAGAAAAAAAAACACCCATGACATCACCGCTAATGTAGTCATGGGGGTGGGACTACTTCAGTTTGACAGAGACTATAAACACGATGTTGCACAGTAGATTGGTCTTGAAGGAAAGCCAGTGAAGAGACTGCAATGATGCAGAGATAGAGTCAAGAGGAGAGAGAGTACAGAGGACACATGTAGAAGCATGATAGACAGAGAGAAGAGGGGCAAGTTAATAAACAGGATGACCAAGAAGAAGACCCGAACAATAGGATAGATGTGAGAACACTAGAGAAGAAATGAGGAGTTTGGTACCATCAAAAGTAAGAAAGGGACAGAACTTGTAGAAGTTCTAAAGCTGTAAACAGCGATGGAAACAAGGTAATTCAAGTATGAGTACCTCTAGCACTTACTTTATGCAGAAATACTTTAATAAGGTCTGTGGCACAATGATATTTTCAAGGCGCACACATCACATGTCACAGGCACACTAGTGCAGCACCCTCCTGCATTGCAGATGGTGGCCATAAGGGAAGGTCAAACAACACCTCACCTCATAACTGTTCACTGTTTTAAAACCAAACTCCTTCCTACCCCCTAACTGTTGGTCAGATCAACTGTCTTCCTGACCACGCCATTTCTTGCCCTTCATAGCCTGACCCAGTGGCACCATCAACTAGCAGGTAAACCTTACTACCTCTAGATGAACAGCCACCTGTTGGCGTTGGTAGATGCATGCCTGACCTCTGTCAGTTGATATGAGCTTGATGAATATTTAGTGTGGGATGCCTCGGAGAAGCACATGTTACTGCACCACCCAACCCTCTTATAGATGACTGGGACAATTGGCAAAAACAGTGCACTAGGAGTTTAAAAATGAATGTATAAGCGGTGTCCATGGTTGGAAGAGTCAAGTACATTGAGGCAGAATCTCCAGTTTGTGAGCACAACTTTAGGACTCAGAGAGTGGCCCTACAGGTTAATTGCAAAAAATAAACTGGGCAGCACCTCCAGTCTGTGAGCACACTATTAGGACTTGGAGAGTGGCACAGCTGTCTAGTGTTGTTATTAAATGGACCCTATGCAAGAATGTGAAGAATGTGAAGAAGATGTTGTGTAACTCTGCTAGTTGGTAGAATAATATAAATTGAGGCAGTGCCTCGATATTAAAGGTGTGGCACTAGGGCTCGAATAGTCTATGAGATGTTTGGTAGGGCCAAATACATTGAGGCTGAAGGAAAAACTAAAGATGTACCTTTTTTTTGTCCACTCAACCACTACTTTCATAGTCAAAGGGGGTCATTATAACTTGGCCAGTGTAGTAATAACGTGCCGGTATTAATGTATACTGGTACGTTACTGCACCGGCCAACTTCGAGTTTGCTTGTGAGGTGGTTGGAGGTCACTTAGCCACCTTACTGGCAAAAATCGCTGGTATTAAAGGTGCTGATAATACCAGCACCGGTAATACTGGCAAAATCCCCCATTGAGTCTAGTGGGACTCCATGAAATGGGTACTACCACCTCTCGTAATCCAGTGGAAACACCAGCAGACGGAGTTGTGGTATCTGTAATACAGATTGGTGGTTTCTCGGCAGATTTACTGCTGAGATACTGCCAAATTATTACTGTTCCTCTACGTGATTGCAGCTGGCTCAAGTGCAAATCTTCAGCATCTGACCAATCAATTGCATTGGCTTCCAAGTGATGGACCTGTTGCAGTGGTGCCGTATTGTAGCTCACATGTTCACATTGCTTGCAGATGAGTGGGAGGAGGCTGCTGTGATCCCTTTCCTTTTTGCAAAGCATATGTATTATGCCAACTCATGTGGGCCCACAGTGACGAGACGCCCATATTTATTTCAATCACAAGACACTATTCTTGCATATGGTTTGTTTATTTTCCAAAGTAAAATAACTTCACACTCCTTCATTTTTACAATGGCAGAGATGGGTCATGACCTCTTCCAAAAGTTTGAGTTTTTCGTGAACTATGCCACCGATGCCTCTGTTGAAGTAAATATTAATGATTTTAACAGAAAAAACGCAAAACAGTTTTAATAATTATAATCAGGACTGCAGAGTGTGTGTCATTGTCATTTCACCTGACCACTTATCTTCCTCTATAACTTAAGGCACTCTGTCACTTTAGTCAGGTTCAATAAATCTCCATTCATTCATGATGTATAGCTATAGTGCATCATTGGGACTGGTTGTACTATTTTGTGTTCCAAGACCACGGAAAGTTCATACTATGGGCTTTAAAATGAATCGAGAGAATATAAACTCATCCTCACACAGTTTTCATTTGATTATATATTATTATTAATATATATTTTTAGATCAAAAACCTGGCTCAGGAGCAAATAAGAACGATGGAAGTCACAGAGCAAACCATTGGTAGTGATAATTTCATAGATCATTAAGCTATCATTAGTACCAATTATAAAAGTGAAATTCAAGTATGGGGGTGCACACATGATACCCAGAATCTAGTTTACATTAAAGTGTTGTTAGAAGAGCCAGGTCTTCAATTCTTTCCTAAACTGAAGGAGATTTTGAGCAGTCCAGATTATCATTAGGATCAGTGCTTTAAGTGGGGTAAGAAATTGAGGGGGGGCCCTCGTTTGGGGGCGTGGCTTCCATTGTGGGTGTGGCCTAAAAGTGCACAAATCATAGTAAGGTGCGCAAACAAATATATAAATGTATTTGAGCATTTATATATTTGTTTGCGTACTACTATGGTTTGTGACTTTTCAAGCCTTCTTTTATATGCATAGCAATGTTACATATTTCTATGTTTATAAAAGGCGGCTTGTAAGTGCACAAAGCATAGTAAATTACGCACACTTGTGTGCTTACCTTACTATGGTCTGTGTACTTTTCAAGCTGCCTTTTATAAACATAGACATTTGTAACATATGTCTATGTTTGTTGGTTCAGCTGCTCCTCGTACATCACATACCTTGGTGAGTACCTTACGGGCAACTCGCACTAGGGGGCAGGGGTGTAGGTTGTATCTGGGACCTCCTCTACACTCCCCCTCTGGTCGGTTCATCAACCACTCTTACTTCCTCCTTTATATTCAGTTTCTTTGATTCCTCAGCTTCTTGCTCATCGTCTCCTGGGTTTACACATGAAGTCGTGAAAGTATGGAATTTTGGTGTCCATATCTTTATCACCCCTTTCAAGCTTCCTGCTGTTTTCACATGCTCATTCTTGTTCCAGGTCATCAATTGGCATTCTCCATTTGGACTGCAGTAAATCCATTAGCCTTCATACCTTATTCGTTTCTTGGGATAAGCAAATTTTGTTCCCTCTGGTGCAAATTCACTGGCCTTCACAAAGTCCTTTATCTCCTCATCTGTCAGGTCTCTGGGCTTTCAGCCTGGTTCGACATTGACCATAATTTTCATCCCATTGGCCTTCTTTGCAGTTTTCTGGCACTGTGTGATGATTATCTTGATAACACAGACTCCTAGCAGCACCATTGCTAGCAAGGCTCCCAGAAACTTGAATATATCGGCCATCCATTGCGGGACCCCTGAGAATAGGTTCCCAAACCAACTGTCATCATCCACTTCGTCAGTTTCATCAGTCATCTGGTTTTTTAAAGTTGTCAACATGCTTATGGTCTCTGTGAGGGTTCCATTTCCCTCATCATGCAATGGTATAAATGGTATAAATGTGCAACATGATTCTCCGATTTTTGCACAAACACCTCCATCCAATGCTGTGATCATGTCAAGCACATATCTGTTCTGGAGGGTCATCAGTCTAACCGCTCTCAGCTCTTCTTTGATCCCATTGAATCCTTTTATTGTGGTGTTGATGGTCTGCAGTAACTCCCATCTGGTTATCTGCAACCATTTAGCATTCACTCCAATTTGGATGTGTGGCAGGAGCATTGTGGTGAATACTGTTGAAGTGAGGCTGAACAGCTGTGTTCGTATGGAATCGCATAGAATGCTTCTTCTGATTTGGCAGAAAAGTAGTTTTCTCTCTTCATTCTGGATATCAGTTCTGCGGATCTCCTCCTTCTCAGATGAGCATCTGCTTTCGGGAAGCTGTCCATATTCAGATTGTTTTTTGGAATCACCAGTGCGGGAACATGGACAGTGACCAATGTACATATGCCCCCCCAATTTTTTGGCAGTCTTATGTATGCTTTGGATCCACACTCCCAATAGCGGTCCATCAGGACTGCGGTTCCTTGTGCCATTCCTGGTGCCTCATATATTCGTCCACAGTTTTGATTTTCCCCCATTTTCCTTGTACCATTACTTCTGAAGCACAGTTTCGGGTTCTCCAATGGTACTATTTGCAGGGGCCCTCCCCTATCTTCGACCCATAATAACAGCTTCACCAACTTCCGCCATATAGGTTTACATAACCTCTGTGAGTTTGCTACTGCTTCCTTGCAGGCTCCAAGGACCATCCAAGCTCGGCAGATTACGACTCCTTCCTCCCATCCGTTAGGGGAAACTACTGATCCCCGGATCTGCATTTGTCCCCGGTTCCTCCATATTTGAGCTTCTTCTGCTGTTTTTCCTTGGACGTTCAGTCTTGAGTTTATTTCCCACCTTATTCCTGATCCTTTGACGTCAGGGTTTTCATATCTAATAACGTGATTCTTGGTGTGCGCCCTGTTTCTTGTTTTGAAGTCCTGGACAAACCCATCTTCATCAGGGTAGTCATTTTCGTTGGCCCATTTCAATGAGGCATCTCTTCCCATGAATTGTCCTCTGATGTTGCACATAGCTATGTGTGACATACAGTGCGCTGTGGGGACATCTTCTTCTGCAGCCACGAAGATCTTGGACTTTCCCATGCTGTATGGCAGAGTGCACAAAACATTCTCCTTCTGATTGCCTTTCGTCCAACTTCCTTCATGTGCTGGTACCATATGTTGTTTCCAAGATGGGCTGTGCTGTCCAAGTAGTCCTTTAGTTCATTGTCCGTTTCATATGGGCTTCTCTTGATTCTTAACGCTTTTCTGTAGTTGGACAACACTATGTCTCTGAATGCGTCTGTACTGCTCTTTCGTTCAGGTAGTTTCTCTGGCATTATCCTTAGAGGGGCAGGTTTCATTTCCTTTTGTTTCTTTTTCTTCCCTCATGCATTCTCTCATAGACCTCCTTCCACATGTGACTCATCATCCTTCCAACATGTGGTGGTGTCGCAGGCTCGGTAGTTACTTCTGGCATTGGAGCAGGTGCGCTCGTTATCACAGTTGCTGCAGTTTTCTTGCTCAGCTCCTCATGTAGTTTCTTTGCTCTTAGTATGAGCAGAAACACATACTTTACTACTGCATGTGTCTTCCCCATGAGTTCTTTTGTGGCTTCCTCTGTTCTCTTGAGGGATTTTGTCATGCCATCTCTGTCTTGTTGCTCGCTTGGTTCTCTGTTCTCTGGAGCTGTTCGTTTCACAGGTATCTTTTTGTTTTCTGTCGGTTCGGCCTGGGGTCTCACAGCCATTCACACTTGCCCTTGCTCATGTGCACTCAGTGTGTGGGTGCGTGCTGTGGACAGTGCTATGTTGTCAAGCATTCAGTGCTCACCCTGTCTCCAGCTTTTCTCGTCATTCATAATTTCAGGTGCATCCATATCACTGCTAATTAAATTCAACTGTAAATCATTTGCTTTATCATCAATTTTTCTTGGGACAGGGATGACAATATAAGGTCTGGGTGCCTTTGTGGGGCCCAGACGCTCATTACTTGGTGGATGCACGTGGCATTGGGATGATTTGTGCACCAATAAAAAATACTACAATAATCACTATACATATACATTGAAGGACAGTTTGCAACACCTCCTTCCAGGAAAGAGAGGGCACCCATCCACTGGTGGCACAACTAAATTACTGTTTTGGGCCCCCATCTCGAACAAGTCCATAGTCAATAGTTTATTTCTTTTCTTATTTTGATTTTCGTTACTTCAAAAAGTTCAGCAAACACTAAAGTGGCGGGTGAAGTTTAATGACCCCCTTTTTTTTTACGGGTGATGATGATGGTAGTCTCTGCTTAATGCAATACAGTTTCTCCGCTAGACTATGGAAAAAAGGTTAGACTATCGCTTCCAGCATATCACATTCGTTTTGTATTTCTATGATAACCAACGTTGTCCCAGGGCATTCTTCAAAGTCGATTAGGCCCTGAGGACATACAGGGATCTGTTCACTGTGGCACCATAAAAGGGTGGCTTCACTGCACATCATGCATAGATAAACCATTGAAAAAATAAAAACAAAAATAAAAATAAAAGTGAACATATGAGAAGGTAGGAAAAAATAAGAAAAAGGTTGAAAAAAGTAAACACAGCTGTGAAGTTCGTTGCTCTGCTCCCTTCGCTTGGTTCTTCGAGGTTGAGTTGCTGCAAAGTCTCTCTCTCTCCCCCCATTTACTCCACTGCGGGAAGATGATGAAAAATAGAAAAACCAGAAAAATAAGATCACAATATTGGTATCCTTGTTGCTGCTTTCCTCGATTTGTCCTCCATTAAAAGCATGGAGAACTGCGTCTTTATTTCCGTGCACTGCCCCACGGTTGCTTCTCAGCTGTGATGCAATAGCTCTCAGGAGTCTGTTGAGGTGTGCATTTTTTGCTGGATTACAGAGAAACGTGTGCACGTCGACAGTGATGGGTCTACCCACTAGCTCTGGAAAGTTCTCGATGAGGTGAAAGAAGACTGTGAAGGCAATCCTGCTATCTTCAGGTGATAATGACATTTGCTTTGGTTCTCTGTCTCTTAGGTCACCGGTCTTTTTTGCAGTGTGATCAGTCCTTGCCTTCTAGATCCGTCCCTCACCGAATAATTTCACTGGAATTCTCTCAGAAACTCCCTCTGAAAGCTGGACAGTTCCATTTGTAGCTGTATGCTATAGAAGAGTGTTCCTATCTTTCTCGCGTTAGCAGGGTCTCTGAGGAAGGTGAAGGCGTCAACCACGGCAGGTCTCCCTACCATTTCCGGAAAGTCATTTACTAAGCCAAAGAGGTCATTGTGGGCTAGTAGGCTTTCCTCAGGGGACAGGGACATTTATTCATTTTGCAGAGTCTCAATCACAAGGTTTTTTGCTGTCGTGAACAGTTTCTTTGCTTATATCCCCGATCTGTCCCTCGGCGGTAAAAGTTTCACTGGAGACTCCTGAGGAATTCTTGCTTAAAGTTGGTCAGTTCTACCTGGAGCATGATTCCGTGGAGAAGAGTCTTCATGTGTAATAAATTGACTGGATTTCTGAGAAAGGTTGCAATGTCGACACCACAGGGCCTTCCCACCATTTCAGGAAAGTCTGTGACCAGTCTAATCAGAACATTGTGGGCTAGCTGCGTGTCAGTGGGGGACAGTGGCATTTGCTTCGCCTTGCTGGGTCCCAATCACACACCTCGCTTTTGCTTTGAGCAGTCTTTGCACTTGCCTGCTGCGTGGATGACTAGTTTATTTTATTGCATATTTGTGTCAGGAACTGATTATTTCAGGAATCTTGTATATAAGTCAGTGTGTCGGTGGTCCTCCCAACAAGTTCTGGGCATTCCTCTATGATCCGAAAGAAAAACGCGTAAGTAATCTCATCAATGACTGCTTGTGGTGGTAGCATCAGTCTTTTGCTCCTCGTGCTCGGGCAATTCAGCGAGGACCTCTGTGATGACAGTCTTATTTTCGATCTTGGATGAATTCTGTGACACTTGTTTCTCTCCCTATGAGTGATGGATAAGCCAATGTCACTAATTGGAAGTAGGTGAGTACATCCCACTTAAGGCTTCTGCTGGGGTGTACCATAAGTTTGTGAACAAAGTCTAGACACTGGATGCTTTCAGGATAACAGTTTTAGCTTATGAGAGTGTCCTGCCTATACTGCTCATCAGAGTCTTAGAGTTCTTTGTTCACTACTCTGTGGCTCTACGTGTTTACGTTACCAGCGTCACTGCAGATTCAAAGTATGTGACCTTTTCCTTTGCTCTGCGATTGCAGCTGCATATTGGTTTGTTTGAAAAGTCTTGCATCTCGTTCAGTGCTTAGTGAAAAAGTTCAATGTATAGCCACAATTTTCACAGCAAGTTCTTCAGTTTGTCTTTTCTGCTTGTGCGTCCTTCTTCCTCACCATAGACCTTGTCTGCACGTGCTGTGTTTCTTTCCCGTTGTCTGTAGATTCCACAGTAGATGCAGTAGGAGTGCCTTCTCCTATAAAGGACTTGACGTCATTCAGGAAGATCCAGGCTCTTCTTCCTTGGAGCTTGACAGCAGACGGGGTGCAGTCCTCTACGATGAAAGGGCCATTAAATCGGGGTTCTTCCCATTTCTTCCTCGTAAAGTTCCTCACCAAAACGCTGTCACCAGGGAAGATGAGTGGCGCACAAAGACTGTGTGCTGCGCCTGTCTCAGGACTGTCTGTTGTGGTTTGTGGTGTGCTGTTCCCTCTACGCCGTCGCTGCAACTGGCCTGAAATGACAGATGTACTAGAGGTAAAACAGTCAAGGTAATAATTCATTTCTGCTCCCAGAACCTCCCTAGCAGGCTGGGCATCATATCTAGCTCTATCTCGGGGGGGTAAGAGGGGTTCTCATCCTTCTACCAGTGATCATTTTATGCGGCGCAAGTTGATGGTCTGAGCCTGGCTGGTTCCGAAGCGCATATAATGCCAGTGGTAGGCAGTGTAGCCATCCCTTCTTTAATGTGAGCTTCAATTTGGCTATCCTTTTTTTCAACAGGCCGTTGAGCCGTTCACATATGCCATTTCCTTCTGGCTGATACGCCAACGAGAACTTGTGCTTTACACCAAGCAACAAGCTAATCTGCTCAAATACTGAGTTTACAAAATGGGGCCCGTTGTCTGACCTCACAACCTCACACACCCCACACCTGGGGAAAACCTCCCTCACCAGGAATTTTGCAGCACAGGCAGCGTCAGGGTGTGTACAGGGCCCTGCTTCTATCCATCTAGAGAATTGGCCCAACACGACAATTGTACCCATTACAAACCTGAATCATATCGACATAGTCAATATGCAGGTGCTGGAACTGCCCTTCAGGTCTGGGAATGATTCTTCTCATCACCTTCAATGTGTGCCCCAAGGTGAATTGCTGGCAAATTATGCAATTGACCATGAAGAATGCAACATGCTCCGCTAGATTCGGCGTGAACCAGTCTTCTGAGAGCGTTGCTGCAAGATTTTCTTTTGACATATGGAAAGGGTAGTGGAGCTGTTCTAACACTAAATTTAGAAGGGTGACAGGCATTACTGGTTTACCAGTGCTGTCCTGCCTCCATAACCCATCAGAGGGTTTTAAAGAACACCCTCGACGCTTCCATAAATTCTTCTCATCCTGAGGTGCCTCCCCCTGGAGTTCCATTAACTGTGTCTGCCCCATATTGCTATAGGCTTCTGGAGTGGCTCGGGCTACCATCATTCGTTCATGGGTACGTGCCACCTCCACATCCATGATTGTCTCACCCTTGGATGCCATGCGCTTGGCTTCCGTGTCCGCTTCATGGTTTGCACATGACACGAAATCTGTTCCCTTGGTGTGAGTGTCGTACTTGACGACTGCTATGCACACTGGGAGCTGTAGTGCTTTTATCAGCCTGTCCGACAAGGCTGCATGTTGCACTGCCGTGCCTTCCGCTCTGAGGTGTTCCCTCCTTTTCCATCGTGCCAGGCCTGCGTGCACAGTGGACGTCACATAGGCAGAGTCACTGTACACTGTTACTTCCTTGTCTGCGTGATTCTCAATGGCGACTATCAAAGCCACTAGTTCTGCAGCCTGTGCTGAATAGTGGATGGTATTCATGCACTGACAAGTACTTGGAACTCTCCATTTGCCATGTGTTTGATCACGCCACGCCTGTATACCTTTGCACGTCTTCTTGGTCAATACTCGATGACCCGTCAATGAAGACGACTTCTCCGCTTGGCAGAGCATTCTCTCTTACTCTGGGCATTTCATCATAAAACTCTTCATAATTGGCACAGTCATGCATAGGTTCTCCCTCTGTGACTGGCTCAGCAATAAACAAAGCAGGGTTCACAGTTTTGCATCGCACTATTTTGATCGATGGATTTGAGATAATCACCTCATATGCGGATGCTCTCTGTGAAGTCAAGGTGCCTTTTGGCTTCTCCAATATGGCAAAAATGAGTGCTCAACATATAATGTCATGGAGCATCCCATCACAATGGATGACGCTTTTTCGATGGCAAACGCGGCAGCTGCTAAATTTTGCTCACATGGGAAATGACCCCTCATGACTGGGTCCAAGCTTCCACTGTAGTACGCTAGGGGCTTATAACCCAGCGATGTTCGCTGAGCGAGCAGTGCCGTCATAAAATTGTCATCGGTATGAGAGAAGAAATAGAATTCCTCTGCATAATTGGGGATCCCGAGAACTGGGGCCTTACAAATTGCCCCCTTGAGCTCGGCAAACCCCTTTTCCATCTCTTCAGTCCATTCAATTTTTTCCCCTGTTGCCTGAGCTTTCTTTAAGGCCTGGAGCAAGGGCTTGGTATATCATCTGTAAGCGAAGATCCATGCTCTGACATAATTGCATAGGCCTAAGAAGCTCTGCATTTGTTTTAACGTGAGTGGCTTAGCCGTGTTCATGATAGCTTCAGCCCTCCCCGGTGTTACCTTTTTCCTCTCATGTGAGATTAGTTGTCCTATGTATAACACCTCCTGCTGGCAGTACTGCAACTTGTCCTTGTCCACTTTGTATCCCTTCTCAGCTAATATGGTCAATAGCTGGACAGAGTCATGTCGGCATTGCTCTTCAGCGGTGCTGCAGATCAGAATTTCATCTACATACTGCAATACAACACTGTCTATGGCAATGTTGCTTAGGTCCATTTGCAGGACTCTGTTAAAAATGGACAGAGATTCACAATACCCCTGTGGCAGCCTTGTTCTTTTCAGGCGCATTTGTCTGAAAGTAAATGACGTCAGGTCTTGTGAGTCAGGGTGCAATGGAATTGAGAAAAATGCATTCTTCAAATCGCTTACCGTGAAATATTTTGCCTCCTTGGGTATGTTGCACAAAATAGTGGATGGATTAGGGACTAGAGTGAACTCGGCTTTGACTATGTCCTTCAATGCTCGTAAATCCTGAATTAAACTCCAAGATCCTCCCTTTGATTTCTTGACAGGATAGTTTACCGTGTTACAAGGTGATTCTGACGTTGCCAGAATGCCTTGTTCCATCATGGCAGAGATTGTCTTTGCAATCCCCTCATCCGCTTCTCTGGACATGGGGTATTGTTGCACTTTTGGTAGGATCGCTCCAGGCTTGAGTTTAATCTTCACCTCTCCTGCCCCCTTCAGGAGTCCTACATCATAAGGCCCTTTTGTCCATACTGTGACTGGCACCTGGGCCATGTCCTCCTCAAAGTATTCTGGTCATGCCATCACTAGCATCATTCGCTGTGGCACTTCCCGTTTGATCATTTTCACCCAGAATATGAGACTTACTTTCACCCGTGTCTCCTCTAATTCAGGGTGCTCTTCGAATACAGATCATCATCTGTGACATCAGTCAATCGATACCCTTCTTCAATGGCGATAACTGCACACCATTGCCTTCCTTTGTCCTCGTATCTTCTACTAAAACCACCTTCCCCTTTACTGCAGCAAACTGTATTACCAAAGGAAATATTTGTCCCTCTTCTTCACACATGGTTATCCTTGGTCTAAAAAGAAACTCGTCAGGGCTCCTCATAGTTTTGCCTGCGAGGCCCGGCAATCCCACCATAAGCACTCGCGCGCCATATTCGAAGACCTCTGGCTCCAGCGGTAAAGCTCTCATAGCTGCACGTCCCGAGTATGCTCTGATCATTTCACATACGTTGGAAAATGCATTCCTGGGGTGGAGCACACTATGCCATCCTCAGTAAATGAGATTGACATATTCAGCTTTGTCATTAGATCTTGACTCATGATGGTTACTGGGGACTGACGGGAGTACAGTAAAGGCACATTCATTTCATGCTCTCCCACTGAGACCGGGAGAGTGTCTGTAAAGGGAACTCTACTATGAGCTCCAGTGAAACTCTGCATGTCTATTGCCTCGCTGGACAAGGAAAACTTGCCTTCTCTTATGCACGAACGCGTCGCGCCTGTGTCAACTAAAAAGGAATACTCTTTTCCCCTTTGGTGACAGTTACCTTCGGTTCCCTATTAGGGTCTGGTGTCACCGATAGGATAGAGCACATCAGAGGTCCCTGTGAGCCGTCCTATTTCATGTATAGGTTCGGTCCACTGTATACTTGTGGGTTTCCCCCACCAGTTTTAGTGCTCTGAGCCACTTGCGTCATGGTCTGCTGGGGTTGTCCCTGTGGTACATTCCCCATGTTCAGTGGTTGAACCACTTTCTGTGCACCTTGCTGCAAGCCAGCTGCCTGCTGCTGCACGGTATAGTTTTGCGCATTGCCCTGTTGTGGGGTAGCCGGTTGATTCACCGTGCCTGCCCCCATCCCTTGATTGTTCTGCCACTTGCCTTGGCTTCTGCACATGCATGCCACATGTCCTGTAACTCCACACAGCCAACACACTGGCAGTGGTCGGGCCATCTGTCCATCTGGCATAGCTGGACTGCCCATTGGTGCGCTCTGGATACCACCTTGAACATTTTGAAAACCTCCTTGGTTACCTCTAAAGCCTCCCTGATTACTCTGCCATCCTCTTCCTCCAAATCCCCTTCCTCTCGGATAATGTCCCGCGTTACCCTGATTGTTCTGCGGCGGGTTAGTGGTACATTGTGCACTCGAATCGGCTGGGCTTGTTAGCATGGCTCCCTCGAGCGCATACTTCAAGAGCTTCCTTGGCACTAGCTTAGCCTCTTCTCCTTACGCGTTGCCTCTTTCTTTCTATTCTTTTCTTGCAACAGCCTACAATAATGGGCAATTGTCAACTGGATTTCGGCCCACGGTTTAGCTTCTATTCCTACCAATTTTGTGTTGTTGTTTTTGCACCGGTTCTGTTAACCCTTCGCACAGTATATGATAGAATAAAGGGATAGATTTCGTCCAAGACTCATGCATTTCAAGCACCCATGCGTCTTGAAAATTCTGGATACAAAGCAACGGATCCTTCGACTCCTTCATTTTTCGAGTCATTACAGCTCCCATATCGGAGGTGTCTGGATATAGCGTACGTAGCGCTTTCCATACTGCTGCTCTACAGTTATTAAACAGTGCTCCGTCATGAGCGGTGTTAGTTATGGTTACCCTAGGGTAGCCTGCCCTTTTCCACACATTGTCTGCTCTTTCTCCGAGTATAGCAATTAGGAGACCCTTGATGTCCCCTATGGCTAGGGTGACGCCCTCCGTCATTTTTGCTAGCTCATGTATCCACTTCACGGCTCCCGATGTCAACATTGGAAGCTTATTTTTGAGATTCTCTTGCTCCATGTGTGGCCATGGAATATATTGCGGTCTTACTCCCCCTTTCTCTAGCAGTGGGAATTGGAATGCGCAGTCCTCTCTATTTTTCTGGTCTTTTGCCAGGGTGGCGTTTCTGCCTTGCTGCCTGCCTGGTAATGCTCTTAGCCTGTCAGCATAGGCAGGGGCTGATGCCCCCCTCTGACCGTGTGGTGTCTCTTTGTGTCGGCTGGACTGTCCAGCGGACTTCGGTGTCCTACTTGTGGACCCTCTAGCATCTGACCATCGTACCTCTTGGTTCCCTGTGTGCTGCTTTTCGCACCACCTCCCTTCATCATACACAGTTTCTTCCATTTCCCCTTCGGAGTCAGACTCTGAATACTCCCAGTTTGCACAACTTCTTGCATCATCTTCGTTCTGCCTATCTTCTAGTCTATCTAGGGAACGTACCCTACTCCCACTACTTTGGGTGACATCCTCAGTGTCATATAACTGAGTGCTCTCTAAGCGCTCATCTTTCCTTCCCTCTTGGGAGATTCGTTCCAGTCCCATTTCATCATATATTTTATCAATCGCTTCCCCGATGCTTCTGGTGTCGAAGTCATCATCAATAATTGTCCCGCTTGTACCTGGTACTGCATCACTTGCTGGAAAGAACTCTTCTATGTCTTCCCAGTCTACAACAGGATTGGGTTTTTTCACTTCCCGCTGCAAATATTCTAAATCTCGCGCCCTTTGCCTTAATTTACGCTCTGCTTCCTCATCCATTTCTCTTCGCTTCTTCACCTCCTATCTAGACTTATCTACTTCCCTCATCCATTCATTTCTACATTCTTTTGCCCTTCTAATTTCCTCATCTTCTCTCTTCTTCGCTTTCCTTTCGTGCACCCTCCTTTCTTCCTCCAACTTTAGCATCTCTGCCTACACTTTCCATAGGCTGCATATTGCTTGCGACTGAGCGTTATACCCTGCTCTTTGCGATATAGTTGGTCTCGCCTCAACCTATCCTTTTTTCTTGCCCTCTCGTCTCTCATAGCCATTTCTTTCTTCTTTTCCTTACTTTGCGCCTCAACAGACCGTTCACTCGGCCTTGCGTCACCACTTCCTTTTCCATCTAATTTCAATAGTATCTGCCCTCCCATCCATTCGTCCTTTGCAAATGTTACCTCATCGGTTCATTTCCACTTCTTTCCCTCTCTCTCTCTATCGAGAGGTGCACTCGTTTGTGCCTGGTCCTTCCTTTCCTCATCTCGCCTCTCTTAGTCCCACGGGATCGTGGAGGCCGAGTCAATTTCCTGTTCCTTCTCGTCCGTCTTGTCACTGCTACATGCAGGTGACTCGTATGCAGGGTTGCTATAACCTGTGGCTGCCTTAAGTTCTCGTAGTGGGTAAAGGCCTTCCGACTTACTTCCCTCAACAACTGGTTCCGGTGGGGCAGGTGGCGCGGTAGGCATCTCACCCCCCTCCGTACATACATTTAATATCCAGTCTACGGGAGGTTCTTCTTCCTTTACTTTTTCAAACATTTTCCATTTCTCTAGAATGGCAAGGCGTTTCTCGAGTTTCTTCCCGCTATATGTGGCATGTAGGAACTTGGTCATGTGCTGTAAGACAGCCTTAGACAATGACCCATTCTGTGGCCACGGCATAAACATTTTATTTGCGGTGCCCTTAACCCACTCCTGGCTGTATTTCTTCAGCTTTGCTGCATGTTTTGGCAATTGCTTGCACAAGTGTGCAAGTGGGGTAACTTCTTCCATTCTTAATTTTTTCACCAACAATGATCACACAGTGTTTCAATTTTACACTATTATGAGTGAGCACCACATACGCAAGCTCCAATCCAACTTTTCCGCAAACTTTGTACACCAACAAGTTTACTCGAGACACATCAATTCAGTGGCGATTCCCTCTCATTTACAGAATCGTGAAAACCAAAATGCATTGCCATCATTTAATATCACAATAATTCCACATTCAGCATACACAGAACATGTAGGACAGACGCTTGACAGACTAGACAGATACCAGCTGGTCAACGTATACCTGCCTTCTAATTATTACCCCGTCATGGGATTTGAACTGCCCCTTTATGACGTCTTTAAACGTCATCGTAGCCTAGCGTCCCCCTCTCTGTGGGCTCTCGGTTCAAGTTCCTTCTCACCACTCTTTAAAGCGCAGGAACAAGGCGAATTTACAGTTTTCTCTCGGGTGCCCCCCCGGTATTCCTTACAGTTTTTAATCTCGGGTGCCCCCCCGGTATTCCTTACAGTTTTTAATCTTGGGTGCCCCCACGGTATTCCTTAAAGTTTTTAATCTCGGGTGCCCCCCGGTATTCTGCTATATCTGTCTTCCTTTTATACTCGAGTCATTAACCCACTATATATATATATACCGTCTTCACTACCTCTAACTATTTAATCTTTCTCCGCCACCCTCCGTTACCTTTCCCCCACTTGCTCTAATGCCTACAAGTCATTTGCCAAGGTAACGGGTTTCGTTGTTTCACTCACTGATCGTCTCTTTTCCTTTCTGGATCTCCGGGATCACCGCCCCTTCCTCTTCCCGCTTTCTGGTTTTCGTCTGATCCGCTTCCCATGGGAATCAAAAGGGTTATGCTTGGAAAAGCGGATTCCCTCAGACCCATTACAGATTTTTTGAGAGTAAATACACTATCACTGTCCATGGGAAGCTTCTTGGCCTACTCAGCCGGAATAACGAAAGGACTCGCGATGTAACCGAAGATCCAGAGTTACTTCGCGCCGTCGGTCTAAGGGTGTTTTATGACTATATTAATCGATTATCAATAATCGATGGCCGAAACCATCCTCTGCTACCAGGTGTTTACGAGGAGAGGTAATTACTGACGGGCCCATTGGTCAGCACTCACCCTCAAAAACTAGTAATACAAGATACCATGCGAGGACAGAGTGCAGGATTCACATACTCCGGCAAGAATCAATAATCAGGACTCAGTAAATTGGCAAAGGGAAGTCTGTTAAATGATACATACATCAGCTTATGGAAATCAGCAGCATCGCAAACACCTGTCTCACCCCGACTTCCTCGAACTAAAGTGCAACAGCCTCTTTTATGGGCAAACTTCATCATCATTGACGTCTAATTCTACAAAAAATCATCATGCAATACAATTTGTTGGGAAAGGTAACTTAAGTATAGGGGTTATATCTGTATATGAAAATAAAACATACGGATTGGATAACTCTTATCGGGTGGGCGTCTGCACCCATCCCTCTACAACATACGTGATTGACGTCACTGAAAGTACGACGTCCTATTGGTTACAGTTTCTATAGGACCCTAGATTACATGGTCCATTGTGATTGGGCATGTTACACTCCAAAACATAAATCTCCACTTTAATTAGTAGCATGCAGAATAGACACCCAGGTGCCTAGTGTCCCAAGATTCACCCTTCCTCCCTTCCATCAATCAGTGTTTTAGGGCTATGTGTCAATTAGTTGGCTGGGTATGGCCTTGGATCTATAGTCTCTTATCAGGAAAAGTTATGGCATCCTCGGGTTCTGGATGACATCAGGCGGTGGTACATCTTCGCGCCTGTCTGGTCACGTGTTTGTTCACCTTGAATCTGCTTCAGTTCTCAATCTTTTTGTGCATTTGATTCTGTGTTCGCTGGGCCACTTGCATGGGCCTCTCTTATCTTGACCTTCATGGGTGGGCTGGCATGCTCTGACGTTGGAGCCTCGTGAGCTCATGCTCACCTCCCCTTGTCTGGTTGACCTCGATTTCCCCGGCATGAGCCATCCTTTGTTAAGTTTCGATCCCGCTCTTTTCCTCCGCTTGGGCCTGGATATGAAACTTGGCCAGTCAGGCTTTGGACGCCTGGGAGTACTTCTGTTTATACAAAATGGAGTTGCACGTGTACATTGTGCTGTATTGAGGTTGACATATATAGTTGGTGCATGCCGCTCTATTCTTCTACTTAAGCATTGCAGGCAGTATCGATTACTTATCTTCTTGCGTTTCAAGCTTATTTACACACGTTCAATAAGGCGGTTGCTTCCATCTTGTCTCATGGCACCATTCTCATAAGTTTTTCACAGTGTCTCTCCCCTTCATCCATTACAATTATCCTTGCAGTTGTCGGTACTAGCATGCATAGCTTTCAGTAGCTAATTCTGGTTGTTCTCAGGGCTGCCCAGGGCCTTAGTCTATTTCCATTGGCCTTCCGTTAAGGCCTTTGGGGTTTCCTCGTGGACATTCTGTAAATACTTGTCGTTTCGTACCAATGGCAAGTACGGTTGTCTGATTGGGTACCGTGCTGCCCAGGGTTGCCTTGTTATGGGCATTTCAACAGGTATTGATCTTCTAATGTACACAGGGCAGAGGCCCATTGCAACCCTTTGTTGGTTCAGCTGCTCCTCGTACGTCACATACCTTGGCGAGTACCTTACGGGTAACTCGCACTGGGGGGCAGTGGTGCAGGTCGTATCTGGGACCTCCTCTACACCACTATATTTAAAGCTTAGTGAAATTTGACTGCATATAAAAACATTGTAGTTTACTAGTGTGAGTTATGTCCCGATTCCATTGTATTTGAAGCTGAAGTTTTTCACATTTAAATAAATGCAAAACTGTTTCTCTGTGTTGCAGGCGCTGTGTAAAACAGGGAACATTTCCATGTGTTGATAGTGTTGATAGTGTAGCATGTATTAAGTGATATTTAAAAAATACTTAGACCATGGTTCAAAGGGCCAATGCCATGTCCTAAGGAAGATGAATTTGGTAATGTATGGTCTCTGAAGGCTGTAGTTGTTTTGACTAAAATTGAGAACAAGTTTAATTGTGTCATTTCTATTCAGTTAGAAAATGATGCAGGTGTACATTTCACGCAAGCACTCATTCTTGAAAAAAAATCTTGTGCCAGTTGGACTTAATATGCAAAGTGAAAGAGAGGGGGAACTGATATCTGTTTAATGAAATCCTAACAATATTCTCCCAGCTGCTAATATGTGTATGTGTATGTGTAATTAAAAACAAGCTCATGATGAACCACATCAAACTCTTGTAGGTTTCAGGTTAGAAAAGTAGTGTCACCACTTTAGAATTCACACAATATCAGCTCTCCCACCCCAAAGTGGTGACACTGCTTTTCAACCTGAAACCTACAAGAGTTTGATGTGGTTCATCATGAGCTTGTTTTCAATTACACATACACATACATTTTAGCAGACCCCAGCATCAAATTTACAGAAGAAAAGGGCATACAACTGTGTCATGATAAAAGCAGTTCTTTATCAGGAATCATGCTATCAATAGGACTCATATGCCATCTTGATTGCTACATGGCACATTTAATCTCAATGGCCGGTAAGCAGCAATGTTTCAATTAGAATGTCTTAGTTATTCAGACTTCAATATGTATTATGGAAATGAGTGCCTGTTTGTGAGAGAAAGTAAGATAAATACAAGCAGATTTTGTTTTTGTAGAACAGCTGTCTGTGATTGTGCCACATATTCAGACATCAACATTGTGAGGAGCCAGGAATGAGACACGGACACAGGAGATATGTTTGTGGCTACACACTTTTATTGAAATGAAAAAAGGATTGGAAAATTCATCACTAGCCCTAATATAGGAAGAATTTCCCTAGCTCAACTAAAAGCTAAGGAGTCTGTCAATGTCAAGATGTCCAAATAATGTAGACCCTGTGTCTATAATCCTATCCTGGCTCTCACACTCTAAAACTCTATAAGGTAAAAAGGGTAATAATATTCATATTCTTCCTAAAGTATTCAAAAGTGATCAAAGTTCAAAACAAAATTTCAAAATTCAACAAAAGATTTTCTTCACGGACAAAGCACACAGTTCTAGAAAGAACCCCCTTTCCTGGGTTTCTTGCATTCAACATCCAATTTCAAAAGGAACCACCAATTTTCCAAGAGGAACTTTCTCTCCCTTCAGAGTGTTCTCATAGCTTGTGGGAGTAGTTCCCTCCCCTAAGGTGTCTCATTAGTTCCAGTTTCAAAGACACCTTTTTTCTCAAGGCCTTTCCTTTCCGCACTTGGTTCACAGTTCCAAGTTAACGCTTGAAACCATTATTGCTTTTCTTTAACTTTTTCTCTCATCACTTCACAGTTCATATATTGCTTTTCCTTTTAACAGTCCATACACTATTTCATACACACTTGTCTTCAACTGGTATACTACCCTGCCAGGACTTTATATTTGAAGCACTTTAATTTATCTTCACTTGGTGTACTTTAATGCCAGAACCTTTTATGTTAACATATGTTCACCTGGTATACTCCCCTGCCAGGACGTTGCATTTGAAACACTTTAACATATCTTCTCCTGGTATACTCCCCTGCCAGGACTTTATTACACAACTACCTATTCCTTAAGATATTACTTTATTGTTCTATTTACCAGTTGCTTGATAAATACTGGTATCTGTTCAGTGGATGCCCAATTGCTTTCCTGCTTTGTTTTCACGAAGTGGTATCATTTTTGACACCATTCGCCTTCCCATTAATTTACATTGCATTCTTGAATAGCTATGGCCTTCGATTGGTTCTCATTACTTTCCTTTCAGTTCACCTCTAAGTAATGGTATGAGTACGCCAGCACCTTGCAACTCTTTCACTTTCTTGGGCTTATCGATTGCCTTTGCCATTGTTTCTTCTTCATTGGCTCTGCTGAATTTGCTCAGTTTGCGCCTGGACAAGGGCTCTCTTGCCGCCATACTTGCTTCTTTGTGGTAAATTGCTAGCACCTCCTTCCCACCTTCCTGAGGTTGTGTTGGCTTCTCTACTGTTTGCAACAAAGAGTTTTTCCTCTGCATGGTATTTGGCAGCCTTCCCAACAGGCAGGCAGATCTGCATCTGCAGCTCTCTCTGCTGTATCTCCTACCTATGACTTCCTTGACTTCCTTCAGCTGAGTTTGGGTTGTATTTAAACTTCCCAGCCTGGCTATTTCTTCTGCAACAACTAGACCATTGCACTTGATACTCGATCCCAGTAATCATCACTACCTCGCCATTCTTCTTCATGTCAGTGTTTAGTACCTAGTCTCTACTGGGATTTTGGGGGGAAACAAAAGTAGTTTTACTAAGAGGTTGGGAAGGGACATGACAAATGTCTGGGTGATTAAAGGAACATTGTTAGCATGGAGATGGGTGCATTTGGTTCCCCAAATGATTTCCCCTTATCTCCCTGATGGTTACCTTCCCTCCCTCACATAGCAGCCCCCAGGGTCAGGATCATGTGTGGCTTCCATCCCCTGGCCATATGGGGAGAGGCTACCTCAGGGAAATGAGTGATGACATCATTGGATTCATCACAATATGTATACAGAATTGATTAAGGTAATGAGTGCTTGTGTGTGAAAAGTAGCTAGATAAGTGCAAACAGGTAATTTTTTGCTTTTGTATATCAACTTTCGATGAGTGTGTATTATTGTGGTGACTTCCCCTGCTTAAAGCTGGAGACAACCTTTGCTGTGATTTCACCTTTAATTACTTTATTTAAATAATTGTGTGTTTTGAGCAAACCGCCTGTTTATGATATGATATGATATGATATGGCATTTGTAACGCGCCTATACACAAGTGTTTCAAGGCGCGACCAGGCAGGGACGGGGGGACAAGGGGAGACAGACAATGATCCTACTAGGCCAGGTGTCATTCAGATCGCGCAAGTGCATGGGTAGGGGGGACGGGAAAAGTGTGAGGGGGAAAGGGAGAGGGAAAAGTGCAGTACAGGGTTAGTAACGAACAAGATAAATAATAAGGGCCAGCTGGTGGCAAGTGCAAGATAAGTGCAGACAAGTGCTGGGAAGGGGGGCTGTAGGGATACAGAGACAGTCCCACAGTGCAGGGGTTGCCAGGAAGGCAGTGCAGGGGAGAGTGGCTGGGCAAAGGACCGAGATTGGTGAGTGGCCCGGTTGCTGATTCAGTACAGTTTCAGTGATTTAGCAGGGGAGAGGGGGAGAGAAAGCAGAAGCAAAGCGGAAGGTCTTGAGGTGCTTCCGGAACCGGAGATGGTTCTCCTCAAGTTTCAGGGAGGCAGGAAGGCTGTTCCAGAGGAAGGCTACCTGCTGCGGAGAGAGATCTCCCCCAACTCGTTGCTTGGAGAAGCGGCTGACCCTGAGGGAGTTGGAGGCGGATGAGCGAAGAGCTCGAGAAGGAAGATATTTAGGAAGGGAGAGTTGAAGGTATTTTGGCCCCAGACCTTTTGGACAATGCAGAGTTGTGGGGTGGGACTGTAAAACTAAGGGAGCATTAGATCAAGGTGTCCACCTCACATAGTATCCATATCTTGGTTCCCCTGAACCATTTTTAAGGATGAAAGTCTGGGTTGCTGGTGGGCACATGAGATTGGCTGCCCCTCCAATCAGGTTCATCATAAGTCACACTCGATATTCACAGTTTATAATTCAATTATAAGACACATTTCTTTTCATAATGCATCTTGTTTGGCTTCACAGAGTCAATGGGTTGAGACCATCTTATGCTTTAACTTTTAAGATTGATAGGACAGGAACCTTTTTTTTGCAAGTGATCAGTAAAGAAGCTTAGCGTCATCTCGAGTGTTTAAAACCTCCTCGACAATTGCTGCCTTAGCTAAGGAGCGTTACATAATTGACTTCGGGCCTCTAAATAAATGCCAAAAGTCCCTTAATTAAAGCCATGATATGGGATCGGAGAATTGAACAGCCTCTGAATTGAATGGCTGTTGCACCACACAGTTGCCAAGCACTGTTTCTTTCTGGCTACCACAAGCCTTACAGAGGACATACTTGACCCTTTGCTCCACCGACTTTGCCAAATAAGTACCACTGTATCTGGGGCCTGATCAATATATATGTAAATCCCATTATGGCATCTTCTCGGCTGTTTTGGGCTCATGAATGGGCCATCTCAGATTGTGATTGGTATGGCTTTCTAGCATATTAAGCAATGAATCAGAAACTAATGTGCGCTGATGGGGGCATATTAAAGAAATAATTCTAGTGTAACGGCCAAATAATATTCTTAACTAGTTTTACCTCACACAGTGGCACACAAATAATTTTACCCCAACTTGAGAGTGAATTGACTTCCAATAAGACGAGCAAATAGAGGCCCTAAAAAAGTTGTGTGGGTCCCGGACAGCTGCAAGAAATTCTCTTGAGGGAGATCAGCACATCTACTGACTGCTCTTCTGGTTATCAACGACACCTGATTTTTGTTCAATGAGGGAGTGATATTTTGCCTGTATTATGTTTGGACCAAGTATGAAAATTGCACGTATACACTCTGTCAGTGCAAAGAAAATGTGAAGATACATATACTGTGCCTTGCGATTGTTTTGTCAAAACTCCAACTGTAATCAAAGTTTAAAAAAAAATGAAATCTCTATGTTGATAAAATACATATCCACTGCCTGTAGTCTGATCTATGCTACATGGATACAGTTAAGTGCAGGGGTAAACAACATTTCTTCTGGCATGCGAAGATGGGGGTCAATGGGATTATAGTTTTTGAGTGTGTAGTAAAATGCTATAAAATCCTGAAATTGACATGTTTCATCCTTGCTTATTTAAGACATGCAATACCCTTGTACAGCTGTAGCTTAACTTGAGTGTACAAGAGAAACATTCATATGAAAGTATGTATTACTATACCTCTTGCAATCAATAGGGGCGGAGTATTGTGAGGTTTTCTGGTCTGTTCACGCATGGATCTGGTGGTAGCATGAAATGCACCTGCTGTTTTAGTGTTTTTACTAGTGCGTGTGGTGGCAGCATGCTTTATATTTTGGTATATTATGTTGCGCTTAAGGGCTACTCATTAGCCAAAACAAATGCATTATAGTGAAGCTAGGAGGGAGATGTCATGTGTGGAGGGACACAAATCATGCGGATATCGTTTATGTATTTGCCTACCCACTCACTGCCTAAATCTATGCTAATCTCTATGGCTATTCCTGCACACCACCTGCCCTTCACTGCCCAAACCACATCCTCCTGGGATCTATTGGAGCTGTCTCTCTCAGGCAGGAGCATCACACATTGGCCGTCAGTGTTATTGTTAAGAAGTCTGCTAATAGTTAATGGCTTAATTGCAGTTTCAAATGTGCTACTGGGATAATAAAAATATAGTTAAACAGGCATGGGCAAAGCCAACACTTTAGACTTGTGTTTAGGTATTAGGCATTTGACAGGCACTGCTTATGATATGCCCAGGTAATCACACCTTTTTTCAGCTGTGCCATATTATAGCTAGTTAGTACTGTTGTGGCAGTGTCTGGCCAATGTATATCCCATACACAAAAGTCAAAACTGTTGGCTTTGCCAAACCTTGTTGAATACTTGAATGGTGTCAACTATGGAAAAGGCAACCCACACATAAACACGCTATGCAAATGCTGGTCCAGGGAATATATATATATGTTGTGGAAAAGAAGGAAAGACTGGAGAGTGGACATCATCAGCTTCTGCGGAGGAGCAACATAATGCAACAGAAGGTTTCCAGTATATTAAATAACAGCTGCCATGGCAGCAAAGTACTCAGACTGAAAACAAACTCCCCCAAACTCTTCAAATCCTTATTTGAAAACAGGAAAGTCGTAATACCTATTGAACTGGCTATGCCACTTTGATTAGTGCAGACTAAAGGGATGATATATGAAAAGACAGAGCACAGAGTCGGCCAGGTACAGTGTTTAGATATATTTGTGTTATCTTGGGCAGACCCGCATAATCAACTCTGATCAAAGTATTAGGTCATGAGCACAAATGAGATCTGAAGCTTCGCCGTCCTTTGGCAAAGTGCCTGTTTCTCAGTATCTCTTACAGAAGGATTCAAACTTAAGTCATCCAAAAGACATCTTTACTGGCTTCAATAGAGTTCAGGTAAAGTGCCTGTGTCTGGTTCCCACTTTCTCTCCTGTTATTTGCTACCCAAAATGATAGATCTTGTCGTTTTTTTGTGTAATGATGATGAATATGGAGAAATGGCAATGATCTTATACATCCAAACAAAACAATCACACCCCACAAACTGGGGCAAGAGACTGCCTGTTTAAATCTGAAAATGCATTTCATTTAATGTAATAAATCAAGGATTTAAAGGTGTCCCACATGCTTGCTCCGCAGGGGACATCACTGCAATGCTAAAAATGACCACGGCAGCTTGTTTCTAAAAGCTTTGTTTCAAATATACTATCCAACCTATTTTTCATAATCACACTATTGTCCATACGTAGACAAACACATAGGAATGGCTATTCTAGACACTAGGAACAGATATTGTACTAAAGATAAACATAGTCATTGTCATTGGTTGAGGTAACAGCCTAAATTATAGAATGATGTCCACATGAAATCTGCCTCCCAATGGAATCAAAAGGTGGAGCAGTTCTCAGAATTAAGTTGGAAAAAAAACAACATACTTAGTCTTCCATGAGACTATTCATGTATTGGCATCCGAGAACTATTGTGTCCTAATATGCTTAAGTAATATTTGCACTGATTTATACATAGAATGTTGGGCACTATTTGTTCCCAGTGTGGCTGTGGATGCTATTTGATACCTTTTGTTATGTTTGATTCAATGCAAATAATTGTAGTAACTTGGGTTCCTCAGGGTTCACCCTCACTATACCCAAGTTTCATGTGTTTTTAAAGGCTTAGATTTCTATTACTTTATTGACTATGGCAAATAAAGGTCAAAGGACCTGTCATGCCATATTTCAATCTGAGATGTTTTAAGGCCCCCAGTTATACCAAATTACAGGACAATAGCCATATTTTACTTACTAATTCACAAAGCACAAATGCACTGTTTCCCCTTTCAGTGATACAGCTATTAAACCGTGTTCCCAAAATACTTGCACATGCTATCTGGTATTTATTTAATACTCAGGAAACATGTCTAAATAATCTGAGGGTTCAAAGTATGCACTTTCCGTTTGTATTTCAAATGCCTAGGACAGGTAGGGACTCTGACTGGTCCCTGGGAGTTTTGCCAGATACGCTCCTCCATTTAGTCTGTGTGCACTAAAACTTCTCAGTTAATCTTTTTCTGCATTGTGAAAGGCCTCTGCATTGAGTCCAATCTAGGAAAAGGCCTTTTAGGGGTTCTCTTGCTTGTGTGCTTTCTGCAAAGCACCCCATCTTCCCATGTGTTTGATTTTAAGTGAGTAGCAAAATTATCCCACTTCTACTGGCCATTATATTTTATATGTCACAACAGGGATGTGTCAGTTATGGACAAGCCCCCGATCCTCCTCGTCCCCATAGGAATGAGTAGTCAAACTGGACTGGAATATTTTGTTTTTTTAAAAATATTCTCAACATGCATATGAAATCCTGGTGAAATTGAAATAGTCCAATTTTTTAAAATGTGAATATGGAAATATAATGTATGTGTCTGTCACTTCATGCATTACAGGGTTATTAATAAATGCAAATTATGAGTAACATGCATTTTAACAAATGATTACATATGAACATGGTTCTATGTTTGGTTTCCTCATCAGACAAACAGGTGTTACAATTAAAGGTGTTGTAAATATGTCACTTTTTACTGCACCTTTTGAAAGTTGATTTTACTATACATCAGCTGTATTGCATTGTATATGCATGCTGCTTTCCCCTGTATCAACAGAATCCATCTGCTGATTGAACCTCTCACTTACTTTAATGACACCTTACATTGGTTGAGTATGTTATGCTTTATGGCCTAATGAAACAGATGCACATTTGTTGTTCAGTATATTACTTCACAAGGTCACAGGTTTTGACCCTCCCTCCTTCTTTGAAATTGCACTTAATGATTGACAAGACGCCCATCAAGCTATTGCCAGGGTGGCATGGTAAATTAGCTATAACAAAAACAAGACAAATATATTTGATTATCTGGGGCAAAATTCTGGCATTTAAATATATTTACTTTAGTGTGGAAACAGGGGCTTTGTCTTGAGTACACACATCTGCTCTGCTTATACTGTTCTATTGATGAAAGTGGCATGTTAACGAGACCTGGATACTATTGGTTTGAAAAAGAAGATGACATTTGTGCAAAAACAGACCCTGCGGTTCATTTGCAGTACATAGAATGTCAGTGTTAGATGTAAAAGGACAATGTACTATTTGGACCATGTTTACTTATGAAGTGAATCAAACAATATGCTAGTCTGTTCATAAATATACTTGGTCTCTCATGTAAATATAAATGTGTGTGTGCCATTTTTATTTAGTACCCTAAAAGTCACGTTACATCATTCAACATGTTCTCTTTCACATGGCAGCAGACAAGCAGAAGCACACTGAAGTTACATTTGCATGCTGAAACAAGGCTACAATCATAGCATGTTTTCTTTAGAGAAGAATAACTGGTGAATGTTGTTTGTTCTTTGATTTTTCTACCATGAATTAGAGAATATTTCAGTGTAAAGTATCATTCTGGCCTTGAATCATTTAAAAAACAGAACATCACATTCAATTGAATATTACTTTGGAACTGTGCTCTAGCAAGAGTAGCATAGGAATGTTCTAGTATTTTTTTCTCTCACTATCTCTCCCTCATGTAGACCCACGCACACACAGACACACTACCGACACCCAACGAACACCCCAGAAAAATGCATACAATTGCAGTAGAATCCCTTTCACGCACACGGTATTAACGCCCAAAGAACAACACAGAAATATGTGTAAAAGTTTCAGTAGAATTCTGCATCCCTTTGCTGAGAGCTTTGCTCTCAGCTGACATGGTAGAGCAGCGTTATCCAACTCCAGGCCTCAGGGCCGTAAACCTGACATGTTTTCAGGTTCCCTCATTAATATTTATGACCAAAAATGTGCCTACATTTAGAGTCAGTATATGCACATTTTTCTCATGATATTACTGAGGGGTATCCAGAAAATCCGACATGGATTCCACCCTCGAGACCAGGATTTGGACAATCTTGGGGTAGGGCAATAGAAAACAGATAACATTTTGAGCAACCAAAGCACCAGAACGAATCTGTTCAGTGCTGATTAACTATAACCAGAAACATTGACATCGAAAATGCAGGGCTGCTTGATGGCCTGGGACCTTTGGGAACACTCTGGGGTATTAAAGGATACTTAGATAATAGAAGATGAATGGAGTAGCTTACTGCATTGGCTCTCACATAGCACTAGTCAGAGAAATTGAAATAGTGGATTAATTGCGGAGTAAAGTAGACTGTTCTATTTAGAGAACAGGCAGCCTGATTATAAAGCAATGTGTGTGGAATGTGAGACCGTCAGTCAAAGTATTTAATAAGGAAAATAGTACATCTACTGTTGGCCCACCATCCCTAATGGTGGGGGCACAATTGGTGTAGCACATCAATGTGATTCTAGTCAATTGCAGTCTTAGGTTGGGCTGATATGTCCCTTTTGTCATCCAGGACAATTTAGATGCAAACTCTAGATGTTATTTGTTGCTCAGACAATACTTTTCAATAACAGTACATACAATCCATATTCTGGAATGTTGTAATTTAATACAAAATAGCAGCACCAGTGTAAGGCCGAACAGGTCACTTATTAAATATATGTTTTCTGTCACTTCTGTTTGCCTAAACAGCCACTGTAGATGAGTCATACTAATTGCTCCGATTCTGACATCTCTCCAGCTTTTTACCTATAACACATGTTCTCATAGTTCGTAATAGTTCTGTTTATATAATGTCCAAATATTTCATACAATACCTTCTGGAACCGAAATGCACACACACTATTTCAAGCAGCCTCCTGCCCCATATGCACTGTACCAGATACATGATCAAACGCCAGATACATTTCTCAATTTGGTTCCAACTCTGTCCAGTATCTGTACCTGCCCTTATCTGAGTGTTTTGTTGAGTCTCTACTACTAATAAACTTACTAACACTGACGTGTTAGGATGAACTTTAGGACCCACCGTGTCACACAGAAGGGATTGAGCTAATTGCAACTGCATTGTTTCTAACTATTGATTACATCAAGTGAGATATTTCTGATGAGTACAATGCCTTTTATTATTATGGGAATCATTCTATAGCTTGTCATTCAAAGATGGTTGCCTAAGATATCTTACACATGTCTAACGATCTATTACAGAACTCATCATGAAATGACATTGAGTTGCAATGCTGTTCATTTCTGTGTGTTATTATTGATGATGAGTTGTTTCCAAGTCACAACATACTACCATCATTATACATAATATAAGAAAGCACCTTATAAAATGTTTAAAATCCCTCATAATTAGGGGTGATAAAACTAGTTTGGGGAAAACATGAGCGTCCCGAATTTTGGGGTGGGACAAGCCTGTAAAGAATGAGGTTTGGTTGAATGTATGTAGAGTGCTGCCATTAGAGTCCGCCTGTATGTTACTATTCAACAGAAACACCTCCTTGCTTGCTTGGGGCTTGCCACATCGCTTCTTATGAGATGTGTGGTGTCCTGGACCCAGAGCGACAAAGCCCATGTGACTAAGATCCTGATGTTAGAGGCAGCAGTGCGTCGCTGCTTCAACAGGAACCGCCAACGTGTTTGTTTAGGACTGGCCACAACACCTCTGATGTGATCTGTGGACTCTTGGACCCGGGGCAGAACGACCTGTGTGACTTACAATGTCACAATTAGGAACAGCCTGTGCAGTTCTCGTTCAACAGGGAGAGCCATCTCACTCGTCTGGGGCTGGCATCAGGACCAGGAAAGCCAGCGCAGCAGATTGCGGGGAGCACCTAAAGCTTCATTCACCAGGAGATTGGTCTGAATTTGTATAAAGTGTGTTTACATTGGAGGAGCCTTGCCCGGATGTGGCGGGGTGATCATGAATGATTTGTGAATCTAAGTCACCAGTCATTTGTGTGGCTTGTGACACTTTAAGACCTGATGGTATCTTAAGGAAGAAATTGTATCTTCACTTCTTGTTTGTTTTATGGGGGCTGACACGGGGGCGCGAATCAGAGCAAAGAAAACTTCTGTATCCAATCCGGTGTTCCCCAGTGCAGTCATTGAAATGTTCCCCTTTAACCTTTAGCCTCACATTCATTTTTTTTGCAAGGTGTTATTGGGGCCGTCAAACATGTGTAAAGGAAAAGTGCATTCAACTTGTCTTGCTGTACCTTTGCAAAGGAAATCTTTGGCTACCATGGACCCCATCCTTAAAGCACATTTGCTGATTAGGAAATAGAGGTTCTTTTAAATGACATAAGGGATGATGACTCTATCCGCATAGCCAATGAGGCAGCATGCACTATAGCACAGCAGGGCAATTGTATTGTGCGTTATCTAAAATGTTTCAACCCTCAACTTCTAGTCACATTGTAGCATATGAGAAGAAAGAGTCGGTGCATAAGCCCCCTCTCAATTTGCAAAGTACTGGAACATGTGCAACTCAAATCTCTCAAGAACTGCTGCCTTGTGACATGACAGAAATAATGCGCATTCCAGATCAAGAAGTAGACTACAACCTCCAGGTGATAGCTGAAACCTACGCAAGCTTCCAACCTGTCACCCCTGTAGTAATACACTTTCCTGCTCCAACGCCTAGATACAGAGGTGTTACCTCTAGATTGGGCCCCCTGTGGTCTATGACTTAAAGTCAGAAGGCACCAGATAAGAGAGTATATAAGTTGTTGATTGAATGTTGCAATACACTAACCTCAGTTAGTACAGTGTCTGATAACCTAAGCAGTCTTCCTGGAGGGAAGTCAGAGAGAGTTGTGTTCATTCCCTCACCGCCAGAAAAGATATTCTGTTGCTAGTAGAGTTTAAGGAGTTAGCTTATCAGCTCAAAACAATGAGTTTCATTTTTGAGGAAGCGTTTAATATATTTCAAGGAAATCAAATGACTTTGAATAACCACATTTTATGTTCCTCAGCACCATCTACAGATTACGCTGCAAATGGTGTCTTTGAATTAAATACAGGGTTACCTCCAGTACCTAGTTTTATTTTCATATTGTAGTAGGAATACTTTGGGTACATTGGGTAATATGATGAGGTGCCCAAGAACTGTCAATCTAAATCTCATCCCAACTACCAAAGTGCTGCCTGCCTTCTCTAGACACGGTGCCCCCTTAAGACTGGATGGAAGAGCATTTGGCCCTAATGTGGGCCTCGCAGCTCCTCAGTATTCTCTTGTAACTCAGCACCATCTCATGCTAGAACAGTGTGCATGACATAGGTTCTGATGATACATCAGGTGTTAGAGAATGTGAGGATTCACTCCAGGACAAATGTTCCACTGGCTCCGGCGCAGGTAGGGTTGCTTCTCTGCAATACGATCTGATTTAATGAAGGTGGTAAACCTGCCAAATAAACCTTATACCAAATGTTACCTTATAAACATTGTTTTAGTCCAAAAGGACCTTGTAGAGGGGTTTTTGTCCATTGAGTATCAGAGATTTTCTCCAACAGGGTCAGCAGTCCACTTGGCACAGTTGATTCCTGTTCACTTGTCACTACCTCCTTCATCTATTTGGTTAATTCCAATGCCTCTCACGGGGGGGCAATATCGCCCAAAAGAAGTGTGTAGCTAGACCAGCCCACACCCTGCCCACTAACATTCACAATATACCGGTTTACATTAACATTCTGTTTCACCTCTCAAGAGTGATTTTCGCTCAGTAAATAACTCTTCTTCACCACAGGATGCTTCTTAATTTGCCTCCCTTACTTTTAGTGCTTTTTCATGAAACGTCAGTGGTTTTGGTTGCAAGATTGAGGATCTTGGCCGGCTGGAATTTATAGGAAAATGTGATATTCTAAATGCAATGAATACGCGGGTACTAGAAGAAGAACATATTCCTTTTATTCAACATACTGTTGTCCTGCTTAGAAGGCATCTAGAGGATGCCAAAGTGGGGGTTACTTTTTGGGGGTTTCAGCAGCACTTAATGATATTGAAAATTTCCAGATATGTCTTCTCCTGTCATATTAGCACTGCAATCAAGCTTCCTGGTAGCATTACATGATATTTGTTGAAGGTTTATTTTAGGCCTCAGAGATTGGCATTGGAGAAACTAGAAGTGAGATTGGAAATATTTTAATTGAAACACAGTCACAATTCTTGAAATACGATGGCCATTTTGGAAGTAAAAACGTGTCTTAGGATGAGGTATGGGGATCAGGACACTTAAGTCAAAACAACCATTGCAATGTATTTATCTATTTCTGTATGGTATTTATGTAACGCCCAAACTCAGGGGTATCACAGCGTTTGTTACAAACAGTAAGTGAATCAGTGACAGTAATACAGTAATTGCAGGAACAGAAGTTAGTTGTGTTTATCAAAAAGCCAAGTTGTGACTCATTTTTTAAATTTGTTGTAGGGTTTTTCATTTCTAATGGAAGATGTTAGAGAGTTCCAGAGGGTGGGAGCGGAAACCGCAAAGCTGGAGACTCCTTCCATTTTACTTTTGTAGCCAGGAGTGACAAGAGAGAGGCTGGCACTGGATCTTAGGGTCTGACTAGGTATATTCCGAGTGATGCTGTCATTGAGACAAGCTTCTTCGTAGATGCATTTGTGAGCCAGGGTAAGTGTTTTAAAGACAATCCGATCTTTCGTGGGCAGCCAGTGGCATTGCATCTGGTTCCAGAGATGTGGTCACTAAGCTTTAGCCCAAGGGTGACTCGTAAACTTAAGGATTCAGTTCAAAACCCTCTGCATTGTCCAAAAGGCCTTCTGGGGCCTCAATACCTCCAACTCTCTCTTCCTAAATATCTTCCTTCTCAAGATCTTCGCTCGTTCATCTCCAACTCTCTCAGGGTCAGTCGCTTCTCCAAGCAACGAGTTGGTGGTAGATCTCTTTCTTCGGCTGGAGCCTCCCTCTGGAACAGCCTCCCTGAAACTTGAGGAGAATCATCTCCGGTTCTGGAAGCACCTCAAGACCGTTCTCTTTGCTTCTGCTTTCTCTCCTCCTCTCCCCTGCTGGACTCCTGACTGAAACTGCACTTGTGCCCTGACTACACTCTGATCTTGGGCCCAGGTACCCTCCCCCACCAGCTGTACACTGCCTCCCGGGCAACCCCTGCACTTGGGGGCTGTTTCTGTATCCCTACAGGCCCACCGCTCTTGCTACTAGATGGCCGCACTTTTACCTACTGTTTTTATTTATTCTACTTATTTTTTACTGTTGATCCTATGTACTGCACTGCCCCCTACCCACATGTTCCCTTTCCCCCTCCCCTGCATTTGCACAATCTCAATGTCACCTGGCCTAGTAAGATCGCTGTCTCTTTCTTCCCTATGTTCGCCCTCCCTTGTCTCCTCACGCTTTGAAACACTCGTGTACAGGTGGTTATAAATGCCATAGCATATCATATCGTAGAGCTTTGTTTTGTAGAGCTGCAGTTTGGATGGGTTAGAGGCTGATGTGTCCAGGAGGAGCACATTGCAATAGTGCAGTTTGGAAAGTATTAGCACACATGCAAGTGCCTAGCAATTATCAGATGATAGGAATTGTCTACTCAGGGATATGCGTCTGTAGGTGTAGGCTATGGACGAAGATAGCCTGTTGATCTGTCTAGACCTTATTAGTTCGGCATCCAGATAAACTCCCTGTGTATTCACTTGTTTAAGGACTGGATGGCTGTGCCATCAATGCAGATGGAAGAGTAGTTGCTGTCAAGTTATTTTAGTCGAAAGGGGAGCCCACAATGAGGAGCTCTGTTTTGGCATCACTTAGACAGAGGCTATGTGTGGCCATCTAGTTTTGAATGGTGCTGAAGACTTTGTTGATTGTGGTGGTGTCCTGTGAGCACCGGCCAGTAATGGGGATGAGAACTTGGGTGTCATCTGCAAAGTTTGTGTAAGTGATACCCATTGAGTCCAAAAGATCAAAGAGGGGTTTAGTATAGTATTGTACAGCGTGGGAGAGAGACAGGAACCTTGGGGGCCTCCAAGTGGCACAGGGATGGGGTCAGCTGCCTCTTCTCCAATCAAGACTCTGGTGGTGCGATCATATAGGAAAGACTTAATTCAGGAGGTGGCTTCTGGCGAGAAGTGAACATTGTGACTGAGATTTTGGTACAGTTTTTCGTGGTCAACTAGGTCGAAAGCCGCAGACAAGTTAGAAGCAGAAGCATGCTTAGATTTTCAGAGTCACGTATGCTGCCCATCTGGATCTTCAAGTCCAGAAGGGCAGTTTCTGTGCTGTGTTTAGGGCGGAAACCCGATTCTCTAGCGCCAAGGAGATGCTAGAGAGTACCCTAAACAATCTATTATCTTCAATAGGAAAGGGACTGTGGTAATAGGATGAAAGTTGGAAGGAATGAGAGGGTCAAGTGTGGGTCTCTTGAGGGGTGGGTGATCCACACTGCTTTATTTATTTATTTAGTTATTTATTTATTTATCTTAATGCTTATATAGCGTGCCAAGCCTGAAGGCATATGTGCGCTTAATGTTTGCTGGAACAAGGTTGATGGAGAAGAAGGTGTTAAGGAAGTCTGTGATAATGGGGGCAAGAGTGGGGGCACATAGTTTAACTATGTGCAATGGGCAAGTGTCACCTTTACAATTAGAGGGTTTTAGGGCGAGGATTTTGAGCAGCACCTGTTGAACTTGAATGAGGGAGCGCCACGGGGGAGGACAGATTTGCTGTGGTTGTGGTCGCTAGCTGAGGGCGGTCTGGTTGCAAGGGAGTCTCTTTTGGCTTACGTTTTGGTTAAGAGCGAGTCATTTTTTTGTGCTAGTGCATTTTGAAGGCCTGTGACCATGCTTTGTGAGCTTGGATAGTTGAAGCATTTGAGATGGGTGACTCCAGCTCCCTAAGTATAGAAAAATGTTCTTAGGTATTAGAGAGAGCATTGGACATGCGTACATTGTAGGAATTAGTTTTGTGCTCCACGACTGCTGCTTTGTAGGTTTTGGAGGCTGTGTCTAAGGCTTTGCCATTGGGAAGGGAAGGCTTATTTGTGTTTAAATGCTCGAGTGCTCTTTTTGCACGACATATGTTAATGAGTTCTTCATCAAACCAAATGTTTGGGGGTTTGTAAAAAATGTTCTCAGTATGTGGAGCATGGGAGTCTAGCGTAAGTTGCAGACAAGTGTGGTAGAAGCTGGATATGTTGTGTAAACTAGTATTGTGTGGTTGAGTTATTCACATGTAAATAAATTAACTTTGTGCCTTTATGCCTACTTGGAATATTGGGAACAATACTAAAAGCGTTGCACAGGACTGCAGATCACTTTGGTTAGATGATCCTGAACACTTGCTGGTTATTTGTTCATTGGTTGTGGAGCAGGGACTTTTATTGAAAGCATAACACAAGACTACAAATCACTTTGGTTAGATGATCCTGAACACTTCCTGATTGTTTGTGCATTGGTTGTGGAGCAGGGACTTTTATTGAAAGCATAACACAAGACTACAGATCACTTTGGTTAGATGATCCTGAACAGTTCCTGATTGTTTGTGCATTGGTTGTGGAGCAGGGACTTTTATTGAAAGCATAACACAAGACTACAGATCACTTTGGTTAGATGATCCTGAACACTTCCTGATTATTTGTGTGTTGGTTGTGGAGCAGGGACTTTTACTTACTCATTTGGATCACTCATACCTGACCAAGGCCGTTATGAAATATTCAACACCTGTCTCACACGTTGCATGTTTCTAGTAGTGGAACATTTGTATCGAGTGGGATTAGAAAAAAAGGTGTCTCGCTCACCCTGGGCATGTGGAAGAAGGGGATTCAGGATTTCCTGGCCGAAACGACTCTACTCTGTGTCATTATCCCAAACCTCCTGGGGAGCTGGGTCTATCTGACCCCCTTGGGAAGGATAGGAAGAGGCTGCCCACACAATACAGGACACAACGGAGATCTGCAGTTGTCTCTGGAAAAAGTCCAAGTCTACTGCTATAATATATAGTCAGTATTTAGAGTTGGCAGAGTCTAGAAGGCCTGAGTTTGCATTGGGCTTCCCTATAGCCCCGGCGTCCACAGGCGTTGTCAGACAGTGGCTCACAGCAGCAATGATTTACCAGCTGACAAGACCCTCGGAAGACCATAGCTTATTTCTGTAATAGTGGGACCCCAGCACACCGTTCTACGCGTGCCTTCCAGTGTGCAGTTTTGACCGTCCATATGCACAGGGAGTACTCAGAGATACTTACGATGACGGGCCTTTTTTTTTTACAAGGGTCGGACATGTATGTACATGATCCTCTGCTGGGTAATCATACGGAAAGACTTCCCCACTCACAGCACTCACTCACTCAAACTTGCATTCTATTTGCTCACACATCATGCATTCTGAATAAGCAGAATGTGAAACACTGCACGCGCCAGACACATTGTGAGAGTTGCACTACAGCATTCGGGTGTAATATGTCATTTTACAGCGCTTTAAGTATTATCACATAAGGACGCTGCAGATAACCCGGTTTTACTCTTTGGTCGGAAATGCAATGACCACCTGTTGATGTGAGTGAATACGCACAGATGTGTAAGACCCGAGAGATAATTCCGCCTAGTATGAGATTAATGGCCAGTAGTACTGTCTTCAAAATGCCCCATTTCTCAACAGTGACGTGGCAGACCTGCTCCTGCCAGCACTGGTTGCCTGCCATAATGTTAAACGTCCCTCTATTTTGTCACCTTGCCTTTCCACACACCCTTTCAATAGACTGGCAGTTTTAGGAGACGTTGTTCTGTCCTGACAGCTCTATTCGGCCCACTGCGCGCCCACTCTTGCTCCCTGTAAACACCCTGTATTAATTCGAGGGCCTCTTCTGCGGCGTTTGCAGTGCAGGCGAGAGACATCTCCCGGGACCCTGTTTTCTACAGATTCCTTTCAAAGCCGGGTTCCCCTGGCCCCCCCGCATGGTCTCACTCTCCTACTCGCTCACGCGCACTCGCCGCTAGCTTGCCCGTGAGATAGTACATGTATATGTGTATTATGTATGCATGCACACACAATGCAATTCAGTGTGAGGCCTGTGCCATGGAATCACTCACGCAGCGCAGAAACGTCCAACTTCATAATGATGAATAGGCTTTAAACAGGCAATAAATAATGCGGGCTCGGCGTTCACCTGTGCTCTGATGACCAGGCGCCGAGTGTCATCCCTTTGATTTATGGACCTTATGCTTATTATCTGCCTCTCGAATGCTATGTCTCCATTATGCCCGCCCTCCTGTACAGAAGGCGCTCGCGACCCCGGGATTTTCCACGAGGAAGAAATGCTGCTTTCTGGTGAAACGGTCCTTTACAGACACAGGGCCTCATTATAAGGCTGGCGCTCCCGGAATGAAGGGGGCCGGTAAAGCACCGGCCCCCTTCATTCCGGGAGCGCCAATTACAAGCTTCCCATCGTGGGACCCGGATCGCATGCCTGGTAAAACCAGGCGTCCTTTCCGGGTCCCGCGAGGGGAAGAGGGAGGCAATAACGGGCCAGATGTAATCTGCCCGTTATTACCTCCCTCCCCATTCCCATTGAGCCCTATGGGGGCTCAAATGGGAATGGGGATAGGTTTCTGCAAGGCGGAATTACCGGGTCCTCCTATGTCAGAATAACCAGTAAGTCCCCATTGCAGGAACCCGGTAGTGGAGCACGGAACAGAGGCAGCCATGGAGCTAGTAGCTCCATGGCCACCTCCATTCTCGTAATGAGGCCCACAGAGCTTTTGCAAGCTGCACTGGCAGCAGGAAATGTAAGGTACGTTCCCTTGCAAACCAGGGTATTCATTTATATGTGCATACCCGTGTGTCAGTGGTAGAATGACATTCAATATCTGACCAACCAGATAAATGCTGTCAATCAGGTCGGGAGCAGCTCCAACTTTGGAGGCGTGTGATGCATGCCAGGTTCTAGGCACCAGGCACACCAGGCAACATCTGGTTATGGAAAGTAAGGCCATAGAGGAGTTGCGATTTAAGCATGTTGCCAGGATAGTAACCTAACGTTGGCTACAAACAGAGGGACAGGAGGTGCCCCTAACCGTTGCTGTGTTGAAGTTCCTAGGTGCAGTGGGCAATACCCCAATGAAAGAGCTATAGATGTTCTAATGATAACATTTAAATGTCATATATCCTCTTTTAAGGCAGTGAGCTTGCTGATCTGATGCAGGGTTCGAAGAGGTGGTGATTCAAGATTGTCTGCTTCAAGCCAAACATCCTCTGCCTGGCACAGTGCAGTGGTGAGCTAATTCAAAAGATGCAAAAGAGCTGTGGTTTGACGTTCGACCATGCGCCAAATGCAGCACAGGCGGGTCCCTCTGGTTCGAGTGTAGTGAACGCGGTTTCAATGTGGTATCTACTGGCTCAAATGTATGAAAGGCTGGGCTGTCATGACTCTCAGGATGCTCTGAAATGCACTGCAGGGGATCTAGTACTGGGGGAGTCCTTTCAGGTTCTGCTCTCCCAGCTTCAGGAGTTTTGTGAACAGAGTGGCAGGTCCTGGTCCTCAGCAAGGGTCACCACCAATGCGCCCCGGAAGTGGGTAGGGAGCAGTGCTTGCCTCTGCCTTCAACAATACCTTCTTCACCTCAATGGCTCAGGGCTTTGGAAAGATCAACTCTCCTAAAAGAGCTCCAATCTTTTCTTTTTTTTTTGGATGGTCCAAAAGTGAATCAGAGAAGGAGTGGTTAACCCCCTGTTTAATAGGCAAAGGCCCCGATGGATTGGATGAAGCAGTGCTGCTTTAAGATTTCCAATCCCTGTCTTTGTGACAAGTGGTGTTTGCCTGGTTGCATTTGTGCTAATGACAGTGTAATTGATAGGAAGGAGAGAGAAAAACAAGATGGTGTCATTCTTCGGTGTTCCCTCTGAATACACCAGTCCCTACCACCCTCAGCACCATATCATCAAAGACCCTTTGTTATACAACACCCTGGTGTGAAGTAGTCCTTTACTTTAGTGTGTGCCCTTTGATTCCTGTTCCCTAGTACAGCTTCTGCTGAGGGTCTTTCCAGCTGGGGATAGCTGTTACTAGACCTCAAACGAGAGCAACCACCATTGGCTATTGTCCTTCTGAGTGCAGCAGAGACAGCCAGTCTGGCGAGAATACACACAGCTTGTCCATGGTACGCCTGGGCTCAAATGGTGGACACATGTTTGATAAAGATCAAGTGTGGCTTCAATAATTATGTAAAGTACCAGCCACTATACCCCTTGAGGTATAGCTTAAGTAATTATGTAAAGTACCAGCCACCATACTCCATGAGGTACGGCTTATGCTTAAAGATTAACCTGCCAACGTGAGGGTAATTCATTATAATTATGTAGTTTCGCAACATTGCTGCAGATTCTAAATGGAGCCTCTGTGCTGAAGTGTCTTTGCTGTCACTCCAGCAGCCAAGAAGGCACTTGCAACCTTTGAACCACCTCTGTGCTACTGGAAAGCAGGATCTGCATATCACAATACTGATGTATAAGGGAATAGGTGTACACTATGCTTTTAGCATGGAGTTTGATGAAAGGAGGGGGTGTTAGAAGATTACACTTTCTGAGATGGAATGAACTGCTTCATTTTATTGTTTATAAAAATCAACAAAAGCTAGAACGTCTAGACCCATGCCAGATACCAATCCTTCCCACAAACACAGACTGGGCATTGTGTATGTATGTATGTGTTTGTACAGAATGACTAGAGTGCAACAAAGATCGAAGGCATCAAGGCGGTAGAGGTGGCAAGCCACCAGAGAGGGAGGCAAACGCATCCAAAATCAGAACAAATATGTTTTTAGCTGCTTACGAAACAGAGATATGGCCTGGATGCTCCTAAAATGTGGGGGGAGAGCTTTCTACAAGGAAGGGACCAACACACAAAAAAGATCTGCCCCCAAGTGGGTGTGTCGAAACCGGGGATCAGTGAACAGGACCTGATTAGATGAGCGAAGGTCTCTGTTAGGTTGATTGAGAGGCAGCTTTGACTGAAGAAACTGGGCACCCATGGAATAGATGGCATGGTGGACCAAGCAGAGAATCTTAAACTTTACCCGTGTCCGGACGGGCAGCCAGTGGAGGCATTGTAGGAGGTCCTGGGAATGGGCTAGTCTAGGGGCACCTAAAGCCAATCTAGCTGCTGCATTCGGAAAGCTGTTCAATCGTTGGAGCAGTGCCTCGGGCTGGCTCAAGTAGATACCATTGCAGTAGTCAATGGCACCCATAATGGCAGCCGTAACAATTTTGCTCCTAGCTGTGTTGGGGAGAAATGGGAGCACCTTCCTCAAAACCCTGAGTTTCACAAATCCACTCTGGCATGTTAAAACAGTTGTTAACCCTTATTACGCATTGTACAGGAATTCTTTAGTGTATTTCTGTATTTTGTAACAAGGTAGCCTTTTTCAGTTGCACCATGAACATTTCAAAGAAGATTGGCTTACCCAATAGTTGATGCAATAGTGAATGTGAATGGGGGTTAATGTACCCCCTGCCAGAAGTTGAAGTGCCTTATGGTGGTTGGCAGCCAATGGTGTTACAAATCTCTTGAAGATACAAAGATACAAAGCATACTATTTTTCATTAGATTACAAAAACAGAAAGACTTTTCTCTCATAAATGTTCATGTCCTCTTTCTTTCTCAGATGAAGTTGTCTATTTGGTGGCTCTTGTAGTGACTATATATACATTCCAGGGGGCTCTCCTGTTTATGCACCTTCTCTCAGCATTAACTTTCTCTCTCCTTGCTCCTTTCACCACTTTAGGGAAAGACATGCTTTCTCACTCCCAGAAGACAGTTCATTTTAATTCCTTGAGACTTCTAAGTGCCATACATGGGCGTGTTTTTAGGGGGGCAGCAGCGTTTGTCCCCCCAACTTTCATGGCATGCCATTTTGTCTCAATTCATTTGACTGGGGCACTTTTTCTTCAGATGTCATGTCCCCCCCAACATGTTCAGCAAAGTTACTCCACTGGTGCCACATGCTTTGCCTTGTGAAGTTTTAGAACAGCAACTTCAACAGCCCATTTCTCATTGGTTTTCTAGCCCCATGTACTTCTGGTGCCACATTATGGATTGGCCTAGATTCCAACCCCAGAAGGCAACTCACTTTGGATCGCTGGAACCTCTCAGTACCTAGAGGTTTACTTTGTGACCTTTTAGAGCCACAACTAACAACAAACTCTGTATTTTCTCTCTTTTTTATATCACATTGGGCAGTGATAGAACCCCAATGCGTTTTTCTTTGACGTTCTTTCAAATTGTCAGCACTGCTGGTGTTCCTCTTTGTCTCATTGAATCTTGAAGAGTTCCTGGTCTCCTAGTTAATTTTGTCTTTCTTTCAATCTGTCTGTGCTACTTAAGCCTCTTGCTCACTCAGCACGCCATGGTTCTGCCACCACTTCCTCCTCATCAGACACATTCTTCTTGTTCGCACCCCCAGATCTTGCAAGTTGCTTCTCTCACCCATCATAGTGTATTGTTACATGTGCTTTATATAGCATCCTCGAGATTCTTCCCATGAGCGTTGGCAATCCCCCACCTGCCTCACAAGGTCAGCTTTACAGCTCCAAGGAGGCAGCGATCTTTCCCAAGACTTGATTTAACAACCGAGCTACAAGATGGCATTCCACGTTCTTCACAGCTTGCCCCATCACAATGATTCTGCTTGGTTTCTGTGCCTTTGCAGATTGGGTCCGTTGGCAAAGGACACTAACAACAGAAATAGAGGTCAGCCATGATCCTTGTTCTAAAGATGGCACTTTTCCACAGTATATAATAATGTTGTGCAAATGGTTCTCTGTTTTCCCCAAAAATATACTACTTGTGCTTATCATGCATCTTGGATGACTTTGTAACCCCTATTATATTTCTATTCAAGTGATAACATTGTAGCTCCTGATTGAAAACCTTAACGCCTGATAACCTGCCGCTGGATAATTTGCAGGTGTTGGTCTCTGTCTTAAAAATGTTGACAATCTGTTCTTTTGTTTGTTTTACAAACATGCAATGACGAGAGCAATGCATATTATGTCTGCATGCTGCCTAATAGAATCGATGCAGACGTTTTCTCTGAACTTATAATGATGCATGTTGAACTCTTAGATATTTTTAATTACAGATTTGCTGTGTTAATTGTTTACAGATGAGAGAACGCCAAGCTTGCGCCTGACCCCATTTTGCCTGCCAACCCGGCACTATTCAACCATGATTCCAACATGCACTCCACTAATAAAATAAATAAGTTGATAGTTTGCCTGACACATGTATCTAGGATTTGCAATGAAACATTCCCATCACACATATCATGATCAGTATCATGCCTTACTATATGTCATGAAAGATGGCATGGGACTGTGGTCTCATCTGTCAGCACCTCTTACCCAAACAGCTTGTTCATTCTTTACTTCCATCTTGACTCCCCACTCAGCCTAATTCATTGCCTGCTTACACTGAGCACTATGCTCTTGGAAGGCAGAAATGTCTTTATGTTGATATTTCTATGTTTCTTTTTGTATTTTATTGTTGTGTAATGTTGCACCTCACTGTAAACCAACTTGATTCAGACCACCAAATTGAAAGGGTTAGTTAAGGGATCGGTAGGCACCAGACAGCAGGTGCAAGGTGTGGAGAGGTACAGTTTAGTGCAACGAGGGGAAGGAGAAGGGTCCAGTGCAGCAATCACTTTCAGTACAGAGATTGTTTTTGTGATGTATAGCTCAAAATATATTTACACAATACATAGTTGAGTCAGGATATCTAATTCAAAAAGTGCTCTATGTTTGGAGTTTCAGTAGTAGGCGGAAATACATGCAAAGTTTGCAAGGGTCTTTAACTCAATCAGTTCAGTGGCCAAGATCCAATCAGGGTTCTGTTCAAGATACCCAATGCAATTAGCACTCTCCCACATATCTACCGCACTGCAACCCACCACAGACATCTGTCATCAATCCCTATCCTTAGTGGTCATCCTGCTGCTTTCCATACTGTCTTGCCCCCCCACCTCTCCCAGACATGCTGATATTCTGACCTCTGTGACGCATACCTAGATTGTGTTGCATCCTACTTGAAAGATCATTTCTTCTCCATTTAGTGGAACACTGGGTCCTATCTTACTACTATCATTCAAGCAGGGCCCACTTACAGGAATTACATTGGTCATTTCCCCTTTGCAATCTATACCTACATTCCAGGAAACTGATCTTGTTCTTCTTATATCATCTCTTTGTCACTACTACCCAAATCTGCATCTCCTTCAATTCCCTCACCCCTGAGCTGTCCTTTCACATAACCTTAGTCCATTGTGGTATCCATACCTAAAATTATCTGTATCGCTTGATGATCAACTACTGTAATATTGGAGTGGTCTTTGCCCCGGCCTCCAATGCTGCATCCAGTTGCCCCTCCCTTGTTTCCTTTTTCACCAACATCCATACCTCGTCTTAAATGCTTGCAGGCTGTGGGTTCTCTATGGCAACAACCTTAAATTACAGCAGTTCTTCATATATACTGCTGTGGCAAACAAGCCTAACCTCCTGCCCCCATCTCATTGTATATTCTAACAAAACACAGATCTTCACAGACTTTCTCATCAAACAATATTGTTGTTCAAAGCTCCTCACTGGGTACCCTCCGGACCTTAGCTTTTGTCAACAAAGTCATAATCTTAGCTAAGCACACTTCGTACAACTTTCCCATGAGCTTGTGTCTACTTCATGTGCTATCTCTATGTGGGATGTCTATCAATGTAAAATTGCCCCTTTTGGAATGTCTTCTTCTTGTGTTGAAACCAATTTAAGGATTAACAAATGCATGCAGGCTAGCTTGCCCTCCCCAGCCTGTCAATGATCCCCAGCCACTGTACCTTTTGGGCTCTTCATAAATTATACTATACTGCAAAATGTGTTCAATGATTGATGATTATGTTGTGTAGGTCACTGAGTAACGGTGTGGCTCCTGCCAATAATTTGAATGTTTTTTTAATTGTTTCCCAGTGAAACACTTTTTATCTTCAGCACAAAAATCCAAAGTACAAATACAGCATACTTGAATGGATTTACAGTGTGTCTGAAGATAACATACAGGCTTACTCTGCACAAATTAAACAAGGGTGCAGGAGCCCCTCTACTGAGAATGAACATTGGTCAAATTCCCTGTTTTATGGAATTTCTCCCACTCAGGAGGGTCTACAACCATGTTTTAGCTCACTGTACCTTTCAAAGAAGAGCAATACCTATTTGCATATTAGTCTGGTCCCACCCACAAGGGCAGCCACACACCGGAAAAGCCAGCAAATTCTCATCTGAACAAGAGTACCATGAGCATCAACAGACACATGTTTCAGCCTTCTTATACCGCCTCAGTGAGGTGGAGCTGAGCCTCTCTAAGACACAGTGAGCAAAGGTCCACATCTGGATTAACCTGGGTTACTTAGGGTGAAACCCCAAGTTTTACAAATTAAAGAAGGCCATAAGAGCCCCTCTACTGAGAATGAACATGGGTCAAATACCCTGTTCTATGAAATGTCTCCCACTCTGCACAAACAAGTAAACTCATCCCGTTTTGATCAAGTAACGTTTGCTGAAAAGGATAAGTGGAACAATCGATGATATATGAAAAATGATATGCTTAGTTTGGTGTGTGACATAAGGAAATTGGATACTTTTCACTAGCAAGTTCCAAATAGTAGACTTCATGTAACTTCTCATGTCTCAAATAATGTGAGCTAGGTAATATGTCAGTGACAAAAAGTGAACATGTGGAGTGAACCGGCCATGTCCATTCAGGACCAAATAACAGGAGAGCAGTTTCCTGACGTATGCACTACAACAATTGGCTGTTTGAAGGACTATACCCATAAAATCATATTAAGGGTAGGAGCCCAGCTCCACAGCCACAAAGTCAGAAACATTCCAATATCTGTGAGAGTTGAAGTGGAGAAGGAATTGAAGCATTTAGTGTATTAAAAGATAATTGAATTGGCAGAATAGGGGATCCCAATTGTAATTGGCAAGAAGAAAAATAGAAAGATAACGGTATGCGTTGACTTGAGAGGCTTGAAAAAGAACATTGTGCTTGATTAATACCCTATATCAATTATAACTGAAATGCTGAACTGCATAAGTGATTCAAAACTATTCACATCACTGGATTTATCTGCTGCATAGCACCAGATACCATTAACCGAGGACGGCCAGGCCTTGGATTTGTTAATTACTCCATTCAGGCTATTTCATGATTGTTGGATGCCTTTTGGGTTAGCATCCGCTTCAGCAGATTTTCAATGGACCTTGCGCCATCTGCACTGAAGAGAGAAAATACTGATATATGTTAGGTGGAGGAATTTATAGTAAGCATACTGGACCAACACAGCTTGCTTGTATCTAGAGAAGAAAGGGAAGATAGTTGTCACTTGATCATAGTTTCATGGAGGAAATGAGGTGGACACAAGAGGAATGACCTATAAAAAGGACATCAGGTTAGAAAAAGTTCAGTTTTGGGAGATAAAGAAACATGTGACAATAACAGGAACATTATTATTAAGAGGTAAAGTACTCGCAGTCCTGACACATGCTTGAGAAACATTGGTCATAGATCTCATGTGCAGGGATTATGGGTACCAAGCGCAAGGTACAGGGAAGAAATTGTGGCATGGAGTTGACATGATGGTGTAGAGGAAAGTAAGGGGATGCTGGCCATCCCAACATTGGGACAAAAGTATGAAGGTGCATGAAACAGGACTCGATACAGGGAGCACTTCTAGAAGTTGTTTGGGAATAGATATACTTGGAACATATCACAATCTCTGTAAGGTTGCTTAATTCATAATTGTGTTGACTGATTAATTTTCCAAATGACCAGATATTAGGCTAGTGAACTGGGTTACTAATGAAGATATCATAATTTGTTTTAATATGTGTTTAAATGAGGACACGCAGAAGAAGTAATACACAATAATGACCCTCAATTCAGAAGCACAGAAGTTGCAAAGTATGCCAAAAACAGAGGTATAAGGTAGAAATTCACTTCATCCCCAAACAAATGTTTTGGTGGAACACTTTGATAAATCCATTGAGGGAGAAATATAGCATGCCACAAGTAATAACATGAACATAGAAGCTACATTAAGGAAATTAGTACTTAAGTAGCTCAGAGCGGAGTTACAAGGTTAAGAAGTGGGATCAAACAAATATGCCAAGACCTAAGAATAGAAGATATCCTATCAAGATTATGATAGAAGAAAACATTTTCAGGTGTTTACGTATAGTTTGCTAATTCACATACTTGTTGTTCATTTCAGTTTATCACACATTATGTTGAGATCATGAATTAATGGATTTATTTCTTTACTTGGGTTGACTTGTCATTGTTATTAAGGGGAAATATATGCAGCATTTCATTACGTGGTATAGAATCCTAGAATGTGGAAAGACACAATGAGAATGGCTGTAGAAGGAGAGAGAGCAGCAAGGATGGAAGATGTGGGGTCTCTGCATTGTATAAATAACAATTACTTTCAATTAATATACATTCCTGTGTGGTATGAATTATCTTTTAACACACAGGACATGCTAATGTATTAATATTTGTCATCAGAGTTAATCTATCCTGGCACTAACACTAGTCCTATACAGAAGCACTCCCTGTCCCTGTTAGGGGATTCTCACCCTAGGTCACCGGTGGTGCGCCACCTATCTAATAGAAAAGGAAGAGAGAAACTTTCCTTATCTCTACAGCATATGCAATAAAGATCACTAAAACAGCTAAAAAAACAAACATGAAAACATGATGTTTGGTGGAGAATTATGTCCAAATGGCATAAACCTTTTACTATGGGGGTCATTATGACCCAGGCGTTAACCATGACGCTATTAGCGCCATGGTTGACGCCAGTATTTTACTGATTGCGCCATGGTGGATGGCGGAATTACCGTCCCGTTCCAAGGTTGGGTAATTCCGCATTCACCATTGGCTCTTCCCCATTCCCATTTTGGCCCCCATAGGGCTCAATGGGAATGGGGAAGGCGGTAATTACGGTACCGCAAATTGCGGTACTGTAATTACCTCGAAAGTCCCTTTGCAGGTTCCTTCCTTAACGGCTGGTAAAACCAGCCATTAAGGTAGGCACCCGCAAAGGGACCTCGTAATTAGGCGGTAAGGGGTTACGGCGCCACCACCTTTTACGGCGCCATTAACCCCTTACTGCCTGGGTCGTAATGAGGCCCTATGACATTAAACTCAGTGTTTCTTGATAGCAGACAATGGTGGGCACAGGAACAAAAGAGAGTTCTAACAGATGGGGAACCCCTCTCAAGGCCTACCTTATCTCTCTGGCTACTCTAACTCTGCCACCCTTCCCATGCCTGCTGGCTTCAAAGGACTTCCAGTGTTCAGCACCCTAGATTTGGGCTGTCATAATTATATTAGTGCTGCCCCTGAAGCACCATGTCCAGGAGAATCCTGGGGGATGTTTCTATGCCCTAGGTTAAGGTATCCCTTCCTACTGGAGAATTAAAGGAGGCAGCTTCTTGGTTATTGTTCCACACAACAGCTGGGGATACAGTCAGCCTATCTGCAAATACTCATCACCACTGTCACGTATGACATCTGCCCACAGAGCCGGAGATTGGTATTTGGCCATGGAGCATTTTGAAAGCAGGATCGGACTAGCAGACCTCCATTTCAGAATCAGAGTTAACTGCTTGAATTTTGAGTATACCATTCAAAACAGCTAGGGATTCACCAGATGGCATTCTGTTACCCATGCCAATTATTTACAAACGCCTCATTATGATTACACATTGCACACAATTCTGAAGTATCTTTGTCAGACACCGCCATATTATCGGTTACACGTGTACAAAGTGCTGTTTGAATAGCATACCTATGCATTTTCTTTATTTGATTATTCAATTACCATGCTGGTAAACATTCTTTAAACATGTGGCACATAGATGCTGTACTTTGAGGTAGAGCAGATGGGTGGCTGATTTAGAGAAGATGCCATCAGAAATGTTGTAGTTCAATTTACAATCACTCTGCCTACTAGCCCACTACAGGATTAAAACAATTCACAGAACATCTTGTCCTGTCCCCTGAAGCTATTGATTATGAGTTCTTCACAGTGTAATGAAACACACAAAACAGAAGAAGATAGGAAAGTATTACTGAAAATAACTTCTAGTGATTGAATGAAACATTTTGATTAAGCAGAGTAGAGCCCTGTCAGGTGTATCGACATACGTTCAAGTTATTATGCTGCAACATTTGGTGCTGTTGGCTTAGAAAATCCAAGATGGCTGAAAAGCCCACGTTTGCGCCAGAATCCAGGAAAACCGCGCAGTTTTGCGCACACCAAAAGGGTCGCCTGACCTGCCACACACCAGTGCGAGCGTGATGGGCCAGAAGCACCATGATAGAAACGTGGTGCCAAAGGAAAAACAGCAGTGCCTGTTAGCTCAAAAAGCGCTTTGAAATCACATTTGTTTCTATGAAATGCAAGCTCAAAATGCCTCTTTCAAACATTGCAAGATATTCAGAAATCTTACTGAACACCAGCAGACATCTGGTAGAATGAAGTCTTGTGTGCATACCAAATCTGGAAAGATGAAGAGCCTAAAATAATGCTCATAACAAAACTGGCTTAGCTGTGGATGCCAGCAGCTTAAGTGAAATTGGACTTAAAACCACTAAAATCGAAATGTTTAAAATAAATGAGTGACCTACTTTTGAGTGACACATAGGTTTCAACTGTTTAAATGTCATAATTTTGAACTTAGAATCAGCATTCTAGCTGCATGTGTAAAAATTGTAAGTTTGATTTGAATGAAGAAAACTGGAACAAAAGTGACATTTAGCTGAAGCCTGGCTTGAAGAGATTGAATTAGGCCCGGCAACTACCCCCGACAGGAGTTGAAACTTGCCCAGCAACTGCATTCCCAGGCCTGGCCTGTATTCTCCTGCCCTCACCAAAAGGAGATTACACCTCTCTGATTGAATTAGGGGAGGGGTACCTGGGGCTGCAGGAAAACAGAACAATGAACTTTCCTTGGCTCGGGCAAATGCTAAATCAGGGGTCGTAAATGGCTTCCACCTGAGCTGGAGGCGGTGACAGAGAGGAATTCCCCCGTGTGCTTTGGAACCTAAACCACACCCATCTGGGCCAGAGCATTATTTTAAAATGATGGATAATTCGTAGTATAGAAGTGTCAAAATTATGTAAATAATATCATTATTCGTGTTATTGTTAGGACTCTGTGGTATGTTCTGGGGAGTAGTAGCAGAAAATAGAGTGTTACTCCAAGTGTCTGTATGTTAAAAATCTGACACTTCATCATCTGATGCCCATATTCCTTGCGCACATTTTTGTAAATTCTTGAAAAGTTTAGAGGTTGTGTTCTGGATGAAAAGGGCAGAATTCTGTCAGAAGTGTACACAACATCTTACAAAGACAGAGATCAGATGGTTTGGTGCTACAGAAAATATGTTAACTGGACATATAATATTAGAAAAATTGTACATAGATAAATACGCATTTGAATCAAAAATAGATTTGTGTGCAAAGTGACAAGGGGAGTGTTCTTTCTGTATGCCATAAAAATGACACAGGATGACTCACAACTCTGTTCTCCAGTGAGAGCACAGAAAATCTGCTAACCTATCAGGATCTTCAGAGGGTTGGGCATAGAAAGTCCCACCCACTTTCAAAAGACATAAAAAAGAGCCACTGAGACCCAGGTAGAGACACTCACTTCCCACTTCAAACTGATTTCCTGCGAAGCGCTTTGCCAGAAGACTCCAGAACCAGAACTTAGAATCCAGACTTCAAATCCAGAAGACTCCAGAACCAGAGATCCAGACCAGCAGAGCAGAGAGAACTGCCGCTAAACCTGTTGACCAGATCTGTGACAAGGCCCATTCCTTCCAAAATTAGGAGTGAGTATCCAGCCAGAGCTGTGCAAACCAATCTCTTAGTTTAAAATAATCTAATTCAAACCATTTCCACCTATTTAGAACTGCATAGAAATCGTGTGTCCATTCTATGATTTCAAACCTGTGAAAGTGTCATTTGCCATTTGTATCTTACTTTATTTCTGAAAATCTACCTCCTAAACTCATCCGTATCTTTTGAACCATGTGTGCTAGGAACGAGATTTAACTTTCATTTTAAAGCTAAGATCCTCAGCTTTCCAACAAGCCTAAAATAGTTATAGTTTTTCCGTAATCACGCTCGACGCACTCGGAAATTTGAATCAGATTTCTCCACCTGTCAAAATGGCTGTCTTTTGCTTGCAACTGCTGAAATCCGTTTTCAACCTGATAATCCCTCATGAATCACTGATAGTGTTGACCTGAACCAATCTTAAGTAGCTATCACCTACCCAGAATCTCCTATATGGAATTTCAATCATTTTTAGCATATTTTCACTTCTTTGCAAATCACATTTAAGTATTTTTGCCTGTGTTTTAAAATCATCCCTGTGGCTCTAAGCTTGCTAGGGGGGAACTGAATTGGCATTGCATTTGATTGTATTCCTGAAAATGGTGTGCTCTCCTTCCATCTCCTTATATTGCATAGGGGGGGAGTGAATTGTCAAAAGAAAAAGTGATCATATTATCTCTTGTGGAAACCATCTCAGTTATTTCTGTGCTGCATTCTTTTCCATCATTGCATTTCCTTGAACCCATAAAAGCATTCTCAGCTACTTTATCCTCTCTATACCAACTCCTAAGTAATTAAATAAGTGTGCTAGTGTAATATTATCCATTGTTGATCAACATTATCTTCATAAGTGTGCTATCAAATATTAATTAATTTATAAAAGTGTGATATATATATATCTTGTTTAATTTTTCAAATAAATCTTTTAATTTGCAAAACAAACCTACTTCTTGGCTCAGTGAGGTCAGGGGGATTCAAAGAGAGGGGCGTTATACAAGGGTTTATCATCCAGATCTATGAACTTGTCATAAAAAAATATATTAAGGGCTTCCCTTGGGCATCCCAGACTAGGCACTGACTTAGTTGGAGTGCTGAATTGAAGTCGCTTAACAGAGTGGGGGCTCGAGCCGGGACGTCTAGATTAGAGCTACCACTTGTGCAGCTTAATACAGTGTGCTAACTGAGAGGATACATAAATCCTGTTGGATCACCACACTGTGTTACACTGTAAAATCACCCCTCAAAAGAAGGACGCTCTAAGGAGACGGTCTGTTTTGCAAAATAAAATACAAACTTCTGTAAGCCAGGAAGGAAATCAATTTCCAGAATGACGACTATGGTAGATATGAAGATAGCTAGAGAGCACCTCTTACATAAACTGTTTGTGAGAGGTGAATGGTCTGAACAGGACCGGAATGTGTGGCTGCAGGCGATCACAAAACAGGTCAATGCGACTGGGTTAGACAGCTGGAAAGATCAGGGTCCATTACACGTGGTCCTGAGCGAACTATACATGGCCCCTAAGGCCAAAGATGAGCACAACAAGATTGTTAGGATAGCGACATATTTGTATTTATATATGGGGGCCATACAGGACAAATGTGCTGAAGACCAAGATCTGGCAAATAGGCAACAGACGGCATTAGAGAAGGCCCGATCTGACCTGGTCTCTTCTGAGCAGAGGCTGCACAGGAGCCAGGAGTCAGAAAATGAGAGTAGCCGGTATCTTATTAAAATCAAAGAGGATATGGGTATCCTGCAACAGAAAAAGTCTGACCAGGATACCAGATTTCTGGCCTTGCAGAAGGAGTACCAAGAAGGTTTGGACTCCCTACTGCAGAGCCAGAAAAAGCTGGAGCAACAACTGGACTTCAATAGGGCATGCGCAGAGCAGGTAGTCACCCTGCAAAGCCACCTAGATAGGGAGAAGGCAGAGAGCAACAAACTGATTCTGAAAGACCTGGATACCAACACAGAATTTGAGGAGGAGTGCCAGAAAGCTGGTGCCTTTCAAAGGAAGAAGGATGACCTGGCGGCACAGATGCAGGCTCTCAGTCAGGAAAGTTACACCTTAGCCCAGGAAGTCTGCCAATTAAAAGGAAAAATTGAAGAAAATCACCTGGCCCTCCAGGGACTGGGTGACCTCCAAAAAGAGCATCAGAACTTGTTAGAGCACACCAGGATGGTGGAAGATGCTCCTGCAAGAAAGGATCAGTCCAGAAGGGATGGGACCCAGGAGGTAACCCTCCTGCAGCAAAGACTTGCCCAGTACTCCAGGACCAACCAGGAGGCACAGAGAGAATATGAGGCTCTCTGTCCAGCAACAGGTAGCCATGCAGGAGAGATTGATAGAGTCTAGTAAGGCCTTAACTGAGGAACTGAAAGCACAGGCTCTTGCATGGCAACAGGGAGCAGGGGATAGAGATGAGGTTCACTGGGAAAGGGAAACACCTGAGCATAACCTCAGGAGCCCTGGTACCAGAGGCCTTCACCTCTCCCAGTCTCTGGACTCTGCCACCACCATGTCCCCTGACGCACATGAGCATAGGGCCACAGGGATGGCAGATTACCATCCAGCCAAAAGTATGGGGCTCATAGGCCAGTACAACCCAGGAATGGATGGGCGGGCATCCGGGTATGGGCACCTAAGTACAGTGCAATTTAGTGGGGAACCCCAGGAGAGTAGGCCCACTAAGGGCATCCGAAAAACCTCTGCCCAGTTAGGTCAATGGGAGGGGTACCCATCAAATCCTGGCAGCAAGGAGGGATCTGAAGACTCCTCTGAGCGTCACAGGACACAGGAGACCAGGTCCCCACATTCTGCCAGCCATTCCTAGGCTCGCAGAATCCGGGAAAACCTGGAAGATCAGACGGGCACCTCTGGGAGCAGTGCTTCTGAGTCAGAGGATAATTGGACCAGAGTTACCCGAAACAAAAAGGCCAATAAGGCAAAAAGGGCCTTGCTTAAGGACCCCTTAAAACAGATGAAGGCAATAAGGAGTGTCATCACCCCTTATCACAAGAACGCCAAGTATTCTGTTTGGGAACACTTGGAGCTTTACGAGCAAATGATGGACTTTCCATTTGAAGGACAGCAGTAGCTGCATTCAGTATGTAAAATGGACATTCTCCCCAGAATACTCCAGTTTCTTTGCGGGGCTCGAGGACCAAAACCATTCAAGATGGTCCACATATAGGGCGGCAATCTTGAAACATTTTTCTGTTCACCGGAATCCCCAAGAGGCTCGCAAGGCAGCCTACAATTTGCAATGTGGGGAGGATCAGGCCCCACAATAATTTGTGCAGGAATTGAAGCGTGCCTTTGCACAGACTACCCAAAGGGTGCGCACTGACAGCAAAAAGTTTGTAAATACGTTTTTCGATGCCTTACCCAAATACATAATGACCCAGCTAGTGAATGATTTTCATGAGAAAAGGTCACTATACTGGGTCATTGAACAGGCTACCCGGATCTATGAGGTGCAGAAGCCCATAGAAAATAAAAATAACGCCCAGAAAAGCCCCAAACCGACCAGCACCCCTGCTGCTGCCAAGGTAGCAGAGGTAAAGGTTGCCCCCATTTTAGATTTGGAGATTGGGGGGCCTAAAAACCTGCCTGCACCGAATAATTCTCAGCCCAGAAGGCCCTCGGGCCAGTCACAGACAGGGAGTCAAGGAGGTAGTCCCACAAATGGGGTCCCTCGCTCCCCTGACTATATAAGTCCCCGCTACAAGGATAACCGACCCATCCTGGGTTATGCGTGGACTCCTCCAGCCCAAGGGGGGGGATCCAGCCAGGCACCCAACCCAGGGAACTTCCCTCCTAACTTCCCCCAGGAGGGCAGAAATTCACCGAACCCTGGGCAGATCTTTTTTCCCAGGTATCCACCCAATTTCCAGCCCCAAAATCATCCATCCTTCTTTCCCCAATTCCCTGAGCCCAGACCACCTAATATAGGAGAGGGGAGGCCAAGGGTGGAGGGGAACCCAAATCTTCCCAACCCAGGGTATTACCAGTGAAGGGATAGCTACCCTTCCCGGGATCAGCCGAGGGGAGAAAATAGAACCCCCTATCAGCCTGAGCAGGTTTCACAGTTAGAGCGCCAGGTCCAAAATATGGCACGGGATCTGGGACACATGCTGAGGGCTCAACAGAACCCTCAGATGAGCATGCTGGCGCAGAATGCCCCAAACTCTGGGCCTGGTGCTCCAGAACAATGACGGGGGCAGCACCCCGATAACCCACCGGTTCCCAGGGAGGAGGCACAAGGGAAAGGGGGGTGTAAAGCCTTGGAGGAAGCTTCCGTCCACACTTGTATACAGCACCTGGAAACCCAGGAACCAGAAACAAAATCAAGTCTGCCACCCAAGGAGCAGAGAGGAGGTAGGAGAAACAAAGGACCCAAACAGACCCATTTTGTGGAGGAGGTACAGATCTTCCAATTTGAGGGAGAGGGATCCTCAGAGGATCCTGGGAAAAGGATCTTCTCCTTCAGAGATGGGGGAACTCCTCCCAAAGAAAAATGGGTCCCAAGGGATCCAAATCCAGTCTGGATAGATGTGGGGACTGAGCTAGCGCCGCCCATCATCTCATCCCAGAACCAACAGCATCAAAATCCCCTGGTTCAAGCCTACCCTGGTGACTGCCTCCAAAAAGGGGGGCGGCCCAGAACCAGAACCAGGGGAACCCACAATGGCTCTGATTTCCAGTTGCCAACTTTTTCTTGCAGATTCCCATGACTCTCCACAGAATACTGCCCAGATCTCTTCTCTCGCAATGTCCAAAACCAGAAAATGAGCCCACCAGTTGTCCGAAAAAGTGCATTATCTGTGCCCCTTTGAGGAGAAGGAGGGAATATACTATGCCCCAGTACAAGTGCAGGGACTGGGTACAATTTTGACACTGGTGGACACTGGATCCCAAGCTACTCTTCTGTCCAGAAGGGCCTTTGATGAACTAAATGCAGGAAGGGGGAAGAATTACTGTATTCCTCTCACCTCCCTTCCTGGACAACTTCAGAACTTTGACGGGATGGATATTCCCGTCGAGGGGACTGCAGATTTGGACATTAAAATTGGGCGACACAAGGTGAAACACCCAGTCATCGTATTGACTTCAGATGGCACCCCTTGTTTACTAGTGAATGACGTCCTGAGAAGGTTGTCACCCCTAATAGATTGCGTAAACAAGGTTCTCTGGACCCAGACTAGTTGACCAATAAAATTAAAACAGAGTGTCAACCATGTTAGTTTAAACGGCACATGCCACGAGGTTGAACAAAAATCTGACCAAGTAGAATTTCACTTCCAGAACAACCAAATTCCAGATGTGACATTAATAGCAGTAGGACAACAACCGGTGATGGGTGGTCCTCTCTATTTCTGAAAATCAACCTTCCTTCCAGTTTAAGGTGGTTTTCCACACTGGAAGGAAACACTCTGAAATTCTTTACTAATCCACAATCAGACATTCCCACTCCAATAGTTCCAAAAGATGTGAAATCAGCTCAGAGCCTGGCTGATATTCAGCAAATTGGAGAGCAGTTGTTCATACCTGTTCAGTTAAATGATGGGAAGGACTCTGTTCTCGCCTGAGTGTGTGTGAACAATGGTAAGAGCTTCATCAGCGAAGCCATGTTCCGCCAACTCCCAAAAGATCCTGCCATTCCCACATTCAAACTGATAGACAAATGGGAAATGGATCTGGAAACACCCAATTCCAAACATCTCCTGCCAAGCAGGTGTATGCTCAAAATCTCCATTGGCAACAAGAGCATAGGCCATAATTGTTGGGTCGTGCGAGACATCACTGCCGCTTTTTACTTAGGCAGTAACATTCTCAATCGCTTTGCCATTAGTTTGGACCAAATTAACTTCAAAGCGTGGTCCCGATTAGCGGATAATCCCATGGGCTTTGATGATCCAGAAAAAGCATTTAGGTCAGCTCAATTGCTACCTTATGCAGTTGAAATTCAGATTAAAGAGGAAGTCACCATCCCAGAAAGGACCCGACAATGCTCCCTGGAAGTGAAAGTTAAAAGAGGACAAAAATTGAAAAACCCTGATGCTTATATTCATCTAAATGCTTCTCTCCAACAGCAAGGGTTGGGGGTAAACCCAACACCAATAGTCAGCATAGAACATGACACCATTCCAATAGAGGTGACTAACAGCGATTTAAAGAGTATTACTCTAGCCGCAGGCACCATTCTTGGAATGGTGGTTGATGACCGAAATGTTTCCATTGATTTAGGAAATGAACTGTTAGGACCAATCCCCAAGTACTGTTTTGACAGTGATAGCGATGACAATACAACACCAGACAGGATCTTTACCCGGTATGGGGGGAACTTCCTGGTGTACACTTCCTGCCCTTATGGTAAGGAAGATGTGACTTGTGACTTCAGGAGGGATGAGGTGATTTTCCAGGTCCATGAGGGCTGCCTTTCCCACCTGAAGCCTCCAGTCCAAATCAGCACTCTGACCAGGGACTTCTCCACCCAGCTGGAGGAGGCCGCTGAGATAGCAAAAGCAGAAATCTTTCCAGGATTCAGGCAGATGGTGGACGAGAGAGTCAACCTAGCTGATGCCTGTGTGACTCTGGAACAGAAGCAAACGTTGAAACAAGTTTTCTTGGATTTCCAAGATCTCTTTGCGGTAGACTCATATGACTGTGGTCGCACCGACATCCACACAACAACAAATCCCACGGACCCTGGCATGACTCCAGTGTTTGTGAAGCAATATCGCTTGCCTCTCGCATCCATGGAGTCCCTTACTGAAATAATTAAGAAACTTGAGTCCTGGGGAATAATCCATCCAGTTCACAGCACCTTCAATAATCCGGTGCTGGGAATATTGAAGCCAAACGGCCATTAGAGACTCTGTGCCAACCTTATGGAGCTCAACAAACCGGTCCATACTTCCCGATGGACTCTTCCCTACATTGACCAAGGGCTGGCCCAGATCCAGGGGTCACAGGTATTCACTGCAATAGACCTGAGCAATGGATACTGGACTGTGCCTGTCAGTCGGGAGGACCAATACAAGATGGCTTTTACCTTTAGGGGCCAGCAGTACACATGGACCCGGACTCCCTTCGGATACCTCAACTCCGGCAATTAATTCAACATTTTCCTACACAAGGCCATGCCCGACCTGGGTGCAAGGGGTAACCTGGCTTATGTAGATGATGTCCTCATCAAAAGTTCATCTGTGGAAGAACACATAGCGGAGATCCGTTATGTTCTGACACAGTTGAGGGCCGCTGGAGCAAAACTTTCCTTTCAGAAAGCACAGTGGTGTAGAACCTGTGTTAATTTCTTGGGGCATGAGATTACTCCTCAGGGTCTCTGTCCCCAGGAAAAGAAAGTGGAAGCACTTCAGAAACTGAAAGACCCCACAACTCTGTGGGAACTAATGAGCCTCCTTGGACTGACTAATTACAGCAGAAAGTTCATTGAGGGCTACGCAGAGATCACTAGACCCCTGATTCATCTCTTGAAGGGGGGGGGTCAAGTTTGAATGGGGTCCAGAACAATCCGAGGCAGTTTTTCTTGGAGACAGGGTTCTCTAATACATGCTTGAGTGCAGTATTATATCAAAAGCATGACAAGGTCAATAAAGTAATCTCCTATGCGAGCAAAAGTTTATCCTCTGTGGAGGAAAAATTCAACGATTGTGAGAAGGCACTCCTGGCAACGGTGTGGGCATTGAAGAATTACTGCCCCTTTATCCAGGGGGAACACATCATAGTGGAGACTCCACACCAGCCTCTGCAATATCTCCAAAGTGACAGAATCCGGGCCGGAAATGTGAGTAATTCGCGAATTACTTCCTGGATTCTGTCAATGCAAGGCTTTCCTGTGGAGATCAGATACGGCCAAAACAAGAAGAGTCCCCTCGCGCAAGGTCTGGCTGACTTGCATGATTGTGCCAAAGAAAACTGTCTCGAGGACGAAAGTCTAAAAATCAAGGACAACATGGAGGCATACCTTAATTCCCCACACAAAGTCTATGAAGAAGACAAGTGTAAGGGAACGCCCACTGTCTATGTGGACGGATGCTCTTACCATGTTGACAACAACGGGGAGAAAGAACTGGTGGCCGGCGTAGGGAATTCATGGGTGAATGAGTCCCCAGAACCCTCAGCTGGATATAAGATTGGTCCCCGAAGTAGTCAGGTGGCAGAGTTGATGGCTGTGCATCAGGCCATCCTCACTGCTGTCCAACATCAACTCCACGAACTGGTCATAATCACAGACTCGGATTATGTACGGAACAGGTTCGTGGAGCACCTGGTTAATTGGAAAACCAGAGGTATGTTATGTGCTAATAACAAACACTTGAAACATGGGAAGTTAATCCAAAATATTGATGATCTGGTCACCTCGAATGGGATGACAGTCGACTGGAAAAAGATCAAGGGTTATTCCAAAGTAGATGGACCAGACAAAACTGGAAATGACTTAGCTAATCAGCTGGCCAGAACCGGGGCCATCTAAGAGGATCTAATGGAGATTGAGTCCATGTTGGGGGAAATCCAGGTCACTGCTATCACTAGGTCCCAGACAAATGCTCACAATGATCTTTCAACTGCACAATGAAGTAAGGAGACCCCAGATGCTGATTTGATTACGGCTCAGAAGGGGGATCCAATAATTGGTAAGTTTTACCAACACATTGAGGACACTGAGACCTTTCCCCTGACGGTTACCGATTACATTGGGAAAGAGGACCTTAGAGTGTTGATGAAATGTCCAAAAATGTTCCAAATCCAAGACGGTTTGTTGGTAAGGAAATCCCAAGCTGGCCATGATCAGTGGGTGGTCCCTACCTCATTCCGAAGCCTGATGTTAAGTCACGCTCATGATGCGGCCACCACCGGTCATAGGGGGTTTCATACAACACTTGAGATCTTAAGAGAGGTTGCATACTGGCCATACATGGGGCAGGACATCAACCAATACTTGAAGGGGTGTCTTGTGTGTGCACAATTTCAGCCAACATCCCTCACACACCGTGCGCCTCTCCAAAAGAGGGAGATGACAATGCCATGGTCAGATTTGCAAGTCGACTACATAGGGCCCGTGATTCGCTCCTCTAGTGGAAATAAGTACATGTTGACGGTGACATGCTTATTTTCTAAATGGGAGCAATGTCTCCAGCCCCAAACTGCAAGGCAGAAACAGCAGCTGCCCTGATGATAAACCACATCTTTTCGTGTTTTGGTCTACCCCAAAGGATTGAGTCAGACAGAGGTAGCCACTCCACCAGCAAAGTAATGACTAAGATTTGGGAGATACTGGTGGTTAACAGGAAGCTACACATTGCTTACTGGCCAGCCTCTTCTGGTGTGGTAGAATGTTACAACCGAACCATTGTGAGCATTTAAAAAAAGTTTGTGGCAGATTCTGGGCCAAGTTGGGATATCCGATTACCTCTAGTCCTAATGGCCATCAGATCTACCCCTTCATTTGCAACTAAAATGTCACCATTTGAGCTGATGACTGGGCGCAGGATGGTGCTTCCCCAGCATTTGCTCTACAGGACCCAAGAGCAGACATTGATCAATGCCTCCACTACTCGTGCGCATATTGCGAGTTTAAGGAAACACCTCCAACATGCTTTTGCCTATGCTCAGTGGAATCTAGAAAGATCAGCCGAGAGTATGAAGACTCACTATGACCTGAAGACTACCAGGAAAGAATACAATGTAGGAGACCGGGTCTATCTATACAATTTCCAAAGGAACCAGGCCAAACAGCGGAAATTTCTGCCTACATGGAAGGGACCTTTTGAAATTGTAGACAAGATCTCCCTAGTTGCCTACAAGATCTGCATCCCCAAAGGTAGTTCGGCGGTTGGGGAAGACAAGTGGGTCCATATTAATCAGCTAAAGTGTTGCCATCCTAGGCACACTCTGCAGCAAATGGAGGAGTCCTCTGCAATCCCAGAGGGGGCCGATCCAGAGTAATACAAGTCCAACCCTAAAATATTCCACATATAGCCTATACAATTCAATGATTCTTGAATGGAAAGGTCTCCTGAGGTATAAAATGTATATGTTCGCCCCACCATTAATAATGGTGGGTAAATGTCTACGAATATGTTTCTGCTGCTTTGCTTTGTCATCCTAGGAGAGATAAACCATGGAGATTGACCAAGGAGGACGACCCAGGGACCGGGAGCAAAGATCCGAGGGGCCCGGGGTACCGCCCGAAACTCCCATCAGGACCGGGGAGGAGAATTGACTGATCCACCCTGATGGAGGAAAAGATGCTGAACTGTGCCATCTGCGGAATCAGAAAAAGATTATGTGGACATCCCAGCGTCTGGATCAAAACATCCTTTGCACCCGACTCCCCCTCGACTTGAAATCAAAGTGCGGCCGGGGGGGGGGGCTTGTCAGGTATATCGACCCACGTTCAAGTTATTGTGCTGCAACATTTGGTGCTGTGGGCTTAGAAATTCCAAGATGGCCGAAAAGCCCACATTTGCGCCAGAATCCAGGAAAACCGCGCAGTTTTGTGCACACCAAAATGGACGCCTGACCTGCCCCCCACCAGCGCCAGCGTGATGGGCCAGAAGTGCCATGAGTGAAACGTGGTGCCAAAGGAAAAACAGCAGTGCCTGTTAGCTCAAAAAGCGCTTTAAAATCACATTTGTTTCTCTGAAATGCAAGCTCAAAATACCTATTTCAAACATTGCAAGATATTCAAAAATCTTACTGAACACCAGCAGACGTCTGGTAGAATGAAGTCTTGTGTGCATACCAAATCTGGAAAGATGAATAGCCTAAAATAATGTTCATAACAAAACTGGCTTAGCTGTGGATGCCAGCAGCTTAAGTGAATTTGGACTTAAAACCACAAAAATCGAATGTTTAAAATAAATGTGTGACCTGATTTTGAGTGTCACATAGGTTGCAACTGTTTAAATGTCTTAGTTTTGAACTTAGAATCAGCGCTCTAACTGCATGTGTAAAAATTGTAAGTTTGATTTGAATGAAGAAAACTGGAACAAAAGTGACATTTAGCTTAAGCCTGGCTTGAAGAGATTGAATTCTGCCCGGCAACTACCCCCGACAGGAGTTGAAACTTGCCCAGAAACTGCATTCCCAGGCCTGGCCTGTCTTCTCCTGCCCCACCAAAAGCAGATTACACCTCTCTGATTGAATTAGGGGAAGGGTACCTGGGGCTGCAGGAAAACAGAACAATTAACTTTCCTTGGCTCAGGCAAATGCTAAATCAGGGGTCGTAAATGGCTTCCTCTTGGAAGGAAATGGAAGGGGCACTGCCTCTGGGAGCCACCGGAGCTGTAGGAGGGGACAGACAGAAATTCCCCCATGTGCTTTGGAACCTAAACCACACTCATCTGGGCCAGAGCATAATTTTCAAAAGATGGATAATTCATAGTACGGGAGTGTCAACATTATGTAAATAATATCATTATTCCTGTGAATTTTCTGTGCACATTTTAAGAGGTGTTAGGACTATGTGGTATGTTCTGGGGAGTAGTAGCGGAAAATAGGGTGTTACTCCAAGTGTCTGTATGTTAAAAATCTGACACTTCATCATCTGAAGCCCATATTCTTTGCGCACATGTGTGTAAATTCTGGAAAAGTTTAGAGGTTGTGTTCTGGATGAAAAGGGCAGCATTCTGTCAGAAGTGGACACAACATCTTACAAAGACAGGGATCAGATGGTTTGGTGCTACGGAAAATATGTTAACTGGACATATAATATTAGAAAAATTGTACATAGATAAATACACATTTGGATCAAAAATAGATTTGTGTGCAAAGTGACAAGGGGAGTGTTCTTTCTGTATGCCATAAAAATGACACCGGATGACTCACAACTCTGTTCTCCAGTGAGAGCACAGAAAATCCGCTAACCTATCAGGATCTTCAGAGGGTTGGGCATAGAAAGTCAGCCTTCCCATCCACTTTCAAAAGACATAAAAAGAGCCACTGAGACCCAGGTAGAGACACTCACTTCCCACTTCAAACTGATTTCCTGCGAAGCGCTTTGCCAGAAGACTCCAGAACTTAGAATCCAAACTTCAAATCCAGAAGACTCCAGAACCAGAGATCCAGACCAGCAGAGCAGAGAGAACTGCAGCTAAACCTGTTGACCAGATCTGTGACAAGGCCCATTCCTTCCAAAATTAGGAGTGAGTATCCAGCCAGAGCTATGCAAACCAATCTCTTAGTTTAAAATAATCTAATTCAAACCATTTCCACCTATTTAGAACTGCATAGAAATCATGTGTCCATTCTATGATTTCAAACCTGTGAAAGTGTCATTTGCCATTTGAATCTTACTTTATTTCTGAAAATCTGCCTCCACAAACTTGTCTGTATCTTTTGAACCGCATGTGCTAGGAACGAGATATAACTTTCATTTTAAAGCTAAGATCCTCAGATTTCCAACATGCCTAAAACTTTCTATTCCTTATAGTTTTCCCGTAATCGCGCTCGACGCACTCGGAAAAAGTGCCGCGAATTGCAATTTGAATCAAATTTCTCCACCTGTCAAAATCGATGTCTTTTGCTTGCAATTGCTGAAATCCATTTTCAACCTGATAATCCCTCATGAATCACTCATAGTGTTGACCTGAACCAATCTTAAGTAGTTATCACCTACCCTGAATCTCCTAGAGGGAATTTAAATCATTTTTAGCATATTTTCACTTCTTTGCAAATCACATTTAAGTATTTTTGCCTGTATTTTAAAATCATCCCTGTGGCTCTAAGCTTGCTAGGGGGGAACTGAATTGGTATTGCATTTGATTGTATTGCTGAAAATTGTGTGCTCCCATTCCATCTCCTTATATTGCATAGGGGGGGAGTGAATTGACAAAAGAAAAAGTGATCATATTATCTGTTATGGAAACCATCTCAATTATTTCTGTGCTGCATTCTTTTCCATCATTGCATTTCCTTGAACGCATAAAAGCATTCTCTGCGACTTTATCCTCTCTATACCAACTCCTAAGTAATTAAATAAGTGTGCTAGTGTAATTTTATCCGTTGTTGATCAACATTATCTTCATAAGTGTGCTATCAAATATTAATTAATTTATAAAAGTGTGATATATATCTTGTTTAATTTTTCAAATAAATCTTTTAATTTGCAAAACAAACCTACTTCTTGGCTCAGTGAGGTCAGGGGGATTCAAAGAGAGGGGCGTTATATAAGGGTTTATCATCCAGATCTATGAACTTGTCATAAAAATATATAATTAAGGGCTTCCCTTGGGCATCCCAGACTGGGCACTGACTTAGTTGGAGTGCTGAATTGAAGTCACTTAACAGCCGAGCCCATCCTGCATCATTCCATACCTAAACCACCAATTGCAGAGATTTTCGTTGCTCTTCTCAAGCTTAGGTAGAAAACAAGAAACCAAATTGGTAAGATTCTACAGTCTTCAGTTTTGTAACAATTGTTGTCTATTGTTTTTTCATTGATCTTACCTACTCCCATAATTCTAATAATCGTTTTACTTCCAAATACATTGAATGCCATTTAAATTTTCAGGTTTGACATTTTAAGACTTCCTATCCAAAACGTTAACTGAAGCTCTGCCCCAGATGGAGACAAAAAACTGCATGATTTTAAACATTTATATAGGACAATTGTAGTTATGAATGAGGACCCAATAAGCACAAGAGAACCGAGGATTTAATTTACAATGGAAATTCTACAGTTGCCAATGTGTACAATTGCTCTAGTAGTTGGCCAAGTGGAGGATTGGTTGACAACTATTGACTTCATCGTAACTGGCTGAGATCTTGTGAACCTACTCCAGACACTTAGCTTGAAATGGAAATTACTTGGAACCACAGTAAAAAGGACAAACAAAAGGGCCTGGTGCTAAATAATCTTTTAATCAACAACTGTGCAACCAGATATGTGACATATCCATTTATATAATGTGATGACATTGAATACACAAGTTGCCATTACCAAATACCTAAATACCCAGTTTGAGAAAATAAGTCAGAAACAATACAGATATGAATAATAAGAGACAAAACAACATTATTAATAGACATTTTAAGAGGCTCAGCTTGAAGACAGCACACAAATGCATAATAAAAATAATTAAAAAAAAACACATGTAGATTAAACCTCACAATCACAAAGGAATATATAAGTTTTATCACAACCCGTTCTTCAAAAGACACGAGCAACATGTTCTCTATGTTAATTAATCTAATTTTGTTTCGCCAGAGTTTGAAAGGGGCCAGAACTCTATATCCACTTAACATCAAATCATTGTCCACTTACAAAGCTTCAGTATGTTGCCATGGCTCTAACTTTTATTGTTCTTTCAGGTTTCTATTTCTATTTGCAATATTACATGTTACTACCCAGTGCAGTATAATAAAGAGTAGTGTGCTGCCCCCTTGCTTTTTAACCTGCATATTTCAGATCAGGTGACCACTTTCAGAAATCTGTCGATTTGCCATCCTCATATCAAACAGGAGCATATCAACCCTTATCTCATTCTGATGATATTGCTGTCTTCGGTAATACCTGTGGAGGTCTTGTCCATTCTCTAGAAGTGTTGGCAAAGTATGCACTTGAGAACGGACATAGTATCTATCTCAACAAAACAAAGGTAATGCAATTCAGTGGGAAGAAGAATCCACGCCCCTCCTCTTTCCTTCATAGTCAAATCGGGGGTATACAGCTAAGTAGACCTATTTAGCAATGACAATAGATGGTTGAAGGGGCCATGTACTATTGATAGATAATGGCAAAGAAAGGCTGCCACATTATCACTTCTAATTGACAAATTTGCAAGATAGTCAACTGGCTATTCCTTGGATGGAATTATACGTTTATATAAAAAATGCGACTGTCCGGCAGTCCTTCATGGTCTGCTAGCTATCACTATTAATAACCTGACGCGGCTTAGTGTTCCAGAGGGTAAATTCTGGTGCAGAATACTAGCACTTCTGGCAGTGTTCCTATTCAAATTCTGCGCCTAGAATTAAGGTAACCCTTGTTGGATGGGCAGGTGTTATTGAAAATAGGGCTCTTTGTTTATCAAAGCTATTATTACAGAATCAACATGCCGATATTAAATCTGATGGGGACTCCCATTGGGGTGAATGATTGTAGTGGGAATAGATCTTTGCCACTGAATTCTGTGTGTGTTAGATTGTTTGGTCGTGTCGGTTGGTCTCCTTGCAGGACCAAGACTTGCGTGTGCTACTTGCCGTTTGGGGAAAATAAAGGTCATAACGTGGGAATGGAATTTGACCTGTCCCCATTTAAGACTGTTGAAGATCTCTATTGTAATTGTAATGGGTTATTTATAATGCGCTTAATACCCAGAGGTTGATAAGCGGAGACCCAGGGATCGAATCTGTTTTGCTGCACTTCATCTTGCCTCCAAGACAAGAGTGTTGCCCCTGAGCTATCCTCCTGAGAAATCAAAGAATTACTAAACAGATATATGTCCCTGCAAATGTATTTATTGATCTGTCCCTCTTATAAGTTGTGGCATTTTCTTCTACTCTTCAGCATTGTTGCTTCAAGGTTTAGCCTCCAGGCTGATAGGAGACACTCCCGGATATGTAAATTGAGGAATACCCTCGGAACTCCCAAACATGTATTTACTGAATGTCCAAAAAGGGGCAAAATCTATATCATTTATATGGAATATGCAATATATAATTATATTTTATGTTCAAAAACATTCTATGCTGTCCTAAAAAGGTCTTGACTGCAATGTGCATAGCACACAAATTGTCATCTGTGAAATGGAAATATTTCTTTTTATCATTATAGTGAAAAACATTTCTGAATATAACCCATTACCCCCTGCTCTTGGTTTAAGTAAATAGCAGAACAAACACTTAGGGTGATTCTCTGAATGGAAACATGTACAACGAGAAATTAAATATTATTTCCCTATTATCATACAATATAAATAAATAAATTATGTTTTATTTGCTAATTTGTATATTCATATGAAGAAAGGTTTCCAGTTTCCCCTGAATTGTTAGTGTCATAAATAAACATTAGCCATAAACAAAGAAATGAACAGCATGCAAATAAATCACAGAAGAGGATAGGTTGAGAATGATTTAAGAAATGCCATGACTTCTATTAACATAAAGAGTCCAAATATAAAGGTTCCCGCAAGATCATGATCATAATTGTGTTTTAACCTTCTTGAAACAGATGTATGAATGAATACATCTTTATGCTCAAGTTTCAATATTCGAAACTATAAGTGGGTCTCTGAGTACCATAAAATAAAATAAAAATTGTTCATTAAAAATATATTTTTCAATTTGTCATGTATTATTAACAATTAATATTAGATGCCTTTATTATACCTAAATGTATCTTTATTGTTATAGATGATAAAGGAGGGAGAATGTGCAAAATATTTGATATTTTGCTTAGAATGTGGGAACATTTCATCAAATACATAGGCAAACAGATATGCATATTTATGAATGCCTAATTTAGTTTGTCATATTGTTCGTCTTTGTATTTTTGGATTTTTATTTAAGGAACACAATGGATGCAATTTTCTATTTAATGACATATATAGGAAACAGTACAGGAAACAGACCCAACCCCTGGGCACCATGCCATCACATTAACGATTGGAGATCTTAGTGAGAACAATTCTCAAGGAGGTGGCAAAATGAGCTAAAGGCCCGAAACATGAACTAATGACATACACAAAAATGGTTAATAATACAAGCTTATTCCACTGCAAATTTGCTATTCACATCTTTATGCAGACTAAATGGTGTGCAAAATCCTTGTAAGAGATCTATTAGCGAGATCCTGCCAGTAAGGTAATGATAGAGTTGTAATCAAGGAGTAGGAAGTTGACACTTGAATGTAGCAGGAGGGAGGAACTTGTTGGGTGTAAGACGTGTCGGTATCAAAAATGCGTGTATTTGGGAGAGGCAGAGGGGAAGAAGAAAGAGTGGACTCAAATAGTAATTAATTTCACTTAGTACATTAAAATTCTGGCAGGTAAATTGTGGGCAGATTTTCATTATCAGAGTTGTCATGTTACACTGCTGAACTCTTAAGTGATTGTCAAAAAGAAACCACAATTTGTAAGCTTTTGGCTAAGGGCAGATGGAGATATGGGGGTATTCGTGTAGGGTGAACACTGGAGGCATGGAGAAAGATGACACATGTCAATGAGGAGCTTAGCATTAGGCAGCATAGGTTTATCCAGTGGTGGAAATCTGTGAGGCAGGTCTTAATGTGGTTAGAGATAGAAGGGGCAAAGGAGTGAAAGGAGAAACAGATGTCAATGTCAAATGCAGATTGTCTGCAGTGAAAGCCAAAGGATGAGGTTTGCATGCCCAAGAAGAAGCTGTAGAAGGTGAAGATGTGTGGGTCAAGTAATGATTCCTGTGGAACTCTCATGAGAAGGGGGCCTGGGAAAGAGGAATTCAAGTTTTATGAGTTGGGGAAGGAGTATTCCAAGAAATAAGAGGAAGGAGGGAGACTGAAGGAGGGATTAATGGTGCTCAGTGTGCAGGGCTGTGGAGAGGCCAAGGAGGTTGAGGATTGATGATAGGTGAGAGTGGTGGCCATGGTGAAGAAGTTTGGGATGTGGATGAGAGTTGTTTCAGTGGATTGCTTGCTCAGGACGTCTGCATGAATGGAATTACAGAGCAAGTGATCCTCAAGACAGTTGACAATGTGATTAAAGACAACAGTCTGAAAGACTCTGGCCTGATGGGGCAGGATAGACTGGTGTATAAAAAAAATAAAGTTATCTTGTATAAAGCCATTCTGTCATGTTTGTTGGCTTTTCTACCCATGATTCTGTAAGAAACGTCAGAAAAGGGGTGTTGATGGGAAAGCAGAAATAGAAGATGCAAACCCTGTGGTGTTGATAGTTGCTGGATGAAAGTGTCTAAGCCCTCAGTGCCATTTTGCTTCTTTTGGATTCACAGAAATGCTTGTGAATATGTTATCAAAAGGGAGATTCCAAAATATGGAAGCACTTAAGGTACAGTTCCATACTAATTAAGTTGGGCAAATACATTTGGCTGAACCCTACATAACGTGAATTTACACTATGTTTGGGTGATTCAGGTTCAGCTGAACTTGTAAGTGATTTGGGTGAAAGATTGCAACTCTACATGAGTAACTGGTATCCTTTTAAGACATGTCAGAATCATCTATAGCAGAAATACTTGACATGTAAGTTTGCCTTAGACCTACAATCTTTTTGAGGTCATTGACCCACAGCCTTGGACTGTTCCTACTAATACATAAGACACTTCAGTAGTCCTCATTGAAACAAACTCAATAGAAATTAAACGTCATGCACTGCAGGACTGTCGCTACCCTCCCTGTCTGTTATGAACTCCCTATTTTGTAATATTATAACACTTAATAATTCCTCTGGATGATGGAAAGGAGACACAGGCATGCCTAATAAGTGACCTACTCTGCTTGTCTAACATGTAATCTTACATTTCCCCAGTTCAATTTTACTCATTTTGATCATCTTCAGAAGGACGAAAGGCTTAGGTCTTCAGACCAGATTTAAACCTGGGTCTTGCAGGTTACACACAGATCTGTGCAATAGGTTCATTAATCTGCTGTGATATCTTACTGCACAGTTTAACATCAGCGATAGCTCAAATGATACTCCCAGTGATGGTTCAATGGTTTTTATTTGTGGTTTCAGCATGGCTAGGGCTGCCCTTCTCTCTCTCTCGTCTTCATGTAGTGTTCTCCACCTAGCCCATTTGCTCCTATTCCCTTGGTTTTTAGATAAAAAATAGTGTCCATTACTGTTTAATTTCTAGATAACTGATTATGATAACCTTAAGGCAGTGGCCTTTTCTATTATAGACTCTCCCTGTACTATCCATTGGTTAGTAGTTATAAGTGGCGGTATACCTACAGACATTCTACCTGACTCTGCCAGATTCCTCTCATGCCCTGTCATTCCTTTCCATCTCTTTATACTCTCCTCTCCTCTATCTACCCTAATGTTCCCAACTCCTCCCAACTTCCCTCCTTTTACTGCTTATGTCACTCCTCCTCTGTCTGTCCGATATCTCTGTTGCCTCCTCAACCCTGTTATGCTACTACTCTCCTCTATACTCTACCACTCTCCCCTCTGCACTACTACTCCCTCCTCCACTCTGCTACTCCCTCCTCCACACTAGTACTGACGTCTTCACACTAGTACTCCTTCCTACAAGTTATTACTCCCTCCTCCACACTATGGCTCCCTCCTCCAAGCTGCAGCTTCAGACTCCACACTACTACTACAACTCCATCCCACTTTCTTCTCAGTCACCCTTCTTCCACACTCACATTCACTTTACATTCACTGTCTACACTCCCTCAGCAAATGTCTTCCTCACCTGGGAAATGTAGGAAAATTACAGAGAATTTCTTAAATGGTTTAAGCACTGCCCCGTTTATCCGGGTGGGGCCACAGTTCTGCAATAATGACGGACATGCTGCAAAGTATCAGAGTTTGTGTCAAGCACCATGGCTCTGATCCCCCTAAGCTATGTTCAGATTTTGGCAGGAGTTTTGACTTTGTTTTTTGTCCCTGGTGGTCTATTGCAGCTTCATCAATTCACTACTGTGCATGTTGAGGCTGGAGTCCGATGTGTGGGGTTGGACCCGGTCGGGTAGAAGCTCCAGCTTCTCATTCTCTTGATCTCTCCCTACCAGCAATGTTGATATGATGATCGCATATGGATAAACGTGTGTGCATTGGAGCTCTGCCTCACTTTTCACTGACTCTGTCTTCAGCTGGGGGTTGGCATTGACTTGCGTGCAACAGAAATGAGCTGTTGTCTTGTGGGTAGTCCCTTGAAGTTATGAAGGATCCACAGGAGTCCAGGTAACTTTATAGAAATAAGTATATATTGACATAAGGAGGACCTCCTGTCCAGACTGCAACTGCTGACCTAGACAATCACAAAGCCTTATGTACACACTGTTTTGGAACCCTTGGTGGATCCATGTTTCCCAGGAAACACAATAACATGTTGTTCTAAAACTGTCCAACTAGGTAGCAACCAGGTAAACAAATACACACTTGAAAAACTGAACATGCAAAACATGTTTATCTTAATAGTGACCAGCAACATATTCATAAATGTACACTATCCCAAATGACAGTCATAAAGTATTTGATATCCATGTATTTTTTGATTATGAAACACATTTAATAAACCTATATGTATACAACCTCTACCCTTATGACTGTTTCCTCCTGTGTATCAGGCAAAGAAACAGCTCACTTGACCAGCACTTATAGTAACAGGAATAGAGTGATTTGAAATGGTACTGCACAAGTAACGGCTAGAGGGGGCAGGACATAGGCACTCTCAAAAGCCAACATCCCCCTGTGCGGTCGGACTGGCTCTGAATTCCTCCCTGGTAGGCCTACCACTTACGGCTGAGAGTAGTTCTCATCCCCTCTTGACAAGGTTAGGGTACTGACCATGACACATTCATGTGCAGTCCTACTTGGATAGCATTTACAAATGTGCAGGACTCTGTGTCTTCTTGCTATGTCCACCAACACGCCTAACCCAATCCTTCCCTTTCCCCTAACCTTTCTCTCCATTCTTGAAGCTGTTTGAGCTATATTATGTATGTTATTTCCCCAAAGATCAGCCTGGACCAGCCCAAATTTCTCCCAAATATCCATAGAGATGTATGGCTCTTAAAAGAGATGTGGGCAGATTCAGCGTGGAAGGCAAATCTTTAGGATCCTGCAAACCTGCCCAAATCAGGAGCCTGGAGATCACCTTTGCGAAAATTCGGCCAAACTTGTCACTGATTTGGGAGGAGTGTGATGGGGCTACAGAAGATAGTTTAGCCATAGCTCTATTATTGTTCATGTGGTAGTGGCTAGGCCTGTGGTGGGTATGTGTGTGGGCTTGTGTGGTGTAAAGGGGTAGGAGATTTTAATGGTTAGTCATTTAGTCAGAATGTGACATTATACACATGATGGGTGCATGTCGTGGTGGAAAGAGGTTTCCCTATAAGGAACACCCCCAAATAATTGCTTCCACATTTCAGTTACATACAGAGATCAACATAAAGAGCTAAACATAGTTCTTGGGTATAGTACATCACTCAGTGAGCAGGAGCTTCATGTTGAGAACAAAAAGCTAGTAGCATGCATAGTTTGCAGTAAATCTAACATCAACATGAGATTCAAGCAATGACAACCAGGGATTGAAATAAAGATTTGATGAGTAGTGGATAAGAACAGACTTTGGGTATCAAGCATCAAACAGTGAGCAACAGTTTCCACTGGAATATTATTAGCTAATAGTGTGTGTCGCAAATCTAGCTGGCACATGAGATTCGATCCATTTGTACCCATTCCACAGGATATTTTATGTTGCAATTGTCTTCATTTTTTATCTATGATTTGATATTTATTCAGCACAAATACACCCAAGGGCACCTTGGCACTTTTACCAGCAAAGCAAATCAGCCAACTGACCTCTAATAAAAAAAGAACTGTATTTACAGCTCGCCGAAAGACAATGTGATTCTCAGTAGCCCATAGCTCAAGAGCTCATGTGATTTAGACTGGGAATGCAACTTTGCTGTTAGGGAGATCATCTTTACACATCGTATCTGCATTATAAGGAATGTGAAGTTCTTGAAGACTTTAATTCCATGGCTTGCCGGATTCCCTGAGAAATACATACTTTAGTTCTGAGTCTGCCTTTCAAATGTAGCATGGTTCATTCTTTGAAATAAAGGCAGTCAAAAAGACATGTTTACCATACTTACAAAATGTGGGAACTATATGCAGTTCGACAGGCATCTTTTTTTTTTTTATCATGACAGCAAACAAGAAGAAATAATTTTCAGTTAATGCCAAAGTTGGGCATATCATTCCCCTTGCTCTGCATGAAGACATGTCATATTTTACTTACTCTAGGCCTAATTTGTATTGAGTAAACAATCTTCCACAATTGTTATTTTCCACACAGATTATTGACTTTATTGTTGTTTTTTCAGACAACCCAACTAGGTTTTAGTATACAGTGGGTTAAAAAGCCCTACCCAATTATATAGCCATAGGGGAGTTGCTTTCTGAATATATACACACACTGTTAAGGGGTGTTATTGGTGGATTGAGAAAAAATGATGCTTCTTGTTTGTAATTCATCCTCACTATGACAACAGGAAAGGCCACAGATGAAGGGAACCTACAATACCCATGGATCTCATCTATGTCATCTGACCAACAAGCTTAGCATATTCTAGAAAGTATCCAATTGTTCCGACTTTGAAAACATTTGCAAAGACAAGACTTATGGTGTTCTTTTTATGTGGAGTAACCCTTGCTTCTTTCTGCAGCCCACCCCCATTGGGTTGAGAAAATTAATGATACTCAGCTGGACAGTGGAGACCAGCTTCGATGGGAATGCAAAGCCACTGGAAAACCAAGACCCAGCTATCGCTGGTTGAAGAACGGGCAGCCTCTCCAATCACAGGTACAACATTAGAACAAGTGCAAATCTGGCTGTTATTTGACTTGCTATCTTGATTCTGATGATTCTGATTTAACAGAAGTAGAAACAGATTTGAAAAGCATTGCTAAATCGTGTGATGACTATTAGAGCTAATCCCAGAGTCCTAGCACAAAAGCTGGTGAAGGTCGACATGGTCAGCCTGAACCATACTACTATTGACAGGGACATTGTGTACTCTTGTATCAGATCTGTTTTTTAACACCCATTTACACTTAACCAGGTTGTATTCATGGTTTGTAATCCACACGCTCTCCATTAATTCAAAAATCAACATGGCAATTTACCCAAAATGACATACAGTGTTACCTATCATCAGTTTGTTAAGTGCTGGGTGCATCTTTACACATAACCACGCCAACTCTCCATGTCGACGTTTATTGTTAGGCAGTTAAAGAAACTGTGAGATTGGACTGAAGATACTTTTATGAGATTGCTATTTTAACAATTACATATTTTGCATTTCTGCTGGTTTAGTGTACTGCTTGCTCTGTGTAGTTTTCCAGGATTTTGAAATTCTCTCAATGCTTAACAAATTGCAAACTTACATTTCTTTGCCAAACAATTTTACACTGTATGCGAGTTAGATAGCTGCGTGTGTTGTCCCCGTTTTAGAAATCTCTGTGTAACACTACAATGAAAGGTTATGATAGATCTATTGCACAGCAGCTGCTTTGGGACTCTTTGAAGGTTCTTGGCAAAAAAGGGTTACACTGTACTTGCCATTTCACATTAAATAAACCTTTGGTCTTAGTTGAAAAAAATAGAACTGTGTAAAACTGTGTGTAGTGCATAAAACCCACACATGCCACTATTTGTTGCAGCCTTTAATGGATGTATCACAGATGTCATGGTCGCGGGCCAGTGTGTGACAAGTAGACGGTCTCAGGAAGAGGGAGAGATGAAGGTCCCTGGAGTAGATGTGCTCACCCACTTTGAGCCATGCTGGCAGACTGACTGGCCTACTGTGGGGCATGCCTTCCTATGCTCCGCATTGCAGTACATCACAGACAGTGGATGAAGCACACTCCGCTACAATGACAGAGCTCTCAGCGGACACATTTCTCTGAACGTGTTCTCTTTACAGACGAGCAACGCTACCATGGGTGCCTGTATGACTGGTCAGCGAGAAAGGGCAGCTAACCGTGCCACTGGCTAGAGACCTCATGCGCACACATCCCCACCTCCACTGTTGGCATCCTTTAATCACGATTCATTGCCAGTGAACATGAAGTAAAATGGTTTTACAGTGTACAGACTGTGTCTTGGCAAGTGATGGCTGACTTCACTGCAACAATGCAGCTATATCTTTTCAATAGTAACAGCCCACAGGCACAGTGACTATGGGCCTCATTACACGGAAGGCGGTAATGGTTAACGGCCACCGTTAATGGTAACGGTGACCATTAACCATTACCGCCTTACTACGAGGTCCCTTAGCGGGTTGGTGCTTTAACGCCTGCTTTTTGCAGGCGTTAAAAACCAACCCGCTAAGGGACCTCGGAGCTAATTACGGCACCGCAAAATTGCGGTGCCGTAATTAGCGCCTTCCCCATTCCCATAGAGCCTATGGGGCAGAAATGGGAATGGGGAAGGGCAATGGCGGAAGGGGGATTTACCGCCCCTCCAACCTTGGAATGGGGCGGTAAATCCCCTTTCCGCCAAGGCGGTGCCGGTATTTTACAGGCCTGAGCCATGGCGCTAATAGCGCCATGGCTCACCGCCTTCTGTGTAATGAGGCCCTATACCTGTGAAGGTACCAACAGAGAACAGCCACATCCTAACAACTGGCACCCGAAATATTGGTGGTTGAATAGAAGCCAGAAGACACTTTTACCTTGTAGGTAAGGTTTAGGAAAACGCTCCTAAATATCCATATGAATATCACACTTAGTATGCAGGGCATCGCAAGAAGCAGGAGATGATCGCAGTATATGCTTATGTATGGGAACATCTTTTGACAAGTGAGTCATGGGCTTATAGAAATCTACAACTTTTAAAATGTTGCATAAAGACTGAGCCTACAGGAGATATTATGGGCATCTTAAGGGAGGGTAGCCTTGTTAAGGTTTGAAAAATAGTTCTCAGGACATAAGACCACCTCCAGCAAAACAATGTGACACAGTATGGCCAAGACAGCTATGCAGACAGGAAACGTATGCACATTCTATTATGTATGTCAACCAAACACTGACTGGCACGACAGTCCAGAATAAAAACAGTGCAAGCAAACCTGCAAGTTCGAGCCACCTGGAAAATGGAGAAGAAGTAAAGAGGATTGACTGCAGATATGACATCATGAGGAGAAAGAGGACCGAGATTAGGTGGCGCCCAAAGCAAAGCAAACCTTGGCCAATCCCAAGAACAGCAGTCGGTGATAATCCTACACTTAACATTGTTACTGAAGTATCCATCGTTCTGTTTATTCGGGTCGTTTGTATAGATAAAATACCAATGCAACAATGTCTGGTGTATTGATGGTGGCACATGCCATTAAATATTGTCACGTGATTTTTGCATATCCACTCTGACGTGAACAAAACATGTTCTGCAAAATGTGACAGATTACCAAATATTTTTGAAGACTAAAGTATATTTTTAATACAATGCTGTAAAATAAAAGACGTGACCAAGCAGAAACACATAAAACATCTGGAAAACCCCACCAATTGCAGATGCCATGTTATGCGTTTTGTGTTCACCGGTGTCTTCACCTTCCTCCCCGCTCTCTCATTATCCCTGTCACACTGGATTCCCAATCTAGTCATTTCTATTTCTAGGTGATGCGACTCCCAGAGGAACGGTAACCAAATTAAAAGCGTTTCTGCTCCAAGATTCATTTCACACATTGTCAGACACAGGAACAAAGATGCATGCCGGAATTGTCTTGCAACTTTTCTCTCCCGTATTGAATTCCCCCAGTGGGCTCGCCAAACAGGGACTGCGCAAGTGAAGATGTCATGCTTTGCTGTGCAGTGAATGCCTGGCAACTTTGGAAATCAATAAGCAATGCAATTAATTAGAAAGTAATTGGAATACCAAGCATCGTTTTTTCTTGCATCCACGGCAATACAGTTGTCCTTAAAATGCGGGCTTGGTGGCTTCTTTAATTCGCTTTTTCTCAACAAATGGTTGAGGGATCTCTATAAATCGCTGCTTGGAGAGCGCTCTGTTGACTTTATACAGATGCCACGTGTTTTCTCTGCTCTTTACTGGTGCAACCTAACCAGCAACCAATTATATAACATATATGGGCCTCATTACACGGTAGGCGGTGGACCAAGGTGCTATTAGTACCTTGGTCCATGCCGGTAAAATACCGGCACCACCTTGGAGGAAAGGGGAATTACCGCCCTATTCCAAGGTTGGCGGGGCGGTAATTCCCCCTTCCCCCATTGCCCTTCCCCATTCCCATTTTTGCCCCATAGGGCATAATGGGAATGGGGAAGGTGCTAATTACGGTACCGCAAATTGCGGTACCGTAATTAGCACCCTGGTCCCTTTGCGGGTTGGTTTTTAACGCCTGCTAAAAAGCAGGCGTTAAAGTACCAACCCGCAAAGGGACCTCGTAGTAAGGCGGTAAGGGTTAACGGTCACCGGTACCATTACCGTTGACCGTTAACCCTTACCGCCTTCCGTGTAATGAGGCCCATAGTGAATACATGCAAGAGATTTGTGGCTGCTTCAACCCCAATAAGGATCTCCCTCCCATCTGATGTATCGTAAAGCTAAAGCCGCTGGTGGAGATTCATGAAGGTAAAGAAGCGGGTGTGGAAGCTCAGCATATGTGTGTTCCTTCATTACCACTGACTATGGGGGGCATCACAAGGTTGCCGGCCCCGTTAAACCCCTACCGCCGCCTTACGAGGTTTGCTCGCGGGACACGGTAAGGGCGCCTGGATTTACCAGGCGCCCTTAGCAGGTCCGGCGAGCAGACTATGGGGGCTCGAATGGGAATGGGGAGGTCCCGGGTCCGGGTTCCTTAAATGAGGAATTACCGGGTCCTCCAAGGTTGGAATGGCCCGGTAATTCCTCATTTAAGGAACCCGGACCTGGTACCCATAGTAAGGGGGTAGCCATGTCGCTAATAGCTCCAACCTTGTAATGACCCCCTATATTATTTGCAGAAAGTACATCTTCCTAATTGTGACGTTTTCTATGTAAAAACATTGCCTCATCTGAGTTGTAGGGGACTCTCTGATGTTCTGCGGGATTCCATCTCGTCTGGAGCAGTCTCCTGAAGTCACCAGACGCTTTCTAGATCCTAGACATCTATCTGAAGGTCTCAACGTGCTTGGAAGTTGTGCAAACTGATTCACTGGTAGATTCTTCGTAGTATATTTGTCTACCAGATATCTTGAAAATTCCAGTTTCCATCATGTTTTCCTGTGACTGGCATCATCATCTTTGTCGGGCATCTTTGCCCCCTATCTTGTAACTACTTCCATGGTTCATTCCACAGCCCTATATGCTTACCTGGTATGGTATGGTAATGTTTATTTATTAAGCGCATACACACAGGCAAGTGTTTCAAAGTGCTCAAGCAGGGTGGGAACATGGGGAAAAACAACAGTCGCTCAGAGCCCTTGAAATTCTGAGACGATAATAGTCTGCACAGGCAGAGTAAGTGCATTTAAGAGTTGAGACCCAGCAAATAGGCCTGACGATGATTCAGCAGTTTTACCAATTGCAATTGACGGGTAAAGACAAGGGAGAACAGACAGACGATCTTCAGGCACGGTGCATTTGGATCATGCAAGTGCACAGACGGTCACAAGGAGGGGGAGGTCCAAGGGCACCCAGTCGGTGGAGACTGGGTTAAGTGGCGAGAGAGCCACTCTCTAGGGTTATTTCTCAGTGCAGTGAGGGGGTGGAGTGCAGAACCCTCAGGCATGTGTGAGAGAGGACTGGCAGGGGATGCTGGGGACCTGTGAGACTCTGAGGTACACCAGTAGCCAGTCAGCAAGCTGTAAGGAGGAGGAGGGAGAAAGGGAAAAAGCAAAGAGCTAGGTTAGCAATATAGAGGGGGAAAGGAAAAGAGGAAGGTGTTAAGGAGTTTCCGGAAATTAAGAAGATCAGAGGATAAGGATCTCCCTCCAAATCTCTGCTTGGAGAACCGGCTCACTCACACAAGGTTGGAGGTAGATGAGCACAGGGCTCTTGTGGCACAGCATTTAGATAGGCAATGTTTGCAGTTAGGTAGGCCCCAGAAAGCCTTGTGGACAATGTAGAGGGTCTTGAACTTGATTCTGCAGCTACGTGGAGCCAGTGAAGGGATTTCAGCACCAGAGAGATGCTGCCCCTGGGCTTGAGGTCAAGGATAAGTCTTGTGGTTCTGTTCTGGATGAGTTTCAGAGGGTGCAGGGCAGAAGCAGGGAGGTTGAGGAAGAGGCTGTTTCAATAGTCCAGCCTAGAGAGAACCAAGGCTCTGGAGACAGCCACTGGAGGTAAGTGAGAAAAGGGAGAGTACCTCTGAGGAGGTTTAGCTGATAGACTTTTTAGTGATGTCTAAAATGTGATAGGAGAAGGAGAGAATGGAGTCGAAGATTACCACAAGGTTTTTAGACTCGCAGGTGGGTGCGGGCGCAGGGCCAAGGTAGGCTAGTCAGAGTGAATGTGGGAAAGCAGGAGCAGGGGTCCCAATGTGAACGATCCCAGTCTTACTGGCGTTGAGGCAGTGGTCGTTTGCAGCACACTATGACTGAATAGCGGACAGTCAGATATGAGCGAGGAGGAGCGGTAGAGGGTAGCCTGAAAGATAGTTGTGTGTCATCCACATAACACTGGAAGTTAGTGGTGAAGATGGCAATCACACGTGCCAAATCAGCCATATAGACGTTGAAGAAACAGGGGGATAGGTTGGATCCCTGGGGAACGCTGCAGGTTGAGAGAGCGATAGTCGAGAGAAAGGCTCAGAGTTCCACCTGGGATGGGCGGTCAAAGTGAAAGGAGGTTAACCATTCCAAAGCCTGACCTGTGATTCACAGGGTGTCACAGAGATGTCTCCCATCTGCTTAGGCCAAAGTCGAAATGTATTCTCATTGTGGATGGAACTCGGCCAATTCAGAGAAATCCAGCCAGGTGAGTCCACCCAACAGCCACCGTCCATATCCCACCACTTCTGTGGATTCCTTGTTACGTTATTCTGGTTAAACAGTCCCATGAGGGCACTTTGACACTTATTTGGAGATATAAACTGCATTCTTTCAGATGGGCCCATGTGACTGCAGTCTTTAGATTTCATATGTTCATTGACTGGCCTGGGTCATTCATAATAAAAATCAATTGCATTTGACTGCAGTGTACATTTTATTACAGTCAGCCTTTGGTGCCTGAACTCTTTTTAAGCAAGCATTATTTCAGTATTGAAAACAAAGAAAACCAATGTCTTTGTAAGTTTAGCAGCCATCTTTATGGCCTGATTGAAAAATCGTTATCCATGGGGTTTTCTGATGGGAAAGGGCGTTTGTAAATAAGGCCCTCAGTGCTATTGTGCATGTCATCTCGTTGTTCTGTCCTGTTTTGCCTGAGTGTGCATTATGCAGTGCCTTCATTTCACGCTATCACTTGTTCCCAGAGGGGTGTGCTAGTCAATCATTAAGCATATTGATGTTTTTTGTATTTCAATTTTTTGAAGCAGCCGGATGTCAGGATTGATGTTTAATTTATTTATTTTATTTATTTATAGATTTATATTGCACCAATAAGCCTGCAGGCATCGGGGTGCACACGTATAGATGCAGACCTTAACACATAAAACAATACACGTTCCTACATAAAAGTACATTTTCCTTAGTGAATTTTTCACCTGAACAGGTTCGTTTTCAGTGCTTTTCTAAACATGCAATAGTTCTTCTCAAGCCTCAATTGTACTGATATATTTTTCTATCCCTGGGCTGCTTTCACTGGAAAAGCACAACCACTGGGTCCATTCCCATTGGACTTTTTGAATTTGGGGCAGTTGATCAGGCCCTGATCCTCTGAACTCAGATACCTTTGAGGTACATAGGGCGAGATCTTTTCCTTCAGGTATGCAGGTGCATTTCCTGAGATACATCTGTGTACCAGCGTCAAAGTTTTGAACTGGATTCTATCTTCCATTGTCAATACTGATAGTAACTGAGGTTCTAATCAGTTCCTGGGTACAATGCCTTTACAATAAGCATTGTTGAACAGAATGAGTTTAGAACAAGAGCAGCAAGGGGGAAGTGGTGGAAACAGAGACATGGGCCACGGCCAGGGGAATACACTATGAATATATAAGGGAACAATAAAGCCATTAGATGGGCCTTAATGGAAAATGCACTAAAATATTCACGGTTAATCAAGGAGTGGGTCGAGGGTGCACCCAAACTACTATTTGCACTTTTTTTGGGTTAAAGTTGAACACGTCCTCGGTTGACCCTCCAAATCTTAATGGCGAAGAGCAACCTTTCTTACTTTTAGCAGATGATACAGCCATCATTTCAAGAACAACATTGGGATTAAGAAAGGCTTTGCAATTGTTTCAACTAGCATTGAGGAAAAGGGCCTCACCATTAACAGCAGTAACACCAAAAGCCATGCCATGTAATAGACCAAAAAGATGAAACTCATCAGCTGACATAATGAGGGAACTGAAAGAGTGTGTGGATCACTCTGATTACCTGGGTGTGTGTTTTAGTATTAAGGGTATATGGGGCCCCCAAAACTATAAAGGCATAGTCATTCTAAATAGAAGAGTCGGGTTAGCCTGTCCTTTTAAAAGTACTATGGGAGACACATCTTAGCCCCATGTTTGGAGATCTGTAGGACTCAGGTAACAACAGCTGTATTGTAGGTGCAGAGATGTGGGTCTTTATTACTGTTAAACCCTTTTTTAGCGGTTATCACCACTCTTGAAATAAATGTTTGCACTACCACTTAATCTTACACCTGGAACTTGGTCACACAGGTATTGAGTGCATTGCCAAAATAAAGCCAGTGCTTTTACAGGCTTTACAGTCCTCCCCAGGGATCTAACCTCTCTCCCTGGCTGTTCAACCAATACCTGGCACTCCATGCCCACTGCATCGCCGCTCTCTTTCCCAACTTTCAGTGCTATACGGATGATACCCAGCTCATTTTCAGGCTACCCTTGGCCTCCTCCTCCTCTCCTTCCCTCATCTCTGACTGTCTGCCATCCAGGAATGGCGTGCCGCCAATGACCTCTGCCTTAATGCCAGTAAGACTGAGATTCTACTCATCCTCCCACCTACTCCCTCCTTCCCTGTAGCTCTCTGGCTGACCTCTCTTGGCCCTCCTCCCACTCCCACCGGCAAGGCTAAAAATGTCAGGGTCATCTTCGACTCTGCACTCTCCTTCTCCCCTCATATCTCTGACGTCTCTAAGAATTCACACTACCAACTACACCTCCATAGAGGTATTCCTCCTTTCCTCTCCTTCCGCTAGAAGCTCACTGTCTCCAGAGCCCTGGTCCTCTCCAAGCTGGACTACTGTAACAGCCTCTATCTACATCTGCCTGCCTCCACTCTCTGCCCTCTGCAACTTATCCAGAACAGCACTGCGAGACTTGTCCTTGGCCTCAAGCCCAGGGATCGTATCTCTCCAGGACTGAAATCTCTGCACCGGCTCCCAGTGGCTGTGAGGATTAAAGGGATGGTCTAGTAAAACATTTTATTTAAAAAATAGATAGGCCACATAAAGAAAATACTAGCATTCTCCGTTTTAAAACTTCCTATGTAAAATTTTGAGCTATTCAAGCTCAAAATTCGAAAAAGCAAGCACAGGGGCGCAGCCATTTTGTGAAATGGAGGCCCTCCTGTGCTGGCTTTTGCTTTTGTGGCACTAATGAAGGAAAAGCCAGCCAGCTGTAGTAAACAAAAGCTACCGCTGGGTGGCTTTCCCTTCATTAGTGCTGTAGGCGGAGGACGGGGACCGGAGACCAGAGCAGGAAAGCTGCAGCTGAATCTCGGTAAGCGCTATTTATTTTTTTTACAAAAAATAAGCACTAGCTGCGTTTTTTTTTCTAAGTTTTCCGGGCTGGAGGAGCCCGGAAAACTTAGAAATAAAACTGCAGCTTTAAAAACGTTGTATTTATGTTTGCGGTCGCTTTTGAAGCGACCGCAAACATAAATACAACGTTATTGTGTTGGAAAACGCTGCGGTTTTTCTTTCCAAGTTTCTCAGGCTCCTCCGAGCCCTCAAAACCCTCAAAAAGTTCAAAACCCTCTGCATTGTACACAAGGCCTCTGGGGTCTGGGGCCGCAATACCTTCAACTCTCTCTTCCTAAATATCTTCCTACTCGAGCTCTTTGCTCATCTGCCTCCAACTCCCTCAGGGTCAGTCGCTTCTCCAAGCAACGAGTTGGTGGCAGATCACTCTCTTCGGCAGGGGCCTCTCTCTGGAACAGCCTTCCTGCTTCCCTGAAAATCGAGGAGAACCATCTGGAAACACCTCAATACCTTCCTCTTTGCTTCTGCTTTCTCCCCTCCCCTCCCTTGCTGAATTCCTGACTGAAATTGCACTGGTTACCTGGCCACCCTTTCTGATCTCTGGCCCAGGCCCCATCAATTGCCCACCTGCACTGCCTCCCTGGCAACCCCTGCACTTGGGGACCGTTTTTCCTGTATCCCTTCAGTCCCCCTACCAGCACTTATGTCTGCACTCCTTGCACTTGCCACCAGCTGGCTGTTTTATTTGTCTTATTAATCTTATTTATTCCACTTTCCCATGTACTGCACTTTCCCCTCTCCCTTCCCCCTGTGCACTTTTCCTTTCCCCACTTCCCATGCACGTGCACGATCTGAATGACACCTGGCCTAGTAGGATTGCTGTCTGTCCTCCCTTTGCCCTCCCCCTTGCCTCGTCGCGCCTTGAAACACTTGTGTATAGGCGCGTTATAAATGCCATATCATATCATATCACATCATACAAAAATGCCATGCTAGCGGTACTACATTCTGCTAGAGGGCCTTCACGAGCCTTGGATAGGCATGTTCATCAAACCCTACATACATTTGGCTGGGTGAACTTATGGGAAAACCCAGAAAGCATAATCCATACTCACGCTCAGAAAGTCAAAGATTTATATTGCCAATGGGTCATCGTAGACATGCTCAAAGAAGGTACCATTTACTCATTGGTTGATGAGTACATTATAGCAAAACATGGGTTTTATCTAGACCCATACTTTTCCACACTAGAAACTTTCTCACGCTTAAAACTGGGCATACTACCAGTTGTAAATCAAGGGTACATGTTTTTTGTCGCTGCAGGGGCTCATCCCTGCTTCAAAAGGATATCAAACTACCTTCAGGCCAAAGCCCATTGGTCAAGGGTGCGGGTGTTTTGCTCCCACAGGGGCACATCTCATGGACTGCAGCGGGCCACACTCCCTGCTTCAAAAGGATCTCAAACTACCTGCAGGGTCAAGGTTGGAGAGGCTGCCCTGTAGAACTGCAGTGACATGGACAAAGCTATAATGCAAGGTGAGGCGAGGGCACACGTAACAGCCGACAAAGGGAGTAGTAGTGTTCTGAGGGGGCTCTCCACACACTGTCCATTGGCTTTTTTCTTTTGCCCACGCATCTTACACCACACAGCCTTGAGGCTGGGATTGTTAAGGCCTTCTACGATTGAGGCTGGATCCCTCTTCTCACGTCACTCGATCATGCCTGCCGAACGGAAACCAAAATGAAAAACACTAACTGTTAGGTGGAAAATGTTAGCACCGCTCACTTCAACAGGCACCGACGCTGGAATTACTGAGGCATGACTATGTATACCCGTCATGCTCACGGGCGAGGCAAACATGCTCATTAATGAAATTAATGAAATTAATAATTTCTTCTGGAGCAACTGGGATGCCTGAGGGAAAAAGGTCTTGAGCTTGAACATAACGCAAAAGCCAACCTTTCCATTAGTAGAGGCAGTAGTGCGAAAGTGACTGTAAACAGAATAAAGAGCAGGGTATCACACAATTGTGCAGTTAATCCCATTCCAAGTGGACTAACGCCTGAGGATTTATACAGCACACCAGGGGCATTCCCGCTTAGCATAAGGGGTCACAAGCCAGCCATTCCAATAGTTATAGCCCCGAAGTCCGTCACTGCAAACACGATTTTGATGACCATCACAGATGACCCGGACACTGTTACTGCTCTAAATATTGCCATAAGCACCACCAATTGCTGCAGAAGAAAACTCAGCATCTGAGCCTCTGAGGGCTGATCAGAAGGCATTAGCCTAATTGTTTGTTTTTAATTGATTGAATGATATAGTTGACCAAATTCAGGCACATTTTGGTTGCAGTTTATTCCTCTGATAATTGATCACTTGCAGGCAGTTTTTTTTCTAGACAATTCGCTGCAATCAATTATCAGACAAACAAACAACCCCAAATCGATCAGAACGCAGCACACTGCTTGCCATTTAGGCGAGCACAGGTGGGAGGTTCTTCATATTTTATGGAACAGCTTTCCACCAACGCGAAAGATGAGGGCCTCCCAAACCCACAAAACATGCACTCAAACTTGCTATTACTGTTATCAATGTCACCAGCTATGCCCCCCGACTGTGCATGCTATGATAGTGGAGAAAAAGGGTAAAACCAATTTCCATCCAAATCACGGCAGTGGCTCTTCTGGTAATGAGATTGACCCATTGAACAAGCGGTGGGCTATGTGTGTTAAAAATGGCTGGCGGTGTCCTAACTCCCCTTGTCACGCTACCCCCACTCCAATGCCCCATTTGTCAACCTTTGTCCAAGCCGACGAGGGAAAACGAATGGAAGAGGAATGTAAATGTAACCTCGTCCTGGAGGAGAAAACAGGAGTCTCCCAACCAACAGAGGAGAGATCCCAATGCAATCTGCTGACCCCCTCCAAATTCGACTGACATCATTTATGAAATCGGAGAAAGCAATGGCCCCGTCAATGCCTGGGTTGCCAAGGGCCCCCCCACACAAGGTGTTACATTTAGATATGCTCAAACTCTAAGCCATTCGAAAAATGCTGTCCAATCACCGCCACAGGTCCCACATTGGCAGGTTGACTGAGGACCCAGGGCCAAACATAAGGGCGACAGACCAGGTGGAAGTGCAGGCCATTCAGAATCAAATCAAGTCCCCTATGACCCTAGCCCTAGGTCATGCAGACTGCAGTATGCGCAAGGCATGAAATTGGCAATATGAGAGGGGTACATAAGAGTGGTTTGGTATTCTTGCATAGAGTGCCCAAATTGAATCCTGGCAATCCGGAATCGAGGGATGAGCTTATAAATAAATGCACACACTGATCCTGAGATGTTTGTGGCTGCACATCCTTAATCGAGAGGACATTATAAATTGTACAAGACTAAATCACAATGGGGGTGGGGGTGTCATTTTGACTTCATACAGGTTGAATTGAGGGAACAGAGAGTGGTGAAAAGCATATTGGGCATTGCCAAGAGATGCCACCCATCGGCACTGATCGAAATTAGAGCCATCCCCCACTGTAAAAATGACTACCTTCCAGCTTCCAAGCCACATTACCCATTGCTTGCCAGCACTAATTCAATCCCCTTGGGAAAAAAAAGGCCTTGGGGACCAACCAATGGAAGAGAGAGACCTGTACAACTAGTTGATTTGAAAGAACTTAATTGAGATATTGGCTTGTAAATAACAACATGTGTGTTGAGGCTTTGGACACTGTTTTCCTCAATTAATGGGGGGGTGGCTTAACATGTGATTTGTGGTAACTGTTTTTGTGTTATGATGTACTTTAATTTCCTCCTGGCCGAATACATTTAATATTGAATTGAATTGGAAGTATCACCACTGAGTGCAGCTGACATTGTGGGAGATCTGAATGAATATGATCAGACACTTAATTTAAGCACATATTCAAGCATTGCCTTCCCAAAATTAATGTTTCAATGTAGAGGCATCATTTCTATTCCTGAAAACAAAAAGATGGGGACCGTGTTGGTAGCTATGTGGCAGACTTTAGAAGGCTACCAACCTCATGGCAATGTGGTAGGTAAGTAGGTCAAGACGAACTCGCAAGAAATTAATAATCATAGGTAACCACTGTATTGTTCAAGAAAGGCAATGAATGTGTAAAGCTCTACAAGAAAAGAGAGAATTTCCAGACTGATACATGTGCACTCCAAGTAAAGGTCACATTGCATTCACAAGACACTGTGACATCATACGTTCAAAGAGTCTACGCACATGATGATGGGCCTAAACACGTTCAGGAAAGGAAGGCATTTAAGAAAAAAGATGAATGCATTTTCAAAAACTCACATTTTTTAGATGTTGCAGATTTGGAACTGCTAACAATGGTAGCTAATGCCAAGGTGTTGTCAGAAATCTAGAAGCTGTGGTGTTAGAGGACACTTTGCAACAAAGTAATGCTATAACGAGGAGTATAAAAATGGATTTGTACTGAATTTGAAAAGGGTGTAGATCAGGTAAATAGTAAGCCGTAACGGTGATGCCATGCTCTGGTTTTCCATCTAGAAACACGAAAGGATTATGGTATAAGCTATATTACAGTAGGCCAAATATATATATATATATATATATATATATATATATATATATATATATATATATATATATATTTATTTTTTGCCATTTCATTGGATACTGCAATCTTAGATTCTACTTCGCCTGTCAATATATCTAACCTACAAAAGGCCCCCCATGCCTGGTGCCCAGGAGTTTTGCATTTCACCCTTGCAAAAAGAGGTTCTATGTCATTCCATTGCCCATTTTTTCTCGCTTTTTTCACAGCATTTTTTACTGTTGATTGTTTGCCACAAAAACTCATCGAATTTTGTTTGATTTTTGTTGGGTTGGGTTACCCTCCAAATTCATCTTCCCCAACATTTACAATCTAATCCCCACCCTCCCCTACACCTTATATCTCTCTACCCAACCCTCATATTTTTATATATTTTTTGCGGTAAAAATACTGCGGCAAAAAATGGAGAAAAAAAAACGGGCAATGAATGGACGTTGTACCACAGAAAATAGACCAGTAAAGCATCTCAAATCAAGCAAGTGGCGCAATGGGACATGACTACGACATACAATGTCACTTACGTCTCCCCAAGTTAATTTCTAACTTGGCCTCAAGCCCCATGCATCTCACTTCTCTCCACGCATTTGCCACACATCACACAAAGCGTAAAGTAGGGTGGTCCAGGATATGCACGAAATGAAGTAGGTACTGAGGCACTTTGCAATAATTAATGAATGCAAACATGCTAAACGCGCACTGCTACTCCACAATTGCAGATAAAATGTCCCTTTCATCAACAACATCTTAAGTCGCCATTGACTAGTGCAAGAGTCGATTTTCCAAGGCTTCTATACAAACTATAATGATATTTCAATAGTTGCAGGTGTTTTTATTTACTGGTCAATTCCATGCATACAATCCTATCAAAGAGCTCAGCACTATTGCAAGCAAGTAACATTTTCAAACCCAAGACCAGCTTTTCCCAACATGGCTGGAGCTTGCTGTGTTGTCAGCAGAAGGCACGCCTGTTGAGGCAGTGCTGAGATACAATAGGGTGGCAGGCACTGCTGCCTTGTGAAAGCATGGGCAGATTATACAAGGAAAGGATACATCAACTTTCAAGAAGATGGGGTCAAGAAATACATGATACTAGTGTGAAAAGGGGAACACGATCTTTAAGTCGAACTGGGTTTTGGGCATTGCCACAGGGGCGCCCAAGGAGAGGCAGGGTAACTGATGATACCATTCAGCAGGCCAGAAGATGGGCAGCCCCCACTCCCATGCCTGCTCCTCTCCTCCACAAGCTACAGAGACACATAGTCTCTGTCACACAAAGCTGAAGAAGGGTGAGGTGTGAACAATCACCTCATCCTTCCTCCAAGCAACAAGGTGCTAAGCACCTAAGGAAAACCAACCATCAGGAAGGGTCCAGGTTCACAGACCTGCCCCCCCTCAGTGGCCAGACAAGTCGGCTATCCAGCCGAGGGCTGGCGCACAGCCCCCACTACTATACACATCAAAGACCCAGGGCTCCCCTGGGTCTTATAAATAAGAGCAGAATGCTCTAAGAAAACACAATCTGTTTGTGGACCCTGAACGGGGACCCAAACTAACAGGAGGTTCGCAGTTCACTCAGCATCTTCCACACTTTGCTTCTTTAGCAGACTCCAAAAGTTCACTGCATACACAGTGTCTTTTCTCCCCTCTTTGAACATTGTCCTTTTCAGAACTTTCCACTACAGGCTAGCGGTGAAAACCTCGCTTAAACAGAAGAATCCCTGGGGAGTACGCGTGCAGAAGCAAGACCCCAGGCCGGTATGAGCGAGCGTGGGAGACAAACAAAATAAGGCCCGGGCACAGGCAGCCGTGTCATTTTCACTTTTCAGGCCAAAAAATCATGGGTCCCAAGCGAAAATCATGGGAACCTCCAATACCTTCCCAAAAGCCCAAATCACCCCACCTACTTGCAGCCATGGAGACAGCGGAGCATCATGGCTGGGCCTGGGTCAGAGAAAATATGTATGGCCTACCAAAAGAAGGGGTCCCCATACCAACCAGTCAAGAGGACGAGACAACACCATCAAAGAAAAGGAAGGCTACAAAAGGCCTGGGAAAAGGTAATAAAAAATTGTCTGAATTATGCGAGAATATGAGTAAAATGCAGCAATTATTGCTAGAAATCAGGGGCAAACAAACACTTCCCACAGCCGAGACTAGGGGAGCAATCCCCACCATAGCACTAGTACCGGACATCACGGTGACCACCCCCCACCAACAGCAGCCACAGCAGCATCAGCCCCATCACCACCAATAACACAGGTGCCAACAGCACCAGCGACCGCCACCACAGTTTTACCTACAACGGCAGCTCCTGACACAACAGATGTTTTAAAAGCATGGACAATCCCAAATACAATACACCAGGACAGACAGGAGCGGGCAACAACAACCCATCAGACACAGTAATGATCAGTAGTACCCAATTAGACCTAAAACCTAAATCTTTTCAGACAGAAATGCTGAACAGATACAAAAGGTGTTTGGCATGGAACATTGACATTATAATCAAAGAAGCCATATGGGCAAAAGAGTTAATCGAAATCTTTTCACTTATAGAATCCCAACGCAAAGGGAAAGATGCTTTAAGGGATCCCAAAAAGATAGAGGAGAAAGCCATAGCCAGAAACGCCCAGGTAGAACATAATTGGGACAACTGGCTACAGGCCTTTGCCATCTTTGAAACTATATATGAAGAATAATTTCCCAATTATGGCAGAAAATTATGGGCATATATGGATAAAATCAGAGAAGTGAAAATCGCTAAAAAGGGAAGACCTGGCTAGCATATGATATTAGATTCAGGAGAAGCATGTCAGAGAGGCCAGCCATTGAATGGGACGAGGTCCAGAATGATTTATACATGTTAAACGCTGAGCCTCCTTCAGAAGAGGAGATCGCACAAACAACTCCCAAAAATAGCAAAAACTCACAGGGCCCCAGATTCTCTGACAATGAAAACAACAAAAAAGGGGAACAGCTCTTTCGGAAGACTCAGCCATGGGTGGCTAAGTCTAAAGCCCACAGGCAGAACAAAAACTACTCACCAAAAGCCAACATCCCATGTAAGAACTTTGGAAAAAAATCAGTGCACATGGAGAAAATAACGCTGATACAAACACACTTGCACAAACTGCAACGGTGATCACGGAGCAAGCAACTGCACCAGACTGCCAGCCAAAAATACAAAAGAGTAGCACCAAAAGCATCCCACCAACCCCATGCCTAGCACGGGGCAGCACCCCCATCAATCCAAACAATTTCAGAGAGGCTCTCATGAATTACCCAGACAGAGAAACCAGCGAAGCAATCCGGCAGGGTTTCACAAAGGGTTTTGTTATCCCCTTCAAGGGCATCGGGTCTCAGAATGTTCCAAATAACCTGAAGTCATCCAGGGACAACCCGCAGATGGTGGAAAGCAAAATTAAGAAGGAATTACTGCTAGGCAGGATTGCGGGACCTTGGGACCACATACCTTTCAAGGAGTACATAATATCACCCCTAGGTCTGGTCCCCAAAAAAGAACCCGGAAAAATGAGGCTAATTCATCACTTATCCTATCCTAAGGGCCAATCGCTAAACAACGGCATTCCACACATGGAATCTGCGGTATCCTACACACACTTTCAAGAGCCGTAAAGACTCATACAGGAATGTGGCACAAACGCCCTGATGGCTGCACATTGAATCCCCCTTCAGATTATTGCCAGTTCACTCAGACTCCGAGCAATGGCTAGGTTTTACTTTTAAAAACAAATTCTATGTAGACAGAGGCCTCCCCATGGGATGCACAGTATCTTGCACCCTATTTGAGCAATTCAGCTCCTTTTTTCAATGGGCTTTCCAAAAACAGAGACCAGTGACCAGGATAGTATACTACCTCGATGATTTCATGGTAATGGGGCCAGCAAATTCTGAAGAATGCAGCAGAGCCCTGGCGAAGTTAGAAGGAATGGCCTCACAGTGGGGCATCCCCCTGGCAGCATAAAAAATGACTAAACCAGCCACCAACATCATTTTTCTAGGTATTTAAATAGACTCCGCAAGGGGCCTATGGAAGATCCCAAAAACAAAAATAGCAGAACTCCTGGAAAAAATACAAAGCCTGACAACAAAAAACAAAGGCGCAGTAAAAGAAATACAGTAATTAGCAGGAAGCCTCAACTTCACGGCCAGAATCATCCCTCAGGAGAGGGTATTTTCCAGAAGTCTGGAACTAAAAATCAAATCTTACACCAAACCCCACCTGCACATCCGGCTAGGCACTGAAGTGCAACAAGATCTGGAAATTTGGGGGAATTTCCTTAAAGATTCTAACGGGACATCACTTTGGCGTACGCCATTGAACACATGGTCAAAAAGGGTCCTTTTCACCGATGCAGCTGGGAGCAGGGGATTGGAGCCATACTAGACTCAGAATGGGTGGCAGGACACTGGCCCATAACATGGCAATCTGCAGGGTGGAGAAAAAATATCACCCTCCTAGAAATATTTTCCATTTGGCTAACTTTACACATCTGGGGCAGGCAGCTAGCTAACACGGAACTCTTGGTCTGATGCGACAACATGGCCGTGGTAGGCTCCATAAACAGAAGATTAACTAAATGCCCTTTAGTGTTGAAAGCCCTACGAGCCCTTACTACAAGAAAACATTGTTGTCAAAGCAAAGCACATCACTGGAGCAGACAATAATATTGCAGATGCTTTATCTCGTTTTCAGTGGCCAAGATTCCGGGAGCTAGCGCCGCACACCCAGGAACAGATGACGCCAATACCAGCGGAATGCTGGGCAATAATGGGAATACAAAAATAACGGCATCAACGCCAGCGCCAGAGAGCCCAGGCCGGGATGCCCAACAAGAACCAGGCACCTCAAAAAGGGGTGCCAACAACATAACGGAATCAACGCCAGCGCCAGAGAGCCCAGGCCGGGATGCCCAACAAGAACCAGGAACCTCTAAAACGGGTGCCAACAACTCGCTATTCATAGAAAATACGAACCCTGGTTAAGGGTTCTTAACAGAGATGGCAGAGAAAGCACTGTCAAGCACTACTGCAGCTTAGTACAGTAAGTGTTTGCAAACAGTATTTAGGGCCACGGGGTTAAACCATGTGGAGTTAATAACGATTAAAGACATAGAAACATTCTTAAAATGGGAGCATGAGCAGGGCTTTAAGAGAGACTGGGCAAGTTGGAAGCCATATGCTGACACCCATATGAGATCATATTATTCAAAACAGCATTTTTTCTGGCCTACTTCGGGGCTTTCCGGGTGGGAGAACCTAGTGCCTCCAGCACCAAGGCCACAAACGGTTTAGGCGTCAAAATCTGTATGTGTTGGAACAAACTGCCCAGTATGTATTACCAACCTTTATTACGCACAAAGGCCCAAGGTGGGGGGGGGGTTTAATCCACAAGGACACCTCGGCACTAAGCCGCTACCAATTTAAAGGGGCGATGATGAAAGCAATTAGCAAAGCAGGGTGGGACCCCAAGAATTGGTGCCGCCACCTCAGCATGGCAAGGAGGCCTGGCACCACAACAGCTAAAAAACAAAGGGGGTGGAAGTCAGATTGCTACAAAAGATACATCAGACCGCAGCTAATATAGTCACCCCCTCTCATCTTTCTTTCTCCCCCTCTCTCCTGCAGAATCAACAGGCAAAGGGAGGACCTCACTCAGATCAGCATGGATTGTTGGCCACTCATTCGTCTTCAGGACAGGCCGATGGGCGGAAGAAACCAAAGAAGGGCTGCCCTTTAGAAACACCATTGCCTCATGGTGGGGATACAGAGGCCTACGGTGGGCCGACATCCATGAAACACTAGTAGAGCTGGTCGCATACAGAGACCCGCCAGAATTTGTGATCATACACCTAGGGGGCAATGACCTGGTTACCACAGGAAGGAGAAACTTATTCTGCTCCTCCCTAGCGGGCATTTCACACAACTGGAGGGAAACAGAAATTTACTTCTCGGCCATCCTACCCAGAAAGAAATGGCAGGGGGCCAACTGTTACAAATCTGTAGATATCGCTAGAAGAAAACTCAACAGGGGGCTAGAGAAATTCTGTACAGCAAGAGGGCTGGGCTTCATAAAGCATCCGGCCATTACCCTGGGTGACCTGGATCTTTTTCATAAAGACGGCACTCAATTATCAAACCAGGGCATGGAACATTTCTTTCAAGAAATTTCAGCAACCCTAGCCTCCAGGGGCTGTTACTAGGAGATATTTTGTGGGGGAACACGGTCAGCCGGTAACCTGCCCGTGTGTGGCTGGGGTAAGCCCAAAAGTATGATATTATTATGATATGTGATTATTGTTATCTCGATAACCATATCTGCACAATAAAATCCTACAGCCTTTTATTCCCAACACTTGACAAAATGCTGTGAGCGGATTTATTTCGGGTGAGGATCCGGGGTCGGCTTAAAATAATGCATGCATATGGGTTCAGCAGTTATGGGCAATGTCGCAGGCGAGGCAGGGTAACTGATGTTACCATTCAGCAGGCCAGGAGAGAGGCAGCACCCACCATCACACCTGCTCCTCTCCTCCACAAGCTACAGAGACACGCAGTCTCTGTCGCACAAAGCCGAGGAAGGGTGAGGTGTGAACAATCACCTCACCCTTCCTCCAAGCAACAAGGTGCTAAGCACCTAAGGAAAACCAACAGTCAGGCAGGGCCCAGGTTCAAAGACATGACCCCGCCCTCAGGGGGCCAGACAAGTCCGCTATCTGGCCGGGGGCTGGCACACAGCCCCCACTACTATACATATCAAAGACCCAGGGCTCCGCAGTTCAGCAGTTAGGCACAGCACTTGGAATTTTACTTAACTGATATTTTAGTAATGTGTCATACAAGCCCGTACTTTAGGCTTCCCTGGGAAATGTAGAATGTCCTAAGGCTGTGAAGTCGTACTTGCTTGGTATGTGTACTAGACGCAAGGACTTGAGAGAATGTTAAATCTCAATATGAAGGGTAAATGACTCATTATAATTTTTCACTCAGATATAAATGTATTCAACCAGACAGTGTGTGTTATTAAAACAGAATGGAATGAGTGAGATCACATAAGGCTTAAGAGAACTTATTGAAACTGAGCCTTCTTCATTCAGATGGGTGATGGAAGCATGAAAAAGGTACAGGAATGTACAGCCATTAAATAATTAACTGCCCCTTAATAAAACATTTCTGGATTCATGCCTTCTAAAGACTTAACATTCTCGTTGGCATGGAAATGTCAGATTGTCCATATCCCAGTTTATAGAATGACGTGTCTATGCAATCAAAATGCTCCAAAAAAATGGACTTATGGGCAGTGGTTGAAGTGAGCAGGAACGGTCGGGAGCAGTGTTCCACTACTTTTATTTTTTACTATTGCCAGCTCCACTCCTCTTTGCAACCACTTTCACCATTCCGGAACTGTTCTTTATGAAGTTAAAGCACACTTTTCTACTTTACCCCCGGATATCAGTTACACCGAAACTGAAATCTGTTTCAACGCAATTGGCTGTCAACCAGCATGACTGTAACTCCTGAAAAGTACGTTACACGTTGCTCCCTTCCTTCCTACTCTGTCCCCCGCAGGAGTCTCAGTTTAACTACTTTATTGGTACACTATTATCACTGCTTATGGACATGAAAAGAGCCAGCCTGAGGGTAAACAAATGAGTGGCATCTCAGGAAGCAAGGCATGACAGCGGGAGGATAGCTCAGCGGCAACGTGCTTGCCTTGGAAACAAGATGACAGGAAGCAACACAGGTTCGATCCCTGGGTCCGTGCTTAAAAAAAAGAAGAAAAAGGTGTATTAAGCGCATTATAAATACGCAAGTAAGACATATTCTTGTAACAGCGCCTCGATGCCCCCGGGCTGTGTGAGCGCTTTAAAAATGCAAATAAAATAAAAAATGACCACAGACACAAGATGTTGATTCTGCCTTGAATCCAGACATCCTATTCATGTACATTCCAGGTTTGCTTTTAGCTGCACTTGCCCAAGACTTCCTGGGGTTAAGGAAGACAAGATCATATATGGACCCATCAGTATCCTTGCACATCAAGGCATTCGAATGTAGCTGTGAAACGCCTGCAGAGTGTATCTGCAAAAGGGCCGCCCAGGTTCTCTCTGCAAGGGAGCAGACTCACGAGCCTTAATTCTTTGTTTATTGGCAAGATCATAGACCACTTGTAGACCAGTCTCATTACCATCAAGGACTCTCACCTGTTACTTGGCAAGGAAAATATGTGCATGCTTTGGGCTTCCCACTCTTAGAGGCTTAGACGCTCTCAGGGAGCAAAACACTCAGAATTGCACACTTAGGGAAGCCTTTGAATTGACTCACTGGTGAAAGGTTCAATCGACCAGTTCAGGACAATAAAATGATGAAGCGTTCACATTTGAGAAGGAGGCCTTGTTGTGGAAGATCACGAAGGACCTAGGGGGTCAAACGAAGAAGCATTGGTCAGAAGAGAGGAAGAACTAGAGCCTCCATGAACTGGCTAAATTAGGCTATAAAAAGCAGTTGCATTGGAGCATTGGTTGTATAAGGACACACAGAGCATAGACCATTGGCCAGTTATCTGTCTTTTTAGATATGCATTTTCTTCGTTGCGCATCATAGTGGAAAGTGCAACCCAAGAGGGCATGTGAGATAATCAATGAGGAGGTACATTATATGTGTCAGTGTTACATTCATGTCCATCTTTTCAGCATTATTGAGGTTATCAGCAATAGCAGAATGAAAGGGCCAACCAGAGATTATTAGAACAGTATTGAGCCAGACCACTGATGCCAAGTAAAGCGACCACAGTCACTCTGAACAAAAAGGTGCCTGTATGGAATGGATGTTTGGGCCCGACTGGAAGGTGCCACAGAAGCATCCATTCCTTCTGTCAGAAAAAACACAATTACTGGGCAGCAAAATAGATGAATACATTCCTGGACCATTTCTGCAATTTTCCAACCAACCAGGATAATCAAATGCTCGGCCATAAATTCTACACACTCTCAAGGCACCACTAGCTAGCCCCTGGTCAGTGTTCCTGCCAAATCTATCTACAAAACATATAGCCCTCATTGTTTGAAATTCCCGTCGTGTATCTGCCCTGGTAGCCGTAACGTCCTTGAGGCAGCTCAGAATGTCAAAACATGCTTCCCAAGACACAGGCCCTCATTACAACACTGGCGGTAACCCATGGCGCTATTAGCACCATGGTTGGTGCCGGTGTTGTAACGAGTCCGTCAATGTTCAATGGGGAATTACCACCCCATTCCAAGGTTGGCGGGGCGGTAATTCCCCACTGAACATTGGCCCTTCCCCTTTCCCATTTCTGCCCCATAGGGCTCAATGGGACTGGGGAAGGCGGTAATTACGGTACGGCAAATTGCGGTACCGTAATTACCTTGAAGGTCCCTTTGCGGGTCCGTACTTTAACGGCTGGTCCAGACCAGCCGTTCAGGTAGGGTCCCGCAAAGGGACCTCATAAATAGGCGCTAAGGTACCACGGTGGTTACCGCAGCCTTTTACCGCGCCATTAACCCCTTAGCGCCAGGGTCGCAATGACCCTAACAGAATTGCATTGCGTTATCACTGCTTGAACAAGAAATCCTGAAGGAGAACACGTTATCTGCTTAATTCCACCTTTTCTGATGTGGTAGGAAATTGAGCCTGGCTTGCACCTCCATAAGCATCATGCTCATTGCTGGTTAGGTTAAGCTCTTTCTCTTGCAGATAGGCTTACTAAAAGACACGAAAAGATTCTACGCACGTTCATTTGCATTGTTCCCAGCTTGTGCCACAAAGCATGCAAGGATCAAAATAGGCCTGACGTGACGTGTTTCACAGCAACTTTTATTAGGGTTCTTGTAAGTAACAACCAAATAGATTATTTCAGGATAATGAATGCGTACACAAATAACTCAATTGTATTTGGAATAGTTGTGCATTTAAATAAACATATGGGTTTCTCAAGGAGGCTCAAAAGGTCGTAGTCCTTCCTGGCAGTTTATCCTAAAAATTTCAAATGAGACCTATGTGCAATTAAAGCAGAAAAAAATCCAAGAACAATATCTATCATGGTTCTTCGAACTATTTCAGCACACAAGTAAAGCCTATGGTATGTGTTGCCCACAAGGTAATGTTGTTATGCTACTAGCATAAAATGGTAAATCCTTCTCCTGGGTATCAAGTGTGTACTGGTGCCTGGTGGTTGCTTCTGTAATCAGAAGCAAATGGGAACTGGTGTAAAACCTAGGTCCAGAGCCAAAGGTAGAGAGAAGGCCATCCTAAGGTCTTTAACGGGTCCTTCTAGGTCTCTCGCTACCAAACCCACACAGTGTCCCTGTTCTACAGCCTCTCTAAACCGGATTCACTCTCAACTTCAATGCCATGCCATATGCACATACCTGGAGGACCGTCTCTTACGCATTCCGTAGCTTTCTGTCTTTCCTTGTGCTTCCTCTGCACCTTCACAATTCTTTGCGTTGAGGTGGTTGCTCCACCGTCCCAGGATCATCTCACTTTTCTCATCCTCTGTCTCTCGTCTATTTTCCCTGATCTTCGTTTCCTACTAGTCCTCTCAACTACACTGAGTTATTGTCTGTTTCAACTCTCCTCTCTCAACACCCTTCTCTGTAAAGATTCCCCACCATGGAAAGCCTCCGCCTTAGGCACCTCTATATTAATTTCTGGCTTCTTCAGCCACTTCTATTTGTTCCAATTACCACTTTCTCTTTAGCTTCGCTCTCTACATTCTACATAATTTATCACTGGTTCATCTTTACACACCTCTTTAAGCAAATCTAACATTTACACTCCCTAGCCCAGCCTCTCCGCCCTCCTGAGTCGTTTGCTCTCCAGCCTCAGAGACTCACTCCTTAGCTTCCTGAGTGTGGGTCTCTCTCGTCCCCTCTGTCTGCCTCTCTCTTTATCTCTCTCTCTCGCCCTCTCACCATCTCTCTGTGTTTCTCTCTCTCTGTCTCTATCTCTTTAGGGAATAACCATCTGGCAAGGCAGTGGAACTCCTGCTTTCTTATTGTTATTAAATAATTAAATGATGCAGGTAATTTAATCTCAGAAAGGTTGGTCTGCTAACCTGACCCCCCTTTCATAAAGCTCCATGCCAAAAGCATAGTGACAAATGTGCCTTGTCTCCTGATCTGCAGCACCTGCTCTCCATTGACACATAGTGGGTAAACAGATTTCAGATGCCTTTTGGATAGCTGCTGTGATGGCCTAGTCATTGGAGAGGCTGTATTTAAAGTCTGGTAATAGCTCTCTCCAGCAAGACAACCCTCCAGAGGAGCTATCTTGTCAAACAGAAATCAAAGGGCAAAACCTACAGAAAAAGACTAACCTCACACTGGGGTTTTTCATACCAACGGTCCATTGATGCTATTGGTCAGATAAGTGGAAGCGTTAGGATAGACAGCAGGAGTTAAGCACCTTTGGGGACAGATTGCACCATCTTGGTTCACTCTGTACCTCTCCTTTCCGTCTGTCTTCTCCACTTCCTTTAGCACAAAACATTTTGCATATGATTAAGGCTCCCTGTTTTCCATTTGTACTGGTTTGTACACATAAATAAAAACAAACATAAATCAATCTGTATTATGCCTGTATTTATTTATAAAAATGGAAAAGAAACAGAAAAGAAAGTCTTTCTGTTAGGTTCTCTATGCTGTCAATCTTGCATTACAGGCAATTTGCACTCCAGATTGGCATGTAGAAATTGTGCAAGAAATAGTATTAAAGTTCATCAAATTGTTGACAACATTTATATTAGAATAGCAGCAAACATATGAACAACCATTTGTTGTTATAGTAAAAATGATGTGGACATTGATGTGGAATAAATCAGCTGGATCCTTGTCTGCATGTGTGTTTTAATACATTATTGTTTTCATTCGAATAACTATAGAAAAATACTGGTTGCAAATAATGCTTTCACTTGACAAATATCAAATGCAGGTAAATTCGGAAAAAGTTGGCAAAAAAGAAATATGTATAAATACAGATAGAAATGAAAGAACACATAAATACCATAAAACTGAGAGCCTTGCGTATATTGCAAGAAGTCACTGATTACTTCCCACAAGGACAGGGATTAGTCTCCTTAAAGAAGGATTGCTTTTGTCCAACCGCCTATGGATATTTGCCTATAAAAGAGAGGGTTTTCCATTCCTTCTTTGATTCATTTTGTGATTCCTTCCTCGACTGCAAGAATAAATAATTTGGACCTCTTGGGAGAGTTGACCTCTCCAGAGCCAACTACCAGTGAAGTGAAGATTGAGTGATTCAAGGCAGAGGTGAGCTCTGCTGCTTACCCACTCCCAGGGCTCAGTGTAGTGAACTGCGGCTGCAAGAAGACCTTCCTCTCCTACTGATTATGCTCATACCCTGGACCTGTCTGCAGGTCAAGGACCCCAGAAGTTGCTAGCCATCTTACGCCGGGTTGGGAGAACGTGAACAATTACTCTTCTTGTACCTGAGCCCCTGAATTGCGACTCACAACAACTGAAAAATCCAAACTGCTGGTCTCCTCCATTTCAGCCATGCTCAAATGCATTCAAACCAACAGAGCTTGGGGTGCTGAATTTGTCAGACACTTCCTCAAACTCATTGAACAGTCTAGCAATGACCTCAAACTAGTTTCCCCCTGTGCTGCTTCAGCTGAACTCACCGTTGCTGAAGCTCAATCCAGAAGCTCACCGCTTTAGAAGAATTCGAACTGGTGAGCCACGAAAAAGTGCCTTGAGTCACCAGCATCTTTGTTTTCAAATCCATGATCAAAAATCAAACTAACCCTGTTGGTCGCATCAACCTAATTAAATAGAACACCACATCAAACTGCGACAAGCCTCACTCAAAAAATGGCTTGGCTCCTCGTCTCCGTTTGGATCAATGATTCTGATTCAAACTGTTTGCACAATGAAAAGAAGCCTAGTTCCATGGCGTCTGAACCCCAGGAACTAATCAACGTAATGTTGTACAGGCAAATCCCCGGTCCATTTGTTGGGAGCTTGGAGGCTAGGTCAGACCCCCTCCTTTTGCACCTTTTCCATTAAGACGCATGCCCATTTGAACATTGTGATGATGTATACCCTTTCCCTCCCTGCTAAGTTTTCAGAGTGCTTGCATTTTGACATTCTGAAGTTCCCTGTCTTCCGATACAAGGGTGGTGGATTTGTGATAGTGTTTTCTAGTTATTTTTTAATTTCATTTAGGTGTTTGTGTGTGTGTATACATATTCACTGAAAAAAAAAAACTTAGAAAAGGTGTAGTTAAGTTAAACAAAACTATGTCCCCCATAATGTCTTTTTGTATGTCATTGTGAATGCCTTCTCTTATAACATGTATGTGCTCATAGCCTTTGCAACAGGAACGTGCCAAGTTAAGCTGGGCATTACTATACATGTCTTTCAGGCCCAATAGCCAGGGTGTTTGGCCCTGGCCAGTGAGCACATCCTTTGCATATGCCCACTGTATATTTTAAAACTCCACCGGGCCACTAGCCATGGCCTTCCTCCATGGCCAGTCCCTGAATATGTTTCTTTTGGAACAACTAGGAGGCCACAGTCTTTAGCAGTGGCCACTTTACATGTCTTTTGGGACCACTAGGCAGGTCCTTCACCCGTGCCCACTGTATAATTTTTAACATTACTGAGCCACTAGCCATGGCCTTTGGCCACAGCCTTGGGCCATGTCCACTCTACATATTCTTGTGAACTACATATCCTGACATCCCTCAGGCCTGTTATTCCAGGCAGCGGCACCTCAGTGTGTTTCATAAGGCCAGTTAGCGCCAGTTCACACTGAGTCACAGAGTTGCGGCATTAGATTGCAGGTTTGCAACTCAGACTTGCGCCCCTTGCCCCAGTGGTGAAGCGACATACAGCGGCCAAGATTCTCAAAAAATATCTGGCACAGCAAATTAATCTTGCTAACCTGTTAACGTTGGAATCTTCACAGTCTCTTGTGCAGCCTGCCTCTGTTGCAATGGGAGAGGGAGAGGAAGTACTACAGTGCGAGGCCCAGTCTGTGGTTACAAATCGAGCTCTTATCCTGACATAGACCAGCTACCCATAAAAGAAACCACAGGAGGGAGGTTGTGAGGCTCTAGTTCAGGTCAGAAAGGAGCCAATTATTCTTCTTTGGCAGGGGGTCTTGCTCAGCAGAATTTAGGACACCAGGTAGTACCAATGTGCATTATTTAAATGTGCATGATGGAGCCGCTGGCGGAGCAATCTCCCATTATGGGCCATACTCGTTCTACGCAAATTGCAAGAGCACCCAAGGGATGGGCGGGACAGGGGTGTCTCAGAGTTTGTTAAGGACTTGAAATGTATGTTGCCTAACACTATATCCCTCATCAAACATTCCTCTGAGGAAGCATATTACATTACCTCACTTTAAATTGACTTAAGTGCTATTAGTGAGACCTTGCTACATGACACAGCAGGCCCTGCTCTTACACTGGCTATCCCAGACGATTTTAGCATCTTAATGACCGACCAGTTGCTGGGTAAAGGGGGTGATGTAGCTTTTATGTCTCACTCTTCCCTGCAGATTAGGAAACTAGAGAATATCACAATTGCATAGTGCTAAATAATATGGACAAAACTGGTAATGAATCTTGTTATCACAGTGAACATCTTCCTCCTCTACAGGCCCCCTCAGAATATGCCAGACTCTTTGCAGAATGATATTACCTAACCTGAAGCTCAATTCTAGTGTTTGCATCATGGGCGATTTTAATGTGGGTTTTAATGATGTGGCAGACTTGCAGGCCTCATTTGTCAAGTTGACTATGGGTGACTCAGGTTTTTCTCAACATGTGAATTCTTCAACCCACTTGAAAGGGAGGATCTTGGACTGGGTTCTTACACTGAACATATCTATAAAGAGCTTTCAGAGCTCCATCTGTCCACGGTCTCATATGTCGCACTGGCTCGGCACACATTCAAGTCTGCAAAGGTATGGACATCGTATAGACACATGGCTAAGATATCACCCAAGGCAATGAACACCTCTTCTTTCCCGCATGTTGGATAATCTTAACAATTTGAATACTTCTGTAGAACTAGGGATGGCCTTTGGCAACACACTTGAGAAGGGAGTCAATATGCTAGCACCATTAAAAATTAGGCTGCTTAAACACCAACGTAATAAAAAATAGTACTGCCGTGAGATCCAAAAGTATAAATTGGCAAAGGTAAAAGCCATGAAGCAATGGCAAAAAAACACAGTCCATTGAAGACAAAACCACATACTGTGGAGCAACAAAAACACATTAAAATGACATTTTACCAGCCAAAAAAGGCTTTTTTAAAAATTGAGGGTGCCGATTCAAGTTGAAAAGAATTGTTTAGGATTCTTAATGAGCTGGAGGGCCAATTTCCTAATACATCGCAGGTCACAAAGGATGTTGAGTAATGTCAGACCATCCAAGACGCTGTGTGTTATAAACTGTTGAATATTCAAAAGGACAGTTCTATTAAAACCAAGCATTAGCAGGGCAATCTCCAGATCACCTATCATTGTACCACTGGTGTGGAACACAATCCAAATTTGAGTTCCAACCCATTATCAATGAACATTTTGCAAATGTTCTTAGGCAGCTGAAACCTACGAACTGCAAGGGAGATATTTGTCCAGCCCTGACTGTCAAGTAGTGTAGTCCTCAATTGGTCCCAGTAAACACCAAATGTATTAATGCCTCTTTTAGGGAAAGTTCTGTCGCAGCAACAATTAAAAAGGCCTGGATTTCATCCACTGATCTACCTTGATATGCTAAGGTGCCTGGGAACTATCTGCCAATCACGAACTTCCCTTTTCTTCTCAATATTCTGGACAAAATACCCAAACAACAAATAGAAGGGCTTTTATGTCAATTTCATATCTTAGGACATAAACAATCTGGTGTCCGACATGCACATAATACAGAGTGTACCTTCTTACATCTAACATCTTAAACATATTTGATAATGGTGACACAGCTCTTCTGGTTCTGTTAGACCTTTCTGCTGCGTTTGATCTTGTTGATCACACCATCCTTGTGGATAGACTTTGTAGCACAGCTCACTTCTCGGTAGGGGCAGCGCAATGGGTATACTCTTTCCCATTTGAGCTTAAAGCCATAGTCAGTGTGCAAGACACCTGTGCAGAGCAGTTCCTGATTTCATGTGGGGTGCCCCAGGGATCCTCTGTGTTCCCTACTTTATTCAATATCTTTGCACACCCCCTATTTGACTAACCGGATGCTGCTGGCATTATTTATGCAAACTATGCCAATGACACGCAGTGCCTTGTGCCACTGTCAGACGACCACAATGTTGACTCCACATCCTTAAATAACACTTTCAGACTGATCTAAACGTGGGCCATATTGCACCCCTTCACATGTTGTTCCAAGAGGTTACGCCACACCTCAATCTAGCTCTAAATCATCACTTGTTTGTAAAATCTAATTTTTGTAACTCACTTTAAAAAAACAAACTTTTCCCATAACCACGGATATATCAGCAATGAACGACAAATAACCCTGAATATTGCACAAATATTTGTGGTTATATACGTGTCACACACTTTCATTCCTGATCCCCTTTTCTACTTTAATTCTGAAAGTCATTTTTTACACTTTTCGTTTTTCGGATTACCTAGAAAAGTAAAAAAATATTCATGAATATCTCTTGCAATGATCAAATAAAGGCAGCTTTTTTTCATTTCTGAAAAGTCAAGCGTAGAGTCAGTCTACGTCAGTCCACTCAGAATTTTTTACTATAGAGGAGCTGCAGCGACGTGATCCAGCTTGCCCGGGAAGTAAACCACTGCCAATTACTGTTTCTTTAAGAAACCCACATTGTGTTTGGTGGCGGACTCCATATAATCTCAACCCAGGGGCGGAGAGTGCGCGCGCCGAGTCGGGCGTAGAGTCAGTCTACATCAGTCCACGTCAGGTCGCGGCTGTGAGCCGCACAGTGTAGTATTGTGACTGACATGACTGCACAATCAGGCCTGGGGGGCCAAGCCGGGCCCTTAACCAGACGAAAGACCATCCAACAACGTCAGATGCAGACTCCTTGGACCGCCCTCAAAGTAGACTCGTATATTGAGACTTCAAAGGTAAGCACCGTACTACGCAAACGAGAGACAAAGAAACTTTTCGATTCTTGTACACAATCAGACCACATTGATCGCAATAACTTATCTTTAGACTGCACGTCTCCTTCAACAACGAGTAAAAATCTGGAAAAACTCACCTGTAGCGATTGTGCACACATTCAAAAATGAAACTGGGGTTGAAGACGAAGGCACGATGTGTCTCTCTGCCCCAGCTGATAACGCTGACACTTCAAATTGCCGGCCGACGCAGGCTCCGCCGACTTAAACACCACTGCAAACTCTTTTGACGAGCCCATAGCCGCCGACGTCGTGCAAAGCCAGCCACATAATTCTGTGGGCCCTAGCGTGCCTGATTGTGCCCTCGTTAGCGAAGTTGATGAAACAATCGCAATTGCAACCCCGGATACAGAGGCTGATTGCCCTGCCATTCTATTACAAAGACCCCTATTAACTTTACTTGATTTACCTCCTCTCAACCGGAGTGCAGTAAGACCAGGTTTACCCAATCAAATTCACTCCGAAATAACCGACAAGTTCTTCACTCCTTTGAATTAACAGACACAGAGCTAATGGAAGCCTCACAAGACAAGGTTGAAAATGAAACACTGAATGATTCCACCTTAACAACGCCTATAGCGCCACCAGTAACTGTTACCTTCACCGCTGATAACGATGATACAAATCTGGCAGGCTGCTTGTCAGTAGCTAACATGAATAGAAAAAACATTCTTCATTCTAATATGAAAGAACAAATTGAAGCGCCAAGACGAGTAGACAATGCAAAAAGCACTGCAAACACTCCACCATTCGGCATTTCCATTCATCCACGGTTCCGTTTCTTCGATGAAGAAGAAGCAACGCAACGAACGGGCCGGTCATCATCAGGTCGTGCAGATCAAAGACCTCAAGTAGATCTATCCCGCTGTAACTACAATCTCAACACAGAAACATCAAAAACACCTCGAGTGGAGCACAATGGTATTCTGATGGGGAAACGCCACAACACTGGTCTACCATCACGTGACAATCGTGCCTTAAACAATGGAGCAGATCGAGAAATAAGCACATCTCTAACCAAACTTCGAACTCAACCTCATATGAAGACTTCATCAAGTTCACCGAGAATCAGTGGATCGCAAACAAACCAACTGCACTCACCGCAAGTCCTCGCGACGAATGTAACTGGAACTCATCATCAACAAGTGACCTTAACTCAGAAACAGCAAATAATACACATACAAGCTCAGCAGACAAGACGGGTGCTGAGTCGAAACCCAGTCTTTCCTCTGCTGGAGCCATGCAGATTAATAACAACATACTGGCTGCTTCGTCTGCACCTCTTTTGCCATTTCTGAAGATGTATGAGTCCCTCCATGAGGCTCATAAAGATCAGACTTCACTCATCATATCATTAAAGGAAAAGATGGACAGTTTTGACTCACCAACAAGCTTTTTGCAAGCCCAGCTGACTCAGGAAGCCGAACGTACAATGCGTTGGCAATAGCGTTTAAGTGCTCTTGCCGCACGCCATCACTGTCAGAATGACTCTCTATCTGATGGCTTGCTTGACGCAGTGAAGTGGATGTGACATTCTTTCTCTATGATGAACTCTAACATCGAGTCACAAACAAATGCCCCAACGCGTGATGGAAGACACGATGCAACTCCAATTACAACACCTAAATCCTTGACTCAGGACACGAGTAACTTACAAGAACGACCTACAAACAGATCAGACGCAAAACCAACATCTAAGGCGATCCCTCAAACAATACCTCACCTTGATGTAGGTACTTTAGCAGGTAATACAAATTCCGACATATCTTGCAATGTACCTGCCCCAGCCCAAACAATGAGTCAACTCACGAATGGCCAATCTCCAAGTGTAATATCTGTGACGCCCTTGGGGTCCTTTGGAATTTTCCAAGGACCAGCTAAATCAAATGAGGTCACGACAAAGAAGGTCCACAGTATTCCAACTCAACCTCCGCCTCAATCAGTGCAAGGAAAAAGAGGGCTGGTCACCAAGAAAGGTGCACGGTCTCAGAAACCACAAAACTTCATTCGAAACGTACCTGCAGACGACAAGTTAGGTTTATTCGGCCGTACAGAGCCGTCCAAACCGAACGCTCTCAACACTGCACATGCTGAAGAGAATCCAACAAAGGATCCTGGTCGACTTGCAGCTCCCCCCAGCAAGCGCCAAAGAGTCGACTCAGAACTGGAAAGCATCACAAGTAAATCCTCAAGACCTACGATTGACATCTGTGACCTCTCCACATATTCTGATGAAACTTTAAACGATCAATCAACATCAAATCCCTGTGTGGTCTCTGAAGCCCCACATGCTTGACGTCTGCAAACCTCAACCTCTGAGATACACAGGGACAAGAAGTCTGATCATAGGCCAATGGCGCCCGAGCATAGTCTGAAAAAAATGCTGTCACTATTGAACCCTAAATATAACAGCTCTCAAGGAAATAAGCCAGCACGCGATTCTTCACGTGCCTCTACATCATTGAAATCCAGAAACAGTTCTTCAAACTGTAAATTGAGATAGCAAAACCTCAACCAGGAAGACGACGACCTGAATCTGAACCGCAATAACGTGTTGAAATCATTCACCTGTATTCCATTGCTTCGAACAATCACGTCTGACGACATAAGAATTGTAGAGTACGCAACTGAACGGTGCTTAGACCAAGTCTTATTGCACATCTCCTCAGCTTCAGTTCGTAACACAATCTAGAATGCTTCAGACAAATTACTAAGTTTTGGATTCGACATTTCAGTTGAACCATCCAGTTTCACGATGTCATGCCCAGGACTAGCCCAAGGAATGCCGCCTTCAGAAATCCGGAACAAAGACGTGCTGATTTACGCTGAACAATGCAAAATTCAGACTCTCAAAGACCGTGCTCAAATCAGGCCTCCAAACATAACACTCAAAACGATAAAGCTGGTTGGCACTAGTCACCAACTATTGCAAACAAATGTATTCGAGAATTTTTATCCTGGAACACTAGAGGGTTCACTCACCTATTTAACCAATTTGACGTGGAGATGGAAAAGGTATTTGTCATCTGCCTGCAAGAGACATGGTTAAGTGAGCCCCCGGTCAGAGACGGATTTGTGATTCTATTAAACCCTGCAATTATAAACACAAAAGGGCGTCCTTCCTCCGGCCTACTGATGATGATTAGGATAAACACTTGGTGGCGGCTCATCGACTCATTTAGTCCAAACCCTTTTGTGCACTTGCTTATATTAAATGGGTACTGGAACCCGAACAAAATCAGTACAAAATTGTTTCTTGAATCAATGATTCTTCATATCGACAAAGTCGTATTGAATTATAAGTGTCTTTCAATAATCTGCGCTGGTGACCTAAACTGTACTTGGTTCAAACATGATCCAGTAAACCAGGTGTATAAACTAACACCGAACAACGAAATAACTAGTCGTGGGCACTACTGGAGTCAGGCATTACGTATCCGCAACTGTAAAATGGTCAACAGTCATGTGCCAGGTGACCAACCACCTATGCAAACATGGTCGGATCACAAGGCTCAGTCAATCATTGACTACTTTTGGTTTTCCCAAAATTTATTTGAAAAAGACTTCACACTTACAATATCAACCATGGCAAATAGCGACCATAATCTTTTGCGGCTTGCCTGCTTAGTGGAATGGACAATAGAAATAAGAATTCATGATATCCCCATCTCGGTGAATGCCGGTGGAAACCGCCTTAGGATTGACAGTTCTAAAATACAAAAAATTAACCAGAAACTTCTTTATGACGAGGCAATGTCGGTCGATTATGTTCCCTTGCTCTCAGATTTTGTCATTGTAAGAGCTTCAAACTCCATTATGCGTCTAAAACACAAACATTTATCATCGATGTTAGTGACGCAAGCCAAAAAAGCGATGCGTCTCGACGTGAGGAACCTGAAGAAGCCGCGAAATGTTGGTATCGATGCAATCACTATTGAAACTGCAATTCAAAAACGTCGCAAACTGTATGGAAATTGGCTAAAATCCCAGAAAATCATAATAGAGCAAGACAAAGCCGAGTTTCTAATGAAACAGCTAGTCCAGAAGAACTCACGCGAAATCTGGGCAATCTTGAACACAGGTAACTCAAAACATCATTCCACTCTGTCAAATGGGATTGATTCAGTGCAATGGGAACTTCATTTCGCAAAAATCTTCAGCAACCCACAACACGAAGAGAAAAGAGCCGTCGCACATAATCTGCCAACATGGGATATGCAAATATCAGCCGAAGACATAAAAGCCGCAATACGGACCCTGAAAAATTCAAACGCTGCCGGTCCAGATTTAATAACAAACATAATGTTGAAAAACAACGAAGTGGAATGGGCAACCTTTATAGAATCATTATTTTCAAGATTATCATCAACAATGACGATTCCAGTCTCTTGGCATGAAGCAATCATAGTTCCCATCTACAAAAAAGGCAACCGGGCGGATCCAACCAAATACCACCCGATTGCCCTGTTGGACACTATTGGTAAAATCTTTGCGACCTTTTTACGCCAAAAGTTAGTACAATGGTCAGTAGCGGAACAAATTCCCGACATAAGGCAAACAGGGTTCACCAAAGGTGTCGGTGTGGAAGTGAATCTGCTATTAATGACCATATTAAAACTTGAAAGCATAAGGGCAAAAACACGATTGTACGTAGCTTTCATCGACCTACAAGGCGCCTTTGACATTATTAATCGATTCAAACTATGGCAAAAACTGGAAAATTGGAAATGTCCCAGTAACTTGATAGAACCCAGAAGAGCGCTACACACAGATACAGTCATTAGTATAAGACTAAATAATCAAGGCACCTTATCTAATCAAATATAATGGGCTTGAAACAAGGCTGCCTATTAGCCGCTGAGCTATTCAAACTGTTTATCGCTGATATTCCAGCCCATCGTGAAAACGTGAGATGCTTTCCGCCCATTCTAAATAACACAGAAATCGGATGCATCATTTACGCCGATGATGTGGTCCTTTTAGATTACACCCAGGTAGGTTTACAACGGCAAATGACAAATTTGCACGAATACCTAAACAAAAATGACTTGGCGATAAACACCGAAAAAACCAAGATTGTCATCAATGGCAGAAAAAAAATCAAAAAACAACGTCCATTCACGTGGAAAATTGATAAGAAACACCTGGACGTAGTGGATTCAATAATTCAATCTGCGAACATCATTGGAAGACCGACTTGACAAATCGAATGATTCAATTCTGTATCCAAGCTCAGCTGTTGAACAAACCCTACGGGAAATTCACTCTAACCCCCGTATTGACATTTTATTCTCAAAAAGTAGTTCTGGCTATTACTTTTGGGTCAGAAGCAGGTTGGAGCATCGATGTCACATTCTGGCAGAAATTGGAAGGCATCTTCTGGCGGCATGTCTTGAAGCTGCCAACCTCCATCTCAATGAAGCAGATAAGATACAAACTCTCATTAAACTCCTTACATGTCTGTGTCATGTGGAAATCTTTGATGGCACTGCGAAAGATGATCACGACGCCTATTCCACCAGCATATCAGATTTTTTCACAAGACCAGGCACAGGAAAATCAATTCTTCTAGAAGAGTGGAAACAACGCATGGAACAGACTCTAGCCCGCGCCGACTTAACCACAGACGACTTGATAACAAGACCGCAATCTGTGAAAAAAAGTTTGAATTTGCGTGTTGGATTCAGAATAACGACCAGCGTGTCAAGATGCCATCCACATTAGACTCTGGAATAGGAGAACATAAGTTGGGTGTCCCATGTCGCTACCTAACAAACTGTCCGTCTCGATATCACTGTGACCAGTTCCTGCGAATTCGTCTAAACGCCATAAACACCAGGGCGACGTTGTGGCTTCGTCATTAAAAAAAAGTAATTGACAACAAGTGTCGCTTCTGCCTGAACAAAATTGAATCATTGGAACATCTTCTAACGAAATGCACGCAGACCACGCCAAAAGGGATCCTGCACTTGGGAAACTACAGTCCTGCGAGTCCAGGGTCCAGAGACTGGTGGTCATATGCCATGGCTGGCAGTTCTGTGAAACTAAGCTGTGCTGTAGTGGACTTTATAGATTCACTAGAATTGGAGGCAAACGTATGACTGTTAACAACTCTTGTCTCTTTTAGCTAAGATATTCGAGTGCTACCACTTGCATCGTATTGGTTGTTTTAGTAAAGGAATCAACAAAATTTGTAATAAAAGTCTGATGTCACAGTGTTAGCACTGAGACATATTAGACTGATGTTTCAATAAAAAAAGGAAAAAAAAAGCCTCTTTGCTACAAAGCACCATGGGAAACATTGCTATACTTTGAGAGAAGGAGGCACCTATAAACTACTGGACAGAATAACATCACACCCTCCTAAAAATGGAGTGAACACTTCTTGCCGAAGTTGTTTCATACCTGGTCCAATCACATCAAGTGGTTTTTGCTTTCTCTAGTGGAGAATGAATGGCAGTAGGCTGCAAACAGCATTCTTTTGCTTTCTTAATAACTTTCCCCAAATTTCAATTCTGGGGGGGCTGTGACAAACCTTTTGTTTGCATAATATCAGTCAAATTTGTCATGTGAGTCAAACTTTATTCGGAATTCAAATTTTGGGTTTCCTAGGTATCTCGATACTCAACTATAGTGCGGAGACCACCTGAACAAAGGGCCCTTTGCGGGTACCGTGCCATGCAGTTGGATGGGAAACATAATAGCTCTGTACTCCAATAATCAAACCACTCAGGAAGATGGCATAGTCCAATTTTCTGTTTTAATATAAATTATTTAAAACAAGGAGTTACAACGAACATCAACGGACGTCACACAGTATTCTCTCGAAGCATTTAATAAAAACAGCATTCTTATAGCAAAAACGTATCATATGTGATGTCACACTACGTGGCAAATAAGAAAAACCTACGGGGGATTGTGGTTGGTTCAAGGAGAACATCTAAGTGTGCTTTTTTATAAGGGATCAGGTTGTGGTTGTGTCTCTATAGTGTAAGAGGATTCAATTCAACACTACAGCTAAATCAACGCCTAGTCTATAATACTGAATGAAAACCCTTATTGATATATCTTTAGGTCCAGTTCATGCGTTCTGGATGACTACCCCTATATAACACCCCTCTCTTGGAATCCACCTGACCCCACTGAGCCAAGAAGTAGTTCTGTTTTGCAAGTTTAAAAGGTTTAATTGATAATTTAAACAATAGGTATATATATCCCACTTTATAATAAATTAATAATTGAATAGCACACTTAATCTGATATGATAAAGATCAACAACGGAGAATCTGGCACTAGCACACTTCTTATAATCACTAATGAGTTGACATGAAATGGATAAGGTAGCACACTGGTAAATAGGAACAAAAGTATAATGTGGATGCTTTATGTAAGCTCAGGTGGATGCAATATTCAATGAATGCAGTACAGAAAATACTCAATATGATTTCAACCAAACAATGTAATCACTTTTCTCTGGCAATCCCCTCCCCCCCTTGATGCAAGGCAAGGAAATGGAAGGAAAACACACAGTTCTCAGAAATGCAATCAATGTAAATCAGTTCACCCCAGCAAGCTTACACTACAGAAAACAGATAGGAGTTTTGAAAACACAGGCAAAATGCTTTGATATGTGCTAGCAATGGATGAGAAATATGCTGGAAATGCTTTTAATTCCCTTTCAGAGGTTCATGGTGAGTGGTATCTAGTTAATATTAGTCCAGGCTCACACTAGCAATGAGGCAGGGATAGTTAGCAGGTTAAACGAATTTCTGGCAAATGGAAGGCAAGCAGCAGCTGATTTTACATGTGGAGAAATTTGCAAATCGCGGTAAAATTCGCGGATGCGTGTTCCGCGATTGCGGTAAAACTATAAGGGGTAGGAATGCGGTTCTAGGTTCGTAGGAAAGCCACGATTCTAAGCTTTCAGTTAAAAGTTGCTGCAAGTCTCTAGCACAAACGGTTGCGGAGATATGAGCGATTGAATAAAGGTCGTTTTTCAGATTTGAAATTTTAAAAGCTCAAAAAGACAAGTGCAGCTTGCAACTAGAAAATGACAAGTGACAGCTTTACAAATGACAGGTGACAGTTAGGAGACCGTTCTACTTAGATTAAAGTAGGATTGAATTATATTATTTTAACTAGGAGATTGGTTCTGCACAGTTTTCTAGGTACTCACACTATATTCTTGAGTGAAATGGGTCTCGCCATGGATCTGGTCAGGTTTTAAACTCGCCTCTGGTCTCTGCACTTCACAGTGATCTGGGTCAGCTCTCTCTGGTTCTCTGGTCTGGGTCTCTAGTTCTGGATAGATTGAAGTCTCTAGTTTGGCTCTCTGGAGGTTTGATGGAGGTAAAGTATGGATTTTTCCGGCAGAGCGTCCCGCTGCAGATGGAATTGAAGGTCCCTATCTGTCCTGTCTGTCTGCTTTTATGTGTTTAGAATGTGGGTGTGTTCTAGCATCACTGACCCTACCTCTCTCTCAGCTTCTAATTGGTCAAACTTCCATTTATCATTTGATTGGGGAATGAACTGTGAGTCAGAGGGATGTCATTTTATGGCTTGCAGATAGGACACTCCTCTGTCAGATTGCACACATTCTATATTTGATAATAAAAGACATATTTCACAGTTACACAGTTGCTTGAAATTACATATACATGGTGTGGCTGAATTTAGCCATGTCTCTGTCCAAATCTGCTGTTTCTAAGAGCTTGCATTCAGAAATGGCACATAATTGACTTTTTAACTGATTTTTCACTTTCTGACATTGACCCAACTTTACATACATGTGTGCAGGGAGTATGGACATTAACTGATGAAGTTTCAGATTTTTAACATGCATACATTTAGAGTAATATCCACTTTTCCGCTAAAACCCCCCTGAACACGCCACCGGGTCGAAAAACCTCTTAAAATGTGGGCAGAAAAATCACAAGAATTATGGTATCATTTATAAAATTTTCACATGCCCGCTCTATGAATGATCCATCTTTTTAAAGTTATGTTCTGGCTCCAAAGGGGTGTGGTTTCCTCTCAGCACAAGGTAGAAATACTGGTTTATCCAGTTCTGCCAAGCCAGCTTGCTCTCACAGGCAGTGCTCCTCCCAGCTTCTGCCAAGAGGAAGCTACATTTTACGACTGCTGTAATAAAACCTTTGCCTGAGTCAGGAGAGGCTCATTGTTCAAGAGGAAGCCATTTATGATCCTCTCAATAAACCCTCTGCCTGGGTGGAGGGAGTTGCATTGTTCACTCTCGTGCAGAGCACAGGTAATTCAATTATCAGATAGATGGCATATCCTTAGTGTGAGCAGCAAAAGGGCAGCTAGGCCTGGGAACACAGCTGTGACTCAAGTTTCACTCCTGATGGGGGTAGTTGCCAGGCAAATTGGAATCTCTTTAAGCTGTCATTTCTGCTCCCCAGTTTCTGCATTCAAATAAAACTAAACATTTTCACATATGCAGCTAGAAGGCTGATTCTAAGTTTAAAACTATGACATTTAAACAGTTACAAAGGCATGTGACACCAAACATAGGTCACTCATTTAATCTAAACATTTTCGATTTTAGTGTCTTTAAATCCAGTGCAACTTAAACTGCTGACTCCATAGCAGTTTTGTTATAAGCATTGTTTTGGGCTCTTCATTTCCCAGATTTTGTAGGCACACAACACTCCATTCTACCAAATGTCTGCTGGTGTCCAGTGAGTTTTTAGATGTGTTGCAATGTTTAAAATAGACAGTTTGAGCCTGCCTTCAGAGAAACACAGGGTGGTTTTAAACTGCCGGCTTTTGGATAGTGGTGAGTACTCGTACTGCACCCATTTTTGGGATTTAAGAAAATGAATTCCCAACAATTCTAGGTTGCATTTGGCAATCAGCATTGCCATTCCCAATGGTTTCAGACTACTGTGCGGGTAGTCCAATGGTGGTTTTAGGCAGTGTCCTTCTGTGCCCATAACATCGGCAAAAATGGGTGGCAGCCTATTCTTCCTGCATTTCCCTGTGCATTTTCTGGGAAGCTCTGGCCATCATGATGTTTTCATGTCAGTGCTGCACAGTTTTGAGGTAGGGCTCGGATGCATGGGTAAATACATCCCACAAGCCCCCCTCTTGCGATGGCCATTCGGTTTCACTGATGGGACTCGCAAGATCTGGGATGTTTCCTCATCTTCTTCCAATAGATGGCACAGTTCAGCATCTTTTCCTCCATCCGGTCGGATCGATCGGTTCTCCTCGCCGGTCCTGATGGGAATATTGGGCGGTACCCCGAGCCCGTTGCGTCTCAGCTCCCGGTCTCCGGCTCGTCCTCCTTGGCCCGTCTCAAGGTTTTCTTTCTCCTAGGACGACAAAGGAAGAGCGGCAATACCTATTCATAGACGTTTTTCCACCACCGTTGAGATAGTGGGGCAGCATATGCATTTCATCATAACGAAACATTACATTCTTATTTTGAAAAAAAACCAGTATAACTAAGAGACAGTTTCATGCAAATCACAATATTTTAGAGACTAGATGTGGTATGTTTTATAGTTGGAACTGAATTAATCTGAGACAGTACCCGCTAGGATTCCAGAGGATTCCTCCAGTTGTTGCAGAGTGTGCCTGGGATGGCAACATTTCAACTGGTTTATGTGGACCCACTTGTCTTCCCCCGCTGCCAAAGGACCTTTGGGGATGTGGATTTTGTAGGCCACAGGGGAGATTTTGTCTATGATCTCGAATGGTCCCTTCCATGTAGGCAAAAATTTGCGCTGCTTGGCCTGGTTCCTTTGGAAGTTGTATAGCTAGACCCGGTCTCCCACCTGATATTCCTTCCTGGAAGTTTTCAGGTCATAGTGGGTCTTCATGCTATCAGCTGATCTTTCTAGATTCCGCTGAGCATAAGCAAAAGCATGTTGAAGGTGTTTCCTTAAATTCTCCACATACTCATGAGTAGTGGAGGCATTTATCAGTGTCTGCTCTTGGGTCCTGTAGAGCAAATGCTGAGGAAGCACCATCTTGCGCCCAGTCATCAACTCAAATGGTGACATTTTGGTTGCAGATGAAGGGGTAGATCTGATAGCCATTAGGACCAGAGGTAATTGGATATCCCAACTTGGCCCAGAATCTGCCACAAACTTTTTTAATATGCTCACAATTGTCCGGTTATATCTCTCTACTGCCCCAGAAGAAGCTGGTCTATAAGCAATATGCAGCTTTCTCTTGACCCCCAGTATCTCCCACATCTTTGTCATTACTTCACTGGTGAAGTGGCTACCTCTGTCTGACTCAATCCTTTGAGGTAGACCAAAACGGGAAAAGATGTGGTTAATCATCAAGGCAGCTGCAGTTTCTGCCTTGCAATTTGGGGCTGGGAGACATTCCACCCACTTGGTAAACAAGCATGTCACAGTCAACATGTACTTATTCCCCCTAGCCGAGCGAATCACAGGGCCTACAAAGTCGATTTGTAAATCTGACCATGGCAGTGTCATCCCCCTCTTTTGGAGAGGCGCACGGTGCGTGAGGGATGATGGCTGAAACTGTGCACACACAAGACACCCCTTCAAGTATTGGTCGAGGTCCTGCCCCATGTGTGGCCAGTATGCAACCTCTCTTAAGATTTCCAATGTTGTGTGAAACCCCCTATGACCGGCGGTGGCCGCATCATGGGCGTGACTTAACATCAGGCTTCGGAATGAGGTAGGAACCACCCACTGATCGTGGCCAGCTTTGGATTTCCTTACCAGCAAACCGTCTTGGATCCGGAACATTTTTGGACATTTCATCAACACTCTTAGGTCCTCTTTCCCAATGTAATCGGTATCCGTCAGGGGAAAGTTCTCAGGGTCCTCAAGGTGCTGGTAAAATTTACCAATAATTGGATCCCCCTTCTGAGCAGTAATCAAATCAGCATCAGGGGTCTCCTTACTCCATTGTGCAATTGAACGGTCGTTGTGAGCATTTGTCTGGGACCTAGTGATGGCAGTGACCTGGATTTCCCCCAACAGGGACTCAATCTCAATTAGATCCCCTTGGATGGCCCCGGTTTTGGCCAGCTGATCAGCTAAGTCATTCCCAGTTTTGTCTGGTCCCTCTACTTTGGAATGACCCTTGATCTTTTTCCAATAGATGGTCATCCCATTCGAGGTGACCAGATCATCAATGTTTTGGATCAACTTCCCATGTTTCAAGGGTTTGTTGTTAGCACATAACATGCCTCTGGTTTTCCAATTAACCAGGTGCTCCACGAACCCGTTCCGTCCATAATCCGAATCTGTGATTATGACCAGTTCGCGGAGTTGATGCTGGACAGCAGTGAGGATGGCCTGATGCACAGCCATCAATTCTGCCACCTGACTACTTCGGGGACCAATTTTGTATCCAGCGGAGGGTTCTGGGGACTCATTCACCCATGCATTCCCTACGCCGGCCACCAGTTCTTTCTCCCCGTCGTTGTCAACATGGTAAGAGCATCCATCCACATAGACAGTGGGCATTCCCTCACACTTGTCATCTTCAAAGACTTTGTGGGGGGAATTAAGGTATGCCTCCATGTTGTCCTTTATTTTTAGACTTTCGTCCTCGAGACAGTTTTCTCTGGCACAATCATGCAAGTCAGCCAGACCTTGCGCGAGGGGACTCTTCTTGTTTTGGCCATATCTGACCTCCACAGGAAAGCCTTGCATTGACAGAATCCAGGAAGTAATTCGGGAATTACTCACATTTCCGGCCCGGATTCTGTCACTTTGGAGATATTGCAGAGGCTGGTGTGGAGTCTCCACTATAATGTGTTCCCCCTGGATAAAAGGGCGGTAATTCTTCAATGCCCACACCGTTGCCAGGAGTGCCTTCTCACAATCGTTGAATTTTTCCTCCACAGAGGATAAAGTTTTGCTCGCATAGGAGATTACTTTATTGACCTTGTCATGCTTTTGGTATAATACTGCCGTCAAGCACGTATTAGAGAACCCTGTCCCCAGGAAGAACTCCCTGTTTCTGACAGGGTAAGCTAGGCAAGGCGCTTGTGAGAGGCTTCTTTTGAGTTGTTTTACTGCCTCGGCTTGTTCTGGACCCCATTCCCACTTGACCCCCCCCTTCAGGAGATGAATCAGGGGTCTGGTAATCTCTGCGTAGCCCTCAATGAACTTTCTGCTGTAATTAGTCAGTCCAAGGAGGCTCCTTAGTTCCCGCAGAGTTGTGGGGTCTTTCAGTTTCTGAAGTGCTTCCACTTTCTTTTCCTGGGGACAGAGGCCCTGAGGAGTAATCTCATGCCCCAAGAAATTAACACGGGTTCGACACCACTGTGCTTTCTGAAAGGAAAGTTTTGCTCCGGCGGCCCTCAACTGTGTCAGAACATAACGGATCTCCGCTATGTGTTCCTCCACAGATGAACTTTTGATGAGGACATCATCTACATAAGCCAGGTTACCCCTCGCACCCAGGTCGGGCATGGCCTTTTGTAGGAAAATGTTGAATTCATTGCCGGAGTTGAGGTATCCGAAGGGAGTCCGGGTCCATGTGTACTGCTGGCCCCCAAAGGTAAAAGCCAGTTTGTATTGGTCCTCCCTGCTGACAGGCACGGTCCAGTATCCATTGGTCAGGTCTATTGCAGTGAATACCTGTGACCCCTGAATCTGGGCCAGCCCTTGGTCAATGTAGGGCAGAGGCCATCGGGAAGTATGGACCCGTTTGTTGAGCTCCCTAAGGTCGGCGCAGAGTCTCCACTGGCCGTTTGGCTTCAATATTCCCAGCACTGGATTATTGAAGGTGCTGTGGACTGGACGGATTATTCCCCGGGACTCAAGGTTCTTAATTATTTCAGTAAGGGACTCAATTGATGCGAGAGGCAAGCGATATTGCTTCACAAACACAGGAGTCATGCCAGGGTCCGTGGGGATTGTTGTTGTGTGGATGTCAGTGCGACCACAGTCATATGAGTCTACCGCAAAGAGATCTTGGAAATCCAAGAAAACTTGTTTCAACTTTTGCTTTTGTTCCAGAGTCACACAGGCATCAGCTAGGTTGACTCTCTCTTCCACCATCTGCCTGAAGCCTGGAAAGACTTCTGGTTTGGCTATCTCCGCTGCCTCCTCCAGCTGGGTGGAGAAGTCCCTGGTCAGAGTGCTGATTTGGACCGGAGGCTTCAGGTGGGAAAGGCAGCCCTCATGGACCTGGAAAATCACCTCATCCCTCCTGAAGTCACACGTCACATCTTCCTTACCATAAGGGCAGGAAGTGTACACCAGGAAGTTCCCCCCATGCCGGGTAAAAATCCTGTCTGGTGTTGTATTGTCCTCACTGTCACTGTCAAAACAGTCCTTGGGGATTGGTCCTAACAGTTCATTTACGAAGTCGATGGAAAAATGTCGGTCATCAACCGCCATTCCAATAATGGTGCCTGCCGCTAGAGTAATACTCTTTAAGTCGCTGTTGTCCACCTCTATTAAAATGGTGTCATGTTCTATGTTGACTAATGGAGTTGGGTTTACCCCTAACCCTTGCAGTTGGAGAGAAGCATTTAGATGTATGTAAGCATCAGGGTTTTGCAAATATTGTCCTCTTTTAACTTTCACTTCCAGGGAGAATTGTCGGGTCCTTTCTGGGATGGTGACTTCCTCTTTGATCTGAATTTCAACTGCATAAGGTAGCAATTGAGCTGACCTAAATGCTTTTTCTGGATCATCAAAGCCCATGGGATTATCCGCTAATCGGGACCAAGCTTTGAAGTTTATTAGGTCCAAACTAATGGCAAAGCGATTGAGAATGTCACTGCCTAAGTAAAAGGCGGCAGGGACGTCTCGCACGACCCAACAATTGTGGACTATGCTCTTGTTGCCAATGGAGATTTTGAGCATACACCTGCTTGGCAGGAGATGTTTGGAATGAGGTGCTTCCAGGTCCATTTCCCATTTGTCTATCAGTTTGAAGGGGGGAATGGCTGGATCTTTTGGGAGTTGGCGAAACATGGCTTCGCTGATGAAGCTCTTACCGTTGTTCACACACACTCGAGCGAGAACAGAGTCCTTCCCATCATTTAACTGAACAGGGATGAACAACTGCTCTCCAATTTGCTGAATATCAGCCAGGCTCTGAGCTGATTTCACATCTTTCTGGACTATAGGAGTGGGAGTTTCAGATTGTGGATTGGTATAGAATTTCAGAGTGTTTCCTTCCAGTGTGGAATACCACCTTAAACTGGAAGGAAGGTTGATTTTCAGAAATAGAGAGGACCCCCCATCACTAGTCTGTTGTCCTACTGCTATTACTGTCACGTCTGGAATCTGGTTGTTCTGGAAGTGAAATTCTACTTGGTCAGATTTTTGTTCAACCATGTGGCATGTGCCGTTTAAACTAACATGGTTGACACTCTGTTTTAATTTTATTGGTCGGCTAGTCTGGGTCCAGAGGACCTTGTTTACACAATCTATTAGGGGTGACAACCTTCTCAGGAGGTCATTCCCTAGTAAACAAGGGGTGCCCTCCGGGGTCACAACTATGACCGGGTGTTTCAACTTATGTCGCCCAATTTTAATGTCCAAATCTGCCGTCCCCTCGACGGGAATTTCCTTCCCGTCAAAGTTCTGCAGTTGTCCAGGAAGAGAGGTGAGAGGCATTTGGTAATTCTCTCCCCTTCCTGCATTCAGTTTATCAAAGGCCCTTCTGGACAGAAGGGTAGCTTGAGATCCAGTGTCCACCAGTGCCAAAATTGTACCCTGTCCCTGTACTTGTACCGGGGCATAATATCTTCCCTCCTTCTCCTCAAGGGGGCACAGATAATGTACATTTTTGGACAACTGGTGGGCTAACTTTCTGGTTTTGGACATCGCTAGCGAAGAGATTTGGGCAGAATTCTGTGGAGAGCCTTGGGAATCTGAAAGAAAAAGTTGGCAACTGGAGATCAGAGCCATTGTGGGTTCCCCTGGCTCCGGTTCTGGGCCACCCCCCCCTTTTTGGAGGCAGTCACCAGGATGGGTTTGAACCAGGGGATTTTCTTGCGGTTGGTTCTGGGATGAGATGGTGGGCGGCGGTAGCTCAGTCTCCACATCTCCCCAGTCTGGATTTGCATCCCTAGGGACCCATTTTTCTTTGGGAGGAGTTCCCCCCTCTCTGAAGGAGAAGATCCTTTTCCCAGGATCCTCTGAGGATCCCTCTCCCTCAAATTGGAAGATCTGTACCTCCTCCTCAAACTGAGTCTGTTTGGGTCTTTTGTTTCTCCTACCCCCCCTCTGCTCCTTAGGAGGCAGACTTTCAGGGGCAAGAGATTTTGTTTCCGGTTCCTGGGTTTCCAGGGGCTGTTTACAAGTGAGGAAGGAAGCTTCCTCCAAGGCTTTACACCCCCCTTCCCTTTGTGCCTCCTCCCTGGGAACCGGTGAGTTATCGGGGTGCTGCCCCCGTCATTGTTCTGGAGCACCAGGTCCAGAGTTGGGTGCGTTCTGCGCCGGCACGCCCATCTGAGGGTTCTGCTGAGCCCTCAGTATGTGACCCAGGTCCCGCGCCATGTTTTGAACCTGGCGCTCTAACTGGGAAACCCGCTCAGGCTGATACGGGGCCCTGTTTTCTCCCCTGGGCTGATCCCGGGAAGGGTAGCTGTCCCTCCTCTGGTAATACCCCGGGTTGGGAAGATTTGGGTACCCCTCCACCCTTGGCCTCCCCTCTCCCGGATTCAGTGGTCTGGGCTCAGGGAATTGGCGAAAGAAGGATGGATGGTTTTGGGGCTGAAAGTCGGGTGGATATCTGGGGAAAAAGTTCTGCCCAGGGTTGAGAGAATTTCTGCCCTCCTGTGGGAAGTTTGGAGGGAAGTTCCCTGGGTTAGGTGCTTGTCTGGATCCCCCCCCTTGGGCTGGATGAGTCCACACATAACCCGGGATGGGTCGATTTCCCTTGTAACGGGGACTTACATAATCAGGAGAGCGAGGGACCCCATTTGTGGGGCTGCCTCCTTGGCTCCCTGTCTGTGACTGACCCGAGGACCTCCTGGGCCTAGCATTATTAGGTGCAGGCAGGTTTTTAGGCCCCCCCATCTCCAAATCCAAAACGGGGGTGACCTTTACCTCTGCCACCTTGGCAGCAGCAGGGGTGCTGTTGGCTTTGGGGTTTTTCTGGGCATTACTTTTGCTATCTATCGGTTTCTGCACCTCATAGATCCGGGTAGCCTGTTCAATGACCCAGTCTAAAGATCTTTTCTCGTGAAAATCCCTCACGAGCTGGGTCATGATATATTTGGGCAAGGCATGGAAAAACGTATTTATAAATTCCCTGCTATCCGTGCGCACCCTTCTTGTGGTCTGTGCAAAAGCACGCTTTAACTCCTGCACAAATTCTTGTGGGGCCTGATCCTCCCCACATTGCAAATTGTAGGCTGCCTTGCGAGCCTCTTGAGGATTTCTGTGAACAGAAAAATGTTTCAGGATGGCCGCCTTATATGTGGACCATCTTAAATGATTTTGGTCCTCCAGCCCCGCAAAGAAACTGGAGTATTCCGGGGAGAATGTCCACTTTACATATTGAATACAGCTTTGGCTGCCCTTCAAATGGAAAGTCACCATCATTTGTTCAAACAACTCTAAGTGCTCCCAAACAGAATACTTAGCGTTCTTATGGTAAGGCGTGATGACGCTCCTGATCACCTTAATCTGCTTTAAGGGGTCCTTAAGCAAGGCCCTTTTTGCCTTATTGGCCTTTTTGGTTCGGGTAACCCTTGTCCATTCTTCCTCGGACTCAGAGGCACTGCTCCCAGAGGTTCCCGTCTGTTCTTCCAGGTTTTCCCGGATTCTGCGAGCCTGGGAATGGCTGGCAGAATGTGGGGACCTGGTCTCCTGTGTCCTGCGCAGTTCAGAGGAGTCTTCAGATTCCTCCTTGCTGCCAGGATTTGATGGGTACCCCCTCCACTGACCTAACTGGGCAGAGGTTTTCAGGATGCCCTTAATGGGCCTACTCTCCTGGGGTTCCCCATTGAACTGTACTGTACTTGGGTGCCCATACCCGGATGCCCACCCCTCCATTCCTGAGTGGTACTGGCCTATGAGCCTCATACTCTTAGCTGGATAGTAATCTGCCATCCCTGCGGCCCTGTGCTCATGTGCGCCAGGGGACATGGGGGTGGTAGAGTCCAGGGACTGGGGGAGATGAAGGCCCCTGGTGTTAGGGCTCCTGCGGTTATGGTCAGGAGTCTCTCTTTCCCAGCGGACCTCATCTCTATCCGCCCCTGCTCCCTGTTGCAATGCAGGAGCCTGCATTTGTGCTTTCAGTTCCTCTGTTAAGGCCTTACTCGACTCTATCAGTCTCTCCTGCATCGCTACCTGTTGTTGGAGCCTATCATTGTGTTGACAGAGGGCCTCATTTTCCCTCTGTGCTTCCTGGTTGGTCCTGGAGAACTGGGCCAGTCTTTGCTGCAGGAGGGTTACCTCCTGAGCTGTGTCCCTATTGGCCTGCTCCTTTCTTGCTAGAACATCCTCCACCCTCCTGGTGTGCTCTAGCAAGTTCTGGTGTTCTTTTTGGAGGTCACCCAGTCCCTGGTGGGTCAGGTGATTTTCTTCCATTTTTCTTTTTAAATGGCAGACTTCCTGGCCTAAGGTATCCCTTTCCTGACTGAGAGCCTGCATCTGTGCTGCCAGGTCATCCCTTTGCCTTTGGAAGGCACCAGCATTCTGGCGCTCCTGATCAAACTCTGCCTGGGTATCCAGATCTTTCAGAATTAGTTTGTTGCTCTCCGCCTTCACTCTATCCAGGTGGCCTTGCAGGGTGACTACCTGCTCAGCACATACCCTGTTGAAGTCCAGTTGTTGCTCCAGCTTTTTCTGGTTTTGCAGTAGGGAGTCCAAACCTTCTTGGTATTCCTTCTGCAAGGCCAGAAATCTGGTATTCTGTTCTACCTTTTCCTGTTGCAGCACATCCATATCCTTCTTTATTTTAGTGATGTATTGTCTGCTGTCATTTTCTGACTCCTGGCTCCTCTGCAGCCTCTGCTCAGAAGAGACCAGGTCAGATTGGACCTTCTCTAACACCATCGGTTGCCTATTTGCCAGATTTTGGCTTTCAGCACATCTATCCTGCATGTCTCCCATATATAGGTACAGGTATGCTGCTATCCTGGCAATCTTATTGTGTTCCTCTTTGGCTTTAGGAGCCATATATAGTTCACTCAGGGCCACATGTAAGGGACCCTGATCTCTATATATATCTGACCCTGTTTCAGTGACCTGTTGTGTGATGGCCTGCAACCACACATCCTGGCCCTGTTCGGTCCATTCACCTCTCACAAATAGCTTATGCAAGAGGTGCTCTCTGGCTATTTTCATGTCTACTAAGGTCGTCATTCTAGAGATTGGTCTCTGTCCTGACTTACAGAAGTTTGTATTTTATTTTTGCAGAACAGAACTTTTCTTGGAGTGTCCCTTTTGAGGAATGCTTCACAGCGTAATGCAGCGTGGTGATCCGACCGGATGTATGTATCCCGTCAGTTAGCACACTGTATTAAGCTGCACAAGTGGTAAATCTAACCCAACGTCTCGGCTCGAGCCCCCAATTTGTAAGAGGATTCAATTCAACACTACAGCTAAGTCAACGCCTAGTCTATAATACTGAATGAAAACCCTTATTGATATATCTTTAGGTCCAGTTCATGCGTTCTGGATGACTACCCCTATATAACACCCCTCTCTTGGAATCCCCCTGACCCCACTGAGCCAAGAAGTAGTTCTGTTTTGCAAGTTTAAAAGGTTTAATTGATAATTTAAACAATAGGTATATATATCCCACTTTATAATAAATTAATAATTGAATAGCACACTTAATCTGATATGATAAAGATCAACAACGGAGAATCTGGCACTAGCACACTTCTTATAATCACTAATGAGTTGACATGAAATGGATAAGGTAGCACACTGGTAAATAGGAACAAAAGTATAATGTGGTAGAGGATGCTTTATGTAAGCTCAGGTGGATGCAATATTCAATGAATGCAGTACAGAAAATACTCAATATGATTTCAACCAAACAATGTAATCACTTTTCTCTGGCAATCCCCTCCCCCCCTTGATGCAAGGCAAGGAAATGGAAGGAAAAAACACACAGTTCTCAGAAATGCAATCAATGTAAATCAGTTCACCCCAGCAAGCTTACACTACAGAAAACAGATAGGAGTTTTGAAAACACAGGCAAAATGCTTTGATATGTGCTAGCAATGGATGAGAAATATGCTGGAAATGCTTTCAATTCCCTTTCAGAGGTTCAGGGTGAGTGGTATCTAGTTAATATTAGTCCAGGCTCACACTAGCAATGAGGCAGGGATAGTTAGCAGGTTAAACGAATTTCTGGCAAATGGAAGGCAAGCAGCAGCTGATTTTACATGTGGAGAAATTTGCAAATCGCGGTAAAATTCGCGGATGCGTGTTCCGCGATTGCGGTAAAACTATGAGGGGTAGGAATGCGGTTCTAGGTTCGTAGGAACGCCACGATTCTAAGCTTTCAGATAAAAGTTGCTGCAAGTCTCTAGCACAAACGGTTGCGGAGATATGAGCGATTGAATAAAGGTCGTTTTTCAGATTTGAAATTTTAAAAGCTCAAAAAGACAAGTGCAGCTTGCAACTAGAAAATGACAAGTGACAGCTTTACAAATGACAGGTGACAGTTAGGAGACCGTTCTACTTAGATTAAAATAGGATTGAATTATATTATTTTAACTAGGAGATTGGTTCTGCACAGTTTTCTAGGTACTCACACTATATTCTTGAGTGAAATGGGTCTCGCCATGGATCTGGTCAGGTTTTAAACTCGCCTCTGGTCTCTGCACTTCACAGTGATCTGGGTCAGCTCTCTCTGGTTCTCTGGTCTGGGTCTCTAGTTCTGGATAGATTGAAGTCTCTAGTTTGGCTCTCTGGAGGTTTGATGGAGGTAAAGTATGGATTTTTCCGGCAGAGCGTCCCGCTGCAGATGGAATTGAAGGTCCCTATCTGTCCTGTCTGTCTGCTTTTATGTGTTTAGAATGTGGGTGTGTTCTAGCATCACTGACCCTACCTCTCTCTCAGCTTCTAATTGGTCAAACTTCCATTTATCATTTGATTGGGGAATGAACTGTGAGTCAGAGGGATGTCATTTTATGGCTTGCAGATAGGACACTCCTCTGTCAGATTGCACACATTCTATATTTGATAATAAAAGACATATTTCACAGTTACACAGTTGCTTGAAATTACATATGCATGGTGTGGCTGAATTTAGCCATGTCTCTGTCCAAATCTGCTGTTTCTAAGAGCTTGCATTCAGAAATGGCACATAATTGACTTTTTAACTGATTTTTCACTTTCTGACATTGACCCAACTTTACATACATGTGTGCAGGGAGTATGGACATTAACTGATGAAGTTTCAGATTTTTAACATGCATACATTTAGAGTAATATCCACTTTTCCGCTAAAACCCCCCTGAACACGCCACCGGGTCGAAAAACCTCTTAAAATGTGGGCAGAAAAATCACAAGAATTATGGTATCATTTATAAAATTTTCACATGCCCGCTCTATGAATGATCCATCTTTTTAAAGTTATGTTCTGGCTCCAAAGGGGTGTGGTTTCCTCTCAGCACAAGGTAGAAATACTGGTTTATCCAGTTCTGCCAAGCCAGCTTGCTCTCACAGGCAGTGCTCCTCCCAGCTTCTGCCAAGAGGAAGCTACATTTTACGACTGCTGTAATAAAACCTTTGCCTGAGTCAGGAGAGGCTCATTGTTCAAGAGGAAGCCATTTATGATCCTCTCAATAAACCCTCTGCCTGGGTGGAGGGAGTTGCATTGTTCACTCTCCTGCAGAGCACAGGTAATTCAATTATCAGATAGATGGCATATCCTTAGTGTGAGCAGCAAAAGGGCAGCTAGGCCTGGGAACACAGCTGTGACTCAAGTTTCACTCCTGATGGGGGTAGTTGCCAGGCAAATTGGAATCTCTTTAAGCTGTCATTTCTGTTCCCCAGTTTCTGCATTCAAATAAAACTAAACATTTTCACATATGCAGCTAGAAGGCTGATTCTAAGTTTAAAACTATGACATTTAAACAGTTACAAAGGCATGTGACACCAAACATAGGTCACTCATTTAATCTAAACATTTTCGATTTTAGTGTCTTTAAATCCAGTGCAACTTAAACTGCTGACTCCATAGCAGTTTTGTTATAAGCATTGTTTTGGGCTCTTCATTTCCCAGATTTTGTAAGCACACAACACTCCATTCTACCAAATGTCTGCTGGTGTCCAGTGAGTTTTTAGATGTGTTGCAATGTTTAAAATAGACAGTTTGAGCCTGCTTTCAGAGAAACACAGGGTGGTTTTAAACTGCCGGCTTTTGGATAGTGGTGAGTACTGGTACTGCACCCATTTTTGGGATTTAAGAAAATGAATTCCCAACAATTCTAGGTTGCATTTGGCAATCAGCATTGCCATTCCCAATGGTTTCAGACTACTGTGCGGGTAGTCCAATGGTGGTTTTAGGCAGTGTCCTTCTGTGCCCATAACATCGGCAAAAATGGGTGGCAGCCTATTCTTCCTGCATTTCCCTGTGCATTTTCTGGGAAGCTCTGGCCATCATGATGTTTTCATGTCAGTGCTGCACAGTTTTGAGGTAGGGCTCGGATGCATGGGTAAATACATCCCACAATAGTCCGGTGGACAATGCATGCCCAACCCTAGTGCAAGTCATCTTTGATAGCTATAAGAAACACATTACTCCATTGGCTCTCAAACTATAAGGCCCTTCTTAATATGGCCCTCTATAATTGGTTGTCATGCTCGTGCCATGTCTGGAACATTCGTCTCACTAGCAGCACGTAGCCTCATACTCCAGGTGCCAGGAGGTGGACATGACTTCACCTACCCACCCAATTAGCCCTACATCTCTCATCACCCATGCACTCTGCCATGAAAATTGTCATTGAACTTGGAAAACTGATTTTGGTTATTCAAATTGACTTTGTTTCCTTTGAATGTAGCGGAGAAACTAGTATCCTTCTTTTTCCACTTTGAGGAGTAGAAATCTGGATTTTTCTTTTGTATAAAATATGGTTTTCCCAGGTCAAGGAGTTTATCAATTCCTGACATCTTGTGCAATGTGCACATAAACCTAGATATAACTTTGTGCTGTCAAAAAACATGGAATTAAGTCATAATGTGATACTCAGAGACGTATCTGCACTGCACAGTTTTGGATTTAAGGTCCATCTATTTTAAATATTGTCAGAGACGGCTCAAGAATCATTCCCAGTTACAGAGGAGGTTCAAGGGTGTTTATTAAAAGATGTATGGGGCCTACGGCTGTCACTCTCTTGTCTAGTTACAAACCTCCACTGTAACCCAGGTGTTCCCATGCCTAGTTTTGTAAGTACAGAAGAATGAACCCAGCTGTCTAATGCTGTCTTCTTCTAACGGTGAAGACATAAAGGCCAAACGCCTTATCTAGCTGGATTGCCTCAGGGACTTTCTATCACACCCAACATAATCAATTGGTTAGTGTCCTAGTGGGAGTTGGCCTAGTGCCTTGCAATTACACTGCTGAATTCAGGCCTTTCCTACCAGGCACACTCTCATCTCTTCCTTGCTAATCTTACTGTTTTTTCCCTAATTACTTATCCTACCAGTCTGCTGCCCTCCAATGTTTCTTCATACATCTCACCTCACGTGTTGATGTTATTTCTCCACCTACAACTACTTCTGCTCCCTCCACCTCTAATACTATCTCTTCCACACAACAACTCCCTCATCCAGACTAGGATTCCCTCATCTACACTACCACACCCTCATCCACACTACTACTCTCTCCTCCACACTAACACTCCATCCAGCCAACTGCTACTCCCTTCACCACACTGCTCAGTCAACCTCCTATTACCCAGTATATATTCACTTCTCAATCACTTTTCACACTATTCTTTCTAAACACCTGACACACGCATATGCACAATCACACTGCAGTACCACCTCCACACTTTAACCAATACCTCACTTACTCCACAATTCACAATTCACTTCCACCCTCTGCAATCCTTCCTCCCTTCAACCTTTCTCTTGATCATCAAACACCCTCACTCAAATCACCTATGCTTCCTTCTTCCTGTTTCCATTTTTTATACACTTCCACTGCCCAGGATTTGGTACCTTGCCCTAACCAATCTAACCTAATCGTTTACCCTTGCAGTGTCTGTGTGTAAGGTGTAAAGTCATAAATCGGGGGCTAAGCCCACCTACTTTCTTCACAAAGGCTTGCCATGTAACATAGATGGCAGCCCATGCTGGCATGAGTTACTGTTTGTGTTCCAGGCATTGGTTCCACCCAGACTCCCACTAAGTTATTTGGAGGAGGATGGGAATAGCTCAGTTTAAGACCCCTGTTGTCAAGGAAGAGACTCTCCTGTTTTACAGGCTCAAATGGATTGCTAGACAGCCATGCAAGGTCCCAAAGTCTGCCATGCATTGTAGTGGCTTCCATGTGTGGATTTCTCAGTCCCAGCCATAGCATATCACAGCCTCCGGCAACAGCTTCACTATGTCACTGTCTATCGGCCAGTCTCTGTATTCCATAGTCTCCAGTGTCAGACAGGTAGTGCAGTGTTTCTCTCTTGTTCTCTCTCTCTTTCTCTCTCTCTCTTTGGGGCAGGACTCAGTGGCATTCTGACGATCATTCAGGTCTCTTTTTCTTTTGATTTTGATCTTCAGAAAGCAATGGAAAAACACTGCCATGTTACTGTTCTTAAAAGCAAGGCTGTAGCTATCAGTTGTTTGCACAGAATCATACTGGCACAGGGGATTATTATTGGTGCCCGCTCAATGGAACATTCGCTTAGGGGGACGCCTTGCTCTAGATTTCTCCCTGCACTGCTTGCCACCTGTGGAGAGGGGTTCTTAACCCTCTTTGACAAGGTCAGGGAGATTTCTCTGCCAGATTTGTAGGTTAGGTCTGTTCAATGCATCTGCAATTTGCATTTGCCTTTGCTGACTAACACTGCATTTAACTTGTTGAACCTTCAGCTTTCAGAAAATACGACAATTACAACCCTTGATATGGAATTCATATTGGGCTTTTTTGTAATTTACTCACAAGTATGTTTGTTCTGGGTACATTCAGCTGTGTCAATTTAACATATGTAATGCCTTAATCACATTGATGACCACTGGGGCACCCATATTCCTTGTCACCAGAACTGAGGTCTGCATAAACATACAACTTAGTTTAACCAGAGTTCAACCAAAGATAAGCATATTGAGGTTACTTGTAAAAGGAAAACTATCTGTTTGTGTAGGGTTTAATGGTAATGACAATTCAATAAATTGAAGGCCTATCAACAGATTTTGCTTAATCTATCAGATAACCTGCAATACACTTTCACTCTATCATCTCCTTGACGAATAATAACGTTCCCATTTCACATGCCAGCATAAATGCAGCTGTTCCATTGCATTAGCTAGTTTTGTTTCTCTTTTCAACACTAAAGACCTGATTTACAAAACCTTTTTTTCAATGGGGTTTTCCATTCAAAGGTGTTTTTGCAAATCAGGCCCTTGGTCCTGTTATGCTTTACATTATTAAACCTGATATTTCATTGCAAGATCAAATTCTGATCTGGCATATTTAAATGAAGAACATTACATTTAATAAAATAGTTACTTAAAGGGTATGCCACTTCTCTATACAATCCACGCACAAATATGGTTTTCCAAGTAAACTACATAGGGCACGGTTAACTAGCCGAATACAGTATTTCCATTTGGAAACACACCAAACTTATAAAGTGTGCCATAGCTTTTGTTAAGGATATATATTATTGATCTAATTATTGTGCCTTAAAGTTGTTTAGGAATCAATTCAAATATTTCAGTAGACACATGGTTTTATTCCAATATGTATAATTTTTCCCATGTGTATATTACTGCCCAGTTTTGATATGTTGCAATAAAGTGCATGTTTCCGTTTATTTCAAGAAACATGGTGGTGTCAATTATTGTAGTGAATCAAACAGGTTAAAAAAAGATTACCCCTAATCTTCACTATCTCTACCATCAGGGGATGTATAGAAATATATTCATAAACAAAGAGATAGGACAACAAAATAAACAATTGAAAGTGTCATACTGGGAAAACAGTACACCTCTCTGGATGGTGTACCCGTACTCCTATCTTGAAAAAATAGATGAAGTACAACCAAAATGATTCAAAATAAGTATGAATATATAATTTATTATACACAAAAAATGAAAAAATGACAAGGACCTAACTTTGCACAACAAATAATTGCATAAAATACAATTGTATTACTTTGCTTTCATAAAAAATCAATTCAAAACAAATACATAGACACAAGAATCGCAGCATATCACAACATCATAAAAACAAATGTGTCACAAACAATACATATATTCCCGACATGTAACATGTTTCAGTTCTTGATGCCCTTATGTGGCTTAACTTTCTTCAGGGGGAAAAAATCACTTCTTTTTTCATCTAAAATTCTTTCAATATTGTGCGATATGGGTCATCAAGTAAGCTGAAAAAAAACAAGAGGCGAAGAAGCCTTCAATACCCAGTAGTCACATATATAAAATAAATTAACACCTCAACCTCAAAAATAGGACAAAAAGCCCAAACCGTGAGGAAAGATGAATATCCATCACCATGACAGTTACAACAAGAGTCCCAAAAGTCACCCTTGAAGTGCAAAAGAATTACAATGCTAGAAGAGTCATTAATAACTACTTCTTATTAGGCGGCATATCAATTAATACATTTGCCTAACCCCTATAATAGAGGTCCATTCCATAAAACATTGCATAAGTCACCAAGGTTAGTAGAGAAAGGAACCCATCACCAGAAGTCAGAAGTACAAGTTATGTTCAGAATCCGAAAGCGGAATATACCAGGAAAGTATCCAAGGCCGGTCAATTCTCACAAGTACATATTATCAAAAGCAACCTCGATGTCACTAGGAAAAAAATCACTGTTCCAATGTGTGTTGGAGGGAAACCACCCGATGTCAAAAAACTGGTAGTCACCAATCTAAAAACAAAAATGACCCACATCAATGGATAGAGGCCTCACAAAACACACTCATAAGGTAACTGGGTACAACTCCTAAAAAACTCATGGATCCATTATATGGCCACAAGTACACATAGTCCATGGAAACAAAGTAAAAGAAGAAAACACATACCTCTGTAGGCATCGTGTCTACTGATTGCATAGTGTCTACTGTGAAAACATACGGCCCAGGTGAAAAAAGCCATATCAAACCGATGACGTGCAAACTTAATTTAATGTAGTGTATCCAGTCCCCACGGTGTGCGGCAGATAAACAACAGGATAATGGATGTACACATCAGCACCAGAACCCTCTACGGGCTCCGTAGTACCAACTTCAATGTAGTATATACAATGTGCGGCTGAAAAACACAAGGTCCAACAAACCAAACAAGGAATATCTGCGGGCACACACGCTCTGTAGTACCAGCTTTAATGTAGTACATACAATCCCCACGATGTAGACATATCACACAGGGAAACTCTGCGGGTGCACATGCTCCGTACCAACTTACTTCAAAAATGCTTCTAGGATGAAGCAGAGTGCCGTAATCACAAACCAACTCCTCACCGGCCGGCACGCATTGATGCTAACTCTTCCGCAAGTCTTCCAAGATTCCAATTATTGTAGCATCAAATGCATATGTGTATATTTAATAAACATGTGATACATTTTTCTTCTTATATAACTATTATTTCATGCAGGTATTTTGGTTTCATTTTTGGATAATTGTCAAAACAATGCAGTTGCTTGGAGTTAACCACAAAGACCATGTTGTTAACACTTTTTCTATGATTAGACCATGGGTGCATATTGAAGCAAACCTTTAGCCATATTTCAGTGTATAACTATTTTCCCTGCATACCTTTTTGTCATTGTTGGGTATGTTGCAATTTGCATTGTTAAGATTCAACCAAGAACTGCTTTTGTGTAAACTAGATGAGGTGTGATCATTGTTCAGCTTGTCTCTGCCGACCAATAAGTAGGTTAACATTGTTGTTCTGTTGAATTGGAAAGGTTTGCTATTCCGTGATGGTTGTTCGGATAGTTAGCACGGTTCGACATTCTTTCTGCTGGCTTCAAGGTGTTTTTGCAGCTTGGCCATCTCTGTGTGATGTGTGTGTGAGCCCAGTGTCAGTAGGTGCCTCTCCATGGGTCGGCATGTGCTTCTGCAGATGTTCACAGCAACAGACCTCCTTTCCTCCAGTGCTGTCACTTTCCCTGCAACTGTGCTGTCTACCACACTCAACCCGCCTCTGCTTGTCCTTCTCATTCATCAAATGATTTCTCTATGCGCCCAGGTCCTGCAATGTCATAATAGCATTAATGGCCACTGAAGAGGGATTGAAAAGGCCTGTAAGGGCCCTGAGTGCTCAGTGACTGCCTCTACAGCCTTAGACTACAATGTGATGACTAGTTAGGACAGCCCCTCCAGAAGCTGTTCATGCTTAGGTATTAATGGGTTTAGTTGCTCTAACAAGGACTGCATGTAACCCACGTGATGCCTGCTAGCCACTATTAGCAAGATTACCTATCAAAGGAAATGTTTGCCATTCTTTCGCGTTGGGGCACACTGATTATGACTACCTTCTTACGTGTCTGTTTCCCCTTTTTCTGTTGTTCTGTTACAGAGCAGAGTGGAGATGGTTAATGGCATTCTGATGATCCACAATGTGAATCAGTCAGATGCTGGAATGTACCAGTGCTTGGCAAAAAACATCCATGGCACTACGTATAGCAGCGCGGAACTGAAGATTTTAGGTAAGCAAATGTGTTTACTATTTCTTTTTACGAAATCATCTGAAATAGTTGTTTATTCCTTTGAGAGAAAAAAAAAACAACAAGTAGGCAATCCTGAGGTCTCCTCTTATGCGTGGGCTAACACTTTTGTCTTTCCTCCCAAACAATTTTGATTTTGAAAACAACAATTCCATCGCTAGCATACTATTGCCGGTTGTGGACAGTCCATTTGGCAGAATGTACAGCGATCTTCCCATTCACACAAACCATATTGGCTCAATAAATAAATTAAAAGGTTGACAGAAAACAAATGAACTCAATGTACCAATGAAAGCAACAACAAAGCTTGCAATAGGAGCGTTAATTCCAGAGTAGACATATATTTAATTTGCAGGATAAAACGAAGTGAAAGATGGGTGAATACGGAATGTCTTCTCCAATGAAGGACAGGGAGCTGCCTTAATATTCACTGCCAGGTGCAAGACAGGCAGGCAGACCACCAACCGTTCTAAACATTGATGAATCTGTTTGCTCTACTGCAGATAAACAGGAACCGATGCAGTCTATAGAAATAGCTACACTCTAAGACATTGGAGTGGAAAGTAATTATGACATACCATTCAGACTCCTGCGTATATTGCGCTTTCATATTTTGGTTGTTACTTCATTTTTCACCAGGGCAATTAATCTTCGGGGGTAATCTTCTTGACCAGTGGTTCCCATGGGAAACAGGTATTGTCATATCTAAAGGCCAAGCTCTGCGATAGGTGGAATAACCCCAAACAGTTGTCATTTCTGTAAAAAAGATGATGAAATTCAATGAAAAAACTTTGTTAAGGGGATGTTATGGTTAAGTTGCACTAATAAAAACCTATGAAATTCAATTTAAAAAATACTTTGTTAAGGGGACGTTATTGTTAAGTTGCACTAATAAAAACCTATGAAATTCAATGAAAAAACTTTGTTAAGGGGACGTTATGGTTAAGTTGCACTAATAAAAACCTATGAAATTCAATGAAAAACCCTGTTAAAGGGATGTTATGCTTAAGTTGCGCTACTAAAAACCTATCAAATTCAGTGAAAAAAACGTTGTTAAGGGGACGTTATGGTTACAAGTAAAACCGAAAACCCTCTGAAATTTGCCAGTTATGGGAAACTAAGCAACCGTAACTCGTGCCACCGCCGTGTACTGCTAAGAATAACACCCATGAAATCAAAGATGACATCACAAATATGATTGATGACATCACTGACAACATCACATGTGCATTTAATTTTCATTGGAAGTCCATACAAGGGGTTGTGAATGTAATGCTGGTAAAAAAGAAAAAGTGTCAGGGGTCATCTGGAGATGTGTGATGAACTACATACTTGATTATGCAATGTATTGCTCCAAAGAACATTCCATTGCAGTGTTGTTTCTAGAACAGGAACCTACTCATACAGACACATAGGCATTGAACCTAGGACCGTATTCCAACTCCTTATAGTTTTGCCGCAATCGTGCTTAACGTGCGCGGAAAAGTTTGCCGTGATTCTGCATTTGGCTCAATTTCATCCCATGTAAAACAGCTATTCTTTGCATTCAACCTCTGAATTCAGTTTTCTATCTGCTAGTTATGCCACCATCATTTCTAGTGTTTACCTGAAGCTATACAAAGCAGCTCCACTAGTTTTAAATCCAATTTAGAGAATTAAATCCATTTTTAGCATTTTTCCCATTCATTTAAAATCACATTCAAAAGCAATTGACCTGTTTTAAAATCATTCCTGTTTCTCTCTAAACTTGCTGGGGGAATTGGGATTGAAACTGCATGTGTTGAGTGTTTATTCCTGAAACCTGTTTTCTCCCCTTCCATCTCTTTATTGCATATTAGGAGGATTGAATAGTATCAGGGGGAAAAGAGTGATTACATTGCATTTGATTGAATTCATATCAAGTTTTATTTCTGTGCTGCATTAATGCCCTACCATTGCATTTCATTGAACCTACACAAAGTTTATTCTATGGCACATTATTCTTCTCATCCATACTTCTACTGATTAAAGAGATTGTTGATTGTAATATCACCCAACGCTGATCATTGTATAAATATTAATAGTGTGATATCTAGATATTGTTCAAAATCATAAAAGTGTGATATATACATTGTTCAATTCATAAAATAAATATATTAACTTTGCAAAACAACCTACTTCTTGGTTCAGTGAGACTGTGGGGGATTCAAAGAGAGGGGCGTGATATATGGGTACATCATTCAGAAATAAAAGAACTTTAGACATACAAATATATAATTAAGGGTTCCAGCTGGGCATCTCAGGCCAGGCATTGACTTAGGTGGAGTGCTGGGTTGAAACCACTTACAGATGGGGGCTGGAATCCGGGATTTCTGAATTAGATATATCACTTGTGACAGCTTAATACAGTGTGCTAACTGACAGGGTACATAAATCCTGTTGGGCTACCATGCTGTGTTACACTTTGAAAAGCACCCCTCAAAAGCGAACACTCGAAGGAAACGGTCTGTTTTGCAAAAATAAAATAAAACTTCTGTAAGTCAGGAAGGAAATTAATATTTCCGGAATGGCGACATTGGTAGAGATCATTATGGCTAGAGAAAACCTATTGCATAAGTTATTTGTGAGAGGTGAATGGACAGAGAAGGATCAGAATGTGTGGTTGCAGGAAATCACACAACAGATCACTGCAACAGGGTTAGATAAATGGCAAGATCAGGATCCCTTACATATGGCCCTGAGTGAACTAGATATGGCCCCTAAGGCAAAGGATGAGCAAAACAAGATTGCCAAAATAGCGGCATATCTATATCTATCTATTGGAGCCATACAGGATGAATATGCTGACGGCCAAGATCTGGCAAGTAAGCAACTGCAGGCATTAGGAAAGGCCCAAACTGCTCTTGACTCTGCTGAGCAGAGGTTACAGAGGAGCCAAGAGTCTGAAAATGAAAGTAGGCAGTATATAATCAAAATAAAAGAGGACATGGGTATCCTGCAGCAGGAAAAGGAAGAACAGGATACCAGAATTCTGGCCTTGCAGAAGCAGTACCAAGAAAGGTTGGACACTCTACTGCAGAGCCAGAGAAAGCTGGAGCAACAGATACATTTCAACAGGGCATGCACAGAACAGGCAGTCACTCTGCAAGGCCACCTAGACAGAGAGAAAGAGGAGAGTAATAAATGAATTCTGAAAGACGTGGACACCAAGGCAGAATTTGATGAAGAGCACCAGAAAGCTGGTGCGCTTCAAAGACAGAGGGACAACCTGGCGGCACAGAGGTAGGCTCTTGCTCAGGAAAGGGACACCTAAGGCCAGGAAGTCTGTCATTTAAAACAGAAAGTAGAAGAAAATCACCTGGCCCTTCAGGGATTGGGTGACCTCCAAAAAGAGCATGAAAGATTGTTAGAGCACACAAGGAGGGTGGAAGAGGCTCTAGCGAGGAAGGACCAGGCCAGTATGGTAACCCTCCTGCAGCAAAGACTGGCCCAGTACTCAAAAACAACCCAGGAAGCACAGAGAGAAAATGAGGCTCTCTGTGAGAACAATGGCAGGCTCCACAGACAGGTAGCCATGCCAGAGCGATTGATAGAGACTAGTAAGGCCTTGATTGAGGAACAGAAATCTCAAGTTCTTACGTGGCAACAGGGAGCAGGGGCTGATAGAGATGAGGTTCGCTGGGAAAGGGAAACACCTGAGCATAACCTCAGGAACCCTAGTACCAAAGGCCTTCATCTCACCCAATCCCTGGACTCTGCCAACCCCATGTCCACTGGCGCACATGAGCCCAGGGCCACGGGGATGGCAGATTTCAATCCAATCAGAAATATGGGGCTCATAGACCAGCACCTCCAAGGAATGGATGGGCGGACATCTGGGTATGGGTACCCAAGTACTGTGAAATCTAGTGGGGAGTTCCATGAGAGTAGGCCCACTAAGGGCATCCTGAAAACCTCTTCCCAGCTAGGATAGTGGGGGAGGGAGACCCATCAAATCCTGGGAGCAAGGAGGAATCAGAAGACTCCTCTGAGCACCCCAGGACACGGGAGACTAGGTCCCCACATTCTGCCAGCCATTCCCAGGCTCGCAGAATCTGGGAGAGCCTAGAAGACCAGAAGGGCACCTTTGGGAGCATTGCCTCTGAGTCAGAGGAGGAGTGGACCAAGGTTACCCAAACCAAGAAGGCCAATAAGGCATAAAGGGCCTTGCTTAAGGACCCCATCAAGCAAATCAAGGCAATAAGGAGCGTCATCACACCCTATCATAAGAACGCTAAGTATTCTGTTTGGGAGCACTTAGAGCTCTTTGAGCAGATGAGGGAAACTTTCCATTTGAAGGACAGCCAAAGCTGCATTCAATATGTGAAATGCACCTTCTCACCAGAATACTCCAACTTCTTTGCGGGCCTGGAGGACCAAAATACTTCTAGATGGTCCACCTATAGGGCGGCCATCTTGAAGTATTTTTCTTTACATAGAAATCCTCAAGAGGCTCGCAAGGCAGCCTACAACTTGCAATGTGAGGAGGATCAGACCCCACAAGAATTTGTGCAGGAATGCATGCCTTTGCGCAGACCACCAGAAGGGTGCGCACGGACAGCAAAGAATATGTCAATACTTTTTTCCACGCTCTACAAAAGTACATCATGATACAGCTAGTGAGAGATTTTCATGAGGAAAGATCACTAGACTGAGTCAGTGAAAGGCCACCCGAATTTATGAGGTGCAAAAGCCCATAGAAAACAAGAATAATGCTAAAAGCCCCAAAACAACCAACACCCCTGCTGCCGCTAAGGTGGTAGAAGGAAGGTTGCCCCATTTTAGATTTGGAGATGGGGGGGCCTAAAAACCTGCCTGCACAAAATCAGAGCAATCCCAAGCACAGAAGGCCCTCGGGCCAGTCACAGACGTGGAGCCAATGGGGTAGTCCCACAAATGGGATCCCTCACTCCCCTGACTACATAAATCCCTGCTACAAGGGGAACAGACCCATCCTGGGTTATGTGTGGACTCCACCAGCCCAAGGGGGGGATCCAACCAAGCACCAGCTAACCCAGGGAACTTCCCTCCTCACTTCCCCCAGGAGGGCAGAAATTCCCCAAATCATGGACAGAACTTTTTCCCCAGGTCCCCACAAAACCTTCAACCCCAGAACAATCCATCCTTCTTTCCCCACATCCTGAGCACAGACAACCTAATCCGGGAGAGGGGAGGCCAAGGGTGGAGGGGAACCCAAATCTTCCCAACCCGGGGTATTTTCAGAGAAGGGATAGCTACCCTTCCCGGGATCAGCCCAGGGAAGACAACAGGACTCCGTATCAGCCTGAGCAGGTGTCACAGCTAGAGCGCCAGGTCCAAAACATGGCACAGGATCTGGGTCACATGCTGAGGGCTCAACAGAATCCTCCGATGAGCATGTCGGTGCAGAATGCAACAAACTCTGGACCTGGTGCTCCAGAACAATGACGGGGCAGAACACCGACAACCCACCGCTTCCCAGGGAGGAGGCACAAGGGGAATGGGGGTGTAAAGCCTTGGAGGAAGCTTCCTTCCCCACTTGTAAAAAGCCCTTGGAAACCCAGGAACCAGAACCAAAATCTTCTGCCCCTGAAAGTCTGCCACTCAAGGAGCAGAGGGGGGGTAGGAGAAACAAAGAACCCAAACAGTCCCATTTTGAGGAGGAGGTACAAATCTTCCAATTTGAAGGAGAGGGATCCTCAGAGGAACCTGGGAAAAGGATCTTCTCCTTCAGATATGGGGGAACTCCTCCCAAAGAAAAATGGGTCCCAAAGTGTTCCAATCCAGACTGGGGAGATGTGGGGACTGAGCCCATCATCCTACCCCAGAACCAACTGCATGAAAATCCCCTGGCTCAAAACCATCTTGGTAACTGCCTCCAAAAAGGGGAGGCGGGCGGCCCAGAACCGGAACCAGGTGAACCCAAAACTTCTCCCATATCTAGTTGCCACCTTTCCTTTTCAGATTGCCTAGACTCCAAACAGAATTCTGCCCAAATCAATTCTCTATCAGTGTCCAAAACTAGAAAACTAACCCACCAGTTGTCCAAAAATGTACATTATCTGTGCCCCCTTGTGGAGAAGGAGGGAAGATTATATGCCCCGATCCAAATACAGGGGCAGGGTACAATTTTGGCACTGGTGGACACTGGATCCCAAGCTACCTACCTGTCCAAAAAGGCCTTTGATAAATTGAATTCAGGAATGGGGGAGAATTACCAAATTCCTCTCACCTTTCTTCCTGGACAACTTCAGAACTTTGACGGGAAGGAAATTCCCATTGAGGGGACTGCGGATTTGGACATTAAAATTGGGTGACACAAGGTGAACTGCCGGTCATAGTTGTGACTCCAGAGGGCACCCCTTGTTTACTAGGGAAATACCTCCTGCGAGTCTTGTCATCCCTAATAGATCATGTAAACAACGTCCTCTGGACCCAGACTAGCCGACCAATAAAACTGAAACAGAGTGTCAACCATGTTAGTTTAAACGGCACCTGCCGCATGGTTGAACAAAAATCTGACCAAGTACAATTTCACTTCCAGAACAACCAAATCCCAGACGTGACAGTAATAGCAGTAGGACAACAAACTGGTGAGGGGGGGGTCCTCTCTATTTCTGAAAATCAACCTTCCTTCCAGTCTAAGGTGGAGTTCCACACGGGAAGGAAACACTCTGAAATTCTTTACCAATCCACAATCAGACATTCCCACTTCTATAGTCCAGAAAGATGAGAAATCAGCTCAAGACCTGGCTGATATTCAGCAAATTGGAGAGCAGTTGTTCATCCCTGTTCAGTTAAAATGAAGGGAAGGACTCTGTTCTCACCCGAGTGTGTGTTAACAACGGTAAGAGCTTCATCAGCGGGGCCACGTTCCTCAAACTCCCAAAAGATCCAGCCATTCCCACATTCAAACTGATAGACAAATGGGAAATGGATTTGAAAACACCCAATTCCAAACATCTCCTGCCAAGCAGGTGTATGCTCAAAATCTCCATAGGCAACAAGAGCATAGTCCATAATTGTTGGGTCATGCGAGACGTCACTGCCGCTTTTTACTTAGGCAGTGACATTCTCAATCGCTTTCCCAATAGTTTGGACCTAATAAACTTCAAAGCTTGGTCCCGATTAGCGGATAATCCCATGGGCTTTAATGACCCAGAGAAAGCATTTAGGTCAGCTCAACTGCTGCCTTATGCAGTTGAAATTCAGATTGTAGAGGAAGTCACCATCCCAGAAAGGACCCGACAATTCTCCCTGGAAGTGAAAGGTAAAAGAGGACAGAAATTGAAAAACCCTGATGCTTATATTCATCTAAATGCTTCTCTCCAACAGCAAGGGTTGGGAGTAAACCCAACATTACTAGTCAACATAGAACATGACACCATTCCAATAGCGGTGGATACCAACGTCTTAAAGAGTATCACTCTAGCGGCAGGGACTATTATTGGAATGGCGGTTGATTACCAACATTTTTCCATAGATTTAGGCAATGAACTGTGAGGACCAATCCCCAAGGACTGTTTTGACAGTGATAGTGATGACAACACAACACCAGACAGGATCTTTCCCCTGCATGGGGGGAACTTCCACTTCTTGCTTTTATGGTAAGGAGGATGTTGCCTGTGACTTCAGGAGGGATGAGGTGATTTTCCAGGTCCGCGAGGACTGCCTTCCCCACCTGAAGCCACCGGTCCAAATCAGCACTTTGACCAGGGACTTCTCCACCCAGCTGGAGGAGGCCTCTGAGATAGCAAAACCAGAGGTCTTCCCAGGCTTCAGGCAGATGGTTGAAGAGAGAATCCACCTAGCTGATGCCTGTCGGACTCTAGAGCAGAAGCAAACATTTAAACAAGTTTTCTTGGATTTTCAAGATCTCTTTTTGCGGTGGACTCATATGACTGTGGTCGCACTGACATCCACACAACAACAATTCCCATGGACCCTGGCATGACTCCAGTGTTTTTGAAGCAATATCGCTTGCCTCTCACATCAATGGAGTCCCTTACTGAAATAATTAAGAACCTTGAGTCCCGTGGGATAATCTGTCCTTTTCACAGCACCTTCAATAATCCGGTGCTGGGGAGATTGAAGCGAAACGGCCATTGGAGACTCTGCGCCGACCTTAGGGAGCTCAACAAACAGGTCCATACTTCCCGATGGCCTCTTCCCTACATTGACCAAGGCCTGGCCCAGATCCAGGGGTCACAGGTATTCACTGCAATAGACCTGATCAATGGATACTGGACTTTACCTGTCAGTAGGGAGGACCAATACAAGCTGGCCTTTAACTTCGGAGGGCAGCAGTACACATGGATCCAGACTCCCTTTGGATACATCAACTCCGGCAATGAGTTCAACATTTTTCTACATAAGGCCATGCCCGATCTGGGTGAAAAGGGTAATCTGGTTTATGTAGATGATGTTCTCATCAATAGCTTGACTCCGGAGGAACACATAGCGGAGATCCATTCTGTTCTGACCCAGTTGAGGGCAGCCAGAGCAAAACCTTTGCTTCAAAAGGCACAGTGGTGTAGAACCCGTCTACATTTCTTGGGGCATGAGATTACTCCTCGGGGTCTCTGTCCCCAGGAAAAGAAAGTGGAAGCACTCCACAAATTCAAAGATCCCACAACTTTATGGGAACTAAGGAGCCTCCTTGGAATGACTAATTACAGTAGAAAGTTCATTGAGAACTACGCAGAGATCACAAGACCCCTGATTCATCTTTTGAAGGGGGGTCAAGTGGGAATGGGGTCCAGAACAAGCCGAGGCAGTAAGACATCTCAAAAGAAGCCTCTCACAAGTGACTTGCCTAGCTTACCCTGTCAAAAACAACGAGTTCTTCTTGGAGACATGGTTCTCTAATACATGCATGACTGCAGCATTATATCAAAAGCATGACAAGGTCAATAAAGTAATCTCCTATGCGAGCAAAACTTTATCCTCTGTGGAGGAAAAATTCAACGACTATGAGAAGGCACTCCTGGCAACGGTGTGGGCATTGAAGAATTACCGCACCGTTTATCCAGGGGAAACACATCATAGTGGAGACTCCACACCAGCCTCTTCAATATCTCCAAATTGACAGAATCCAGGCCGGAAATGTGAGTAATTCCCGAATTACTTCCTGGATTCTTTCAATGCAAGGCTTTCCTGTGTAGGTCAGATATGGCCAAAACAAGAAGAGTCCCCTCGCGCAAGGTCTGGCTGACTTGCATGATTGTGCCAGGGAAAACTGTCTCGAGGGCGAGAGTCTAAAAATCATGGACAACATGGAGGCATACCTCAATTCCCCACACAAAGTCTTTGAAGAAGACACGTGTGAGGGTATGCTCACTGTCTATGTGGATGGATGCTCTTACCATGTTGACAACAATGGGGAAAAAGAACTTGTGGCTGGCGTAGGGAATGCGTGGATGAATGAGACCCCAGATCCCTCCGCTGAGTACAATATTGGTCCCCGAAGTAGTCAAGTGGCAGAGTTGATGGCTGTGCATCAAGCCATTCTCACTGCTGTCCAACATTAACTCCACGAACTGGTCATAATCCCAGATTCGGATTATGTAGGGAACGGGTTTGTGGAGCATCTGGTTACCTGGAAAACCAGAGGCATGTCATGTGCTAATAATAAACCCTTGAAACATGGGAAATTAATTCGAAACACTGATGATCTGGTCACCTCGAATGGGATGACCCTCTACTGTAAAAAGATCAAGGGTCATTCCAAAGTAGAGGGAGCATACAAAACGGGAAATGACCTAACTGATCAGCTGGCCCAAACGGGAGCCATCCAAGGGGAGCTACATGAGATCGAACCCCTGTTGGGGGAGATCCAGGTCACTGCGATCACTATGCCCCAGACAAATGCACACAATGATCTCTCAACTGCACAATGGAGTAAGGAGACCCCAGATTCTGATTTGATTACAGCTCAAAAAGGGGATCCAATAATTGGTAAGTTTCATCAACACATTGAGGACCATGAGAACTTTCCCCTGTCGGATACCTATTACATTGGGAAAGAGGACCTCATTGAGTTGACAAAATGTCCAAAAATGTTCCGAATCCAAGAAGGTTTGTTGATAAGGTAATCCCTATCTGGCCATGATCAGTCAGTGGTTCCTACCTCATTCCAAAGCCTGATGTTAAGTCACGCCCATGATGCGGCCACAGCCAGTCATAGGGTGTTTCATACAACACTTGAAATCTTAAGAGAGGTTGCATACTGGACACACATGGGCAGGACCTGAACCAATACTTGAAGGGGTGTCTTGTGTATAAACAATTTCAGCCACCATCCCTCACACACCGTGCACCTCTCCAAAAGAGGGGGATGACACTGCCATGGTCAGATTTGCAAATCGACTTTATAGGGCCCCGTGATTCGCTCCTTTAGGGGAAACAAGTACATGTTGACCGTGACATGCTTGTTTACTAAATGGGTGGAATGTCTCCCGGCCCCAAACTGCAAGGCAGAAACACCAGCTGCCCTGATGATCAACCACATCTTTTCACGTTTTGGACTACCCCAAAGGATTGAGTCAGACCGAGGTAGCCACTTCACCAGCGAAGTAATGACAAAGATGTGGGAGATACTTGGGGTCAAAAGGAAGCTACACATTTCTTACCGGAAAGTCTCTAGTGGTGTAGTAGAGAGATACAACAAAACAATTGTGAGCATATTAAAAAGTTTGTGGCAGATTCTGGGCGAAGTTGGGATATTCGATTACCTCTTGTCCTGATGACCATCAGATCTACCCCTTCATCTGCAACTAAAATGTCACCCTTTGAGCTGATGACTGGACGCAGGATGGTGCTGCCCCAGCATCTGCTCTACAGAACCCAAAAGCAGACATTGCCCAATGCCTCCACAATTCATGAGTATGTGGAACATCTAAGAAAACACCTTCAACATGCTTTTGCCTATGTTCAGCGAAATCTAGAAAGATCTGCAGATAGCATGAAGACCCACTATGACTTAAAGACTACCAGAAAAGAATATAATGTAGGAGACTGGGTCTACTTATACAATTTCCAAAGGAACCATGCCAAACAGTGCACATTTTTGCCTAGCTGGAGGGGTCTTTTTGAAATTGTAGACAAAATCTCACCAGTTGTCTACAAAATCTGCATCCCCAAAGGCAGTTTGGCAGAGAGGGAGGATAAGTGGGTCCATATTAACCAACTAAAGTGTTGCCATCCTAGGCACACTCTGTAGCAACTCGAGGAGTCTTCTGGAACCCCAGAGGGGGTCACTCCAGCTCCCTAGAATTCTAACTATAAAATATTCCATATATAGTCAATAATTTACAATAAGAAAAATGTGTCCTGATTTATCAAAATGTATGTGTCCGCCCCATTACATTAGTAGTGGTGGGGAAATACCTACAAATATGCTTTTGATTGGAAACCATGGAGACAAAAACAAAGGAGGACTACCCAGGGACTGGGAGGAAAGATCCAAGGGGCCTGGAGTATCGCTCAATACTCACATCAGGACTGGGTGAGGAGAACTGGTCGATCCACCCCTGATGGAAGAAAAGATGATGAGACTGACCATCCCATTCTTGCGACTTCCCATTGATGGATGATCATCGCCAAATCACAAGAGGGGGGCTTGTTGGATGTTCGAACCCACTAGTCTATGCCCTGCAACATCACTGTGTGCTGTGTTCATCAAAAACAACAGAATGGCAGCCAAAAAGATCTATGCGCTAAAATCGCTGAGAAGTGCGCAGGAAAACCTGAAAAATAGGCCGCCAATCCATTTTGCCTATGTCAGTGGTAACACAGAAGACCACTGCCAAAACCTATCATTGGGCTGCCCACAGAGTAAAATGAAACTACTTGAAAAAGCAGTGCTGAATTGCAAGGGAAAACCAGAACTGCTTTAAAAATTTGTTTTTCCTTGGCTGTTAAATTTGCAAAATAATGATTCTCAGACAGCAGAAAAGATCCAACATCCTTGTTGGGTGTTAAACATCACTTTAGTTAAAGAATCCACCTAAGCACAATGTCAGCAGAAGCACATTTTATCAGAAGAAAATCCACATTCAAAGATGCTTGCATGGGAAAAATATGTCAGAAATGGGCGCAGTACTGCCGCTCGCCTGTGTCAGAAGTTGGCATTGACTTAACCTGCCAGTTTAAACTTGTACATTAAAATCAAAGTATGGAAAAGAAGAGACTTCCCATCAAAAGCAATATAGGTTGTTACAATTCAATCACTATGTTTGAAAAAGGCTGGAATTAAGAGATGTGTGGCTATATTTGTTAAAAATATTAATTGTATTTTAGAAAAACACTATTTTAAACAGTGTTTTAAAAGTGAGTTAAAGCCAGCCACACTGGACTTCAAAGACATTCCACAGCTTCTCCCAAACAAAGGCATCTTCCCCCTGCTCTCTGCTGAGGAACTGGCAGGAAGTTTGGAAAGGATGTGGGAGGAGGACTTTGGCCTTTTGCTCTGACAGGAGACAAAAGACTCCCTTGGCTGAAAGGAAATGCAAATTTAGGTGTCAACAGAAACCAGCTGCTGGCGGGAAGAGGCTCAGGTTGCTCTTGGCTCAGCCAAACCTTGGAGGTGGGGATAGACTGAATTGGGTATCTGTAACTGAAGAAAATATATTTTTGAGAAAAAGACTTATAGAAAACTGTGCCACATTGGTAAAAATCTGGAATGTATAGGTTGTTGAAATGTAAATGTTGCTCACAAATAGAAACTACTCTGGAATTTGTGCGATGTTCAGAGACCGGACCACCAAAATGTTGACTTTGTAGCAATTGTGATAATGCTAGCAATATGAAAATTTACAGGAGTATGCCCAGATGTTATCTGCATGTATGTGGAAAATGTGTACAGATCTCACACTGCGTAACCAACCAAAAGCACGAAAAACTGTCTTTTTTTAACCGAAACTCTTAAGAAGATGGGACTTGGACATATACGTGTCTTTTTTAATTGGGAATGTAAATATGTATAATTAGCAAGTTGGTGATATTGTAAATGTGCTTTATATGAACAATATATTTTCTGTGTAGAAACAAAGGGGAGGTTTTTCCCTGGACCGTAAAGGCAGCATCATCATGACACATCATGACATTCTGGTTTCTTTCTCAAAACAGGAGAGGGGGAATACTTTGACCAATCAGTTTCCTAGAGGGTGGGCGTAGTATAATCAGCCTATCCACCCCCTTGGGAAATACATAAATAGGGACTGTTGATACCTAGAAACACAGACACATTCACCCATCAACTGATTTCCTGGCGAAGAGCTCTGCAGGAGAACCCAGATCAAGACTCCAGAACTCTGAAAGCAGAAGGCCCAATCCAAAGCTGAACCCTTCTGAGCTGACCTTTAAAATCTTGCAACCTGATTTTAACCCCACATTTCCAAGGGGCACAACAGATTGAACAGCCGGGCTGTGCTGTTTCTGGTTCTTGCCAAGAACTCTTGCTAGAACCCAGAGATCCAAACCAGTAGAGCAGAGCTGTAACCCAGAACCAACCCATCAGATCCATTCGAAGAGACCGTGCAGAGACCAGAGTGCCTTGCTGAGTGCAGAACCAAGTGCCTGAATCCTGTCCGGTGGGCTAGCAGATTCAAGTCCAAAACCCTTTGACCAGATCCTGACTTGCCTATTCCAAAACCATAGTTATGAGTATTTAGCATAGAATTGTCCATAGCCAATGTCTTATCCTTAAGTAATCTAATCCAACCCATTCTATCATATCCAAGACTGCATTGTAGAACCTCTTTTGTCTGTCCTGAATCCTTCTCTCATCCATATAATCCTGTGATAATTGTAGTGATAAAAAAACGCATTCCAACTCCTTAGAGTTTTGTCGCAATCGTGCTTAACGTGCGCCGAAAAGTTTGCCGCAATTCTGCTTTTGGCTCAATTTAATCCCATGTAAAACAGCTATTCTTTGCATTCAACCTCTGAATTCAGTTTTTTATCTGCTAGTTATCCCACCATCATTGCTAGTGTTTACCTGAAGCTATACAAAGCAGCTCCCACTAGTTTTGAAAACAATTTAGAGAATTAAATCCATTTTTAGCATTTTTCCCATTCATTTAAAATCATATTCAAAAGCAATTGACCTGTTTTAAAATCATTCCTGTTTCTCTCTAAGTTTGCTGGAGGAATTGGGATTGAAACTGCATTTGTTGAGTGTTTATTCCTGAAACCTGTTTTCTCTCTTTCCATCTCTATATTGCATATTAGGGGGGATTGAATAGTATCAGGGGGAAAAGAGTGATTACATTGCATTTGATTGAATTCATATCAAGTTTTATTTCTGTGCTGCATTAATGTCCTACCATTGCATTTCATTGAACCTACACAAAGTTTATTCTATGCCACATTATTCTTCTCATCCATACTCCTACTGATTAAAGAGATTGTTGATTGTAATATCACCCAACGCTGATCATTGTATAAATATTAATAGTGTGATATCTAGATATTGTTCAAATTCATAAACGTGTGATATATATATTGTTCAATTCATAAAATAAATATTTTAACTTTGCAAAACAACCTACTTCTTGGTTCACTGAGACCGGGGCGGATTCAAAGAGAGGGGCATGATATAAGGGTACATCATTCAGAAATCAAATTACTTTAGACATAAAAATATGTAATTAAAGGTTCCAGCTGGGCATCTCACGCCAGGCATTGACTTAGGTGGAGGGGTGGGTTGAAACCACTTACATGTGCAAGAAATTTCATGAATCGGGCCCAAACACTTTTCCAGGGTTAGTATATCAGGTTTGCAGCTGAACAACTACATTTTACAAATTGCCCATTGCTTTAAAAACTCTATTATCAGACCTAGCTATTGTTTTTGGAAACGCAGACCAAAAGGAAATTCTAGAGCCCTACCTCTCCTAGGACTAACAACGGCTGAAAACAGGTGGATAAACATAAGACTGCATGCTTCTGGGATCATTGAAAGGGTCTAGCACAGGGAACCATGTGTATGGCTATCAACTCCTCATGTATCTCACATCTTCTATACAGGAGTTTGGCCCCACACAGGTGCCATGCACTGCACCCTATGGTTTGTAAAAGGGTTTAAACTAACAGATTATTCCAAAAGGTTGTATGAAAAGGTTGCCTCACCCAAGAAATGAGCCCACCATTTTCGTGAAGGGATGTTTACACTTACCACATGTACATTCAATTTCAGATAATTTTATTCCACTTTTGTTTTAGCATAAGCCCTTAGGTATCCATGTCAAATAATCACATACAAGTCATAGAGTTAAACAACCTTTTGTTCTTACAGTCGGACCCAATAGAAAAAGCTAAAATAATATTCCAGGTAAATGTAACAACAGCACTGATATAAAAAAAAAATTACTGATGCTGACATTCGTCAGGAAGCTAATCTAAGACAACAGCAAATACAGAGACATCATTGGTTGTCTTTTACAGAAATTGATTGCTTCTTCTACTGAACTTATCCCATTCAGTAAGAACCTCTGTCTCAGGTGCAATATGTGATGTTACAAATACAGTGGCAAGCTAGTAGGAAGGGTTCTACCGATTCGATCCTAGTTTTGCAATGTAAACTTTAATTTGTTACATTTATGTCCCATTTGTCACAGAGCAATGCAACTGGTCAGATACCAAACCTTAGTGTAATGTAGAGAGATCGCATTAGGTTGGACTTTGTTCTATCCAGTGAGTTTAATTTCCCATTAGGGACCCAAGTACTTAGAGGCTGCGATTTTGCACAGGAAGTATGTTACGCATTTATCCCAGAATGTATTTTTTAGTCTTGCTCTGAACCTGGATTCATCCCTCCTGGGTTGGACAAAGGTCCTTGCATCCGATTCCCTGCAGAAGGGTTTTAACATGATGGAACCGGTGTAACAAAGAGCTTCCCTCTCGCCCAAGAACATACATTGGTGATTCCCTGTGGGTGCTCAGATCGGGAGTGCTCCATAGTCTCACCCAATGCAGGACAGGTCTTGACATCACAAGTTGGTCAAGATATCGGAGAGCAAGCTCTTCGTGGAACAGGATTGTAGATGTTCTAGTGGTTAGAGTTAAAAGGTTTTTCTAAAAATGTATTTTCAGTGACGCAAAGATTTGCACACTTGATAAATCCTGAGATCTCAGCCCTATACAAAGATGTCTGCCTGGCGTGCAGTTTATAAGCTTCTAGCACTGGTCTGAAAGCCCCATTACCATGTTTTGCAATAGCCCTGGACCTCCTGGCAAGCTTGATATTTGCCATGTACCAGAAATCCCATTTGCTGGTAAATACATATCTGACGGCAAGATAGTCAAATGATTTCACCTGGTCAATATCACTAGCTTCCCCCACAAGGGGCAGGTGTGCAGCATCCTTTTCTTAGAAAACACCATATACTTTGTCTTTTCATAGTGTATGTCCAAGCCCTTAACAGAAGAGAACTCATTGAAAAGTTTGAACTGTTTCTTCAGACCTGTGGGCGTTAGGGAAATAAGCATAGCGTTGTCCGCAGCACAGGGCACTTTCCTGGGGCTTGGCTATGTGAATCAGTGGGGAGGTGCTAGCAGCGTGTCAGTGATATTTATGTACAACAAAAACAGCATTGGATATACCAACATGCAACACTAATGGACTCTTTTAGAACCTTAAACAGTTCAGTTGTCTCCCCGCCCAATCCCCATCTCACCACAGCCTCAGTATCACAGTAGAGAAGTTAGATTAAGGATAAGAGATCATGGGGTAGTCCTAATTCATGCAACATATAATAATGCTTCATGCAAGGCACACTATCATAGGCTGATTGAAGATCTATGAAAAGTGCATAAAAGTTCATTTTCCTGAGGATGACATATTCCTCAATCAGTAGAAATAGTCTAAACCATTAATCAACAGTGCTCCTGCCTTTCCGAAATTCAATGTGAAAATAGATTATTAGGCAATTATCGGTCACTCGTGTCTGAACCGCTCCAAGAGGACTTTTGTGAAGATTTTTCCTGTTGCATCCATGAGAGAAATTGGACGGTAATTTATAGGATGCTCTTGCTCTCCCTTCTTACAGAGGGGAAACATTTTGGCTATAGCGTTAAAAAGCCACAAAAGATAAATGTCCCAGTCTAACCTTTCCAATATAAATGAGTCAGGCAGAATTCTATCAGTCTCTGGAGCTTTGCTGTTCATTTGCAAATGAACAGCAAATGAATGCATTGGCCTTCATTTGCTACCATAATCTCACTTAAGGTGAACGTTAATGGCACATATGGGTAGCCATTGCTGTTACTGGGCTTCACATTTTCTAGTTTTGGAAAAATTGTTGTAAAATAATTGCACTAGGCTCTTTCACTGCTGTTTTCCTGAATGATTCAATCCTCCGCAGGCGACACAGATGATTCAATCCTCCGCAGGCGACGCGGATGCAATACATTTGCAGAACCTAGCCTGCTATTTATTCTGTATTAGGTCTAGGCTCTCATCCCAAAGCAATTCAGCAATCACTTTCTTGTTTACATGAATGGCTTGCTTATAATTGTCTCTTGCCTGGCAAAGATCACCCCTTCCTACAGTGTCTACGTTTTTCAAGCTCCAGATAAGTTGCCACTTTAGTGACTTGCATTCTTTATCGTATCATAGTGTTTTCCAGCTGGTTGAGTGTTTGCCTAAACTGCGTGGTTTCGTAGCAAAGGCTGTTTTATGGAATGTTTCTATGATTGTATGGACTTGCTTTGCATAAAGTAACTTCCTGGCGAGCCAATAGGGCCTTCTATATGTGTGCGAGAATTGCTCTGGATTTAGATGGGAATTCCAAAGGTTGCGGCCTAATGTTGGAATTCCTACAGGAACATCTGGAAAGCTGAATGGTTGTGGTTTCAATTCACTGAAAGGATCAATAAGGTCGAGCGGGAGACAATAAGTGTGTGCACAAGAGAGAAGCAATTGAATTAGCGAAAAAGTGTCCCAATTAGTAGCAGGTGTTGTGGCCTTACTGCTTATCTAGCAGATGACATTTTCAACTTCCCTGTGGTTTGGAATATGAAGTGTAGTGCATCTTTTCTTTTTTTTTTCTTCCCATGTGAAATCCACCACAGCCTCGAAACCAGAGGGATTCTCTACCCTCTGCGAGATCAAGAACAGAAGTGGCCTTGCATGCAGATGCCTGGCATAATATTTTCATGACAGTCAACCAGTTGGGCAGTTAGAAAGATACAATGCAACATTTGGCAAACATCACCTTTCTTATTTCAGATTATTTAAAAACTTCTCAACACACTCCATCCTCCTGATGAAACATTGCCTTTATTCATCGAAGCCGACATATCAAGCAGTGCCATAGGAGGTGTTTTGTTACAAACAGATCCAGAAATGTCAGTGTGGCACTCACTAACGTACTACTCATGTAAATTGATGCAAAGTGAAGTGCAATGTGCGGCCATAGAACTGGAGATCTTAGCCATAAAAGGGGCATTCAAACAGTGGCGACACCACAGAGAAGGAGGACGGTACAGGTATGGTACAGGATGGTACAGATTGATCACCATAATTTACAAACTCTACAAACCCTACAATGCCGGAACAACTGCCAAGCCTGGTAGGCATTCTTCTTTGCCAAATATGATTTTCTCCTTACCTACAGACCTATATCTGTTAACCTGTGGGCCAACACATTGTTGTGATCGTTAAACTCCAATCCCATAAAGGATCAGTATCCTGCAACCCTGCTCCCTCCCAAGCATTTCATGGATATCATCCAGTCCTATTTGGAACGGATCTGATACGTGACCACCACAGACCCCATGGTTCCTTGTATATCCAGGCACCAGGAAATCAAACAACAAGACAGACTGTTCTTCATTGCCAACAGGCTGTACTTACCATCCCTCAAACACCATCAGATCCATCAGATTTATGCAGTCTCGGTAGGATAGCTCAGCTGCATCATGCTCGCCTTGGAAGCAAGACGACACTGAGCAACACAGGTTTGATCCCTGGGTCCGTGCTTAGAAACCTCTGGGTATTAAGTGCCTTTTGAATAACCTATTATATCATATCATATCATATCATATCAAGTGGCCCTCAATGGCCTACATAATTCCTGTTTTACCGGCCATAGAGATGTCAAAGCCAACTGTAGGAGAGTGTCTAAGTTTTTCTGGTGCCCAGGCTTACCCAAACAAGTAGCCTCTTTCATAGGCTCAAGCCCAAGTGGTGCCCTAACCAATATCTGAAAAGAGAAATCTGTGGGACTTCTTCAACCCATCTAAAAACATCCCTACCCTTGGCATACCATTGCCACTGATTTTATTGTGAAGTTCCGGAATACAGCAAGACTTGCATAATGTAGTGGTGGATTGTTTTGCTAAATTGTCCCACTTACACAGATTGCCTGACGTGAATATTTCTGACCACGTTTCTCAATTAATGTCTCGGTTCTGATCCCAAGTTAGAAAATATATCAAGATTCACTGTGGGCACAGTTCTGGTATATATCCCAAGACCAATGGCTAGACCCATTGGACCAACCAGACACTCAAGCGGTGTATCTGGTCATTGCATCTAATGCCATTGCATCTAATGCCATTCCATCAAAATGTTTCCATCTAAAAAATTTCCATCTAATGCATATGTTTGGGGAGTAAAGGGTTAATTTTTGTTTAGGTGCATTATAAAGGGTAAAAAACGGAGGTTGGGGGGAGAGGAACCCCCTAAAAAAAAAAATTGAAAAAAAAATGCATTTGGTGCAATTTTTTTAGATGGATACAATTTGATGCAAATGCATGTCAATACATGGAATTCGATGCATTGAACATAAACCCTCCAGCAGTACCTCAGGTGTTATAGCAATGACACACAAAAAAAATTGCACCCATTGCTCGGATATGGCAGAAGTAGCCTTCAATAATTCATGGCACTCATTCCTCAAACATACCTCCTTCTATGTCACCTACGGACATCATCCCAAGGTTCTTACCATGCAAACCATCTCCAATAGCCTTGTTCCATCCATTGACGTGATGGTATGCCAGATACATAACGTCCATCAACAGACAGCTACTATAATTCGAGATACCAAGGACTGGCAAATGCCACAGGCCAACAAACTTTGAATCCCTGAACCCTCCTATTGAGTAGGTGATCTGTTATGGCTGTCATCCAAGAACCTTCCACTCCAAAAACCTGCCTGTGAAACTGATATCTAACTATATTGCTTTGTCAATTCAGTGTGCTGCGCAAGATATCACTAGTGGTCTATGGTTTTTGCTTACCCATTGCTTGGTGGATAAAACCTGTTTTTCATATCTCACTCCTGAAACCATTTTTGCCAGATCCCTAAGGGATGCAGAGGGTCCCTAACTATGGCGCCCGTGCGTCTGCCATACAACGCCTACGCTAAAACATTGTTAGAGCATGTTGCCATGGTGACATGCAACAGCCCAAGGTTCATTGTATGTGTGGCACTCCATAAAAGGGAGATGCCACCGTCACAAGGAGCGTCTCAATGCTTACATTTCCTGCCAGCTCAGTAAGCTCTGTAGTGTTTTATCTTCCACCTTTCTCCTGCACTTTGCCTTCCTCCTGGTTACTCCCCTTGCTGCTCTCCTCCTGGTGCTTACTGCTCTGAGCTCTCCTCGTGGTGCATCCTGCTCTGAGCTCACCCAGCTACCATTGCCTGTCTCCTTGTGGGTAACTTGTTTCCTATTATTCTTACACCTCCCGGGCCAGTGTTCACACTTTTCCTACACCAGGCAAATTCTGGGAGGTGAGCCCATGGTGTAAGGGGCTGGTCCCTGCCCTTTCCTGAGTTTCAACCCCTCAGGGTGGGAGGGATTGGTTCCTCCTGCTACCTTGTCATCAGGCGCAACCTACAACTACGTTGAGTTGATCATCACATACTCCACAAACTCTGAGTCCATGAGACAAGTTACTTGACACCTATAAGGCCTCTGGAATGGATTGCATTACCAATAGAGGTGGAAACTTGTAGGGAATCAAAGAAGGAGTAGGAGGCACCTTTCATAGAAAGGCAGAATGTCACAGGGATCGGCCCATATCAAGCCCGAATCAAGCCTTTTGATGTAGCACTTGATTTCTGACTTCATACCCAGTGTGCGTCTTCTTGCCAGAAATGGAAGGGGCAATAAGCAAGAAAGAACTGCCAGAAAGCCAAAATAGTGGGAACCCTTTATATGCCTACTTTCTCTCAGTGGCTATTCTGACTCTTCCCCTTTCCCAGGCCTCTTGACTTCAAAGCAACTCTTGTTTGCAACTCCCTTGTGGTAGGCTGATATTGTTATGTCAGTGCTGATTTTGAAGCAGAGACTCCAAACAAGAAGATCTGATATTGTATGTTCCTGGGCCCTGGGCCGGAGGAGGTGTTGCCCTTCCTCGAAAATAAATAGAGGCAGCATCCTGGCAATTGCCTCACTTAGTAGTAGTGCGGCCAGACAGACTGGCCATTAATTCATTTTCATTGTCATATCTGGGCCCTTTGTGTCTTTCATATATGTATGCTCTTAACATTCACCATACCACAACCAGACACATTTTATTTTTAGAGATTACTCTGCCACAAGATTGATTAGGGCAGACAATTATTATAAATTAGATCAGATGTGCAGATGTTCAAATGCTACCTCTGGCTTTAGTGGATTTATTGCAGCAGCTGTCAGTAATGCACATGTGACCTTCGAACCTGCCTAGTGCAGCTGAAGAGCAGGACCTGCAAATGTCATGTAGCTGGTGAAGTAAAAGCATATGAAAACACTATGCTTCTGGCATGGAACGTTTAGGAAAGGGAGCTTGGTTAGCAGATCTCATATTCAGAAACAGAATTACCTGCATAATTATATTATGTTAGTATCGAGCGAGAGACAATCAGATTGTTAGATGCAATCTTATTGGCTCTGGCCGGGGGAATTAACAAATGCAGAATCCCTCGAAGCTTAAGCTTCCTTCACATCTCTGGAAGGGGTATGTGGCAGCCCCTCAGCCAATGAGGGGGCTAGGAACTGGGTAATCCTCACTCCGAGCCATCACGCAGCAGGAGGCTGACATCCTCCCCTGCCGGGTATTCAGGTAAGTGTTTTCTACACCTCTCGTCGCTCCCAACCCCACTTACCTTCTTTTGGGTCCTTTTTTAAGACCGAACGCGCTGGGGACAATTCTGTCACCAGTGCTTCCGCTCCCGATGGCTGCCATGGAAAGAAAAAACTGACTCTGTTGTCCCTTCCGCGGTGGCCATTTTATTTTACATTCTATTTTTTATTTTCTGTTCCGAAACGCTGCAGCATTTTGCAACAGAAAAACAATGCTGTTTGTACCCCGGTCTTGTGGGCCGGGGTATAATAGCAATAATCCCCTCACCACGGGGGCATTACGCTTCATTACCCCACGGCTCGGGATTATTGCTTAAATAATAACCAATAAAGCTAGGGCTTTCACACCCACGGAAATGGCATTCTGTCATAATGTGTTTCTAATAAGATGATTATACTGGACAGGCTGCAGCACAATGTAAGCACCATTAACAAACAATTGAAGAAATGTATAATTTACTCAGGAATACTAACATATCTCCCAATCCATATCTGCTGTGTTTATTAACGTCTGTATGAGCTCTTAATTTTAGTTGTCTTTTTTACACCTTTTTAATCCTGTCACAAACTGCATCGCAAATAGAACTTCATGGCCATGTCATCATGTAAAATTTATTTAGGTAAAAAGAATGACATAATTGGCTGTTTTTTGGGATTAGTGAGCACATGAAAGAAACCCCAGTTTATATTTTCCAAAACACAACAATCCAACACAACACGCTGGGACAGGAAACAACTGTTTTCTAACAATATATTTAATTTTAACCAAAAATCCTGTAAGATATACATTTCACAGATCTGGGAACAAAGGGACACATATTATATGTAACTATATACAAAGACATACTTCAACCAAATGCACGGTCAAATGCAATCTTGGAAGCCTGTTAAGATCTCACTACCTAGAAGGAACAAGACATTTATCGGAAGTCACGTATATTAACCAGCACAACTTGTAAGTCATTCATTCAAGTCAACATTTATTTTACTTTGCTGAATTGTGCTCTCCTCTGATATCTTTACTAAATTTGAAATGACAGCAAACACTATGTGATTCAATCCTGTTTTGATTTAGTACACTTGCAGAAACAGCCATACTACGACAAATTGACCTCAGCAAACTACTGAAATCATGTGTATTCAAAAGGGTTGCAATGTAATCTGTAGCAACAAATAACAAATGGTCCTGATATGTGTTTTGGTCCAATCTATGAATGTTTGCGATGGGTATCGTGAGTTCCTGGACAAAAAGTAGTTGAAAAAGTAAAACTTTGGGCCTCATTACGGGTATGGCGATCCGGAAACACGAGTGCCGGTAACAACAAAGGCGTATTTGCACACGCAAGTACCCTATTTTCCACGCAGATAATTCCATGAATCGGGCCCTAAATGTGTACATTTTATTTATGGGCAATCGATGTAATTGCTGTTTAAAAACATTGGAATCTCTACACAACTACTCGCCAAAAGACATAAACATTTGCCTCTTCCCACGAAAGCTTACCACCACTCTTGCTAGGGTTCAACTAGACAAGAGCCCTGGGCAGCACCGGTAATTTACCCTAGTGAACCTCCTCAATATCCCTTGGATCTTTTCCAACACCCCCTGACCATGCTGATCAATGCTTACTCAGAAGTCGTTCACACCACCAAGAACGAGGACCTCATCTTGTAAAACATACTTGATACCCTCTTCATCTACACATTGTTTAACCCATCCTCCCACCATGTTTTAGACATCCACCCAAGCCCCGGCTAGAGATCCTCTCCTGGAATTCAAGCTAATACTGAAATTGTGCCTGGTCAAACACTTTTTTTGGCACATGACTATTCAGACGAATGCATGAGACCCTTCACCCGAGGTTATACCATCCCTCAATTGTGAAGAACTGACTTCTCCATCATACATCGGCCCAAACCAATATCTTGTGCATATTACTAAAAATCCTAAAAAAGCATACAGCATTTTCTTTTCAGATTAGTAACATCATACCTTGGTACTAATAGTACCTAAAAGACACAATGCATAGCCCATGCTTTTCTTCCCTTCCCTTCCCAAAAGTACGATGGGGCTCCTTTGAAGTATGGCAGGACAGGAAACAATTAACGATAATGGAATTATTGCCCCTTTTTTCACACTGCCATACTATGAGTATGGCCCTGGAGTGGGGGATTTACCTCCAGCATCATGTTTAGAGGTAAATCCTCACACTTTCTGTCATAAATTGGCGAAATCAGTGGTATTAACACAGCTGTAATTTCGTCAGTGGAAATTCTGCCAAAAATGCAGAGTAGAGTTCAACGGACTCTGAAAAGTGGGGATAAACTCACCCACCACCACTTATAATCTGGCGGTAATTCCACTCGACGAAGTGGTAGTACCAGTCATTCCATTGGACAGTATTTGGGTGGATTTACTGCAGTAATACCATCCAACTCGTAATGAGGCCCAATCACCATAAAGGGGCAGCCAGAGGTTATGCACAAAGTGTCAAAGAAAACACATGGACACTCCCCTCTTCTCAATAATGATGGAGGTGGAGGGCCGGTATGAAGCAAACAAGGGATGGGTAAGAGGCCTTGCAGCATCAAGAAATGAGACTGTGATCAGGGAGACAAAGAGGAAACACAATGCATGAAGTTGGAAGCTATGTGCTCCTTTAGGGACAAACTTTGTGTCATAAATGCAGAGGGAAAGGGAACGATGGATGAAAATGAATGCATTCCTGTGGAGAAGGATGGGCCCTTACATTAAAAGGCAAATAACTCTCAATATCATTATTAACTCATACTGAAGAACATTAATGTGGTAGACCATGGCGTCACTTAAACAACGTAAGGGCCCAATCCATTGAATTATCTGCGCAGAAAAGAGTCTACTAGCGCAGAAAACTGCATGCAAATTCGTCTTTGTTGATTGATGGAACCGAATACTTTCCCTGAACTTACGTTGATTTTGCACTGCTCGGGCACGTCTGTGCGAGCTATCGAGGCCCTTGCACCTTACTCCGAGCAGAGCATGGGAGTGGCATGTGCAGAGGGCTGGGAAGGGCACCAAAAATGGGGCACGAGACGTAGTCATGGATTCGATCGTCCAATGTCTCAGCTTCGAAATGGCCACGCAAGTCCTCCATATGATCCGCCACCCAAAGGCAGGCGTAAGTACACTTGCACGTAGAATTGTCAGCGTGCAGGTGTGGTCGCATGCCAGATTTTGTGATGCGTGTACTCAATCGGGGGTTCCGATGTAATTTAGGGGTTTCGCATAAGCAGTGTAGCAGGGTGCAGGAACATTTTACGTGGGTTTGTATACAGATATCCTGAGTTATTGGCGAGTTATGATTTTTTATACGCATGTTGTCGGTGTGCCGGATACAGTTACGGAGGACCCTGGGCAGGGTCCCCGAGTTGCAGGCATGATTACGGGGGACCCCACACACTGTTTGAAGGGTGCCTGTATTTGTACCTGGGGGAGCACACAAAGGTAGCTGTTCTGGCTGTTCATGCTTCGTGTGTGGGTGTGTCTGGGGTGCTCTGGGTGCGACTTGGAATACAGTTACTTTGCGCTGTCAATTCCATGAATACACGGGGCATGCATTTTTCTTTCTGCACACAGGCTCGCGCATTGTCTTTCTCAGCGTGCAGGCCTTGCAGGATTTCTGTGCCCGTTTCCATGAATCGTGCCCTTAGTCTGCAGCACTGAGCATGATGGAATATCCTGCTCATTTCAAATGTTCCACTAGTAACACATTCTGTTCTACTACTGAATACATTACGCTGAAAAGATGAATAACTCCAATAAGTAGTCATTTTCAGATACCTGCAATAAAGCAATATTGTGTTTAATTCCTCACACCATGAATCATTTGCAAACCATACATCTAATGATTGATTGTGTGTAGAGTTTGTGGCGCCTTGTTTCAGTAAACATTTGCCTTGGCCCTGGGCACGTAAAATTACACACATGCTCAACTACCAACTACAGAATGCATGTTGCCATGCCCTGCACGATTAACCTTTGTTAAAGTCACATGTCCAGAAGGTTTTGCTGTTTCACAATAACATATTGTTTTATTGACAGCTTCAGCTCCTACTTTTGAACCAAATCAACAACAAAAGACTATAGTGATCACAAAAGGACAAGAGGTGGTCACAGAATGCAAACCACAAGCATCTCCCAAGCCCACCATTTCTTGGAGAAAAGGAGAAAAAGCACTGAAACAAAATAAGAGGTTAGCTATCTATCTGTTTTGTTTTCCTATGTTGACTCATTGCTAGACGTATGCATCTCTAGCCTACACAGAAACCAACCATCTTCTGACAACATTAACTCACAGATGTTTTTGAACACAACACCTCACATGTCGTCTGTTAAGTAAAGAGCAAATGTGGTTAGGAGGTGTTGGAAGAATCCATTCGACTTTGCTAGCAATGTTTTTGAAATGTATTGCATTAATTTTGAAGTACAGGCATAGGAGAGTAAGGTATTGTTTGTTCAGAGCTATTTAATGCTGCACTTAGCTACAAGTCTTACATCGTAAGCCTTGTGATACCTGGAGGCCCAGATCTTGTCTTGTGGATCCTGGGACCCCCAGGTTGCAAATAATGTGATGATTCTGAAACAGGTCTTCTGGGAAATAAAATCACTTGGCATTGATTGTGTATATCAGACAGTGAGCAGTGAAAGCTGCAGGATGTTCTGTGTACAAGGGAAAACACTGGGGCCATATCATTGCTCTTCAACAGGTGGAACATAGATGTTTGAAAAGATTGAAGAATTAGCCTCATGTTCTGTTATGTGAAGAATTGGGAGTTAAGAATGCTGTTCATACTGTTATGCAAAAACAGTATGCATTGGGCTAGAATATGTTCAGCAACCATCTACACAACTCACCTTGAAATCCATGTGGGGGCAGCGATCCATCCTTGGTATGATGAGATGAGGAACTGGCTAGATGTTTGGGAACTTGAGAAATTATGGTTCCATCACAATGGGTAATAAGGAGAAGTATAGATTTGGAAAGTGTTGGGAGCTTGAATCCTGTGATTGCTTATGCTCTCATGATGTGAAGTCTGTGAAAACACGAATTCATAAGTTCTTCCAGATCCCCCTTTATACAAATCTGCAAAGGATTTGTCACCTGTCCCAATTGATACGATCTTAGATTTGGTGGATTCAGGAAGCCCTTCTGAAGGTTTATCTTCTCCAGCTCTTACATCTGGGATCACCTCCTTATTGACTGGGGCATGTAGGCATAGGTCCAAGGTGGGGTTAAAGAACATAGATAAATATACCCCGGCCAAGGTTTTAAGTGTTTAGAAATTCGCATTTGTTGTGTTTATGGCTGTATTTTGGGAAGATTAATGAGTATTAAATATGTATTGGTGGATTTTAAAAATGATTTGGGGACGGCACAAACAGATGACAGGTGAGTTTGTCTCCAAACCTAGGAAAGGCTGTTATTATTAGGATGCTTTGTTGAACAGGTAATGTTTGCCTCTTCTGTTTTTTTAATTTCCTTGTATGCATTGATGTGTATGTCTTTTACATACCTTGCTTATGAAATAAGGTAAACTAAATGACTGACACTTTATGCATTGATGATTGTCTTTTGGCATGGTGCTACTGTTTGCTGCAGTTACTGGGTGAGAATTTTGACACGCGTTCTTTATTATTCCACAAGGTGGGTGTTGTGTGTGTGTGGATATGTGTATATAGATGTGGTGTGCACACACTTCTGTGTTTTAGGCCATTTTGTGTTTCATAAGTGTGAATCAATAGATTAGATAACCACCAGATCTATGGCCATCTTCTATGTGTACTGAGTCCTGTAGAATGTTAATTTCATAGGCACATTTAGAGCAACATTACTTGCCAGCAAGCACACTTTATTACCATCATAATTAGAAATGTAAATTAACATTAATCAGGTAAGGGATGCATAACAATGTAATAGAGTGAAAGGAGGTATAATAGCACAACAAAGAAATCTTCACAGGTCCTTGTAGTTCTTCATTACAGTCTGTGTTCCATTTCTGGCATCGTTGGTCCCAGAATCAAAAGTACTACAACTGAATTAATCAACAGCAATATAAAACAGAATGGAGGGCCAGAGATAAGGTATTTGAATAAACACACTACAGACTGTGTGTAAATAGTCTGATTGGGGTTGAAAGACCGAGTAACAAATATTTGTGGGAGAAAAGACTGACAATTATTTTTTCGAAATAACCTTCTGTCTTTTCTCCTCTGAACATTTCTGAATTGGTCAAACCCCTGCCCACACCCCCAAAATCCCCTGCCACACCCCGACCTCCCTACTTACCTTTCCTCCGACTCGCTGGTTCCTGCGACACCTGTTCCCTTTCACTTCTGTGATCAGGAACCGATGCCACAGGGTCCTTTCCTTTTTTCTTTTTTTTGGGACAGCTATGGGGGTGTCCCCCGCAACCCCCGCTCACCATACTGTATAGTATAGTGACCTGAAATTGGGGGACACCCCTGCAGCCCCTGGCACCAAATGCGTGATTTGGTCGACATTTCGGCCATACGGGATTTTCAAACAAATGAACTTCGGCCAAATCACACATTCTGACATATTTTCGGTCATTTTAGATGAAACTAAATAGTCCAATTCATGTTGCTATATACATGCTGTTAACTCTGGCTGGTAAGAATTCAGACTTTAGTGCAGGCTTCATCTGTTTTTTCTTTTTGTTAATTTTGTGCAGGGGACGAATGTGAAGTATTCAGCGTTCAATAATTTCACTTTGGACCTTTTGCTCTTTGCAAGTACTCACAATTTAAGGAGCATTTGAAACAATTCTTGATATGTCCCAAGCAGATTAGTCAAAAAGCATGATTCTCCTACTTTAAAACATGGCTACAATCTACTGGGAATATCTGAGTAACCTTTCCAGTTCATTGGCCATCACAATAATTAAATAAAGGCATATATTTTCTGAAACTGGTAAGCAGCACTATAGTCTAATAACTGTCAGCATCAAATACACTTCTCATTTAGTGACAACATTTATGAATGGACAGCACCTAACATGAATCATGGGGATTGCATCATTGTAAGGCTAAACACACAAAAATATGCAAAATTATATCTATCAATATTTTCACTAGTTACTTGCTTCCTTGATAACCAAGATTGAAAACAGGTGAACTGTACCTGCCACACTGGGAAAGTATGGCTGGCAGCAACATGCAAGATCAAAATATTGATGAAACAATAATCAGCCTTGTATGTCAGTAGATGCTGCTTCATTACCTAGAAATCATGGAAATGCATCTCCAAAATGACAAAGTCCCAAATGTGTAATTTGTATCAACAAGGAAACATACCAAGTCTTCACTGTAGGAATGTCTATGTCACACAATGCATTAAGCGAAAGTATTCACCTGTAGTTTTATAAGCTACTTATTTGTTGCTTCTAAATTGAGCACATCTTATAGATAAGTGGATTGTATCCTGAGATGCAGTGTGTTTAACACAGGGCATCAGGGTGAAACACAGGGCATCTCCAATCACGTGCATTTTCCTTCGTTTAAATAGCGCATGTTATTTAGATTTGGCCTCTCTTCCAAATCAAATATTACTCACAATTGTAGAACTAGGAAATTTAGGAACATGACAATGGTTGTGGTTCAAAGATCTGAGTCTCCTATTTAATTTGACCTGAATTCTACATGTTAATCAGAACAGGCGAAAAATGCATAACTTTATGACGCAATATGCCAACTAGTCATGCTGCATTGTAAGAGGTGCATCTACACTGACAAATTATATTAATCCCATTATGATTAAGGATACATGTTGCTGCCATGAATCATACAATGAAAACACATTTTCTATCAACAGTATGTGGTGCAGTTTTTGGCCCACATCATTTTTCTGATCACAAACATAGAAATATGAACACCCAATGACGATTGGGGTTGTGCATTCAATAGGAATGTCTAACTATGAGGCAGGTCAATGGAAAGATTTTGCCAATCACATAACTATGGCATAAACATGGGAATGTTTGACATTTTAAAATAGTATTAACGCATAGGGGAGAGGATTTGTTCACTGGAAATGCTACAGGAAAGAACAGTACCTGGGATGATGATTATGGATGGATGATTAAGAGAGAGATCAACTTACGGGCAGCAGATCTGGAGGGGGCCCTGGAAGATTTTCAATGTTAAGGGTCCAGGCTGCTTCTAAAAAAATTGATTTTTGTTCTCAAAAGTGAGTATGAGATTTACAGAAAATAAATTATACATGGTCTCTAAAACAATGTTCTAGCTAAGTTCCAGAAAGAAGGGTGGTTTGACAAGGTGGAATCAAAATACCCTAATTTAAATGGGAAATAAACAGTGCAATTTTACTACATGCAAAATTGAGTGAGGTGTATATTCAATCTAATTTAAAATAAATGTTTGAGTTGTGTGTGCAATGGTATAGTCAGCATGTATATCCTTTTGGCATGCCACTCTTTAAGAATCATAATCTCATTAAAATGTTATCTGTGTTCGCAGAGATATAGTTACCATCACTGTGTGATGTGATGATGTCCATAGCAGTGAGGATCTATTTGGCAATTTGTGTTGTGTGAAGGCCACAGCTATTTAATAAGGAATGGGAAATGAGAGCTTGTTTGTGTCATCTTTACCCGTATACAAATGATGCAAATTTAAATACTCCATACCCCTCATTAAAACTGACGGTGGGGCTAATTTAGTGAGGTGATAGCGGAGGGACACGTGTAGCTCTTTTAATAAAAACCTAAAAACTGTCTTCCAGGTTAGGTGGGTGATTCATGTTTTTTGTGCATTCTGAATCAATAATACAGCTTCCCTAAACCCAAACATGCAGAATTCTAACACAAGTTATTGTAAGCATAGTGCATACTGCAAACAGTTTAACAGCCAATAGCACCATATTTACAAGGGAAGTGTGAGGCATGTAACTGGTTCCTGATAACAGCATTTATGTGTAATATTTGAGGAAAGCAAAAGTCCTGTCTATTATGTGAAAGTGTAACTTGATGTGCAGTTTAAAGATTTTAGAATATTAGAGAAACTAAATGTTTGAAGAATCCAGTTACTGGTATAACCCATGTGATGTCTTTATTGCAATGTGGCACATTTCAACCAAATGACCAGTAAGCAGCCGAGTTATAATTAGAATGCTTTTGTTAGCCAGATCTCAATGTGTATAAAGAATTAATTTTGGAAATCAATGGTTGCATGTGAGAAATAATGAGTGAATGCAATGCAGGTCAATTTTATTTTTGTGGACAAGCTGCCTGTTAGTGTGTTATATAGTGGCCAACATCCCTGCATAAAGTTGTAGACCACCTTGCCGACATTCCACTTTTAATTCATTTATTTTTAAATTAATTTGAGTTATGCTCAAACCACATGTTTCCTGCTCAGAATTGTGGGTTAGGGCTGTATAATTAGGGGGGATTCAATCAGAGTTGTCCACCTAATAAGAATAGCCACACATTGACCGAAATATATCTTACAGTTCCCACTCAGGAGGGTCTACTACCATGTTTTAGCTCACTTATCATGCCAGAGGCTAGATTTTCCTTTTGCATATCAGTCTAGTCCCACCCACAAGGGCAGTCCTGCACTGAAATGTTAGGAAATTCTCCTATGTACAACAGTGCCATCAGCAGGCCCAGACACTGTTTCTGTCTTGATATGCATTATCAGTGAGGTAAAGCTGAGCATATCTAAGCTCTGTCATAAGGAGGACCCTGTCTGGGCTTCCCTCGGTAAACAAAGGTTATACCCCATGTTTTTCCAAATTTTCAAAAGTGTGGAATCCCATCTAAACGGAAGGAACATGGATTAATAACTTGTCTATGGGATGTTTCCCACTCAGCGGGGGCTACAACCTGATTTAGCTCACTGAACCTTATCTGAGGAGAAACATCCATTTGAATATCAGTCTGGCCCCTTTAATAATAATAGTAGTATTAGTTGCAGTAGTAGCCATACTAGTAGCAGTAATAATAGTAGTAATATGTGTAATAACAAACACGTTTTTGTATAGTGCTTCTTGTCAGATCCAAAGCTTCTAAGTGCATAAATGAGGGCTTTCAAACAGAAATCGCTCAGCTACAACAATTGTACATGTTTACAGGTGTGTGCTCTAAATGTCATGAATCGCAGACCTCAATTAATTTCATTACCCAAACAGGGCATATGTGGAGCTAACATAACTCAATCATCTCCAGCTAACTTGAGAGGTTCACCTAACCTAAATATGGGAGTTTTAGTTGCTCTGTATAAAGACTTGATTAATGCAATGCTGTTGGTTCATCTTCTGGTCCACAGTAAAAGCAAATGGAATTTCAACTCTTTGATTTGATAACTGATTTCCATTCAGGTTAGTGAACATTGGTCTAAGTTTCAGAAACTGAGTTCTACTTTCAGACATCCTAGAGAGTAGTTGATGGCCCTTCCTTTGCCTTTGCAAAATCTCTGCTGTCTCAAGCTAAATTGCACTAGGTGTTTAACTCCTTTGAAGGTGTGTGACCTAGACAGAAGAACCCAAAATCCTCTGCCTGGATGAAAGTTCATAGCATGACCAGTTTAAATTTTGACACCTCATTTATTTCAAAACGTGCAGTTATTAAAATAATGCCACTAGCAAATGTTTCATAGCAGGTAATGGCCCGGTGGCTTACTGTTAATATTCAATTCTCTGAGCCTGGATCTTCCTCATCGCAGTACCTACTTCATTGAGGCTACACCTCAATGACAACTGTGGTGAGGAAGCTGGACAAAGGAGTAATGTCCTGATTTCTTACTGGTAATCTTCATTACACCGAGTGTCTATTTTCCTCGTCACAGTCCTCCTCGAAGCATAGCCTCAATGAAGTAGGGACTGTGACCAGGAAGCCAGACAAAGGGGTAATGTCCCGATTACTTACCGGTAATCTTCATTACCCCGAGTCTGTATCTTCCTTGTCACAGATCTCTTTTAAGCAAAGCCACTATAAAGTATGGATTGTGACACAGAAGCCAGACGAAGGGGTAACGTGGTGTTAAATTCAGCATATGATAGCACCCTGATGTTAACAGGAACATAATAATGTTTCTTCGTGTATAGTTTCAATGAAACAAAAATACACGGGCCTGGGGTAGGGACTTTTTTGGTCCAAGGTCCTAGGCTGTCATATTATGGTATTAAACTGCTGCAAAATGATAGCTAAAGCAGAAAAATAATTGACTCTGAAGAACATACGTCTTACACAATTTTATAAGCAGCAATTTTTAAAGTTGACTTTGGTTGCACACAGTGTTAACTACGAGAAAAAGATACACGTGTAGACATTCCATACTGAGAAGTGTTGTTCTAGCCTCAGCAATTTGAATGGTGCAGCGATACCCAAAGTCTCATTCTTCTTTCCCCAGAGAATCAGACAGAAAGAGCCCAACTGTGCCTGTGAACACCGACAGGGTCCTCTCCAATGCATGTTCATGATTATTTGCATGGAGTGGTCAAAGGGAACTTGGGTGGACCCTGTAGTCCCACACCTATTACTGTTCCATGCAGTGTATCCTTTTGGATCATGCAGTGTGCAGAGATCAGGAATTGTGGTTGCATTGAAAAACATGGTTGCCGTTATTACAACAGATTCCAAAGGACCTTGCATGCTTTTTTGAAGTCTCAAAACAGCAGGTAGAGTTCATCAGATTATGGCTTCTCTGTGAGTATCGAAATCCTAATCCTGTAAAGATGTTTCAGGGCTTCCTGCAAGGGGTGCAAAACACCACACGGAAACTCCAGTTCAAACATTCCTCCAGCACCATATGGGGAAAGATGCCTTAACTACAAATGCCTGCGGCCGCTTGGTAAATGCAGTGAATGGCCCTAATGTTTCCATAACTCAGAAATCCACACAGCCTTTTGGATAATCTGTGGGTGCTCACATGTTTTTTCTGAGTGTACTTATCCAGAGCACTAAGCAAAGCTCTTAAGCCATTCGGGGTTTTAGAGAATAAAACCATATCATCTGCATATAAAAGGAATTTCACATGCGTTCCAATGATTTTAGGGGAATCTGCATTAATGTCTGAAAAAAAAACATTGATATCAGCAATGAAAAAAATTAACATGGCTGATGCCAATAGACAACCCTGCTTTAGGCCACGAGCAATATGGATTGGATCTGTTATTAAGCCATCAGTGGTCAATTTGACCTGGATCGAGGTGTCTGAATACAGATCAATCACCCACTTTAGGATATACCATGGGCATCTTTTGTCCATTAGCTTTTTGTATAGCAGTTCTCGTGGTACAGCAACGAATGCCATCTGAAAATCTATAAATGCAGTATACAATGGTTGGCGAGGTTGTTGTGATTAGCGAATAAGGCTATTTAATGTAACAATATTCACTCCTGTTCCAAGGCCCGGTATAAATCCCGTTTGAAAGGGGTCACAATAGTTATTCGCGTCCAACCATACATTAAATTGTTTTAGGACTAAACATGCAAATATTTTGCCCGGGCAATCTAGTAATGCAATAGGTCAGTATGATTTTGGGTCGGCTCTGTTGCCCTTCTTAAAAATTGGAACAATTGGGTACATGGCCCAACATAAGTGTATGCTTGAAAATTTGATGTAATAAATCTGCCCATTCTTGTGTGTGATTTTTCAGCATACCGTTATGCAGCCCATCAGGATCCACTGCTCGAGAACAGCTCAGGTTATTAATACAGTGCATACTATCTTCGATTTCTATCAGGAATGTATATTTTGTGCTACTATGCTCAACTCGAATTCAACAAACAGGGAGTGATATAAATCTCTGAAATATTTCTGCCGCACATTTCTGGATATCACATTGATTTGGACCACACCTTGACTCTTGGAAGTGGCATTGTTTAAACAGGCCCAGATGCCACAGGTGGATTTGCTTAAGATCTGCTTGAGCATCAATTTTCTGTCATGTTGATGCCAAATGAATCAGCGGTCTTCCAACCAAGCCTTGCAGGCCCCTTTTAGCTGTTCTTTGGCCACTCCTTTATCTAAATTTGATTGGTAGTTTAGACAGCAAAGGTCACTCCTTAGTAGTGCCTTTCAACATTGTAGTTCCAAATCAAATACATGACTGTGTTCAATCTTGCTACTTAGGTTTGGTGGCTTGCATTCTTTAAAAATGTGCATTAGTTGCACATAACACTCTGAGCCGTTCACAAGGGGGGACTCAAAGGCCTTACCAATGTTAGTCCTAAATTGAGTGAGCTTGAATCAATTCCAACGCAAATGATTACCCCCATTGTTTACCAATACATTCCTTAAATGGTCAATTTGTTGAATGATCTGAGGATTCGATGGAATCATACAGGAAAGTCGTAATAAGTTATGGTCACTTAGGTCAGATGATATTACTTTTAATTACCTCACATGTTTCAGAAACCTGCTATTTACAAATATATAATCCAAAATAGATTGTTGACAACCTCTCTTGCATGTATATCGGGGTGGAACATCACCCTCCATTGCACTGTTCAGCATCACAAAACTCCTTTCTTTCATTATTGAGGACCAGGTCAGCTCATCGTGTGTAAATTCTGATTTGACATCAGTGAGCAGATGTAAGTTTAGAACCCGCATAATGAGAGTATGTGAAATCTGAGAGTCTAAAAGTAATTGATCTAGAATGACAAGCAGATTTTCAAAAAATAATGTTTCTAATCTCTGATCGTTTACTCCAATAAATATTAACAATAGCAACTGTTGAAGTACCTTTAGATAGTTTTACTATTTGAAAGCAGAGTGATGGAGAGGGACACAACACCAAGTTATTCCTGGGGCTTTTTTCACTGCTATTAAGAGTCCACATTTGGAGCACCGAAATTATTGTCTAGTGGCAGGTGTGATGACAATCGTATGAGATTCCCATACTGGAGCACTCATAAACCAAGTTTCCTGAAGTACAGTGATATTGTGTGTTCCCAGTTCAGATGCCCATGAATTTATGATGTGCTTATAACATCTTGTGTTCCAAGAGATTATATTTATATTTTCATTGGTCACAGAATGTTATGATCTCCCCCCCCCATGAGATTGTGGTTCTAGAGATTGGTTTGTGTAATGATAAACTTGTCCCATTCCTATTCTTTGAGTGGGCTTACAGATTTTCACCACTGGTCTTTCTATCTGGAGTACAAGGAGTTGATTGTTTTGTGTTAGAATGAAGCCCAAGTTGAATAAGTCCATTCTCCATTCTCCATAAATCCATTCTCTCTTGCCATAAAACATTGGTGACCAGTCCTGATTTCACATAAATCTTTGCTTCGTCTAGATTGGTATTGTTATTGAATTCCACTAAATCAATATCTGATGTTATCAGGTTCTTTAATAGCGGAATTTCAGCACAGATGTTCAGTATGCTTGTTCTATTTAACACATATTGAGCACCTGGTAAGTCTCGACATTTCAATAATAGGCAACAATAGTTTTTGTAACCATTATTATTCATATTATCTGTCTGCCTATTGCGAAAAGACTTCTTAATGATTGTCTGTGGGTGGTTCGCCAGGGCAGCAGGGATTGTAAGAATTGCAAGCTGCAAAGCAGTTTAGACAGAATGCAATGAGCAAATGGTTAACAAGCAAAATGGCGATTCTTGCTACGTTTAAAATGGCCGCTTGTTGGTCAAGCATAGCAGTCTGTATTTCTATAATTCTGTGCATAAAACGGTTGGCCTTCGGCCATCAAGATATGTCTATTATCCACTTCTCCAGATTGACAGTACTTGTCTATGACTTTGAGCTGGGCACTGAGGACCTTGCAACATTGCAGTCACATCAGGGAAAACTGGTCGATAAATTGTATCTTCTCTTTGCATTCTACCTTGGTTCTCTGTGATGTAGGTATCAATGGATAACTTTATCATGTCCCTTATCTCTTGTGTCCTAGATTTCTCCACCCTAGATGGTAAGATGGACGCTAATTGGAAAGTAGCCCGAATTGGAATATTTTGAATAATTGGCACTGGAGTTGGTTGGTCACCAGGCTGATAAATGTCAACTTGAGGTTTTAAATTAGCAGACAATGAGTTTGATTTATCTGATGTGATTGGTATGTTTAGTGTATTTACCTTTGTGGGAAGTGCTGTTGCAATTGCAATTTGTGCAGACTTTGTTTGTACTGGTTCTATGGAGCTTTGTGTTATGAAGGAATCAATAGAAACGTGTATTTCTTCTCTAAGCCTGTCAATGCTTAATTGGACCATATTTGTAGTTATTGAATTGGCTATAGTTGTTGATACTGCCTCGGTGTTTACGGTGCTGCAAATAGGTATTTCTGGTTTCTTAGCTACCATATCTTCTGATGCTTGTTCAATGTTTCTTGCTTCTTTGTGAGTGATAGCCCCACAAGAGAGAGCCACTAAGTCATTTAGGGGTTTATATGCCATCGACAATAAGGCGGCATTCTTTGTAACCGTGCTGCGGACCTAAATAGTAGGGTTCTCTTGTTGCTTAGGTAGACGACTGACTGCTTTGACAATCCTTCTGTTCCTTCCCTTAAGATGAGAGTGCTGATGTTTTTTAGCCAGCTTTCAATATTTCTAGGGGTCACTGTCCCGTTTTATTGCTAGGTCTACTTGGCTTGTCTGGTTGCTTCCAACGGACACTAGCAGTTCAAATATATTAGGATTGACGATGGTTACTGGCTCCGCTGACAAGTTCGTATTGGAAAGTTCTATGCTTGGTTGTTCATCATACGGTAGTTATGTTATTTCATGGGCATTCTATGTTTTAGAGATAATATCAACACATTGTAATGAAGACTCCATGGTCTCCACTCCCTTTCCGTTCTGTAGGGTGGGATCCTCCTGCCGCCCAGAACCATCACTAGCATCAGGAGTCTCCTTTTTTCTAGATGAATCCTGATTATCAGTCTTGGGTGATAGTGAGCGAGATACTACAGTAGTTCTGAGGTAAGTCTCAATATCACTCACTTTGACAATAAGTTGTTCTATCATTGAAGTTTGTCCACTCTTCGCATTCTCCATTATTTCATATATTTTTGCTATGGCTAATAGAGCTGTATGCATAGCTCCCAGTGTATTGTTCAGAGCAGGGGCTTCAGGAAATGAAAAACGTGTTGGTTGACATTTGTGTATAAACAAATCAGAGTCATGTGCCACTTCCTGAAATCTAGTACGTCTCGGAGTTGGAGCAATAAAAGAAAGGGATTCAGTCACAAGGTTATCTTGATTCTCCACTGATGTACGTTCCTTTATCGTGGCTTTGTGTGGTGATGTTCTAATAGGGCATACATGTTCATTATGTGTGGAAACCTTATTATCAGTGTTGTCTTCTTGTAATTGAATTAAATCCCCCGAATTGGAGCAAATGTAGAGTATGTCTTGTGAGTGTGGACTGGATTTATTGGACAGATCCATGAAATCCAGTGCATTCTCATCTACTTCCCCCGCCAATGTCAGATGTTCGTGGGCTTGCCACAGTCTCTTTTGGGCTGCCACAGAACAACAGACTGGCTCCATTATATTTGTGGTAGCAGCTGATGGAACTAGCGATGTTATATTAGAGGGACATAATTCTCCTGTTAAGCAAGTGGATACCATCGTAGTGTCTGTGACTTCTCCCGACAGTATTACCATCGCTGCATGGACTGAATCGGTTAATTGCGAGTCATCCTTATTCAGGGCTGATTCACTTGTTGCATTAAGTGTTAGTGGATTTATAGCTAGCCTGTTGTCAAGGGGGATGGACAAATCCCCTGAAACTAGATATTTATCAACTACATCTTTGTCAGATTGGGCCTCAATATTGGCAATATTTTGTCCAACGGACTCCTTGAAGAAATTGATAATGAGCGATGTGGCATAAAACCTGCGTGTCTCACTGCAGAAGATATATGTTTTGCTCTTAAGTTGGACACACTCACCTGCCATTCATTGTTGTCCTTCAGTGGGCAGTCGTGGTGGAATAATAAGTGGCATTCCAGTTTTTAAAGTGAATTTTTTAGTGCCCATCTCGCAATAAAAATATAATACAAAATTCGCAATGCAATTGGTGATTAAATGGCGGGCGGGTCCGTGTGTTAGGTAAGGTCAGACTCAGACTCTATTCCTACTACTAAACAACACAACAAAAAAGTGGGGCCAAATACTTGGTAAAATTATAAATATAATAAAATGAATTGTAAATAATTGCAAATTATTTACCCACACACCCCAGCACGCCTCAGACAGCCTTTTCGAACAGCGCTTCTCGAAAAAGCATGCGTGCAAAAGAGTGAGTTGTATGGTTTTAATGGGTTTATGGGTAAAGAGGGCGGTGCTTGGGGGACATAGAAATCTGTCCTTTAGGTTTTCTCTCTAAAACGAGCAAAGAGAGAACAATTAGAAGTTGCGCAACAACTTTCCAGTCTCTGAAGGCAGCAGTAGAAGTTGCTCCAGGAGCGTACCGTATCTCTGGCAGGATTCCAGGCACTAAATCCAAACACTGCTTAAGCAGAAGCAGAACGACGTGCAGCCGCTGACAGCCCTTTTCGAACAGCGATTCTCGAAAAAGCGCGTGCACAAAAGCGCAAGTTCCTATGGTTTTAATGGGCTTGTGGGTAAAGAGGGTGGTGCTTGGGGGACATAGAAATCTGTCCTTTAGGTTTTCTCTCGTGTCTCGGTGGGATTCCAGGCACTAAATTCAAACACTGGGTAAGCAGGAGCAGAAAGACGTGCAGCTACTGACAGCCCTTTTTGAACAACGCTTCTCAAATAAACTTGATATTGTTATTTTCACATACCAACAGTCATGCAATCGTGTGTAACTTATAAATGAACAGGTTGACAAATGCCTTTTTCCGCCAAAAGTCAGTGCTTTAACTAAACATGACCCTCAAAGAAATTACAAGTGTAAAGCACACTCTTACTTCAGTTAGATGTACATACTGTACACACACGCACACAAGCACACCATCTCCATCCTACACCCCTCTCTGCCCAGCACAGGATCAAGGAAGAGGCGAAGGACTGGAAATGCACACACATGCCATTTTGTTTGGAGGTGAGTCGCTGGGGGGGGGGCTGAGGGGGCTATAGCCCCGGATCTTTTGGCTGTAGCCCCGGATAGAAGCTCAGGAGCTACAGCCAAAAGACTAGCTAGCCCCGAGTCCTGACAGCCTGGAGATTAGCTTAGCCCCGGATCTTTTCCAGACCTAGCAACTCCCCTGAGCAGAGAAATGACACAGATAGTAAAAAGACTCAAGATCACTGCCTGTGTATACTATCTCTGCCAGTTTGAAATGGATTTCGTAGACAGAGCACAGGGGGCAGAGAGAGTAAAATCTGCTGCACGTGCTTCTCTGCGCTGTACGGGAAACCTGCTGGTATCTCTGCCTCAATCTAATTTTGACATAGATAAAGAGGTTTGTAAACACCTGGTTTCGCGCCGATTTACATCTCACTTAAAATGTACCGCGAAGGAGAAAACGTTTCTGATTCACGGACCATGAACACACAATTTACTCCTACGTTTTACAGGATTCATTTACTGCTGTTTCCAACTGGCGTAAAACTTGTGGCGTACCTGAGCAAAACCGGGAGCTGTGGTTCCTTGTTTAAAACGTATTCCTGAAAATGGACCACCACCCCCACTGCAAAAGTGTGCTTTTATTTGTGTTCCCTGATTTTGGCGTGCAGCAAAGCTTTTGCAAATATGCCCAAGGTATGTTTAGGTGCACATTAAACTTCTGACCTTTGTGACCCAACCCAACAGTAAGACATTAAACACATTACATATTTCCATTTCTTCTGATTGTCTTCACAAAATTATGATATTCCTGTCGAGTCAGTAAGCAAAAGGTCCCTCTCATCTGGCGCCAAAACCAATTTATATGTACAGCGAACATATTGCCAGCTGTTAACTCAACATCTGATACATTTTGCCATTTGAACAAACACTTCGCACATTTTCCTACTCTAACAGGCTGTACTGTACCTCGTTATCCAATCTGAACTTTACACAAATCTGTAATGAACCACTAATTAACCGCTCAAAGGCTTTTTTCCTACACAGGGCCCTGGCAAATGCAATCCTACTTCCAGCTTAATGTGTCGTTAGTAAAAGCTGCGCCTGCATTGCATGTGAATTTAAGCAACTAAGTCGCGATGAAACCCGTCCTTACCTCCCTAGGTGGCAAGTTAATGAAAAGATTCTGAGGACACGTTTCAAAAAGCGTCTTCAGTGTGGGATGCTGCATTTTCCTGGGAGAATTCCGAGCTCACTTCTTTGCAGTTTTTGCATAAATCATGGATTCATTTAGCTGTGGCAGCCTCATAATGAGAATTAGGGCGGCCATTTCGAAGTGAGGCACAGAAACAATGATAACCTCGGTGATAATAAAAACAAATGGAGGAACCGCGTCTTTAAAATTCCCTAAATCATCGAAAGAGACAGTTTGCTGTATTACTTTAAGAGGTGCTCCATAGTCGTCTCTGTGCCCGGGGCGGGGGATGGAAGGGGAGGAGAGGTGTTGGGGGGGCATGTGTTGGAACAGTTCTCTGATGAAAATACTCACCAGGAAAATAAATAAGAAACAAGACATTCCAATTTGAAAAGAAAATATGGAACACAGACCAGAAAGACTATGTAAAGGGAAACAGCATTTCACTAGCAAATATGTGAACACGATTATTAACAGCCTCTTTACGAGTTAGGAATTGCTGGCAAACATGAGTTTCTGTTACCGCCACTCGGCACTGTGGGGTTACTGCCAGATTACGAGCAGCATTATGGCGGTCTTGGTTCCAATTTGTGAATTCCACAGGGTTCCATTAGGATTTGGAGGAGTTGCTACAGGGAGCAATTCTGCCTGCGGTGATTCCTCCGAAAATTGATATTAAGGTGGAGGATTTACCTCCAGTGCTTTGGTGGAGGTAAATATCTACCGAGTGCCGACTCATGAGTTGGAGGTGTGGTCAGGCAGGGTAGTTCTGGTACTGTCAAAAAAGTAGTAGAAACAAAATTGCAGACACAATGTACCACACTGCCAAACTCGTAATGAAGCATTAAGTGACGTATGTTCAGCACAGTGCAGATTTAAGCAGCATTGCTCTTTGACTAGACCAGTTCTTTACTCTACATGGGACTCACTACTCACGCTCAGGACAACAGAGAAGTGCGCAAGCAGGTGCTCACAAGCTGACGAATTAAATGACCAAGGCGCCGTTTGGGTCAGCAAAGGTAGGTTCTGAGGTCACCTAAAGAGTCAAGGCGACGCAAAACAAAACAGCAGTTCATTGTGAGCCTAAAATAGGCTGGCATACAGTAGTCACAGAGGACAGCTGTTAAACTAGGCTGGCATACAGTAGTCACAGAGGACAGCTGTTAAACTAGGCTGGCATACAGTAGTCACAGAGGACAGCTGTTAAACTAGGCTGGCATACAGTAGTCACAGAGGACAGCTGTTAAACTAGGCTGGCATACAGTAGTCAGAGAGGACAGCTGTTGCTCCCCTTCCACTAACGCTTTGTGAAATATAAGGAGCCTCTCACTTTGTAACTGGCTGCCATCTGCACATGGTGGTTGCTAAACGATCGATTGTTTGGCACGATTTCTGCTGTTACAAAGCCATGCTAACAGACCTTGTGAGTCACAAGAAATGGGGCGCACACGAAGTGTCTCACGATAGGCAGTAGTGTGTCCATTGGACCTTTCAATGACAATTATAAATCACAGTGTAATCGTATTTGGTTGTTTATAACCTAGTGGTGTCTAAGCACGGATCCAGGGACCGAACCTGTCTTGCTCTGTTGACTTGTTTCCAAGGCGAGCGCATTGCCCCTGAGCTATCCCCCTGAGAGCAATGTTCTTTTAGCTTATTTGGACATAGGTCCTGGGAATTTTAATGTGCACATTCTGCCATTGTTTGAAGTGGTGGTTGTGTGTATGCCAAATCCTTTCGTAAATCTGAACTATATGTTCAATAGCCAGCAGAACAGACGACACTGCCCATCCAAGATGCATGGCAGAAAAATCCTAATTTACTTTTTTATTATTGTTATTATTATTCTTTTTAAAAAATGTTATTATGTTCCTTGTGTTTGACTATTATAATTTGACATATGCTTTTGTTTCTCAAAAATACTATTTTCTAATTAACAAGTTTATCGACATTGGTGGATGGCCCTCACTCCAGATCCTCACAACTGGTCCACAAGAATTGAAGTAAAGGGACAATGCTTGGCCCAATTCTTTGCAACTGAATCTGTTAAAGCTCCAGAGTTATCGGTTATCTACTGGATAACTCATTTACTCTCTGACTCACCCACTCAAGCATTCACTTACACACTCACAGAACAAAGACAGATGAGTCATCATATGTAAACTACATGCCAAAGGGTTATTTCTATAAATCATGCTTAAGAAATGTGATTGTTTAGCAATAACACTATTATTATCCGTGCCTGAGTGAGCATCAGTACAAGGGTCACCAGGAGAGTCTGGCCTGTCACCAACTACATTTGTACCCACAGTGCCAGTGTTCCAGTACATTTGCCATCATGAGAGGCCAAATAGGTCGTCAGCCAGGGTGAGTGTCCCAGTTTTTAATTCTGACTGATTCTCCACTTGTATATAGGTATACATTATAAATCCAGCCATGTAAGGTAACATGGGAATCGGTGTATGCAATACAATCGATGAATTATGATAGTTTTAAAATGGTATCCTCTCATTTAATTAAGGTCTTTGTGAAAATTTAAGTTTATAGGGTTGAAAGTAGGTTCCTGTTCATACATGTTTATTATCCTCCTGGGGGTTTTCCGATCTAAACAAATTGCTCACAGCAAACTCACTGTTATGCAATCACTGCATAGTTGGGTAGTGTGGGTTTTCCTTTCGGTCCCATTTCAACGCAGCCCACATCCAGAGCCTACCATTTTCTAGATGAGCACCGCTTTAGCTTTCTTTTCTTCAGGTTGAAGTGCAAGATGATTAAAGAGCAGACTCAGGGTTTCTCGGTGCGTGAAGGGGATAATTAAGGAAGACATGTGGTTTACTCAAACCCTCCTAAATTTAGATGTGCGATGAAAGTAAACTCAGCGTTTACTGCGCACTGCGTGAAGAGGAGGAGGTTGTGGCCTGTGAGGTAAGGAGGGGGTTTGGAGAGGGGTAGGGATGTGTGGGTATGATGTACCTGTGCGTGTGTGTAAGTATGTCGGGGAACGGGGGTGCAGGACAAGGTGGCTGGGGTAGCACAGCAGATGACTGGGCCTAAGGGTAGAGCGGTGAGGGGGACATAGGTTGCAGGTGTGTCCCCGGCATTGGGAACAAGAGGGAAAGAAGCACAGAAAGGGAAAGATGTTTCCCTGCAGTGCCTAAATTGAGCGCTGGCAATAGGGGGCTTCGATGAAATCAACCTGTGGAGAAACAACATTGAACCGTGGTTTATAAACGAATAGTATAATGTTTTTAATGTATGATTTATTGCTGTAGTGAAGGTCTAATTATTTACCTAGAACTGTTATTATCCTAGTAGATTTTAATTATTGCAGTTATTGTGTGGCACAACTTAATATGAATGTGGGTGGAAGTGATCATAAAGAATGTACACATCAAAAAGGTGATAACCTTGAAAAGCCTGGATTAGAGTCATGAGGATTTGGAAATGAATTTGATGAATGGAAATTAGGACATTAGAAAGCTGTGTTAGACAAAGTTCACATGGAATACAAGGTCTCCATATTTTTGAAAGCATAGATATAGTTAAGAATGGGAAAAGTGGTCATTTGTTCCTTATGTTGAAGCTTAGGCTCAATCCTTGGAAAAATGTTAGACCTAGATTTAGTGCTGAAACCTAGGTACATAAACAAGACCATTTCATAAGCTGGTCGGATCATAATTTAGATGCTATGGGAAATATTTTGAACCGCAGACATGTTCATAAATGGGTAATGTTGATGCTTATAAAGCCGAGCATATTATTGAATGGATTAAAAAACATATGTTAAATGTTTTCTGTTATACTGCATGCTGTAATGAAAACAAGTATGGCCATGTTATGATCCCTTAATTGGAGAAACAAAACATGAATTGGGGAGGGAAATATGAATATTGAAAATAATAGGATGGTTAATCCAGAGAATACACACCAGGAAACAACATGGCAGAAAAACCTGTAGAATAATTGTATTAAACAATAGAAATATTCAATGTATTCTACTAATTGGCAGATTGATGATGCTCCATATTTTAGCAAAAAATATTGCAAAAAATTGGACATGTGTTGAATAACTTTCGATCTAATAATAAGATGTAGATCGAACCCATTAGTGCAGATAAATGAAATTAATATATCAATTCAAATCATTTGGTGGTTAACAAGAAACCTTGTTTAGATGGATCATTAATAATCTTTATTATAAACAAACTTGGAATGTGTACTCCATTATTTTAAGATCATTAAAAGCTCTAGAGCCACAGGCCTAAAAAGAGCCTTTTCACTAATGCAGTGATTAAAAATTATCCAATCTAGTGGGATTATCTGTTACATATATTACAAAAACATCCTAGGAAGTAAACAATTAAGACATTCTTGGAGAGCGTCCCTATTGATCATGATATTTAATAAGGGAGATAAAGGGAATTCCTTGAGTCATCATTTACTTGCCATGATTAAGTCTAGTAGTAAGATCTTTGGCCTTATGCTTCTACAGAAACTAACTGACTGGATCGAGAAAGAACAATTGTTGCCCCCTTTTCAAACTGCATTTCGGCAGGGTCTCTCTACAAATCATACTGTGTTTATATTGAAGCTATTATCTGAAACAGATGAAATAGTGGATAACCCTCCTTTGTATCTTGCTTTATTAGACTATATAACTCAGCATTTGATTAGGTCAATCATGTGCTGCTTTGGAATGGATTACTTAATTGGGCAGTGATTAAGGCTTATTGAACCCAATAGTTCATGTGTAGTTCAGGTGTACAGTAACACAAGGTGCAAATAAGAATGGATATTAGGCTGCCTTTTTCTAAGAAGTTTAACACAACCTCTGGACTAATGTTCACTGCTACTAAAGCTGAAAATTCCATTAATAGATATGAAATATTAAAAGCAAGCCCTACAATGTCAATGTCCGTTGATTTTTCAAGAATGTTGGAGGGTTTAGTCTCAAAGGATTATTACTGGCATATAAACAAAAATAAATCACCATTTCTATACATTATGGCACTAAGCACTGGTACAGAGTGTAAGACTAGAACATAGTTTAGGTTTAGTCTCAATATGTATGCAAGCTTTGGTTCACCACAGGATTTTTCTCATTTGAAGGTACTTAAATTCACAGAAGAAACTATTATGTACATGAAAGAGTGTCTTAGAAGATAAATAATTAAGTAATGAATCAATATGAGGCAGAAATTATGATCTTTTAAAAGTTGAAACACAGATGAAGCAATTAAAATGTAAGGCCTTTGAAAGGGATTGGATAGATAATCTGGAGTACTTGAGAAAATGTAGTGTGCAGGATTATATTTCTAATACATTGTTTTACTTATACCCCCAGACTTATATTTTAAAGTTACCTGATCAAGATATCAGAAGAATGTGTATGATGTGCCATTTTAATGTACTGCCCAGGATGGCTGTATTAGGCCACTGAAAAAAAGATGTTAAAGGAAGAAAGAATATGTAGAACATGCTTAACAACATGTGAAATAGAAAAACTTAAAACGTAAACATCTAATGTTCTGTTGTCATATGTTGGAAGCTATGAGAGGAAAGTGTTTTAATACATTTGTAAACGACCTTGACAATGTAAAGTCGGAATTATTTTGTAGACAATATTTAGCAGGGAATCATATCTCATTAATGATTGTGATGGTGAAATGTTGGTATATGGTAAATCCAATGTTGAAAATATAAGAGATTTTAGATAACATATATACATTTATATGTTGTATGTGATTGGGAATTACTGATATCAATTATGTATTTATATACTTAATATATATATTGTATGAAAAGTGTAATAATGAACTATAACACTAATGATAAAAAAGTAAAGACACTTCCACTGCAGTCTGAAATTGGGAATGTATTTATTTCCCAAGACACTGTTTTGAAAAGAGGGGACTTTCAAAGCCCACTAAAGCACGGGGGGAACTAGAGAATTTTCGGCTACGGTGCTCCTTGAGCAATTTATAAGAAAAGGATTCCATTTTTGTTATCACAATGTGTAGTATACACTTTTAACATGGGTGTGTCAAACCTTGTGCTTAAGTCTTAGACACATGGAGTTATCTAACCCGCTCCTTACCCGAAAAGTACACATTAGAGCAGAGAAGATAGATAAGAGGAGATCTGGCCTAACAGGTGTCTTGCAGAGAACAGAGAAATGTGTTATTTTTATGGGAGCACACTTCAAGACATGTGAAATATGCTGAACCAAGGGCTACTCAGGAGGTCAGATAAGTTCCAGGTAATTTCTATATGGAGTAACATGGCAGATGAGGGATATGCTGGTGCACACCACCCAGGTTACTGCCATGACAGTCCTATGGAGAATGTGGCTGTTTTCATAAAGAAGGGACAATTCAGGAATCCGTCCCCCTCCCTTCTGAGTTTGTGTGCATGGTGTTTATGAGAATTTGATCTTTGAGTTAGTGAGGGCATGTGTGCAATGTGGGAGAGTAGTAGAATGTTCACTGCACAGACAGTGAAGGGAGGGGGACAGTTCCCACATGTTATTCTATTTTTCCTCCCAATGAGTGTCCCCAATTTAGATTCAGCAATGACATGCAGAGGCATGCACTTTTGGTGGATTTTCAGGAGCCGTGGTGGCATCAGCCACGTGACAATTTGCTTTCGATTGACAGGCGCCAGAGCCATGAAATGATATGATATGGCATTTGTAACGCGCCTATACTCAAGTGTTTTGAGGCGCAACGAGGCAGGGGGGGGGGACACGGGGAGACAGACAATGATCCTACTAGGCCAGGTGTCATTCAGATCACGCAAGTGCAAGGGTAGAAGGGAAGGGAAAAGTGCAAAGGGGGAAAGGGAGAGGGGAAAGTGCAGTACAGGGTTAATAGCAAACAGGATAAATAACAAGGGCCAGCTAGTGGCAAGTGTGAGATAAGTGCAGACAAGTGCTGGGAAGGGGGGCTGTAGAGATACAGACACAGTCCCGCAGTGCAGGGGGTGCCAGGGATGCAGTGCAGGGGAGAGTGGCTGGGCCAAGGACCGAGAACGGTGAGTAGCCCAGTTGCAGATTCAGTGCAGTTTCAGTGACTTTAGCAGGGGAGAGGGGGAGAGAAAGCGGAGGCGAAGAGGAAGGTTTTGAGGTGCTTCTGGAACCGGAGATGGTTCTCCTCAAGTTTCAGGGAGGCAGGAAGGCTGTTCCAGAGGGAGTTCCCTGCAGTGGAGAAGATCTGCCCCCAACTCGTTGTTTGGAGAAGCGGCTGACCCTGAGGGAGTTGGAGGCGGATGAGCGAAGAGCTCGAGAAGGAAGATATTTAGGAAGAGAGAGTTGAAGGTATTTTGGCCCAAGGCCCCAGAAGGCCTTGTGGACAATGCAGGGGGTTTTGAACTTGATCCTCGCAGTCACTGGGAGCCAGTGTAGTGATTTCAGTCCTGGAGAGATACGGTCCCTGGGCTTGAGGCCAAGGACAAGTCTCGCAGTCCTGTTCTGGATGAGTTGCAAAGGGCGGAGGGTAGAGGCAGGCAGATTTAGATAGAGGCTGTTACAGTAGTCCAGCATCGAGAGAACCAGGGCTCTAGAGACAGTGAGCTTCTGGGGGAAGGAGAGGAAAGGAAGGATACCTCTCACTTGTACATCCATGCTGACATCGTAGATGAAAGGAAATGGTGCAGCTTCTATTAGCTCTCAACTGGTTGCTTCCCTTGAGCCTTTTTGCTCCAACAGGGCCTGCATGTATGTGACTTGCCCATCACCCATCAGTGAAGTGCTTGTAATCCTAGTGTGCTATATTTCTCAAGACATTTGAATCAGATGCAAAAGAAATATCCAGCAAGCCAAAAAGCAGAACCAATGGGTTTGCCATTGAAGAGCGGTTAGTGAGACCGGATAAAGGGTGACCACAAATCCACATTTTCCCGAGTTGCTAATGTGGGATTAACAGTGGAGAAATGTTACTGAACATATTTAGGGGGGGGGGCATGAAAGGGACACCTAAATCAAAGGGGCACCTGACAAATGAGTGGGACAAAATGGTGTGTCACAAATGTTTGGGGGGAAAACACCATTGCCCCCCTCTAAAATTACGCCCCCATTGGAAGACTTTAATGTGGTTAGAACTGGGGGTGTGATTGTGAAGCAACTGTATACCATTCAGAGCCTCTGATCTTCCATTACATCATAAAATCCCCGGAAATGTTAGTAAACTATGATTTTAAAACAATGCTGCGTATGGTCACCACAGGCCAGGGATTGCACAGTTGCAACCCTTTTGCATTTCAGCATCTATTCAGTTTCAAATGATCAAGCTGATAATGGATCAAATAACCAGCGCTTCCTCTATCCTGATCTCAGCAAACGTATAAATAGCTTTCTTGGAGAGTAAGCAGATCAGCGGCCAGACGCGACTAGTGTGCGGTGAAAGAAACAGATGATAAAGACATCTGCCAGAAGAGCCCTTTGGTACCACCGAGTAGAAACCGCAGTAGTGGCTTAAATTCTGATCACGCCTTCTCCGAAGTCAGAGGAAAAGCTCCGCTAAACAATGTGACATTGTTATTGACACCTCCATAGCTGCAAATGAGGCCTTGCCAGCTTTCCCCCTGACTCCAGCATTTTGCTTAATTCTGATTTCACGCATCGGCAACTTCTGAACAATCCAGGTCTCGAAGCGCATCATGTTCTAATTTTGCTCTGACAACTCCATAATGGGAATCTGAATACTTATTACATTTTTTCTTGTTAAAAAACAGGAACAAACCTCTCTGTTTACAGCACCTAACCTGGCTTTAATAATACAATATTAAAGCTGCTTTCTTTTCCAATGAAATCTTGTTTTTATTACCAGACACGCATATGGCGAATTCTATGTCCTTATAATTGGTTGTCATTGGAAGATGAAAACAAACAAAAGATGTAAGTGCAGTTATTTAGAAACAGCTGAATTTAGATCTGTTTTTGTCTTTAAGATTTACACAATTCGAAATAAAGCTGATATCTGTGGTAAGCTTTGAAAAGATACAAATGGTGTGCCTAAACGCCTACATGGACTAATATTAAATAATGTTTTTTTAATGTATTTCTATTTTAGTGCATTTTTTAACACAAACCTAACTTTGGCAAATAACACAGCAAGTTCATTGGAAGCATTTATAGGCACACATATTATATGGGCAAGGAATGCCTCTGGGCTCCAGGAAGTAGGTAGCTAAGGTGGGGGGGCTACTGGGAACAGGAGGGCGCATAGGGGAATGGAGGGGCCTGAGGGGGGTGGGGACAGCCAAGGCGGACTGGACTTAGAGCAGCCCTGGGTTTCGACTTTAAGGGGGTAATCCCGACAGGCTAAAGGAAACACTTAGGGGGAGCTAAAGCGGTAGGAAAGAGAGACCTCCAAGAGATAAGGGGAAGAGACCCGTCGCAGGCGCCTCATCCCTCCTTAACAGTCCCTCTCTACCCTTTGGCCATTTCTTTCTTTTGCAATTTTTCTTTTCATTTTCTTTCTTTTTCTTTTAATTTTCTTTCCCCATCTCTATTTAAGTTCATTTTCTTTCCATGTCTTAATTTTGTTTCATTCTCCGTGTTCCGCTTTGGCTCCTATTTTAAGGATGCATCCAGGTCTCATTTGCCCCCCCTCTTGCTTCCCGTTACCCCTGGATTCCCTCTTCCCCTTTCCCCTAGTTGGCTCTCTATTCCTTGCTAATTTTTTCTCTCCCCCAAACGATCTTCCCTTAGCCCGTCATGCCAGGGCCCCCCCTTCCGCAGAGACCCCAGGCTCCTCTAGCTCCCCCCGCCTTAGTTGTCCCATCCCCTCCGGCCCCTCCTTAACATCTACAATTAGTGGGGGAATCGGAAACAGCGCAGAGAGGGCACGTGGAGTTTGAAGGTTTTCCGCAGGGTTACTGGCATGTGTCAGTTCAGGGGCGGATCATACACTTGGCAGATTACAACAATATTAGAAACAAGGGTGCTAATAACTGTGCATTCATACATGTATTAAGTTCAGTTCGATATGCAGGAAATTATCATAATGCCATCTGAAAAAATATCAGAAACAAGGGGCCTCATTACGAGTATGGCGGTAAGGCAACAACGGTTCCCGTTCCCATTGAGGGCTATGGGGCTGAAATGGGAATGGGGAATCATTTTTACCGGTTCCCAGAAAAGGGCAATTACCGGGTCTGGTAGGGTCGTAATGACCCGGTAATTGTCCTTTTCTGGGCGCCGGATAAAAATCAATACCGGCGGCAGCCGTGCCTGCACGACAGGCACGGCTACCGCCAGCCTTGTAATGAGGCTCAATGTATTGCTAATGCACAGAGCATACTATTGTATTCCTTACTGACAGATGGGAGTGTCACTATGACTCACTTGAAGCACCACAAATGGTGAGTAATGGCCTTTTAAACACTCCACAATGACAGTAAATTTTATATTGTATGTGTTGTAGCTGCATACATTCTAATTTACATTTACTTTGTCAATTTCGGCCTTTTCCTACCTCACTCCCCAGCCACTTGTCCCCTGGGACATTCTTCCCTCTATTAGTCATGTTCCTCCTGCATCTACCAATAATTCTGTGAGGTCTCTTCACCACCAAATGATGATGGTCTACACTGCTTGATGCCATACCCTGCCATCTTCTTTCACCTCTGTTCTCATCACCATGTCACTCGCCTCCTAAATCTTCCCTGCTGATCTTTATCTTCTAAATACACAAGATACCTCTCCAGGGGGAATATCTTGGGAATACGTTTTGCTCAAGCTCACTGATGTAGTGAATGGTTGCTATAGATGTTTTGGATTAGAATCTTGACAGTGTAATTAATATATGTACACGTTTGGACAATATTGTGCTTCAAACTGAGATGCGCATAGTAGTAGGGGCAATACTGAAACTGGGTGTCTTACATAGTGATATGAGCATGGGTGATTAACCAGCTAATCAGATGGGTAAGCTTTTACATAAACCAAGGACAAGACTGACAATAGGCCTGGGCGGACTTTAGAGAACAATGGGGATATTATTTTTTATTTTATTTAAATTTATGTTTAGCACTGGCCCTACCCTGAGGGTCTGGGAGCACCTTACAACGTTCTAAGATGAAAGAAAGAAGTTACACATGTTTTCAGGAAAGGATAGGAAGATTAGGATAGACATGTGATAGCAGTGGAGGAGGGCAGGATGTGGGGAAACCGGTACGATTTGAGGTTCTTTCTGAAAGTGGCATTGGAGGATACAGTGTGTTTGTAGAGAGATAGGGTGATCCATGTGTTGGGTGCCCAGTGGATAAATGCTTATGTTTGTGTACATGTGAATTTGCAGTGTGGAATGTGCAGAAGGTATTGGTTGGCTTGTCAGGTGTTTGTGTATGTGATGGGACTGAGTGTGTCATGAAGGTAAGGTGGTGTGTTGAGGTGGATGGCTTTGAATATATTGTAGAGTGCTTTGAAGGCAATTGTCTGGGGTATAGGGAACAGTGGAGCTCGGCAAGGGTGGGGGTGATGTGTGAATAGTTGCATAGGTGGGGAATGTCTCTGGCTGCTGTGTCTTCAGTAGCTTGCAGGGGGATCAGGGTGCTCCTGGAGTCCAGTGTGGAGAGCATTTCCATAGTACAGATTAGAGAGAACCAGTGTTTGGACTGCAGTGCAGGCGTGATCAGGAGGAAGGATATGTCTGATTTTTGATGGGAGGTGTAGTTGAGGGTTGCATGTCTTGGTTACAGAGCTTACACGGTATGAGAAGGAAAGCTAGGGGTTGATGGTGAAGCCAAGGGATTTCACAAGTGTGGAGAGGGATATGTGTTGGTTGACTCTGGCATGTTCTTGGATTCAGGGTGTGAGGTCGGGTTTGTGCTTCGGGGGCAGATGATGAGGAATTCTGTTTTAGAAGGGTTGAGTTTCAGGAAGTGTGTTGCCATCCAGTTGGTGGTGGTGGAGAGACAGGTTTTGAGGTTGTGAAGTTGGGAAGGGGATGCATTTTTGAAGTATATTTGTGTGTCATCTGCATATAGGTGGAAATGGACATTGTGTTTGCTAAGGGTCTTCCAAGGCATTGAGTTTATAGGCTGAAGACGAGTGGAGATAGGACAGAGTGTTGCGGGAGCCCATATTTGACAGGGTTGGTGTCTGATCAATAATGGGGCATGGAGACAATGTGTATCCTGTCCGTGCGAAAGGAGGTCAACCATTTGAGTACAGTGACAGAGAGATGTATCCTGTGGGCTAGGAGGTATAGTAGAATGGTGTGGTTGATGTGTTCAAAGCTGCAGCGAGGTTGAGTATGAGCAAGTGCAGTGAGACCTTTGTCTGTGTTGCTGTAGAGGTCATCAAGGATGTGAATATTAGTGGTCTCAGTGCTGTTTCCATGCTGAAAGCCAGATTGAAAGGGGTTGAGTAGGTTGTTTGTGGTGATGTGTTGTTCCATTTTGTTAGTGACAAAGTGTTTCCTGATTCTGGTGATATGACAGTGATATTGCAGTAGTTTTCATAGCGCATTGTGGTGAGATATTTATTTTGTGAGAAGTGGTCTGATTTGTCCTGTTTTGAGTTCAGTGTGGATATTACCATGTTGATGATCTTGAGCCAGTGGGGATCTCGGGTGGTGATGCAATTGGATGCAGCTTGAGGTTGGCATGCATCATCCAGGTAGTGTGCAGGTATTGTTTTGGAAGTGAGGGTGATGAGGGTGTCAGTGTCAATGGGGTGGAAGGTGTCCCATGTGTTGGAATATTTGAAAGTGTGTGGTTGTTAACATGAATTTCAGAATCTGGTCTTGTGGACAGATTTTAGGAGACCACCCTAGTTATAGTAAACAGGGTGTCTCAGAGAGGTCAGCCAAAACCCAATAAAAGTAGCAGAAGAGAGCATCCAAGGCTCTTCTCTGGAGAGTGTCAGTGAGGTCAGGTGTCTACAATGAGTTTACACAGTGAAGCACACAACAATTCAATGTATACAGGTAAGTACAAAATTACTATATTTATTCTCGGCCACACAATACACCTTAGGCAATAAGCAGGCGAAAAAATTACACAACACTCACATATGAACATATATAGTGTCACCATAGGTTCTTATGAATGCATTCAATCACTTCTTCAACAAAAGAAGTTTAGTAATTGATGCAGTAGAGTGGAACCAAGTCACAAGAAATGTGCCCTAACTTCAGAAGTAAATCACTTTGAAGAGTGCAGCCTCAAAACTTCCAAACCGCCCAAAACAACCCAAACACCACAAAGCTTATCCACAAAAATGTTCATAAGTAGGCAAGGTTCTTGTGTTGGTGAATATTCCAGAAAAGATAAGAAACAAAGTTACTGGTTGGTAAATCATGTTTATATATTTCCAGTACAGCTGCTTTTAGACTCAATGATCAAAAAGCAGTGGAATGGAATAACCAAAGTTTATTCTAGGGTTTATTCTAAGGAGAACCTGGGGGACACATGCTATCTGCTTACTTACCCTCCTGACTCTGATTTTCCCAGATGACTAGGTCGGTCAACTGTGGGTTGCTGGAGGTAGGTCTTCCCACCATTGTTTCCAGTGGGAGTTTCCCAGGAGCTGTGGGTACGAATGACATTGAGAGTTGCATTTCCAGCCATTAATGGCAACTTCAAATAGCAGATGCCTCAAACAGACCTTACACCTTGACCTTTCAGAGCAGTAATGCCTCATCCATTATGTAAATGCTTCATGCAACCAGTCTGTTAAAATGATTACTTTGTTTCACAGAATATCAATCTCGAGCGAATGTTTTCCATAAATGCCAACAATATTCATTCCATTCGGAAGAGACTAGTACAGTCCTGGTTTTAAAACATTTCTTCAACACAGTTCTTTTTTGTTGGCATGTTTCTGATAAATACAAATTATTTTGCAAATAAAGATTTCAGGTTCGTATTGGCAGAAAAAAAGATATCCTTCTTAACCTTTGAATGTAAATGTCCCAGTTTTTGTGCATGCCACACAACAGAAAGCACAGGTTTTTAGCAATTTGGAGAGTTATTCATGAATTTCTACCAATCATGTAGCCTACGACTAAACTTGCCCTCCAACATTTCTTCCTAAACCCTATGATGTTACTACTATAGGATGCGCTGACGAGCTGCTTATCTAGGGTTAGGGGATATGGAGAGAAACTGGCCCTATCTCACGCTATTCATCAAAAGTTTCACCAACTTAAAGATCTGTGTGACAGATACATTGCTGATTAATTGTTTGTCTTTATTATTATTCTCAGCTCAGTATTCAACACATGGATTTTTTTATTTTTATTATTTTTTATTTAAGACCGCAAACTTGGGTATTCTTTTAAAAAAAAACGGAAAGGAAAAAGTGGAGACAATGGGCCTCATCACGAGTTTGGCGGTAACCCTTAAATCCGGCGGTCGCGCTATTACCGCCGGATTTAATGGTCCAACAAATCAGGGCTTCGGCGTATTTCTCCCCAGCTCTGAGCTGGGGGGAAATCCGCTGAAAATTTGCACTATTACCGCCGGCGGGAAATCCGCCGGCGGTAAGAGTGTGAATATTCCCCATTGAGCCCAATGGGGAATGGCGAATTCCCGAATGGTGGGGAATGGGGAATTCCATTACCAGCAAACCCATGATCCGGCGCTAATAGTGCTAATAGTGCCTGGGGGTTTGGCGGTAGGGATAATACCGCCGGTGGTAATACCGCTGGCGTTACCACCCAACTCGTGATGAGGCCCAAGATCCTTCTACTCAATTTGTTTGTAAATGCGCAACTGCTCTCAACATAATTGCGCTCGCACCCTATCTGGGTGTATTTTTAGGCTAAAATGCTTTGCACAATTTGCTTTAAAAAAATGTTAACTCCTTGTCTTTATGTCAATTTTTCTCAAAAGAAGAGGGGCCACATCTGGCCAGTTTTTCTGCAACCATTAATAGACTACATGCCTCGTTACAAGGTTGGCGGTAACACTGTAACACTGTTTCCGCCACCTGAGATCGCAGCGGCCCGGGATCTCAGGCGTCGGAAATCGTAAGTCCCCATTCCCATAGAGTCCCACCGGATGATATGGTGATTTATAACGTGCTTAATACCCAGAGGTTCCTAAGTGCGAACCCGGGGATCTAACCTCTATTGCTCTGCATTCTCTTTCTTCTAAGGCGAGCACGTTTCCAATAAGCTATCCTCCTGAGAAGAGTGGAAGTGCACTGGCACCATTGCTAACAGTGCCAGTGCTTCCATAAAAACTGTGCCTACCAGGGCCGATGCACCTGGCAGGTCAGACACTTGACTCATGTGAATGCTTGGTCATGCTGAAAGTTCTTTGTAGTTAAGCTGGCAGGGTTAATTTTATTCACTTCATTCCCTCCTCCTTGGGTGAATCCAGGACCTGGCTGCCCAGTTGAGGCTACATCCAGTCCAGAAAACTGTTCAATTCCATTTTTCAGCTTCAGGAAAGGCATGGCTGATTGAAATGTCAGATAAGTTGAGAGGGGACCACTTCTGACCCGTGCTCAGAATACATAAAAAATATAGTTAATGCTTTAATTAACAAGCACGGAGACTGATATAAGTTGTAAAAGGGTACCATGTGTTCATAATGTAGGGCCCGAGTCCTGTTAAGGTAATCCAGGCACCGTCATAACATGTTACTGTTCAGCTTCCTAAGCCTTTTGTTTAATTTCTTTTGTGGGAAGGAAAACTATCCCCCCAGTCCTGTTGTTGCTGTGTTGCTCTGAGTTAGGGAAGGAATAAACACCATTTGGTAGTTCAGGCCTAGTTTCATACAGGTTGGTTTCATTCAAAATTGCAGCCTTCAAAAGTAATGTTATTCTGCATGTTGCAATTGTCAACTTAAAGAGAGCAACATTATAATTTTTCTTTCTAATCAAATTTGTATTCAAATTCCACGTTCTCAACATCTGTTGGTTTCAAAATACTGATTCTTAATCCTGTAAATAAAATCAAAACAAACACCAGCTGGAAATGGAGGCCCATTTCTGTTTTTCTGTCATATCAGATTGTTGGTTTTTACATTTTAAAAATAGTTTCAGTACACTTTATGATACTTGGAGATATTTATCTTGGGCCTTGTCAGTTACTTAGGACATACATTCTGATTATAGATGAGCTGCACACATTGTCCATTCCCTCACACGTGTCATTTGTTTTTAAACTGATCCCTTTGTATCTTTGCATACTTTTCTTCACTTAGATTTCCATACACTGCCAACAGTACTGCACTACTGTTCCAAGACACCATGCCCAACGATCTAAAGGGGTGTAAAGGATCACATGGGGCACCAAAATGTTTAGCTGAATGGAGGATGCATGCCCATTCAACTAGAGTGTTTGTGGTAAACTACACAAGTGATGAAAAAGAGGTTGTGACAGTGGTGGTTGAAGACAAGAGGGAGATTGGTGAGATTGTTAAAGAATATTGTGATTTTAGGAGAGAGGTGCCAGCCATAATCTTCAGCAGAAACATGGTGAGTGAGGGAGAGAATCAACTTGATGGTCCTGAATAGCTTGCAGGGGTTGGCAGAAGATAGAAAAGATGATATTAGCCTGACTTTGTATAATCAATGGGAGAGAGGATAGGTTGATCAGAGATTTTTTAGAGGCAGGAAGGAGACCACAAATGTTTGCGCAATGATGTGGAGGCAAGCACATTTCTTTTTCTCTGAAATTTTGGATATAAGGGGAAATCCAAGGTTTAAGGCATGGGTGAAAGGAGGTGCATGAGTATGCACGATAGTGGTGCATGTGGAACCAGCGAGTGATTGTTTGAGATAAAGATCATTTCAATGGAGTTTACAATAGAGGGATTGCATGCATGGAGAGAGGAACTAATTCGATTTTGAAGGAGCAACAATGACTCATGATATACTTTTTATTTAGTGATCCTGGGAATGGTTGAGGGGTAACTAACTAGTAGCCTAAGAGGATGTTATTTAAGAAAAGGGTCATGACTGGACAGTATGGAGAGCACAGAAGAGAAAGAAATAAGACAGTGAATATGGAGAGGGACTAAAGAGTGCTCAGAAAGACACAGGCTGAAGATGTTTGGGCTATTATAATATTTGTTTTGGTTGAAGTCAGGGATTTACGTGAAATATCTAATATAAGGTTCTACCAGGTGTGTTTGTAGATGAGGATCATGTTTAGAGGAGTAAGAGAAAGCAGGCAAACAGCAATAACTCTGATGAAGGGGAGGATTCCATATGTTGGTGATTAGAAGACCCACACAGCTGATTTCCAGCTGTCTTCTTGTTTAGGTGATGTTCATGGGAGAGGATAGTGGAATAGGTCTGACTGGCTACTAGAATGGCTGTGTCAGAGTGAGCAGCCAGTTTTCTGTGATGGCCATTACTGGAAGGTGGTGGCGGCGAGAGTGAAAGTGTTCAGTGAGGAAGGAAGTCTTATTACAAAGGGGTTGGACACTCCATGGTCCTAGGGAGGTCAGTGAGGGAGCGCAGAGGCTGCAATGGGGAGGCGTGAGTGGGCAATATGTTAAAAGTGGGATTGAGCATTGTGATTCCAGGGCAGTTTGGGGGAGGTTGGGGGGATGGTGATAGAGTGAAAAAGTAGAGGGGGGAGAATGAATTTTTTTGACATACAGTAGGGGGGGGACTGATGACCCCTACTGAATGGTAGGTATTAAGTGACAAGGAAGAGTAGGAGGATAGACGGAAGCCTGATGGTGACTTAGGTATCAGGTAAGAGTAGGGAGGGCCTGGTGCAGGTTGGGCAGGTCGTTTTCAGAAGTGACTAGCTGGACTTACAGCAGGAGTCTTTGCCAACAATAAATACAGATTTTCCGGCAGCAACTAGAGACAGATATTAAATAGGCACTAGGGATTGATCCATGCTTTGTCCATGTCTCTAGTATTAGTTTCCTTCTTTTTCTCCTGGAGGTCACTGAGCAGTGTTCTGCCTGTTCTCTCTGTCAGAGCCATTACATAACTTGGCATGAGGCTCTACGCGGCCATGGATGCAGTGTGATGCATTGGCTACCATGGACAGTAGGCGGGTTGACAGAATGGACGTTACTGTTCTCAAAGAAATGCCATGCCTATTGTGCTAGTTTAGAACTAATGATACAGGAGGAACGGTGACATTGCAAGATGGTTTGAATGTATGCACATGCATCCACCCTTTTCCCCTTTGCTGCTCTGCCTGCGGATGACGATAACATGCAGCTGACAGGAGGGGACATTCAGTGGCTGAATAAAGCACGTGTTGCAAATTCCCTTGTTCGAGGAAAAGCCGAGGGCCCTACGTTGGATAGGGTCATTTTCTGATGCAATGATGTCCCCTTTCGACGTCTATAAGATTATTGGCAAATTGAAGTACTAGCAAATTATGTTTTGGTGGTTTGGTGGTGCAGTAAAAAACGTTAGTTTAACAATTATAAAGTGAATTGACGAACTCAGTGAATTCATTGTGGTTTTGAGTATACATTAGTGATCGTGTAAAAAGTAGACGTGTTCCCTTTAGAAAGTGAAAGTATGTCCCTTGTGTTAGCTTCCTCTTTGGAATGTTAAATAGGATGTTGCAGTCAAAACGGGTCCTCCTAGAGAGGAAGTGTCATGTTGACAGACATCTGCTTTTGAAGTCAAAATGCTCAGAATACAGTTGATAGCAGTAGGTATTGACTGCACTCTAAAATTATGATTGGCCGAGAGGAGGTCAATAACACTCTCCATGTGCTAGTAAGAAATAGTGCCAACCCAAGTAATCGAGAAATGCATTGGCTCATAGTTAAGAAACTTTGTGCCCTTTCTGAGATTGCAACATTACACATTTGTTTTTCTTATTAACCACAGTAGACGCCACGTGGTGTCTTTGCCCTTTCATATATTTTATTCCTTTAATACAGTGCCATTCAAGTATGTGTCACACCACTGGTACCACATCAGGTCTTTTGATTCTGGATGTTTTGGACCACAACTCTCAAGATCCCTCACCATTGGCTATACTGGCCATTGCTGGTGGGAGTTTCAGTTTTGGAGAGCCAATGGTTGCAGATCCCTGGAAAACACATAGGGCATGATTCACAGACGCATTTTATAATGGTGCAATGCCATGGAAACACTCTCGGAATCAGGGCAATAGGGTGCTAGCGACGTCATGGTTTTAATTGTAGTAGACGGCTTTATATAGTTATAAGAGTTATTTGTTTTGGCATGTGGGAACAGGCTGGGCATTTCACACATGTGGGCTAGGGCACATGATCTATCACCCTACTGCTTTGGCTCGTCAAAGCTGAAAGTGGTTGGAGTAAACGAGTAGTCAAAGGGGGGGGGGCAGTGCGGTGCACACATTTTCTATTCTCTTTCGTTTGTATGGACCTTTCAATTCGACTGCATCCTGCGCAGTGCTTCACTGCTGGACCATTGGGACCCCTCGCCCTGAAGATCATTTTAATACCATGCTAATTCATAGAACATGTTGAAGAAATTACTTTGAATAAAACAAATGACACCAGTCTGGAGACTGAGGGATTTGAAATGAAAAAGATTAATCTTGAGGAATTCTCAATTTCTGAAACAGCTTGCGCCACGCATTGTCGGGCCATTCTCAGCTTGGTGCGCAAAGAGCGCCCCATTGTTTTCATTACCCAATATGAAGGGTTTATATAATTCATTTTCCGTGAAATGCATTGATTAACTGTCAGGGTCTCTAGGATATAAGGAACAGGAGCCACTGGGGGGCTATTGTTGTGGAGAAGGTGCACTATTGGGCTCCATTCGTTCCTCGCGTGGCCAATAATGGCTTTTACGTTAAGCCAAATAAACGTAATCTATCACCTACCAGGGACGCTGCAAAGCACCAGCTTCTTTCCAACTCTCCATGCTGTTTCTGGTGCGCATTATTTCTCAAGCTTAACGACTTTTACTGACTTTACTGTTTCTCTAACTTCGTAGAATGTTTTTATTTTTTTATTTCTTCAGCACTTCTGAAATTCTTTATCAATGTTCCTTTCATCTCATTGCCCATTCATTATAGAACTTGAAACACCATGTGTTGCATTAGGCGCCTTACAAATACCCAATGCATACATAAAATAAATAAATACACATATTGACAGCTCTCCGCTCCTTCCTTTCATTGTATTCAACCTTCTCCGCCACTTTTTTAATCTTCTCGCAACCGGCGCCATTATTCGGCCCTGCATTGTTCTGTCTGTGCCTACTGGTGGTCCCAGTATCTCTTGTGAGTCTCCCTCCTAATTTATAACAATGTCTGAAACAAGGCAGTATTTCAAACTGAGTGCTTTCATTTATGTGAATGAACAAGTGACATTTAGGGATTCAAAAATGTCCCATCTCATAGCCATGGCACAAACCATGAATAACACAGGCAGGTAGAGACAGAACGCCCACCTAGGACCGTGATCTAGTGTTTTGAATACCCGCAGGACCAACTCGTGTAATCTTTCCGAGATCTGAAACATTGAAGTGCTTAAAAATATCACAGGTACGTTCCTGGTGTGAGCTGTTTTGAAAAGTAAATTGTTTTACACAATGAAGCACAGCACACACGTGCTGCGGTTTTATAAGGTCAGGCATTTTACATGTTCACGGAGGATTTGGACCTGTAATCAATCCGCAATCACACTACCAGGCTTATTCATGGAATTAATGTGCGCTGAGCGTGCGAAAGCGTGCGCTGAGCGTGCGAAAGCGTGCGAATCGCAGTGCCAGTGCGAAAATCGGAGCGAAACCCGCGCACAGCGATTCATGGAAGTCTGTGCGCGTGTAAATCCCAGGATGTGCGCCAAAATTCTGCGTGGCGCACGATGGCGCACACGTCTCCAAACAGTGTGCGCTACGCGCACAGCGAAATCCCACATAGCGCGGCGCACACAACAAATGTAGGAGGAACAGGGGGCTTGACACGCGGAATGGGGAACAACGCATGAAAATGTGGGCGTCACGGGGGAAGTACAGGAGGCAAATGCGCGGAACGCCCACACGCACGTTCAAAACACGTATTCATGGAATCGAACAGGGCTAACGCGTGCGCCAAAAAAGACGCGCTAATCCGGAAACACGTACGCCAGCAGGAAGCAGGCGTACGTGGACCCGCGCAGCATAAAAGTGCATGCAAACAACAAACAAGCTCAGACGCCAGGATGAATATACCGTTCCTAGCAGCAGTGGTTGTGGGATACCGCAGGAGGAGGAGGAGGATAGTCAGGCCCAGAATTTTCACACCCAGAACCAGCCTTTTTGGGATGCCTGATGAACAGGTGTATGGGAGGTACAGGTTTCCACCTCACATAATACTCAACCTGGTGAGTGAGTAGGAGGATGACCTCACATCACCCACCCTGTGCTCCCAAGCACTCAGCCCCCTGCAGAAGGTCCTCAATGTACTGCACTTCTTGGCCACTGGATCATTTCAGCGTACAAGTGCTATAGTGGGGGGGGTGTCACAGGCCATGCAGTCACGCTGCCTACACCAGGTCTTGGCCATCATGACTGCACGCCCATCAGTCCGCAGGCACATATACCTGCCCAGAACACCTGCAGAAAGGCAGGCTGCCATCCTGGATTTCTACGGGGTGGCACAATTCCCCAAAGTCCTAGGTTCCATTGATTGCACCCATGTGGCTCTACGTCCCCCCAGGGCATCAGAACACATCTATAGAAACCGCAAGCACTGGCATTCCATCACGTGCAGGTAGTATGTGATGCCAAGGGAATCATCACCTTAGTATATGCCAACTATCCAGGGTCCACCCACGACAGTTTTATTTACAGAATGTCAACCCTAAACAGGGACCTAGAAGCTGGGCGGCATGGCGATACATGGCTGCTCGGTGAGTATAAATGCCACAGCACATGCATGCATGTCAGATACTGAGTAATGTCACAACCCCACTAATGATACCCATCACCACCTCCCGAGGGGACAGTGCCTACCCTCTGAGCACCCACATGATGACGCCAATTCGGAACCCCACCACGCCACGCGAGGTAAGATACAACACAGCCCACATTGCAACCCGGGGCATAGTGGAGCGCACATTCGGAGTGCTCAAGTCACGCTTTTGCTCCCTTGACCATTCTGGCGGGCAGCTGTTATACGCTCCCCCAGTAGTGTGCAGGATCATAGTGGCAGCATGTGTCCTGCACAACGTTGCAACACGCCGGGGCCTGCCGGTGGTCATGGTGGTGCCCGACATCCCCAACCACATGCACGGCCGCTGCACATGGTAGGGGAAAGGGCACGGGGTGAGGCAGTCCGTACGCAGCTGGTGGCTAATTACTCCACCTAAAATCACACCCCTGTGGAGTGCACACAGCCCTGGCATATACGAGCTGACAATCAATGATGATGACATAAGGGACAGTCAACAGTCACAAACATACCAGCCTGAGATTGGTCACCTGGAAGTGTTACATTGTGTGCATCCCTACCTACACAAACACCACCAATGCTGTGTCATCAAAAGACACACTTCTATGCTGCTAAATTCATTACCTCCTTGCAAAATACAACATGACAACAGTGCCATGTCACCCAACCCCTCCCCAGCACCACCACCCAACACACCATGGCATGTCATGCTATGTGAGAGCAAACAAAGCAATCCCCAAAACCTGACACAAGTGTCACAAAGTACAGTTTCCCTAATGGAAACTGGCCACACACAATATGCTCCCAGTAATGTAGAACTAACAACACACATGACCAAATACTTACCAACAATACAATGCAGCTACACAACCTCAACCATAGCAAAAACATGACAGTACTAAGCTAAAGTAGTGGTAGTCTTACAACTTGATTATGCCAGCACATCGACCCCTTCCAACTGTACAGTGCTGCTGCCACGCAAATGTGTAAGTGCACTGCTTACAACATGAACTTCATCTCCAAAGTAGACGGCCTTGTGAAGACATGAGGAATGAACATGCAAATTAGGAGGAAGACATGGATGCACAAGACATATCAATACACCATGCAGTGTACAATACAACAACAATAACCACTAGGAATGTGGAATGTATAGACAGTATTGACTACAGACTGCCCACACAGCTCATGGTAGTCCAACGTCACTGTGTAATGTACTGTCACTTGGGCACACCCTTTGCAAGCCCATGGAAACGGGAAGCAGGAGGGGTGTGTGTCTCATGAACCCAAGCATCTAACCCAAACTCAGGACAAGCCTGCATGTGCCCAGCCGGAATACAGTGGATGCCCATGGGAGCCACACAAGGCAACACAGTAAAAAAAAATCAAAAATCAAAAATCAAAAATCAAAAATCAAAAATCAAAAGGCCATGTGGTGCCGGGGGGGGGGCACCCAGGAGGTCCGAGGACAGGGTGCGCAGCAACAGCCACTTGTGTGGATGTTGGGAAAAAAAAACACCTCCATGGGCTCATGGCCTGCACGGCTATGCCATTGTGGGAAAACTGCTGCTGTCACTCTCATCACCCTCTGCTGCTGCATCAGGAGGTGGTGGTGCTATGGGGGGAAGACCACACAAAGCCCTGGTATGGTCCTCCATGGCAGCAAGCATGCGGGGTGGAAGGTCTCGTTCTGGAGGATTATAGTGCGGAGATCCCCATGCAGCACCTGACGTGATGCCCGGATCTCCTCCCGAGTTGCCTGCATCTCAGCTGAGAGCAACGTGTGAGCCGCTCCAGCTGCTGTTCTATCCTCAAGTTAGTGGAAGCCTCAAGGTCAACAAGAGTCTCCCTGAGGTGATGGAGTTCTACCCTCAGTGCTTCCCTGTGGCCCTGGGACTCTATTGATATCGATTGGCGTAAAGTCTCCAGTGCCGTCCGTCGGACCCTGTTGGACGCCAACATGTCTTCCCTGTGTGATTGGCAAATGGAGTCTGTTGCCTGCTGTAGTTGCTCCATCTGCCTTTCAGGGGGGACAATGGAAGTGGCCACCCTCTCCATTGCTTGAGCCATCATCTCAACTGATGCTGCCTGTTGGGTTGCCATACCGTACATAGATTGTTCCCATATGGTATTGCCTGGTGGTGTGCGGCCACCGCGTCGGCGGGCACCACACCTGTTTGGGGCAAGGCGATCTGCGCCTTGCTGTGCCGGCACTGCCTGAGGCTGCAGGACTGCATTCCCCCTCTGATCTGCTGGCCCAGGAACAGGATCAGATGTTGTGGAATGTGACCCTGCATCCGTAACCGCCAAAGGCGGATTTACCAACACTGACATCCCCATAGAGGGTTCTACCCCTGGTGCAGGTGGGTTGGACAGAACAGAATCCCTGCCAGAAACACTTATCTGCGACGGTACATAGGTCTCATCATCCAAATCAGCACCTGAATAGAGGTCTGGGGAGGTGCACCCAGAGACAACCCTGGACAGAATGGTCTGCAGCAAGATTGGGTTCGCACCCACCACCACATCACGTCCCCCACAGGTGCTCGGTCGTGCCTAAGATTCCTCCTGGGTCTGCACCATCTCCTCAACTTCAACAGCATCAAGTGCGTCATCCCCTGCAAAAACATGAAAGACATAAAATGGAAACAGGCATTAGCACCATAGCACACAAATAGACCTGACAAGCTACAGAACCAGTACATGATTTACACATGTCCCACATGACTATAACCCTCCCATGCATGCACTGTCACTGAGTTGGAAGGGGAGGCAAAAGGCAGACACTGATGACACCAAGATGGAAGAGCAACACATTTTCTGCATGCTGGGTAGCACTGCCATCACACATTGGCCTGTGAGTGGCATGTCCAATACACATACATGACACATGCCATCACACAGATGGCATGTACCATAGCCATGGTACATTCCACAAGTACATCCATATGTCACTGAATGAGTACTGTCAGCCATCCATGTGAGATGGACATGATGAGATGAAAAATGCTACATAGTGTGACAAAATACGCATGTGCCACACACTGCAACACATCCAGTGTACACAAATACAGTGATTGCAGGCCGATGTACACATCAATGGTTGTGCACTTCAACATGACAGGAAGCAACTATCATGTTCCACATTCAAACAGGCCCCAAAAATGTATGTGATCTGGCTAATACTCAATCAGCCTGAATGGTCAAATCATTCACCTAACAAGGTAACACATGTGGGACAATGTGGGGTTCATCAATGACAGAAGCATGTCACAAATGTGACAATAGGGCTGAGGAATGCGTAGCAAAAGTGGGAGAATTGAAACAATCAGCCTGAACGAACACTGAAAAATACAAACAATGTTGTTGCAAGATGCCACTTCAAGGGCAACTGCCATAATGTTGCGCTTAATGACTACTGTAGGCAGAAGGGATACTGTAACACCCAAATCCAAGGCCGCTGAATGTTTTGGATGAAGCACATGGGTGACCCATACCACTCAGGCACACACACCCTCACCTGGCACTCAATCAGAACCTGTCACCCAAACAACATACACATGCATTACACACACATGCATGGGCACTCACCGGACAATGCATCATAATCAGGTAGTTCTCCCACACCTTGGATCTGTTCCTCTGTGACAAAGGCCCCAGCAACAGACTCATGTTCAGTGAGTTTGTTGTCCTCTTGTGGAGACCCAGCGCCAGTCACCAGAGTAGCAAAATGATTTGAGGCCAGCTTGTTCTTTGCTCTGCGTTTCAGGTCATTCCACCGCTTGCAGCAATCATCAGCTGTGCGCCTCACAAATCCAAGGGCATTTATGCGGTCGGCGATGATCTGCCAGTGTGCCTTACGTTGACCAGTTGTGGTCTTGGACCCTGCAGTCACCAGCATTTCGTGGTTATGTGCCGACACATAGGACACAAGTGCATCAAGTTCCGCGTCATTAAAGCAAGGCTTCCTTGACGTGCCGGAGTGTGTAGCCGTGTCTGGGGTCTCAGCCTGTCGTGCCAGAACACCGTCCTTCCTCTTCTGTAAAGGTGGAGCAGAGCCATAGTGGCTTACGCCGCTCTGGTCAGTAGGGACAGAATCACCGGTGGACTGGGTAGTAGGAGTGTGGGAATGCACAATGACCATAGGTCTTGATGCAGGCATTAGTTGCAGGGTAATTTTGGCAGGGCGAACATCACTTTGATGGACCTGGACTGACACTGTCCTGGCTGGGAGAGTCAGAGCTGGGGCAGATGGAGCTGCAGCTGCACCTGCAGCCTCCCCCCCTGCATACTTGGGGCAGCAGATGACATAGCTGCCCCAGATCCACGTGGCTTGCTGACAACAACTTGCACTGCCACACGTGGCCTAGACTTGCTGACCTGGACGTCAGCCTGGGAGTCATCCTGTGCCAGGTCAGGTGCCACAATGGGCTGGTCCAACAGGGGCTGAGCTGGGATGGTGTCAGCCACATTTCCCTCAACCATGGGGGGGCATGGGTGTCCCTGATTGTTCCTCCACACATGGGGTTATAAGGGCACCCTGCAAATCCTGGCCACTTCCTCTACCACGCCCACCACGCCCACCTTTTGAAGGTCGGCCACCTTTGCCTCCCTTACTGCTTGGTCACCTCCCAACCATGGCACTGATGTTGTTGTGCATGTGGGAGTTGCAGTAAACTATTGTCCTGGGTAATTGGGGGTCAAAGGGGTAGGATACTAGATGGAATTCGTACCCTAGTGCTCTAACAAGACTGTCTGTGACCCCTGGCGGAAGATGACGGGTCACGCAATGCACAGGCAGCCCAAAATCAAAAATTAATGTGCACGCAACCCCTCGTAGACCACGTGCATGAAAAAATGAACCTGCACTACGCTGTGGCACCCAGAAACACAAAAATAAGCATACGCGTTATACACGTAGCCTACAATGACCTCTGTAGGGGAACGCGACACACGGGACAAGCACAGTTGCTAAGTACGTGCGGAACTCACCGTCTGCCTGGTAAAAGAACGTGAAAAGTACGAGCATGTGCGCGTTGGAAACACCCCCGCCAAAAGAAGAATTGTACGCTGTCTGAGGAGACAGGACAAAAGGAGAAGTGAACTCTGTTTGAGGAAACAGACCCAACGAAAAATCAGAAAAGAGCTGTCAGAGGTAACAGGGAGTACGAACTAGAAACGCTGTGAAGTAATCGCGTGTGAACCGACAAGAAGTACAGATTTCACCCACTCGCTCTCCACGAAAAGCACGTACAAGGAAATGGCATCCTACACGTGGCTTTTAAACAGGCCCACACATACACGTCAGATACGCGTGTACGCGGGCCCTTTCCTCCAATTACATGCGATGATGCTCGGACGTGCAGTTTTTCCACGTGTGCTCTGTCATCACGTGCTATGAGGGAAAAGGCCGCACGCATAATGTAACTTATGCGCTTACGCGCTAAGGGCCTTTGGTCCAATGAAATCTCATGCAGGTGCTGACGCGCTTACGCGCTAAGGCCCTTTCCTCGAATTACATACTGACGTGCAATTTTTTCATGTGCCAAATCAGTCCGTATCAAGCTGGCCACGCCAAAACACACAGAAGACCACGCTCCTGCCCGGATGGCCAAATGACTTCCCCCCAGAGCCCCGAGCACGCTCCCACCTGCCATCTGCTGCTGCCTGACTGCCTGCTGCCCACGTGCCCTGCCATTTGCTGCCTGCACGTCAGCCAGGGGTGTAGTTGCTGTGACCACCCCGGCTGGAACCGAAGATTCCCGACTGGGATTCCATCGCTCCACAGCCCAGCCCCAGGACCCAGTTGCCCACCCACTCCTGCCTCTGGGGTTGCCATGTCCAGCACAACACCATCTGGCAGCACTGGCAACCCCCAGCCAGAGAGGCAGAGGGCCACCAGCTTCACTGCCACCGAAGTTGGTGTCCTGGTGGAGCAAGTCCTGGGGCAGTATGATACCCTCTTTGGAAGTTTGCGCGCCCACCATGAAGGACGGACCAGGATCTGGATGGACATCGTGACTGCCATCAACGCGGAGGGGGTGGAAGTCCGTGACTTACATCATGTCAAGAAGCGCTGGGAGGACTTCAGGTCCAGGACCCTCAACAAGGCCCGGCGCCTTGCTAAGGCAGCGGATGCCAAGGGGTGCCGGGGCCAGCTGTCGAACCATCAAATGAGGGTCCTGGAAAGCATATGCCCAGTGCTCTACGTCCAGATCCTTGAGAGGCAGATCCATCTGGAGTCGAGCGGTAAGTGTACATGCATGTTGATAGTACGCTGTGCGTGTCGTGGTGTGCCAGTAGTGTGCAGGTTGCACATGTGTTTATGTAGGGCCATGTAGGGATGTGTATGAACATGGGCGTGAGGCTGTGACATGTGAGTCCTCTCAGTTGTGAGACACATTGATGGTGTATGTGTTGGTAAGCATGCTGGGCAAATGCTGGTGTGGGAGCACACATGTTTGAATTTCTGTGTATGTACATTGGCATGGTTGTGGCATGGATGGTGGTTCATAATGCATGTATCTGCACTGTGTACATGTGCATGCATATGTATCTGACAAGTGTGCAACTGTGATGCAACATGGATGCACGTGACACTGATATGTAGAAGGATGAATTGCAGATGTGACATATATGGTGATCTCATGACTGCAACAGTTGGAGGAGATGTAGACATGCATTTAAGTGTGGTGGCGTGTGTGCATGTCTAGTGCACTCCTTGTGTTTCATGTGATGTCAGGCTCACCTTGCTGTTGTATGTGTATGGATGGTGCTGTCTGGTGCAATATTGCTGTTGAAATGTTCATGTGTGTGAGTTAAAATGACATGTGTGTCGTGGAGTGTGATGCCATGTCTGTAGTTAAACAATGCCACTCATGTGCAACTGTCATGTGTGTATCAGTCCATTGTACAGTGCCCTGATGCCTGTGTTTTATCTCTCACTGTCTGCAGCGTCAACTGAAGAAGAGAGCGGAGAGGGTGCTGTGGAGCACAGCGTCAGGGATTATCCCGCCAGCCGGAGTCACAAGGCCCGGCTCCCCTCCCAGGTTGTCATCTTGTCGGGAGTGAGGAGTCCGGTGCAGCATCCCAGGCCGCAGCTGCCGAGGGAAGGTCCAAGAGGCGGAGGTCGGAGTTGGACTCCTTGGCAGCAGAAGGGGCAGCTGAGAACCCACAGGGTCCGATGGAGGAAGATGGCACAGAGTCATCAAGGTTGGTGGGGGATTTCATGGAGCACGAGGCCGTGCAATGGACAGACACGGGGTCTGGAGGTGGGGATTCCACTGGTGCTAGTGGTGCAGTGCAGGGGCAGGGACAGGAGGCAGTACAGGCCACCGCGGAGGTGCCTGTGTGTAATCCTGTCCCCGATCCTGTGACTGCATCATCCCGCACCAGCAGGGATGCCTACGTCCAGACCCATTTTCAGGGAGGGGATCCGCTTACAACAACTAGCCTTCCTCTCCCTGCGGACGTGCCTATCCGGGACCGGGTTGTGCCTGTCCTGGGTGGGGTGGCGTTGCGTCAACGGGCCATGCGAGGTGATCTGCAGTCTTTTCATGAGGAGATTGTATGTCATCTCAAATGGCTCGTTGACCGCGTTGACCTACTGGGACAGCTCACCAGGGCCGGATTCCTCCGTTTGCTGGACCTTGTTCCGACCCCCTCCTCAACTGAAACCCCTATGCGCCAGTTGTACTCCATGCCATCTTCCCGCCCATGTATCACCTGGTTACCCTGTGGAGCTGCCTCTGACCCTGCGGCCAGGCTGGTGGAGGACACATCCGTGCCACAGTTGGGAGTTGGACGTCCAGCAGGGGTGGCCACATCAACAGCTACACCCCAGCCGGAGGAGGATGTGCAGGCAGCAAGAGCAAGGGCACAGGCAGAGGCACAGCAGCAGCAGCAACAAGGTGGGAGCCATGATGGCTCGTTCCCTTTGTCATCGGAGGGGCAGGCATCAGCCAGAGGGCAGGAGGACCCAGGACTGGAAGTGTCTTCCATGTGGCAGTGGTTAGGCCATACTATAGATGCAGAGCGGCAGCGGGCAGAAGAGGCATGGCTCACAATGGTCAGGGTGGAGAACTCCATGTGGAGGGCCCTGAGGCGGGCCGAGTGCCTCGAGGCAATTCGCAGGGAGTTGGAAGAGAACATGTCATCGACCATGCGAACCCTCGGGGCCATGGAAGGGGACCGCCTCCAGGACATTGAGCAGGAGTTTGATGATGCCCTGGCCTGGGACATCCAAAAGTGAGCTGTCAGACTAGCCCGCTGCCATTGTAAATAGTTTTTAGAGTTAGGTTTCCTTTTCGTTTTCCTTTTATTTGTGGTCAATGGACAATGCCACACACATTTGTATATAGGTATATTTTTAGGTAGTTTCTTAGGTAGGTTTCATTTCTTTAGTTGGGCTCATGGACCCTTTACATCATTGGAAAATGGATTGATTCATTTTTGGGATTTTGGCACATGGATTAATGGATTTTTATTTTGGACAATGGATTGTATTTAGTTACATCATGGATTCATTTGGATTTTTTTTTTCATTATGGAGATGGAGTAATGTTTTTTTTTTCTGGACAATGTATTGTAAATAGTTGGAATATGGATTGATTTCACATTTTTATTTATCATTATGAACATGAAACAATGGATATCTTTTTTTTACCTTTTTTGGATTAGCGTTGGTGGAGGGAGAGTTTGGACTGTTTTTCTTTCAAATTTTTTGCATTGCTTATCATTTTCATTCACTCATCTTTTTCACATGCTTGTTTGATATTTTGGTATGCTTTCATTTGATTTATTTATTTATTTCTGTACATAATACATTTTCATATTTTAGTTCCATGTGTGGGATTTGCTCATTGGGTTGATGCATGCGTATAGGTGTGTTACAAATGCCATATCATTTCATATCATATCATGTGAAATTGTGGGTTTACACAAGCAATGCCAACCAGTGTATGTGTGTGATGGACGTGTGTTGATGTACATAGTTGAGTTTTGGTTTGTGTCTTGAGATAGGCATGTCAATGTGGGGTGGATTGGGAAATCATTGCGTCTCAAGAATGGGGTGGCGTGATGTGGTATTTTTTGCTGTAGAAGTGGGCCATGACTGTGCATTTTCATTTCGTGTAGGGAGGGACATGAGTGGGACATGAGTGGGTACCTGCTGACAGGTGCCCCTGACTGCTGGGGGGGTGGGGGTGCAAACGGACATGAGTGGGGGCCTGATGGCAGGTGCCCCGCACTGCTGGGGGGTGGGGGTGCAGGGGGACATGAGTGGGGGGCTGCTGGCAGGTACCCCTGACTGCTGGGGGGTGGGGGTGCAGGGGTGCAAAGGGACATGAGTGGGACATGAGTGGGGGCCTGCTGGAAGGTGCCCCTGACTGCTGGAGGGGTGGGGGTGCAAAGGGACATGAGTGGGACATGAGTGGGGGCCTGTTGGCAGGTGCCCCTGACTGCTGGGGGGTGGAGGTGCAGGGGGACATGAGTGGGGGCCTGCTGGCAGGTGCCCCTGACTGCTGGGGGGTGGGGGTGCAGGGGGACATGAGTGGGGACCTGCTGACAGGTGCCCCTGACTGCTGGGGGTGGAAAGGGACATGAGTGGGACATGAGTGGGGCCTGCTGGCAGGTGCCCCTGACTGCTGGGGGTGGGGGCGCAGGGGGACATGTGTGGGGGCCTGCTGGCAGGTGCCCCTGACTGCTGGGGAGTGGGGGTGCAAAGGGACTTGAGTGGGACATGAGTGGGGGCCTGCTGGCAGGTGCCCCTGACTGCTGGGGGGTGGGGGTGCAGGGGGACATGAGTGGGGGCCTGCTGGCAGGTGCCCCTGACTGCTGGGGGGTGGGGGTGCAAAGGGACATGAGTGGGGGCCTGCTGGTGCTGGCAGGTGCCCCTGACTGCTGGGGGGTAGGGGTGCAGGGGGACATGAGTGGGACATGAGTGGGGGCCTGATGGCAGGTGCCCCGCACTGCTGGGGGGTGGGGGTCCAGGGGGACATGAGTGGGGGCCTGATGGCAGGTGCCCCACACTGCTGGGGGGTGGGGGTGCAGGGGAACATGAATGGGACATGAGTGGGGGCCTGCTGGCAGGTGCCCCTGACTGCTGGGGGGTGGGGGTGCAGGGGGACATGAGTGGGTGATCAGTAGGGCAAGCTGACATGTGGCTTGGCTGGGGAGCATGCCCATGGTAGATGGGCTGCCTGCAGGACATGACCAGGGGTGCAGGGTAGTACCCTGTGGTGTGGGCTGCCTGCAGGTGCCGTGGGGGATGTAGAGGGAACACCTGGGAGGACCCACACTGCCAATTCACGTGTAGGAATCCCTGTGCACCCATCCCTGTGCACCCCCGAAATTCAGTACACCACTCTGACAGCAAAATCGCGTGTAAAACTTCCCGCGCACCCCAGGGATACACGTACCCCACTCGCACAGGGCCAATCGCGTGTGAAACTTCCCGCATACCCCCGAAATACACGTACCCTGCTCAAATCGTGTGTGAAACTTCCTGCGCACCCCAGGGATACACGTACCCCACTCGCACAGGCCCAATCGCGTGTGAAACTTCCCACGCACCCCCGAAATACATGTACCCTGCTTTAATCGCGTGTGAGACTTCCCATGCACCCCAGTTATCCACGTACCCCACTCGCACAGGGCCAATCGCATGTGAAACTTCCCGTGCACCCCCAAAATACACGTACCCTGCTCAAATCGCATGTGAGACTTCCCGCGCACCCCAGTTATCCCCGTACCCCACTCGCACAGGGCCAATCGCGTGTGAAACTTCGCGTGCACCCCCGAAATACATGTACCCTGCTGAAATCGCGTGTGAGACTTCCCGCGCACCCCAGTTATCCACGTACCCCACTCGCACAGGGCCAATCGCATGTGAAACTTCCCGTGCACCCCCGAAATACATGTACCCTGCTCAAGTCACGTGTGAAACTTCCCGCGCACCCCACGAATACACATACCCCACTCGCACAGGCCCAATCGAATGTGAAACTTCCTACGCACCCCCGAAATACACGTACCCTGCTCAAATCGCGTGTGAGACTTCCCGCACACCCCAGTTATCCACGTACCCTACTCGCACACTATCAATCGCATGTGAAACTTCCCACGCACCCCCAAAATACACGTACCCTGCTCAAATCGCGTGTGAGACTTCCCGCACACCCCAGTTATCCACGTACCCTACTCGCACACTGTCAATCGCATGTGAAACTTCCCACACACCCCCAAAATACACGTACCCTGCTCAAATCGCGTGTGAGACTTCCCGCGCAACCCAGTTATCCACGTACCCCACTCGCATAGGGCCAATCATGTGTGAAACTTCGCACGCACCCCCGAAATACACGTACCCTGCTCAAGTCGCGTGTGAAACTTCCCGCGCACCCCAGGAATACACGTACCCACTCGCACAGGGCTAATCGCATCTGAAACTTCCCGCGCACCCCTGAAATACACGTACCCTGCTCAAATCGCGTGTGATACTTCACGCGAAACCCTGTTATCCACGTACCCCACTCGCACAGGGCCTATCGCGTGTGAAACTTCACACAAACCCCAGTAATACCCATTCCCCGCTTGGCGTTTGCTGTTTGGCAGCCCTGTAAACTGGTCCAGGGTTAGCGCAGCCCTTTGCGCTAGATTGGGGATTTTGATGGCTTTTCCTTGCGCTAGGGGCGTTTTTGTTGGCGTAACTGGCGCTGCTGCGGGGTCGCTGCGCCATTCTGCGCCACGGCTGGTTTAGGAGTCTAAAATCAATGAATACGCTGTGCTCAGAAATGGATTTTAGAGCACGCGGCTGGCGCAGACATTCGCATGCGCACACTGTGCGCCAGCCGCGTGCGCCACTTGTGCGCAAAATTCTATGAATTACCCCCTACATGTCTGCTGTATGGACGTGGTGGGCCGGGCACCTATGTTAAAAACAGGAAGACAAAGGTAAGCTTCAATGTTAATTAAATTATGATTTCAAATGTAGTTGAAAGACAATTTGTTTGAAATACTTGGCTGTAACTGCCCTCTCCTTTGCATCACCAGCCCCTCCCAGTAGAGTTTATTTTCCGGGTGCTTCATATGCACAAGGAGGGATCCCAATGTTCATAGCAACGCAACATATATTATCCCTCAGAGATGGCAATCTCCATGGCCATCCCATTAAGCTGCCAGGAACACAAAACAATCGTTTGCTTGCTGATGTCTGGGTTATCAGAAAGGTTGAGAGAATCCTCCTTATGATGCCAACATTACGTTCTTCTTTACCGGGGGGCGGGAATTGTAGCTAGGGGCAAATATAATAATAATAATAATAATAATAATAATAATAATAATAATAATAATAATAATAATAATAATAATTAGATTTCTCTACATGAAACTTAACATACACATATTATAAACTTAACATACACACATTACCAAGGACTGATGAAAGTCTGAGTTGGCCTTTCAACGGGAGACAACACCTAAACATCTGGATAGTGTGGCCATTCTATGGGATATATTGTTTTCTTTAACACTTCAACAAGATAGTAATAATCAATCATACATACAGTTGTTCACACCAAATTCCTCGTCCTTTTAAATGCCATGATATTAGTTATTTTTACCCACCTCAATTGATGGACCTCAGAGGATTAAAGGGCTGATTCGGGCATGTCAGAGAGTTAAATGTGCAAGGTGCATGCTTTCTCCGTGTCAGAGGTTAGCACCTACATGTTTAGCTATCCACCAACCAGGCAGTGATATCCGTTATAGCAATATTCCTGAAAGTTTCCATCAGCTGCAAGAAAAATCCACCAATTCTGAGAATTCTGTGAATTTGGCAGTCTTGGTGCCTACAAACCGTTTTACCGTGAAATCATGACACCACTGTGTCAGTGGGAGCTTCACACCAGTCACTGGGTGTTGTTTTACAAAAAGTGACTTGTGGGTCCCCTCCATACACTTGTCTACCAGAGCCATTTTAAACACTTTTGGGGCCCTGGACATGGACATCTTTAGGCCCCTCTCCACCAAACCAAAGGAATTCATTAATCAAGACTTTCTGGTCACCAACCTCGTTGCGATCACATCCCATAGATTGATAAGCTGCCTCGCAGAATTCAAAATAAGCGTGTTCACTCCCTTTAGGTCCCCTAACCCTCTGTATTCTTGCTCTAATTAGAATGCTAAACAAGTAGCATTTGAAGGTCAACATTAGCAGTCTACAAAACGGTTACTTCTGCTCCACTATATATACGAGAGACTTTATCAATAGGATCCAGCAGCCTGTAGTAATAATGCAGGAGTGTGTGCAAAAAGTACATGTAACCAAGAACTTCTTCTATTTCAACCAATGTGAACATGAGAAACTACTGAACCTTTATGACAGTGTTTCTAACCTCCACAGTCACCTTTTGGTACCATATCTCACTTGGTGGCAATCTTCTTAAGAAAATCACTAAATCAAAAAATATCTTTATCTAGTGGAGCCAATATGCTAGTAACTGACTAAGCCCCTTTCCATAAACACTGAGGATTATCTAAATATATCTCGTCATGGCTATTGTTCAGACACTGTTTTCACTATTCATTAAATTAAACAGCCACATTTCACCTGTGACTTTGACCCAACAATTCTGTTGCCACTCTCCAGGCAGCCAGCCGCCCCAACAGGAGCTGGCAATGGAATCAGAAATCAAAGTACACCACCATCCCAAAAGGATGGAACTCACACCAGTGTGCTGCATATCAAATGGGTCTTTGATGCTATTGACAAGGGAAGGAAGCAGAGTTAGTATAGCCAGGGGGGCTCCGAGCAGCTGCAGGAAGATTCCACCATCTTGTTTTCTCTTTGTATCTCCCTTCTTTCCCATCCCTCCGATTATTTTAACACAAAGCACTTTGGGAATGATGTCAGAAGGCAAAGTCCAGTTGTCATAAGGACAGGGATCAGACACCAAAAGCAGTCCAATCACCTGCAGATGTGTGCCTTTAAAAAGGGTCTCCCACTCCTTTACTGACTTGTTTTGGAACAGACACCTAAGGAAGAATTTGTTGGACCCCTGTTGGGAGAGTTGACTTTTTAAAGCCCTCCAACAATGATGTGAAGTGAAGACTGAGTGCCCAAGGTAAAGTAGAGCTTTGTTCCCTACCGTTCCTCAGGGCACATTGGGGGTGATGTGTAATGTTTAGAAGTAATGTTCCGAAAGTGTAATTTCAAGTTTTAATATGTATCTTTTAAATAATAGTTAGTGTAAATATTTTGATGTTTTCATATGTGTTAATTTGATCTGTATTTAATTGTGAGTACATTGTGTAAAGGTTTATTTAAAACCAACACAAATAAATAAATAAAAATAAGGACATGATGCATGGCACTCATGCCATGAAGCATTCACTCACGTTGCGCTGCAGAGTGCAAATGTGAATGTCAAAAGACAGCGTACGGGATTGTATGGCGCCTTTTTCCCTTGACTTTTCCACACTGCCGTGCAAATGACGAACATATGGAGGTGGGAACCTGGCTACGCCTTGGTGCAAATGTAGCAGGTGCCAGCCACCAAAATACTTCTGCGACCAACCTGAGCTCCATAATGTATTGAAATAATGCACAGAATAGCATACAGACATTAGTACTAACACTAAGTGCACACAGGGGCATTTCTTTAAGGGATGTTGAAGGACATTTTATTCCGCTGTGTGTGGGTTACTTCATGAAGCACAGTGTAGAACATCAATAATACAGTTTCACTAATGGTGCATGTTAGTGGTAACTAAATCTCCCATAAAATGCACCACTAATCTCTCTGGTGTCAATTGTTGTATTCAGGTGAATCATTGGGAACCTGCTGAAGAATTGCAACATCCACATTCCCCTCGAGATTGGGGAATCCCTATGCAAATTTGGGCGCCACAGAAGGATTCTGCTGAGAACATCATAGTGACTTTGGGTTTATGTTCGTGTGTGGATTTTGAACAAAATCTTTGTCAGATAACACATTTAGGAGCCAATGTAAATATACAGCAACATCCTATTTCCTTTGTTATTTGGCTGCAAGATGGGAGGCATGGCTGCTGCACGCCAGGAGTTTAAGAAAAAAGACATTTTTGAGGGATTACGCAGGATTTCTGCAGGACTTTGTGTTCATTTGTGATTTGAATTAGTTTTATTTTTAGCAGGACAACCTTTATTTTTGTTTTTTTACTTTGTGAATCAGACAGTCTTGCAGTTTATTTGGGAAGCACTTTTTGTTTTGTTAGGGAATCTATTTGTGCTGTGAGTTTAATTGGGCTTAAGGGGAGGACACCTTTATTTCTTTTAACTTTTGAATCTAGTTAATTTTGTTACATAAATAAACTTTGATATTGTAGTTCAGAAACCTTAATTTGTATTATTTTGTTAAGGCGAAAATAATGTTTGATTGGAGAAATAGCAGGGATTAAGGAGGAACTATCTGGTATGATGCTGTCTGTGCAGGAGGAGTACAGTGTCCTGGATTAATTAATTAAATCATATTTTATATAATGCTTAACACCGGTGACCAGTCTCTAAGCATGGTAGAATCCGGTCGAAGTAGATCTCTTATCCTGCTACTGGGAATTTGAAGCAGGGGAGGCACAGTTGATCAGCATCCCCAAATTGAAGCACCCAAACAATCTGGCTTCTACAGCAAATGATGCTTTTGTACAATATGTTGATGAGATTTGTGGTGATTATGAGTATGCTTTTGGGGGCAATGTTGGTAATAGTGGTGACAAAGGGGCGGGGAGGAGTCTGAGTTGGCGGCATAGCATGTACCACTGAGTTTAGGAGGAGAGGCAGTACTACAGGGATCAGGAGGTGGCAAGAAGCCCTGTGAGGGATCAAGGAAAGCCAAGGAGTTCCTTCAAAAGTACAAGGAGGGCAGGACGACATCCCCCATATGCCACCATATACTTGGGCCTGAGATTACTTTAAGATGCCTGAAAGGGTTTCAGCAACAGAGGCTAAACCCATTGAATGCACCTTGCTCACAGGGACAAAGGCTGTTTGGAGGGAGACAATTTCTTCTACTGATTCACTGGATACCACGGCCTTCCTGAACCACCTGCAGTGCTGGCACCAGGATGTGCCTGATAGGTCATACCCACTCCAACAACATGCCAGTGATAACAATGAGACTGCAGCAGCACCCCCATAGGAGGGTCTAGGGGAACTGCAATGCTGCCATCAGAAGCACAGAATTGTCCTTGCAGAGAGCTGCAGACAGAGACATTGTGCCTATTATGCAGGCTAATCTTCAGCCGGGGAAAACTGGTGCATTAGGCTGTAATGGCAAATGCAGAGAATAATTTTGAGAAGAACCACCTAGAACACCTTTGAGAGTTTGGCAGTGATTATGCGGTACATAGGAACATGTAGATCATCATTGTTATATTTCAGACACAGTACTACATATATGTTGTGTTTTTATTTTCTACTACCCTAACTTAATTACAAAAGAGAACACAAATGTAAAAAATAAAAAAATATGATAAACTGTTTTAATTTAGTGTAGGAATTTTAAAAGCAGACTTCCTACTTCAGGTTTCATAATTGTATTCTTATACACAGAAATGCAATTGTATGACACGTATTGAGATTGGAAGCTCTCTATCCTCTTTTAAAAAGCTGGTGCACCATTTGCTTGTCCAGGAAAAGAGCCTGTTAAAAGATAGTTATTTTTCCTAATACAACACACACTTAATGGTAGAAAGAATGATAGCCTACCCTGTGGCACCAGTGCAGTATGCCTTGCTGAGATTTGGTAATGACATTTTAAAATATGTCCCATCACCTGACGGTACTCAGCTCGGACCTCATAATCATTCATCAGACCACTCCTCTCTATTCTGGGTCCTGTCCTCTGAAGGAGAATTAAAAACCACCTCTGTTAGACTGGAGAGAAATAACATTTAGTCTTTGCCCTAAACACCACAATGCTGGACAGAGTTAAAACCCTATGTGTCCTCAACCCTATACGATAGAGAAAAGTAACATTTGAGTGTGGGCCCTCATTCCTGTGAGACAAGATAGACATAAAGTTGAGTATGCAACTTCATCCCTGCGAGAGAGCAGAGATATAAAAATTAAGGATGAACTTTCACCCATGAGAGAAAGTAGAGATGTAAAATGTGATTGTGTGCACTCACCCTTGTCAGACCGAAGATCTAAAAACACAGTCTGCGAGAAAGGAGAGATGTAAATAATGGACTGTTGCCCCTGACCCCTGTAAAAATTCAAGGGGCACCCCTTCCCCTGTTAGAAAGGAGAGGTGCAAAAATCCAGGCTGAAGGCCTGCCCCTGAAAGAGAGGAGACATGTAAAAATTCAGAATGTGCCCCCACCACTGCGAGACAGAAGAGATGTAAATATTGCGTCTGGGCCCTCACCTATGTGAGTGAGGAGGGATGTAAATATGGACTGTGTGCCCTCATCCTTGGGAGACAGGAGAGACACACAATGTAGCATGTGCCCTTACTATACATAGGAGAGATATCAAAATTAAGACTATGCCCTCGTCCCTGTAAAACAGGGGAGACTTAAATTGGAGCTTGTGCCCTCAGCCCTGCAAGGGAGTGGAGATGTAAAAATGAAGGCTGTGTACCCACCCCTGCGAGACAGGGGAGGCATACAAATTCAAATTGCAATGTGCAATCACTTTTTATAGCCCTCAAACTCACAAATGAATCTCTGTTCACAATGCCTGTCAGTGTAGCTAGGCGTCTGGTCCAAGGGATTGCCCAATTCATGACCGATTATTTTAACAGATCCCTGAGCCAGGGAATTATGTCCCAGGAGCTAAATAACGCTATTACTATGGCATTGTTAAATAAAACTAATCTGGACCCAGCTAATCTCCAGAACTACCAGCGATAGCAGGTCTCGCATTGCCGGGAATATCCTGGAGAAGGTGGTTCCCTCTCAGTTGCAGACTCATGTAGAAAAAAGTTGCTGCTGGACTGTTTTCAGTAAGGCTTTCGGCCCAAGTTTGGAACAGAAACAGCATTGCTTACTGTACAGGGTGATCTATTAAGGTTTGTGGATCATGGAGGGCTGTCCCTTCTGGTGGTGCTGGCCCTTTCTGCGGCCTTTGACTTGATCGCCATTGTATCGTACTCAACACCCTGAAAGTGGTCAGCAGGGTCTTAGAACATGCCAACAAGTGGTTTGGTTAATTTCTGGCTAACAGACAACAGTTGGTGCAATTTGGGTGATATATTTCAGACCCTATTTTGATAGGATGTGGAGGGTCTTCATTTTCGCTCCCACTTTTTAACCTGTATCTGCAGCCTTTGATGGAGATTCTGAGGAGTCATGGGTGAACTATCAATCCCAAGCTGATCATGTCCAGATCTTCATCGAAATTGGAAACACTGAGGAAACTTTTGTCAAGGTCGAACACTGTCTGGAAGAAGTACGAGAGAGGATGTCTGAAAACCAGCTTCAGCTCAATGTGTCAAAAACAGAGCTAGCACTGTTTGGACTCAAAAATATTATTGCGGCTGCACATGAATCCTTTGTCCCTAGTATTCTTGGGGTAGAACTGAGGTTTGCCTCCAGGATAAAAAAAAACTTGGTCATATTTGACAGGATGATCTTGGGAGCCAGGTGCAGGTTGGCACCAAGGTCAAGACAGTTTTCTACTTGCTGCAATTGTTACGGCAAGTCCTGACATTTATTCTGGGTGAAGATCATGCAATGGTGGTAGGTGCCATGACAAATGCCCATCTGGACTATTGTAATAGTCTTTTGATGGGCATTATGGCCAAACAATTGCACAGGCTGCAAAAATCCCAGAATACAGTCGTCTGATTGGTCGGCCGCCTGGGCAGATATGTTCAGGTATGGTTGGATATGATATGATTGGTTATTTATAACGTGATTACTACCTAGAGGTTTCTAAGCAGAAAGCCGGGGATCGAACCTGTGGTGCTCCGTGTCGTTTCACTTCCAAGGCGAGTACGTTGCCCCTGAACTATCCTCCCGAGATGTATCACCTTTCCACCAAACATTGCACTGATTGACAGTGGAGGGCTGCATCAAATTTAAGGTGGCATGTCTGATTTTTAAATATTTGAACGGACTACCACCTATTTGAGAGATAGAATCTGTTGTTACCAACCAGTCAGAATTCTACGATCAAAGGATCAACTACTGCTGACTAGTCCCCCGGCAGCATGTATCTCCAGGGGGGACAGAAGCTTTGCTGTCTTCGGCGCTAGACTTTCGTATAGCATCCATAGATAGATTAGGGCCCATGAGACACATTTTCAGTTTTGCAATGCTCTTAAAACCTTCCTTTTTTAATAATGGGTGAAGTGGCAGGGAGACAATATTTGTAATTTACCAAATTGAGATGTTGTGTGTGCACCATTTTCTGTTTCCAATTGTTGATATTAGCTGCACCATTATACGGTTAAGTCTGTCCTGTGCACATTATGAATACCCAAAATCAAAATGAAATCAGATTGTGCCCCCAGTCCTCTGACACAGGAGAGATGAAAAAAATGGATGTGTGCCCTTAGCCTGTGTCTATGAAAGTGAAATACAAATTCAGTTCTTGCACCCACTACTGCGGGATGGGAGAGATGTACAAATGATTTCTGGACCTTCACCCATGTGAAACAGGAGAAATGTTAAGATGTAGGCTGTGTACCGTCCCCTGCAAGACTGGAGAGAAATAATAGTAAATCTGTTCCCTTATCCCTGCAAGACTGCAGAGAGTTAAATATGAATTCTGCGACCTCGTCCCTGTGAGACAGGAGTCACATAAAGCTGAGTATGCACTCTCATTCCTGCAAGAGAATAGAGATGTACAAATTAAGGAAGAGCTCCCACTGCTGTGGGAAAGAAAAGAAATAGAAATTTAGTGTGTGCCTTCACCCCTTTAGACTGAAAATGTAAAAATCCAGGCTATGTCTTCACCTCTGGGAGACAGGAGAGATGCTAACATTATAGGTTTGGCGGTATCCTGCCGGTAAATCCATCTGTAAAACAATAGCAATGAAAGAATTCAGGTGGTATCCCTACACCTGCGAGTCAGGAGAAATTTAAAAATTGCACCTGTGCCCCAAGCCCTGCAAAACAGGGGAGATGTGAAACATTCAATCTGTGCACCCACCCTTGTAAGGCAGATGAAATGTAAGAATGTAGGCTGAGCCCCAACCCTGTAAGAGAAGAGATATTTAAAAATTCAGGATGTGCCCCCACCACTGCAAGACAGTTGAGGTGTGTACATTGGGTCTGGGCCTTCACGTGTGTGGGACAGGATAGGCGTAAAAGTTTAGCGTGTCCCCTCACCCTTGTGAGACAGGAGAGCAAATCTAGTATGTGCCATCACCCCTCAGAGAGAGAGGAGACTTAAAATTGAGTGCGTGCCCTCAGTCCTGCAAGCAAGGAGAGATGTAAAAATGTAGGCCCTGCCCTCACCTCTCCGAGACAGGAGAGATGTAAAAATTGGTCTGAACTGAGATCCCTGCAGGACCGGGTAGAACTCAATATTGGGTGAGTGCCATCACCCCTATGAGATAGGGGAAATGTAATAATTGAGTGTGTACCCTCACCCTTGTGAGACAGTAGAGATGTACAAAGTCAGTGTCTGAAAGGACTCTGTTCAATCATTGGCACATATTTGCCCAGGCCCCTGTGAAACAGGAAGGACATAAAGATTGAGGGTGTGCCCTCACCCATGTGAGCCAAGAGAAACATGCCAATGCAGTGTTTGAAATGACTCTGTTCAATCATTGGCACATCTATGGTAAATTGAACATGCACAACTTTGTCATGCTATCTGTGGTACATTCATAATCACCTCAGCCTCTACCATACATCACCACCTCAATACAATTGAACTTGTAGAGCCTGAAATAGTAATAGCAATGGCAACCACAGTGGCCATTATCCTCCCTCCACTGCCATGTCCACTAGGATAGAGCATGCCAACTTCTAACTTAACTATGACCTGCTGCTGATTTTAACCACATACATGCAGGACTGGGCGGAGCCTGAAATGATTCATTATGGGAATTCAGGACAAACATACCCGCCATTAGCACAAGAGGTTAAGAATCCTTTGGGATATGGTGTCCATTCACAGTAATGTCACATGTTGCACATGTGCTCCAGAGAGGCTTTTCCTGTGGTCAGAGGAACAAGCACCAGGAGCACTAAACATCTTCTCTCACTGTACACTAGCTGGGGCACTTACGATGTTGATGGCTAAATGGATAAGTGCTGCTGGCCAGGCAGACTTTTTGGAGAACCAATACTTCCATGAGTCATCGTCCTTGCCAATCTGGCATTCATCACTATTCCAGACCCAGAAAAATTGAAGGATGCAGAATCTAGAAACTGGTCCCACATGGGTATATATGTGGGAGTTGACCACTGTACATGGAATGCCCCTGCACCTGACACAGTTGCAGTGGAGAGGGTGATACCAGATGAAGATAGACTTCTTACTGGTTGTTTAAATGTTCAGTTATTGCTGTTGTTGTACGCTCTACTTCAAACCTTCACTCTGCAAGCAAGTGATCTTGCAAATGTCTCTTGACTGTAGTCTTTCTCCTTCCAATTCTGACTTCTGTCCGGCTGTCCATAGTCTGGAATGAAGCTACGTTAACCTCAAAATGGTTATCAACGAATGACAGCAAAAGATACTCAATGTTTTCATTTATGTATTATATACATCGGTCATTCTGAAATACAGACAGCAGTACCTTCACCAGCTGCACATTGTCTGACTCACCTATGGTATCATCGTCCATTGTGCTTCTACACAGGTTCATTGTGAGCAAGTTGATCAATGTAAGTACCTTTCTCGGTGGTACAGAGCTGTTGCTAACATACAGTGTGTCTTCCTCAAAGGACCATAGCAAACAGAAGACATGCCTGTGAACTCCCACTGAGTTGGGCTGAAGAAGGCCCCATCCAGCGTTCGACTGTGACTGTAGCTGTACTCATTCACAGCACTGCTTCACTCGCATGTCTGGTCAAGCATATGCGATGTGCTATTCCAGTGGATTGGACCAGACATTTTTAGTTGGTGGTGCTGCAGTCTCAGCTGCACCTGTAACAAACTCACAAACTTGTTTGGCATTGTATGATTATTTGTAAAGCGAGCTAATGATGTGTTCCACAACAATCATAGCATGGACAGGGGAGAAATCATTGCCCAACGTGTTGCTACAAGGTGGTGAAAATGTGTAAAGCACAGCACATTCACTGTGCTCCCCAGCCTTAGAGCAGCAATGACATTGGAGCCATTCTCTTCTGCGAGAAAGCCCAATGCTAGTTGACAAGGAGTTAGCCACTCTTCCACAACAACTTGCTCCACTATATCCCAGATGGCTGTTAATGTGTGGCTTCCATCATCAAAACATTGCGTATACAAAGTGGCTTGTTGGTGGACAGCATGTAGCTGCTCGGATGACTTTCCTTACTCGCCAAAAGATGGGCCAATGCACTGCCATGTAATCTGTGCTTTGCCTGATGTCCACAGATTCATATTGAAAGTGACTTTCCCCATTCTGATCTGTCCAAAGCCATTAACATTGCAAATATTACATACAAAGGAAGTAAAGGCTTGAGAGAAAAGTAAGTCTTGCTCATAATATTTCAGTGGGCACCAGCACCTGCCATCAGCTTTGTTTCAATGAAGGTGTATGACAGAAAGTCTGCTACAAGCAGTATTGCAAAATTAGCATTGAGAGCAGTACTCATGGATGTTAAAGACATTTCTGAGCACACTCAAATGATTCAATGTGGCTGTTGGACTGACACACTTCCCAGGTAAGGGATTGCTGCTCATGGCAGTTCCACCATGCTGCTGAGTGTTGGTTGTCGTGGGGGTATGCTGTGTGATATGTTGGTCCCATTGGTGTGCAGGATGTTACTTCATATGCTTCAGAAATTATGACATGCCCAGATTGGATCCTCCGATCCCACGTGGCACACTTTTCTGCACATAGTTCGGTTGACAAGATGCTGCTCTCGACCCAGTATGAGAATGTCCACACTGTAGATATGCACTGTGGGCTCACAGTAGGTGTCTCTGGTTGTTGAGCAGAAGGGAAATTGATATCTGCAATGTGCAGAAGGTTAAGAGGTGGCACTTGGTGATGTGATGGTCTGGTAGGTGTTGTTATTGATTGACATACACCACTGCCACATTGGGATCTCTGAGGTGTCAAAAAGAAAGTAAACACAGAACAAGTGCTTTTTGGTGGTATTTCAGCACTATGAAGCACTGTAAGGGTTGAGGTGATTGTAGGTGCCCTTTCATACTGCTTTTTTTCCTCCAACCCTCCCTCTGGACCACTGCTGCAGTTGAAGCCAGCACCACGACCAGAGTTTGAATGTGTGCAGCACTTGTAACAGCAGTGGATTTGCAACTAATTATTATTGACTGAGGAAGTACTAGAAATTGCAGAAGCTACTATTTATGCAGTGAAACGGTTCCTTCCTCTCCCCATTATATATTTGGGCTTTGTCTCTGTTAACATCTTAATTGGTGGTTGTTTTTCTTTCAAACACTGCAGCCACTGGCAGCCCCCTTTTCAAATGGAGGTAGTGCTGTATGCCCACTAACTGTGATAACTGCCTCCAACTCCACCAATTGCTCCGACACCCCCACATCATTTTATGTTCCCCTAAAAGGATTTAACTGCGTGTTTTATGTATAAGTGTTAATGTAGAGAAAAAAGACCAAGTCTTATGGGCAATCGGTGTGGGCCGCACACCCTAGTACCCGCAAAGGGTTAATTTGTTTCTAAAATCTTCTTTTCAAATAGTCCAATGCTTTTATATAAAATAAATCCAATCACTCGATATTCTGTCAAATGTTACTTATTTAATCCAGTACAAGTAACCCAAATATGGTTCCAAATTCGCAGCAAAGAGCGAGAATAGGCCTATGCATTTCGAACTGTTGATCCTTCGTCAGGGCTTCTTGCCATAGCTTGTCAACAAAAAACCTTGTGTTTCATAATTGTGGAAGTCAATCGATCACTATAAACACCATATTGCTAAAATTGTGTTTATAGTGATTGATTGACTCGTTGCTGCGAATTTGGAACCATTGTCTGGTTCCTTCTATGAAATGCAGATTTCTATTACATGGTGTTTGCAAAGAATAAGAAATTCACGTTCTATTGAGCATTGCCTAAATCACTGTACCCAACTTGTCGCCTATAATATAATATGCAAAAGGTGCAATTGTGAACTAACAAAAATGAATATAACAGACACCTAAAGCTTCCTTTCCTTTGTTTTATACATTGGGCCTCATTACGACCCTGGCGGTAAGGGGTTTACGCCAGCGTTAGCTGCGCCGACCCCTTACCGCCAATTACGAGGTCCCCTAGCGCCATGGCGCTTTTAACACCTGCTTTTAGCAGGTGTTAAAATCCATGGCGCTAAGGGACCATGGAGTTAATTACGCCACCGTAATTTACGGTGGCGTAATTAACGCCTTCCCCACTCCCATTATGCCCTATGGGGCAAAAATGGGAATGGGGAAGGGTAAATGGGGATTGGGGACTTACCGCCCCGCCAAGGTCGGAATGGGGCGGTAAGTCCACCAACCACCATGGCGTAAACGTAGTTTACGCCATGGTGGTAAAGTCACGGCCCAGGCGGTAACTTACCGCCTGGGTCGTAATGAGGCCCATTGTTGCTGTCTCCCCATAAATATATAAAATGCATAAGCCCAAAATGCAATACCTAGAAAAGAAAATGGCTTCAGCTGTCGAATAGCAACAAACATCAGTCCACACCACCCTCCTCCATCCCTGACAGATATGCATCAACTGCTGCAGAGCGCCCTTAGGCGTCCCCCAATATAGCAAGGTGAATCTGCCGGCCCAAACTCCTTTACCTTTAGCTCTTAAAAGTTCATAAAGTTTGGCCAACCTCGAACATGGCAAACATTCAATTGCTTTGGGATTCAAAAGAGTGGCCCTGGCTTAGTGGTAACCAATGAATTGTACTCAGAATAAGTTTGAGATCTGACAAGTGTTTGTGCAAGTCATGCCATGCCACCAATGTGCAATTACTCTAAACTAATATATGTTATGCATCCAAAAACTTTAAAGAAAAATCTTAGCACACAGGAGAACCACACTTCCCAAGACTGAGTTTTAGAGATTAAAAAGAATGTAAGGACGACTTACTTTAGCTTTCCTAAGGTTAAGCTTGGCCTACTCCAAAGAAAGCCCCAGGTAATAGGTGCTGTGGGAAACGTTGAGGCTTGAACAAGAGGTATGTTCAGAAAGCACAGCGGTGTGCCATTGTGCACCACACATTTCAAGCCACCATGTGACTGGGCGTCCCATCTGCAGAGTGATTGCCTTTTGCAGGGCCCGGTGGGTGCCTGCGTCATTTGGGTCAGTGGCTACAGTGATGGACTCACATTGTTCCACCTACCCACCATCGACAGCACAGCTTGCTGGTGCTCAAGGGAGATGAAATGCAATGGTCACCTGCAGTTTTTGTGTGGCTATGATTAGTAGGATGTGGCTTCTGGCTGGCCAGTACATCATAACATTGGTTATTATAATTATTTATCAAGAGGCTAGACAATAAAACAATAGAAGGGCAAGAAGACAATAAGGTCAGCTCTCTTCAGCCTGGAATCACAGCAAATTTGCACGTGAACATGTATATACAGAATGTACAATGAAGTTGCATTCACCTGTTGCATTATACGCGTTGTTATGGACCCTATGTGACCCTACAACGCACATTCTAGTCCTGATTTTTGCCACATCAACTTTATTTTTCCATACCACGAAAAGTTAAAATATAATGGATTGTTTTATAAAGACAGCATAATGACAAAGGGCTCTGCAACCAGAACTCTGCAAGCAGGTATTCTTATAGGGGATCTGCAGCTTGAACTGCCATATTTCCACAGTCGTAGAAGAATGACCCCAGCCAGTTTTTATAAATGAGACATCTAAGTGCTGTGTGTTTGATTAAATGTCAGCTGGTTCATCTGATTCCTCTGTATATCTTCCCAGTCTGTGATTTATGGAAAGGCAAAGGGTCAAGGAAACAATATTCTTTAATAATGTTGATGTATGTGAGCTTTGTCAATGCAGCATAGCATACCTTACTCCGTTCAAACGATGCTGGGGATGGCTAAATTATGTTATCGTTCATCTTTTGCGTGTCTTGCCTTTGAGTGCGAGGAAAACATGTTGCCCTTCAAACCCCATACAAATAATGTCATATGTGGAATACTGGACATAAACGTCATTGCAACTGACTATTTTTCATATGTGGAATGAAAGGAACATCAGTTTTAAAAAGTGGGTTAATAATATTTAACTTTGAATAAAAATAAGCTAAGGGCCTGATTCATAGAATGTTTTGCGCACTGAATAGTGACTTTGTGCACTAATCAGCACGCAAAAGTCCTTTCGTCAATTTGTGGAACAAACTTTGCATGCCTTTCCGTGGCTTCGCGCAGGCATGTCACGTCTTTGCTTGAAGTCGAGTGCTGTGCGGGAGACTCCACACAAAGTGTGGGACGGGCCTATGCAAGAAAATAAATAGGGGCGGAACATGCATATTCCCTATTCCCCACGCAGAATGAGGAAAAACAAGGAATGATATGGGCGTGTTGAGGGACGGGTCACGCAAAGAAACCACATGCCCATTCAAGAGCAAACATAACCGAATGTATGGATTTCACTGTGCAACATCACTTCGGGAAAAGTCACGGGCAAACTTCCTGATCTCACCGCCACCTGATTCTACACAGAAAGTCCTATGCGCATATAACGTGCAAATAAAACAATCTGTATAAAGCATGCACTCCACGCCATTCCAATGTTGGTCAGCCACAATGAATGCATGAATAGTGGGAGCCCTTGTACATGAACACACTAGGAGGAGGATGCAGAGAACCCGGAATTTCACTGCACACACCAGGCTGTTCGTTATGCCAGATGACCAGGTGTATGCCTGTTACTGGTTCCCACCCCATGTCATGCTAGACCTGGTCAGGGAGTGGGAGGAAGAGCTTACCTTCCCCACCATCTGCTCCCATGCCCTCAGCTCCCTAGAAAAGGTACTGGCAGCACTCCATTTTATAGCCATAGGCATCTTTTAGCGCACCACCGCCATAGTTGGTGTCATATCTCATCTCTGTTGTCTCCACCAGTTTTTGGCATGCATAACATCACGTGTGTGTGTGCGTAGGCACATGCACATGATGCACACACTGCAAGAAAGGCAGAGAGTGTGTCAGGAGTTCTATGCAGTTGCACACTCACCGAAAGAGAAATCACTGGCAGTGAAGCCAACAGATTTAAAGCACAGCATGCCATCCACTCTGGAAACAGGTGCCAGTCAGCCCTGCGATGCTGACACAACTGGGGCCATAGATTGCAGGCAAACAAGTTCTTCACACCCACTGTCAGGTGCGTAGTGTGCCTTTGGGTCACCCCTGGGTACAGGGGAGGAAAAGGACACGAAGTGAAGAGGTGAAGGTCTGGGGAGTGGCAGTACAACTGTGGTAGCTGATGTGAATTATGACAGAGGGCAAGAGGGAGACAGGGCACAGAGTGATGAATGTATAGCTTCCGAGTGGAGGGAGAGAGAGAGGAATAGGGGATTCAAGGTGCAAGGAGGACACTGGCTGGTGGGGAGATGAGGAGAGAGATTGTGACCTTTACTATGGGTGAGGGGCCTGCCTAGGCATACTGAACCTAGTAATACATTAAACAGGTCTAAAAGATGCACCAGACTAATGATCCAACTAACGGCCCTTCACCATTAATATGTAATTAATGATATGCAAAAGCCATAGAGCCACTGTTTGCTTTTACATATACTGTAGTGTTTAGCAAATGCATGTAGCTGGTCTTCAGCATGGCTCCTGCATTTTAGCTACATAACATAGGCACAGATGGTTAATATTGGTATGAGCCAATGTATTTGTCAAGTTCCATAGCGAGACTATTTTCACCATTTGTCCTTAGGTCCATCAAAACAGTAATTTAGGTGTTTTTACTTGGCCAAAACCAAATGTTACCCAATGTATTAAATGTTCAAGTGCAGCAACATGATATAATCATGAACTTCGAACTGTAGGCTTTCTGTAACTTAGATCCTTGTACATTTTATTTAGGCTTTTTTAACACAATTTTGCCAAGGTGTGTGAATATGCACGTTTGAAAGTATGCCTTTTGTGTGGGCCATCTCTGTTTTTAGAAATATAGATAGAGGTGGTTCCTTTTTTTGACAAGGTCAGACTTATTCACTTTGTTCAACATAAAGGATCACACTGAGTGGGGCCTGACATTTTCAAGAGTGTATTCCCTCTTTTTGTAAAATCGAGGATGTGTTCCATTGAGTTATTTCTATTATGTGGCTATAGTCTTTGTCTTATAAACCGTAATGTGGAGACAACTTTATTTTTTATCATTTAAAGATGTTTAATTTAAATTGAACCGCAAATCCGGGGTATTCGGTGCCAGCATTGCCCTAGGATTGCATGTCTAAGGAGAACAACGTTTGAATTAATAATTTCTGTTTGGTTCTATAACAGGTTAAAAGTAGATATAGTTCAAATTGTCCACTTGTATTCTCCCTGCAAATAATTGTGTTTGTGTTTTTAAATGACCAGCAATAGGAGCAGGCTGTCTACAGGGTAGCACCTCAGGTATGCATTTGAGAGAACCTTTGAATTTTTGTGCATGAGTGGAGAATGAATTGTTGACAGCCTCTAAAAGACGCTGTCACAATACTGTGCTGAGCATTGCAAGTCTCTTATTATTAAAACAGTGCAAGGCTGGCACATTCACAGGTCTTCTGATTTCCCACAAACACTAGGCTTGCAATATTCAGTCATAAAATACAAGTAATACTCTTATGAGAATGAAGTTGAACATTTTCCTTTGTAACTCCAATAGAATGATGATCTGGAAGTAGGGCTGTACCGAAAATCTGGATAGTTTCCCCTACAAAATGCATTAAGTGCTGCTGTGACTCTGTGCCTAGAATCATTCAGGCATTCCGTTTTTTTTTTTCTTTTAAAAATATCATTGAACAAATGCTGCTGTCACATGTTTGATTGAGTACAGGTAGAGCCAAGATGTGAAAGTGCAAACAAAGTCCCTGCCTTTAATGCGCTGGACACACTTTAATCTGATGGCTTCCTGGGGAGGGGTGAACTGAAGCAAAACTCTCAACAATTTGAATGTATCTCTGGTCTCCCCAGTATTTGCTGAAAACCAATGAGCTGGAACAATAGTTTATGAAGTGACTATTGGAAAATGGTATTTTGTATAGGACCTTATTGGTTTGCTCTGGGAAATGTGAATGTTACAGGTTCCAATCCCACCAATTCCCAAATCAAAATAATATAATTAAGTGGATTAAAATAGCTATTGCAGAGATCCCTGCAAGTTCAAAACCCAGAGTAAAATAGCTCAGGACGTAGTCTGCCTGCAGCAAAGAACTGCATTCAGTCTTGCGGGCCAAGGTTGTAAAGCAAGATGGCACAGTGAGACGTGTGCCTGTGTCAGAGATGTGCTTGTGATATTGAAACATGAGATGAAATTCTTGTCCTCCAACTTTCTCATGTTACCAAAATGAGTCTCTTTGAATTGAGCAAAAGTGACAGAGATGTGCTTGTGATATTGAAACATGAGATGAAATTCTTGCCCTCCAACTTTCTCATGTTACCAAAATGAGTCTCTTTGAATTGAGCAAAAGTAACAAATGTTACTGTAAAAAGTGGCTATATGTGTTCTAATCACAATACCTCAGTCTGTTGCAATAGAAATATTCCTCCCAACATTAGAGAGTTAGCAAAGAGTAACATTTGTTTAATAAAGACAAGCAGATACAAGTCTACAATTTTGAAACAGTTGATCAAATTGATGACCAAGTGAAACAAGTGAACTAAACATGCACATGCCAATTAAAGATCTGAAAATTATCACTGCCGCTGTCCCAGACCCTTTCCTTTCCTTTAGGGTCAGCTGAGAACCCAGGCAAACTCAGCATTCTCTATATATTTATGTCTGGTGTATTTTACTATGCCCCAAAATACCACTCAAAACATATCCCACCCAACATACCCCACCCAAAAAATAAACAAATATACTATCTATTAATGAAAAGACATTTCTTTCAAATGCTTCATTCTTGCTCAGTAGCCCAGGTAGAAAGCAAGGCTTTAGCATCCCAAAGATTTGTATTCAGTAAAACATCAGCAGTCAGAAGGGTGCTAATTGATGTAAACACCCCTTTTGTGTTTCAGCGCCTTGCTGGAGCCAAAAGCCTAAATAAGGGCAGATACAAAAATGTGAAAGTAAAAGTATACACATCCCAGTCTACCCTGACAGGGATTGCATACATGAATACTGTATTATTGGGCTAGTCTTAGTTACGTGGGCCCTGCCCAACAAACAACATCTATGAATGCAGAAAAATACAAACTGTGCTGTTATTGAACAGTTTATTTTGTGATAATATATGCCTTTCATTGTTCACACAAACATCTTCCAGAGACAACAAAGAAAGGAAATGCAATAAAAGCTGCATATACAGATTTTAAAATGTGGTCTTAATTTACGAAGTGTTTTTCTTGTCAACATAACTTTATTTTAAAAAGGAAACTGTTCGAGTTCAGCCGAAAACTTGTCCAATTCTTCGGTATTCAGCTGAATACTAAAATCTATTATTCGGTACACCGGTAGCTGGAACCTTATTTTTCCATGCGCCTGGTGTTCAAAGCTCTCCTCGTGCTTCATGGAAGGTGATGGATGTACTGCGAGATAGGATTCCACGTTGTCACTTCTGTGACCTAAAATAAGGTCAGACATACTTGAGGTGAGATTTGTTGACCTTTTTTACTGTCATCGTTTGTTGATAAGATCAACACATATAATCACTTTTAGTGCAAGATCCCTGACTCTCACCATGTTCTAGAAAACAACTGTATTTACCAAAAGTGCTCACAAACAACTTGTCTCTGTGTCATTCTGAATCCTGAAACTGTAGGTTGCAAAACAACTCTGACACTTTTACATCCTTGTAGCGGTACCACCAATCAAAGAAAACTCTGGCCCATGACCAATATGTATTACCAATTTTTATGCACAAACTGACAAAAAAGTATTGTAATTAGAGAGTAACAGAAGGAAATGGACCTATGACAATATTCCTACACTACTGTAATCAATCAATGTAAATATTACATTACACTAAAGAGACAAGTTCCAGTACTAACTCTGTACACTGGCACATATCTGTTAGTGATCTTACTTAGTTCCCACAATTGTTCTTCACTGTAGGCTTTATTCCCAGTTACCCTGACACAGATTACTCAACTCTACTCCTTTACTCAGTGTCCCTCAGTGGTTTTCTCTTCAGGCCCCTATTGAACACTGCAGTCTGCAGCCCAACATCTGTAAATGAGAAATCTTAAAAATAATTGCCTCTAGCCATACTTACATATGTCTAAAAGACTAAAGTTCATGATAAATATTACATAGTTAAGAACCCAGTCAACCCTCTAAAAGGTGTCACCACATGTTATTATTAGCTGAAGACAAACTGCCATAACTGCATAGTTGTCACATCACTTCATCCAAACCCAACCCACCCACAAAACAAGCATTTCCTCCCACAGACTCTGGTGCAGCTCACCATGTCAGCAACATCAATGCATGAAACCCTATTGATCATCCATTACTCTTGGTGACAAACATTTTAACCTACTATGTAAACTAGGATATTTTTACTATGAGGCCAGGCAGCAGTGTAGGAGAAAGGATAACCTACATTTTGTAAAAACACATCCTAGTCTGTAAAAAGCAGCACACTGGCTGTTATCACTGCACAGTTTTAGGAGATCCAAGAAATTAAATATGTGTCTCCCTGGTCACAACGAACTGAAATGCTGTGTGTTTCAGCAGCATGGGCCTTTGGTAGCTATCCTAGCTTGCCAGAGAGAAGACAAAAGGTACCCTTTTCAAAGTGATCCACTCCATGCCTACACACTCCATGCCAAGGGTCAGATCCCACACCATGGTCATTCCAATACCTATTTTGATCAGCTGTTCCTTGGCAGGCACCCATGCAAGAGAGGTATGTACTATGCAATGGTGTCAGCACAATCTTTAATAGTACTTCATTTTAAGGCATTTATTCACAGACACTTGGGGCCTCATTACACGGAAGGCGGTAATGGTTAACGGCCACCGTTAATGGTAACGGTGACCGTTAACCATTACCGCCTTACTACGAGGTCCCTTAGCGGGTTGGTGCTTTAACGCCTGCTTTTTGCAGGCGTTAAAAACCAACCCGCTAAGGGACCTCGAAGCTAATTACGGCACCGCAAAATTGCGGTGCCGTAATTAGCGCCTTCCCCATTCCCATAGAGTCCTATGGGGCAGAAAGGGAATGGGGAAGGGCAATGGCGGAAAGGGGATTTACCGCCCCACCAACCTTGGAATGGGGCGGTAAATCCCCTTTCCGCCAAGGCGGTGCCGGTATTTTACCGGCATGAGCCATGGCGCTAATAGCGCCATGGCTCACCGCCTTCCGTGTAATGAGGCCCTTAGTATGTCACCAACAGAAGAGTCTCTTCTTATGTTCCAGACAATGGGATACCAAGGACTGGGCGACTGTGGCCAGTCAGGAAGCACCACCTCATGTGATTATGCAGTCAGTGGGGATGTAAACAAAGACAATTATGCTTCATATGTGGTTTGGATTGATGAAGTGCATGATTTATTTTAAGAGGATGGTGGACGGTGTTAGAGCTAGCCAACTAAGTGGCCATCTGGATGTGGTTCTTCTAGAAAAAAACATTATTTGGATGGTCTTGTAGAATGCTGTAGCAAATGGAGATGAGGACATCTTGTATGTGTGTGGAGGTGGAGGTCATCCAGATCTCAGTATTGATTGTCTTGCTCATGCAAAAACACCCACAACAGAAGGCCTTAGCTCAAGCTTCTGTTGACATTAAACAACACAATCTGCATTTCTGACTACTGTCCACTATCCTGTCCTAATACATATTCATCCACTGTTAACGGCAGGGCCTAGCCCTATACCATCAGCCAAAAAAGCCAAATGCTTTATAAAGAACCTACATAATACCATGGGTGATTTCTCCTTGGGTAAAGCCAAATGTTAAGATACATTTATTGTCTTAGAGAGAACAGAAATACATTTAAATTGAACTGAGGACACAGGGTGTTATTGTATTGTTAAAGCAAACACAAAATGGTCAGGCTTCCTTAGTACTCACTCAGGTCATTCCCCTTGCCCCTGCACAATTCTTATATCTCATAGGCACACAGTCACTCACAGTCTCTGGGGTTTTGATTGTCTCAAAGTTCTTTCTTGGGTTTAATGTAGACTCTTTATTTTCTTTTGTTGGATTTGTTAGTGAGGCTCAATGTCTCTTCTGGATTTATTGTATACCTGGTGCCAGTACTGTGGTGCCTGGATCATTTATATGTGGTTCCTAATCTTTAGTAAGTACTGGAACAAATGATTTCAGGCAACACATTTTTTGCAGGCTCTATTTGACATTTCTTACTTTAGTCCTTCACCAGATGACTATTTTCTCCAGGATCTAAAATGTGTTTTCTATCTAGCTGCCTTTATTCTTGGGGCAAACTTTTTCTTCCTTACAAGTGTTTCCATATTCCTCCTTTACTGTCTCCATATTCTACAACTCCTCTCTTCCCTGCTCGTTCACTATCCTTCCCTCCATAATGTGCATTCACACTCAAACCTCATTCTCTGTTCTCCTATCTATCTCTGTCATCTCACTGTTCTTTCTCTGTTGTTCACCACTGTTTTACCTGTTTATCTCTCCCACGCCCGTGCCTTATTCTCTCTTCTTCAAATCTACTCTCCATTCTCTCTTCTCTGCTCTTTACTGTATGTCCTTCACTTCTGCTAGTATCCCTCTCTCTGCAGTTCTGAATCCCTCTCTCTGCAGTTCTGAATCCTCCTCCTTTACCCAAACTCTCTTTGATCTCACCTCCGTCCTGACTAATCCTCTTTCATGTATTTATTTATTTATGTCTACCGCGCCATAGCTCACAGGCATCAGGGCGCAAAACATACAACATAAAAAGTTTACAGTCTGGGGAATTGGTTTATTCGAACAGAGAGGTTTTCAGATGTTTTCTGAAGGCAGCATAATTTACCTCTGCTTGCATAGATACAGGAAGTGTATTCTAGTTACTTGCAGCATTACTGGGGAAAGATCGTCCTGATCCTCTGGCTCTTTTGACATGAGGTATAGTCAGAAGATGTGTGGTGCTTCAATGCAAATTCCTGCTAGGAGAGTATTTCCTAAATGTTTGTTTCAGATATTGTGAATCCTCTCCATACAGACACTTATGAGTAAGAGCCAACACCTTAAATAGGATTCCTTTTTCTATGGGTAGCCAATGAAGCTCCCTGAGGTGGTGTGAAATGTGATCCCTCCTAGTTGTGCTTTAAATTATTCTCACAGCATCATTTTGAATTGTCAGTAGTCCCTCCGTGGCATAATAATGGCACTCACTAAGGTTTCACAATTTCTGCGGGATACCAGAGGATTAATCTGCCTTAGAATTCTGAGATGGTATTGTGCATTTGTTGTCACATAGTTGACATGTGCGTCCACATTAAGGGAGGCCTCAAATATAGTTCTTGAGGTTTATATCTTTGCATGTACCTTGATGGCACAAGTGTCAATCTTTAAGCTAGTATAGGATTGAACCAGTCTTTTTCTAGCCAGATTAGATCCAAAACCATGAGCTCTGTCTTAGAACTATTTAAGCACATCCAGTTTTCAATCATCCACTCTTGGATGTTTGAGTAGATGTGGTTGAGAGTTGTTGTGTTTTTTGTGTGGTCATCTGTAAGGTCCATGACAAGTTGGAAGTCATCAGCGTAGTTAGTGAAATGGAAACCCATCTTTTCCAATTTATCACACAAGAGTCTTATATAGCAGATATTGAATATGATGGGAGACATACAGGCCCCCTGTGGTACCCTGTATTTGAAAGCAATAGGGTCTGAGCACACAGTATCCCCAGCATTTCTTAGATGTTCTTTCACATAGGAAAGAGTGAATCCATTCCACAGCTTGGTTTGAGCAGTTACCAGCATTCCCTAGTGTTTCCAGTAGTCTGGCATGATCAAGAAGATCAACTGCCGCCAAGAGATCCAATAAAATAGGGAGGCCCATTTTACCCTCGTCCACGCAGCTTAACATTTGTGTCTGCAGATCTAATAGCACCCTTTCAGTTCTGTGATTTCGATGGAAGCCAAATTGTTTCTAGTGTACAGAGGCAGATTCAAAATGAGCCTGAATTTAGATGGTAGCTAACAAGAAAGGGGTATTTTTTATTGGACATAAGTTGGAAGGGTCTGTAGCTCTGAGCCCTGTTTTTTTAACAATAGGGGTAACAGCCACTTCCTTTATAGAGGTAAGTACACATTCATAGGAAAAGGAAGCATTTATAAAAAGTGTGAGGAATTGCGCAAAGATGTCGGTATGCTTGAGTATAATCTTAGATGGGAGGGCATCGCCAATACAAGTAATGGGTCTGATGTGTGCAAGCATAATCAAGATGTCAGCCGTAGTTACTGCTTCAAAGCTAAACATCGGCATGTTGCTAGATTTTTCTACATTGATTTCACCTTCATGTTTTAGAGGTGTTGTTCTGGCCTTTTGTGATTTTTGAATTTTTTCTCAGGCCTGTAGGACTTTATTTTGAAAAGCCTCTGGTACCTTTTCACTGTCTTCATTTTCAGGGTTGATGCACTGAGTAAGGGCGCTGGGTTTTTCCCAAGATCTGTAAAGTCCAAAGAGCTTTTTCGTTTTTTTTTACCTGCCTGTTCTATTTGTGCATCACATAATGTTTTTGTTAGCATCGAGAATCCTTTTCTTGTAATCTCTTTCTATGATTTTCCATTTATTTCTATTCTCAATGGTAGGATCCTTTGCCCATACACTCACTGTTTGTCTTTTTCTCTGTTTTATGGTTTTTAAATCTTCTGTAAACCAGTTTTGCTGGTTTGGGCGATCCCTGATGGTTTTTGTCTTTAGTGATGCAAACTCTTCTAACAATTTAGAGATTCTAATTGTGTACTATTCGGCAAGTCTATCTGGGGAATCTGAGTCTGAAGTGTTGTTCATGATATCTTGCATATATATTAAGCAGATATTAATGCAGGTATTGGCCGGCAGGGTTATTTTAGCAAGGAGGGCTTCGCATCCCAGGCAATCAATTTGGGATTCAAATATGCCAATGTACTTTCTGCCAAAATGGCGACTACACCCCCTTTTCCTTCTAGGCGGTTCTTGTTAATAATCTTATATCCTTGTGGAGTTGCCAAGTCAATACTGGGGCCGCAGCTTTCTTGTAACCAGGTCTCAGTGAGACATAAAATATCAATCTCATTTTCAAGGATATAATCATGTATATAAAGAGAATGTTTAGGTAACGACCTTGTGGTGAGTAAAGATCATTTTAGAGTGGCAGACGTTAGTTTCGTGTTTGTAGAGTGTGACGTTGAGTGCGATGCTCCTAGTTTGTCTTCCGGAGCATTTTTAATGAGAGGTCTGTTGGCAGTAGAGGTTAATGTTACCATGGGCAATTTAATTCCTTGTTTTTCATATGTTGCTACCTTGGGTGTGTTTCATGAAGGAAACCTATGTCCAATAGACAAAGAAATAAAGACTTGAGTTGTGCAAAATGGGGCATACTTGGGTGAGGAAGCAAGGAGACGTGACAAGGTTTAAAAGTCCTGCTCTGTGCAGAGCTAGTTTCAACAGATATAGTACAGTTCAGGCACACTCTTGCAATCAGAAACTAGATATTTGGGTATTAGCCCTGTCTAATTCCTCCTTTCATACCATCAGTCGCACACAGAATGAATCTACTCTGGTAGCTGTGGTAACAATGCTTTAAAGGTGCAGACAAGTCCAAATGCACCGGCACGAATGTGCCGAAAATGTAAATAAAATCCTGCGCTCACAGGGAAATGTAGTTTGAAAGAACTGCAAATTGATGGAGCTTAGAAAACAACCTTTTTAAGGTATAGATGTGCTACAAGATGATAATGTCCCCCAAAAAGAGATTTACAATGCTAGTTTCCAATGTAGCTGTTCAATTCTAGTGGAGTAAGCAATTTAGTTTTCAACTCGTACAATCAGCAATAGTCACAATACGTTCCTGAAATGACATGACAAGGTATAAAAGCCCTGCTCTGTGTAGAGCTAGTTTCAACAGAGATAGTACAGTTCAGGCACACTCAGGCATTTGGAAACTAGATATTTCGGGTTTAGCCCTGTCTAATTCCTTCTTTCATACCACCAGTCAAACACAGATTGAATCAGCTCTGGTAGCTGTGGTAACAAGAATTTAAAGGCGCAGACCAGCCCAAACGTGTCGGCGCTAACACGCCGAAAATGTAAATAAAATCCCGTGCTCACAGGAAAATGAAGTTTGAAAGAACTATGAAATGCTGGAGCATAGAAAACAACCTTTTTAAGGTATAGATGTGCTACAAGATGATAATGTCCCCCAAAAAGAGATTTACAATGCTAGTTTCCAATTTAGCTGTTCAATTCTAGAGGAATAAGCAATTTAGGTTTCAACTCGTACTATCAGCAATAGTCACAATTCGTTCCTGAAATGACATGACAAGGCATAAAAGCCCTGCTCTGTGTAGAGCTAGTTTCAAGAGAGATAGCACAGTTTAGTCACACTCTGGCAATCAGAAACTTGATATTTGGGAATAAGCCCTGTCTAATTCCTCCTTTCATACGATCAGTCACACACAGAATGTATCCTTTAACTACCGCTCCCCTTTCTTTCTCCTTGTCTTTTGACTCTAGATCATTTACCTCTGCTCACCTTCTGCTAACTTCAGCTCTCCTCTATCACCTCTGCTCTTTGTTCTCTTTCCACCACCTCCTTCATTTATGGTCTTCCATCTCTTCGTCCCTCTATTTCCCTCCACCTCACTGCATAACACTGCAATTAAATCCACCTTGCTATCTCTACTTCTGACTCTTAAGTCAACATTATGTTCAGCCCTACAGCCTCTTTTCGGGTGTGCTGGGTGTGTTTATTTGTTCCAGGTTGCTCAAGCGAGAAGCGAGAAGAACGTATAATCATTCTCTGGGATTGAGCCTCACTCTTTTGGACTGTGAGTTCAACAAGTGCCTGTATTTGGTTGACAGTTCACATCTTTTATCGGCTACAGCATGCAAGTGTGCATACACCGTTGTGGATTTAGTATGCCGGCAATTGGTGCAATTGTTGTAAGTATGGTTAAGAGTGTCAGGTGTTCAGTATTCACGTGAGGTTTTTTGTTTTCTGGCATGTTTGTTTCATGTGGAGGCACACACGCATGGACCACTGACCAGCACTCAAAGACCTTTTAATGTGGCATGAACCAGAAACTTGTATGTGTGCAATAAGGCACCTGAATGGCTGCTGTGGTGGCTCTGTACTCAGAGTAATCATTTGCTATAACTCTTCTATGCTTCTCATTATATAACAACTACCTACACCTTGAAGGAGCATTGTGGCCAATGGTGTTGCGTAAACTTTGCTTGGTATAGGAGGATAATTCCCAGATCTCCAAGCGGTATGTGAGCCAACAGGGTTGAGTATACTGTACTCCCTATGAAATGATATCTTTCCATACCTTTCTTGAGTGGTAGCTACAAAAGGGATGGGTAAGCCACTAAGGCTAAGGATGGACTGGGAGCACGTGTATATGGCATACTTCCACTCCCGGATCCCTCTTCCTGGGGCTGGTGGTGGTCATCAGCCCCCAAAGATACCTCAGTTCAAATCCTTAGCTTCAAACATGTTTTTTTTTTTATCACTGGACATAGTGCTGGCCTTTAAAATATAAAGAAGGTAAAGCCTGTCAATACCACCTCTAACAATTTTTTCCTTGACAAATATAAGCCATGAAATGGTAGCAATGAGAACACGTTTGATAAAATCAAAACCTCTCTCTAACCATGAACCCTTTCAAATGTGGGAATTATCATACTGTCCATATGGTGAGCTTTCTTAGTGGTCAAATTGTTGAAACAAAACCTCTTTTCCAAGGACATCTTTCTTTCTTTGGACTCCTGAGATGAACCAGTTGCTCTTGCCCAGCACAACAGCTTTTGGAGAACGTGATGCAGTGCATTCATACTAACATGTAAACCCGGATTTAGTAGGTTCCACAAAGTGGCATTCACAGGCAGCAATCTGCAACAGTGTTGGCATGTACAGAAGCATATGAATTTCTGCTGTGTCCCTTTCAGTTTTGTCCTGCATGCAGTTTACGTTCATCCCCTTAATTGCAGCTGCTGTGGACAATTATTAAATGTGGGTATCTATGCAAAATTAAAGCTGTGTAAAGTTCTATATCAAATTTGTGAACTATTGAAGACAGAAAAACACAATTAATAAGTTTCCTGTTGCTATAAAAACTCATTTAAAACATAAATGCTAAGTAATTATGAAAATACTAAATATCTGCCAAATTAGGTCTTTCTTTTTAGAATGTATTGTATAACGCCTCAAGAAATGCTGTCTGGGAACAAGTCAACCATTAGTTAAGATGAATTGGTTATGTTTAGAAATATTTTAAAATTATCGAGGGATTGTGTTCTGCAAATCCCTGGCATATTTCTTATTGCTATGCTTGGCTTTAGAATCGAATCTGCATTTTGTTTTAATTTTGTTCCTGGGTATTATCCTCTGCAAATATATAATGGATGATGTAGAGCAATATCTTTTAATTCACTGAAGGCACCTGCAACCTGTAATAGATTTGGCACTAGTATTAATATGTTGATCACTTTCCAATTATTACAGTGTTTTGGCACATGTCCATCTCATCCATTTTAGTGTTGTTTTCCAAGCAAATGGGTTTTGGGTAAGTTTTTCAGCTGTGTTGACATGCAATCAATTTCGTGAATATTTACAAAACATTGTGTACGAATGAGTGCATTTGGTGGCTAACATTTGTCTTTTTCCCCTTTTAAAGTGTATTGACTTTAAAAACCACAACCAGCATTTTGAGATTCTTCATTTGGGCAATGAAGAGAATGTTTATTTTTAAATCACATGTATTGAAAATGTTCCCCCATTCAAGTAAAATACATTTTAAAACTAGCCCTATGCATTTCATAACACAAATTCATGCAACATGTTATCTTAGCTAACAATTGAGTGAATCATCACTTCTGTGTAATCGAGTGCAGTACACATTTCTATTCTTAGCTTGATAAAAGAACAGTCAATAATGTAATCACATTTAATATACATTAAATGTATCTAAGTTCAAGGTTTATAATATGCACACACATTTGTTTAAAGACAAAGGGCCCGATTCATTGAAATACGTGCAGAAATTACAAAATGGGTGCAGTCAAAAAAAGGCCATTGCGTGATTAAGAAAATCTGCATGCAATGCATATTCATGGAATTGTTTGTGCAAAGTAACCGTATTTCCAAGTCCCGGCTAGAATGCCCCCGAAATGCACACATGCAAAGCAGAAAACTGCCAAATCAGATACGTTTGCATGGTGCCCCATATGTGAATACATGCACCCTTCAAACAGTGAGTGGGCTCCCCGTAAGCAGGCCTGCAACTCGGGGAGAGTGTGCGAGGTCCCCCGCAACTGTATCCGGCACCCCAACAACATGCGTTTGAAAAATCATAACTTGACAAAAACTCTTGAAACGTGTATGTAAACCCACGTAAAATGTTCCTGCACCACGCGACACAGCGTACGTGCACCCCAACATTACATCGTAACCCTGATTGAGTACACACACCCTGAAATACGACATGTAATCCCACCTGTGCGTTGGAAATCCTACACACAAGTGTAGTTAAGCCAGCCTTCGTGTGGCGGATCCTATGAAGGACTTGCATGGACATTTCCCAGCCGAGACGTTGTGCAATCAATTTCATGAATACATCCCTCTGAAACACCCACTTCTTTGCAAGTTAGTGCCCATTTCTGGTGTTCAGCCCCCTTGCCAGCCCTCTGTGCAGGCCAAGCCCACCCACTGCTTGGAGTCTCATGCAAGGCCCTTGATGACTTGCACAGGCACGCCAGGCTAACAAGAAATCCACTCAAGTCCAGGAAAAGTCCTGCACATTTGAGTGCATGAATCAATTAACGGAGTTGCTCTCACAGATTGGGAGCAAGTAGCATATTTTCTGTACGACAAATTCCATGAATCGGCCCCCATAAGTTAAACCTGGAGGCCTGGTGGGTCACACTGCAGGCGGTAAGTAGATATTTGACAAGGAAATCATAAGGTGTATTGCATGTTTGCAAAGACAGTGACACGTTTACTCATCAGGAATTGCTCTTGCAAAATGGAAAATATTAAATACACCATCTTCAGAGTGTATGCAACAACGTTCTCCTTTTGCACAGAAATCTCACGTGCAATGTGCAGATGTTAATGATCGAGCTAGTAATATTGCTCTGATCAGACATTTCCTGTGACCTCAAGTAGGTGTTTGCCAAGATTAACTTTGCCCAACAGTTATACTTTCAGGGGGGCATTCAATATATTGCACCAGGATTAGTCTTACCTTGTTGACCAACATCATATAACTGTACTCAAATTTTAATTAATTTTTATTTTAGGCATCTTCAGAGGGGGTCGTTAAAGACAATATAACACTTTCCATTGGAGAATGACTGGTCTGATCATTGAGGAAACCCTGAACAATGAAAATGATTTTGACCAGTTATGTTATGCAATTGAATGACAATTCCACTGCAGGTGCTATTACCACACATATTGTTATTGGTAACGGTTGCTAAATATAGGAACTCGATAATTACCCAAATTTTAATACTCTTCTATAAATGCTGCAAACTCTCCTCTCAGAACAGGTTATCATGCCATGTTCTCTCTAGAGAGGGGTGCCTGCTAGCTTTTTTTGAAATATTTGTAAGGAACTTGGGGTTGGTCACCCTGAGTTACCTTGGGGCAACCAGGCGTGTACTCCCTGCTCACTGTGCTCAGAGAGGCACAGCTTCACCTCACTGATGAGGCCCAACAAGGCTGAAACAAGTGTATAGGGTTGCTGTTGGTACTCTTGTTCAGAGAGGAATTGCCATAGCATTTTGGTGCTGGACTACCCATGTGGGCGGGACAAAGACTGATATGCAAATGGATATTTCCCATCTGTGAAAGGTACAGTGAGCAAAAATTGTGTGCTGCAAACTCTCATCTCAGACCCGGTTATCATGCCATGTTCTTTCTAGAGAGGAGCGCCTGCAACCTTTTTTTGGATTTCTTCTATAAGTGTAGCAACACATCAATGACACTGTCATTTATAATTCTTTTCAACTGGAAATGTGTCTTTTATGAGGTCCCAGATTCTTCCAAATTTTAGAATCTGCAGAAGTACACTAATGGCAAAAAATGGTGGAGACCTTTTAAAGTCAATATGCCAGCATTCATATTGAGGAGGCAACAAAATAAGGTCAGACTCAAACATTTGCAAATCAACACTATACAAATAAAGACATTATTCAATGTGGCAATGTGCTACCAGGATGACAATGTGCACTTGCATTCCATCAGAAAGGGCACTGAGGATTACATCCGGGACTGCCATTAAAAAGAGAGTCATCAGTAAAAAAAATATAGTTCATGTTTTAAAGAGTGACACGTGCAAAGCATGAGCTAAGCACAACATCTAAGCTACACAGAGAGAAGTGTGTGTGTGTGTGTGTGTGTGCACTTGTGCATCTCCTTCACTGAGTTCTCTAATCTTTCTCAATTGGGAGCCCATAGGACTGTCTAAATGATTATTTTTTAAGCACTAGATACGTTACACATCAATGTTAAAAGAGGAACACTCACATTCCTCATAATTCCTCGACGTGTATTTGCATGTTTTTTTGGTGATGTAGAACACATTTGCCTCATTATATATGTATATCTCTTCTACTACCTCGAACATGCTGTGAATTTCTTGAGAGCACAAAATGTTTCAGTATGATTTTATAAAACCTTGTCTTCCCATTCTAATCTCACTTTATTGTGTTGCAGATCAAATGTATTGCCGTTTCGGATGAAAATAAGCCTGATCACACAATCACATTATGCAAAATGGGCACTAGCCAAAAATATTGGCTCAAATGCATCATTTAGGCATTTGCTTAGGAATAATGGATTGATAGTGTGCAACCACAAAACCACTTCTCTGATTTGTGAGGCAATTATCTCAAGCATAGTCGCTGGAGAAATAAATGTGCGCAAGCCAGTGGGGAAATAAATGGGGAGATCATTTTGTCACATAGGAGTATTGATGCATTTTTTAAGTGTTAATACATTACAACATTAAAAGCGTTGTGATAGCTCAGGGATGGTTTGCATAGTGTAATAAACGTTCCTCTGTGTTTCCGGAAGTAGAACATCTCTTTCCCCATATCACATGGTATGCTAATATATACTCTATTTTACCATTTCCTCTCGCACTCTTTTGGAAATAATGAGCAATGCAGAATGAAGAAATTGCTTCATGCTGATTTTAAAAATCATTTTTAATTTGGAAGTTGTGTATGGTACAAACCGGGCCTGATAGCCAGCGGACCGCTCTACAGTTAGAAATCGTGAAAAAACAGGAACAATATGCGGAAGGATATATGATCGAAGCAGAAAAGCATATACTTATAAAAACAATTTGAAACGTGCAGCATAATATGATATATGATATGAAATGTAATTTGTAACGCGCCTATACACAGGCACGGGAGGGGCAACAGGGGGAGGACAGAGACAACGATCTTACTAGGCCAAGTGACATTGAGATTGTGCAACTGCCGTGGAGGCAGGAGGGTTAAAGTGCCAGGGCAAAGGGGAGGGGGCCCTGCTGTACATGGGATCAAAACAATTACAAGAAGTGCGGCCAGCAGGTGGCAGGTGCAAGGTTAAGTGCAGACAACAGGTGTTCAAAAGTGCAGGTAGGGGGACTGTAGGGTTACAGATACATACCCAAGTGCAAGGGTTGCCAAGAGGCAGTGAGGGTGTGGGCTCGATATCAGAGGGTAGCCAGGTGACCAGTGCAGTATCAGACAGGAAATCAGCAGGAGAGAGGAAGAGAGAAGACAGAAACAAAGTGGAAGGTCTGGAGGTGCTTCCGGAACCAGAGATGGTTCTCCTCAAGTTTCAGAGAGGCCGGATTGTGATGGTATAACATGATTATACATATATTTCCAAAAACCTTAGGCATGCTTGGCCAAAGAATGTGAAACAATAACTTTACGGCAGCGTTATAGTCTTGTAGGCATACGACCGGACAGAATGGGCAAGCGGGACTAGATGGGCAGAGCAGCTATACTAGCTCATTAACCATCAGGGGGAAAGTGTAAACGGGCAGAACATAATAGAAGTAATTTGAGAGGAGATTATGGGGGTCATTCCAAGTTGGGTGGTAAGGGATACCGGGCACCAGTAAGGAGGCTGGTGCCGGTAATCCCTTACCACCCAATTCCGACGTTCCTTAGCGGGACCCGTAAAGGACGTGTGGTCTGACCACACATCCTTTACGGGTCCCGCTAAGGGACCAGGGCGCTAATAACGGGCCTGCTATTCGCAAGCCCGTTATTAGCGCCCTCCCCATTCCCATTGAGCCCTAAGGGGGCTAAAATAGGAATGGGGAATGGTTAGATCAATGGGGACTTACCAGTCCCTCCAGGGTCGGAATGCAACTGTAAGTCCCCATTGAACCAGACCGGTGCTGGACCCGTAAATGGAGGCAGCCATGGTGCAAATAGCGCCCTGGCTACCTCCAATCTCAGAATGAGGCCCTATGAAAAGATATCCATGGGGATAGAGTCGAAGATAGACAGAAGGTTAGAAGAAAACATATGAGAAAGTATGAAAGAAGACAGCTAATCAATGAACACTGCACATTAGAGGTCTGTGGAAGGGGAACATGTGGCTATGTAGGAAATTAAGTAAGTGCCACAAGTCCAGGGACATTTCTTCTTCTGCTGACAAAGGTCTGTAAGAGGGCAAAGGAAAATATTGGACTCTGCATTAGCAAGGCAGGTATACTTGCAATTAATCTTACTTAAAAATCCAATGTTTGTAAACATATTTTTTTATTTTCCCTTGGGTAATATACAAAATACCCTATAAGCAATAAGTAAACTTGTTTTCTTAAATGCTCTGCTAAGGCCAGGTGAGTTAAAGATTCACAGGGTAATTCATAGAATTTCGCAGAAAAGTGTCGCAAGCGGCTGGCGCAGAGTGTCCGCGTGCGATTGACTGCGCCAGGCACGTGCGCTAAAACCGATTTCCGCGCACAGCGTATTCATGGATTTTAGGCTCCCAAACCAGCCGTGGCGCAGAGAATCGCAGCGACCCTGCAGCAGCGCCAGTTACGCCCCCAAGAACGCCCTCGCGCAAGGAAAAGCCATCAAAATCGCTAAATCATCGCAAAGGGCTGCGCTAACCCTGGACCAGTTCACCGGGCTGGCAAACAGCAAACGCCAAGCGGGGAACGTGTATTTCAGGGGTGCGCGGGAAGTTCCACACGCGATTGGCCCAGTGCGAGCAAGGTATGTGTATTTCAGGGGTTCGCGTGAAGTTTCTCACGCGATCGTGCCTGGGGGAGCGGGCTATGTGTATTTCAGGGGTTCGCGTGAAGTTTCTCACGCGATCGGGCCTGGGGGAGCGGGCTACGTGTATTACAGGGGTTCGCGTGAACTTTCTCACGCGATCGGGCCGGGGGAGCGGGCTACGTGTATTTCAGGGGTTCGCGTGAAGTCTCTCACGTGATTGGCCCCGTGCAAACAGGGTACGTGTATTCCAGGGGTGCGCGGGAAGTTCCACACGCGATTGGCCCAGTGCGAGCAAGGGATATGTATTTCAGGGGTGCGCGGGAAGTTCCACACGCGATCGGGCCTGGGGGAGCGGGCTACGTGTATTACAGGAGTTCGCGTGAACTTTCTCACGCGATCGGGCCTGGGGGAGCGGGCTACGTGTATTTCAGGGGTTCGCGTGAAGTTTCTCACGCGATCGGGCCTGGGGGAGCGGGCTACGTGTATTACAGGGGTTCGCGTGAACTTTCTCACGCGATCGGGCCGGGGGAGCGGGCTACGTGTATTTCAGGGGTTCGCGTGAAGTCTCTCACGTGATTGGCCCCGTGCAAGCAGGGTACGTGTATTCCAGGGGTGCGCGGGAAGTTCCACACGCGGTTGGCCCAGTGCGAGCAAGGGATGTGTATTTCAGGGGTGCGTGGGAAGTTCCACACGCGATTTCAGCAGGGTATGTGTATTCCAGGGGTGCGCGGGAAGTTCCACACGCGATTTCTGCAGGGTATGTGTATTTCAGGGGTTCTGGGGAGTACTACACGTGAATTGGCCGTGTGGGTCCTCCCAGGTGTATGCTCCACAACCTCCACGGCCCCTGCAGGCAGCCCACACCACGGGGGACTACCCTGCACCCCTGCTCATGTCCCGCAGGCAGCCCATCCACCATGGGCATGCCCCCCAGCCAACCCACATGTCACCTTGCACTACTGATCAACAATGCATGTCTCCCACCACCCCCACCCCCCAGCAGTGCAGGGGCAGCCTCCACCAGGCCCCCACTCATGTCTCCCACCACCCCCACCCCCCAGCCACCAGGGGCACCCTCCACCAGGCCCCCACTCATGTCTCCCACCACCCCCACCCCCCAGCCACCAGGGGCACCCTCCACCAGACCCCCACTCATGTCTCCCACCAACCCCACCCCCCAGCCACCAGGGACATCCTCCACCAGGCCCCCACTAATGTCTCCCACCACCCCCACCCCCCGGCCACCAGGGGCACCCTCCACCAGGCCCCCACCCATGTCTCCCACCACCCCCACCCCCCAGCCACCAGGGGCAGCCTCTACCAGGCCCCCACCCATGTCCCCCTGCACCACCCCCCCCCAGCAGTGCATGGGCACCCTCCACCAGGCCCCCACTCATGTCTCCCACCACCCCCACCCCCCAGCCACCAGGGGCACCCTCCACCAGACCCCCACTCATGTCTCCCACCACCCCCACCCCCCAGCCACCAGGGGCACCCTCCACCAGGCCCCCACTCATGTCTCCCACCACCCCCACCCCCCAGCCACCAGGGGCACCCTCCACCAGACCCCCACTCATGTCTCCCACCAACCCCACCCCCCAGCCACCAGGGACATCCTCCACCAGGCCCCCACTAATGTCTCCCACCACCCCCACCCCCCGGCCACCAGGGGCACCCTCCACCAGGCCCCCACCCATGTCTCCCACCACCCCCACCCCCCAGCCACCAGGGGCAGCCTCTACCAGGCCCCCACCCATGTCCCCCTGCACCACCACCCCCCAGCAGTGCATGGGCACCCTCCACCAGGCCCCCACTCATGTCTCCCACCACCCCCACCCCCAGCCACCAGGGGCACCCTCCACCAGGCCCCCACTCATGTCTCCCACCACCCCCACCCCCCAGCCACCAGGGGCACCCTCCACCAGACCCCCACTCATGTCTCCCACCACCCCCACCCCCCAGCCACCAGGGGCACCCTCCACCAGGCCCCCACTCATGTCTCCCACCACCCCCACCCCCCAGCCACCAGGGGCACCCTCCACCAGACCCCCACTCATGTCTCCCTCCACCCCCACCCCCCAGCCACCAGGGGCACCCTCCACCAGGCCCCCACTCATGTCTCCCACCACCCCCACCCCCCAGCCACCAGGGGCACCCTCCACCAGACCCCCACTCATGTCTCCCACCACCCCCACCCCCCAGCCACCAGGGGCATCCTCCACCAGGCCCCCACTAATGTCTCCCACCACCACCACCCCCTAGCCACCAGGGGCACCCTCCACCAGGCCCCCACCCATGTCTCCCACCACCCCCACCCCCCAGCCACCAGGGGCAGCCTCTACCAGGCCCCCACCCATGTCCCCCTGCACCACCACCCCCCAGCAGTGCATGGGCACCCTCCACCAGGCCCCCACTCATGTCTCCCACCACCCCCACCCCCCAGCCACCAGGGGCATCCTCCACCAGGCCCCCAATCATGTCTCCCACCACCCCCCACCGCCCTGCCACCATGGGCAGCCCCCACCAGGTCCTCACAATCCCCAATCATGTGCGTAATGGTCAGCCTCCACAGCCAAAAAGCCCTACCAAGTAACCCATTCACCCACATGGAAATGGAAATCACATGTTACACCCCCAATGTTCATGAAGCTAATGAAGCCATGTCCGTCACACACAATGGTTGCAATTGAATGGGAAAACACACAACATGACATGCATGAAACCAATGAGATGATACCACACAGTGAAGTATGCAAACAAAATTGTATTGAAAAAAAATAAGAATGCTAAAGAAAGAAAACTAACTACAATGTGAATGAGAAAAAAGTAAGCTGCATGTCCGTATGAAAAAATGAAACTTGAAATCCAAATAGAAAAAAATCTTGTCCAAAGTCAAATGTAAAAAAATCTCCATGCAATAAAGAACTATGTACAAAAATAACAAGGGTCCATGAGCCCAACTGAACAAAGGAAACCTACTAAAAAATCTACCTAAAAATCAACTATATACAAAAAGTGGAGCAGTGTCCGTCGACTCCAAATCATAATACGAAAGAAAGGAAACCTAAAACTAAAGAACTATATACAAAGGCGGCGGGCAAGTCCAGCGGCTCACTCTGTGGTGTCCTGGGCCAGGGCATCATCGAACTCCTGTTCGATGTCCCGGAGGCGGTCCAGTGCTGTGTCCTCCTCAAACCCCCTGCGGATTGCCTCGAGGCACTCGGCCCGCCTCAGGGCCCTCCGCATGGAGTTCTCCGCCCTGACCATTGTGAGCCGCGCCTCTTCCGCCCGCCGCCGCTCCGCACCTATGGCGTGGCCCAACCACTGCCACACGGAAGACACTCTCTGTCCTGTGTCCCCCTGCCCTCCGGCCGATGCCTGCCCCTCCGATGTCGAAAGCCCCGAGCCTTCATGGCTCCCACCATGTTGCTGCTGCTCTGCCTCTGCCCGTGCACTGCCTCCTGCTGCCTGCACATCCTCCGCCGGCTGGGGTGCACTTGTTGATGTGGCCACCCCTGCTGGACCACCGACTCCCGACTGTGGCAGGGATGCCTCCTCCACCAGCCTGGCCGCACCGTCAGAGGCAGCTCCACAGGGCACCCAGGTGACTGATGGGTGGGAAGATGGCACAGAGGACGACTGGCGCGTAGGGGGTCCAGTTGAGGAGGGGGTCGGAGGAATCCGGCCTGGGTGACCTGTCCCAGCAGGCTGACGTGGTCAACGAGCCATTCGAGATGACGTGCAGTCTCTCCATGAAAAGACTGCAGGTCACCTCGCATGGCCCGTTGACGCAACGCCACACCAGCCAGGACAGGCTCAACCCGGACCTGGATAGCCACGTCCGCAGGCAGAGGAAGGCCAGTTGACGTCAGCTCATCCCCTGCCTGGAAACGGGTCTGGACATAGGCATCCCTGCTGGTGCAAGATGATGCAGGGACAGGATCGGGGACAGGATTGCACACAGGCACCTCCGCGGCGGCCTGTGCTGCCTCCTGTCCCTGGTCCTGGACTGCACGACTAGCACCAGTGGGATCCCCACCTCCAGACCCCATCTCTGGTGCTTGCACGGCCTCCTCCTCCACCAGACCCCCCGCCAACCTGGATGACTCCGTGCCATCTTTCCCTGTTGGGCCCTGTGGGGTCCCAGCTGCCCCTTCTGCTGCCGAGGAGTCCAACTCCAACCTCCGCCTCTTGGACCTCCCCCCGGCAGCTGCGGCCTAGGACGCGGCACCGGACTCCTCACTCCCCGACGAGATGACAACACGGGAGGGGAGCCGGGCCTTGCGTCTCCGGCTGGCGGTCAGATCCCCGCCGCTGTGCTCCACAGCACCTTCTCCGCCCTCTTCATCAGTTGACGCTGCAGACAGGGAGAAACAAAACACAGGCATCAGGGCACTGTACAATGGACACATACACACATGACAGTTGCACATGAGTGGCTTTGGCAAACCTCAGACATGTCATCACAATCCCCAACACACATGTCATTGCAACTCGCACACATGAGCCATACCACAGCCATATCGCAACTGCCACCACCATCCATACACATACAACAGCATGAGCAGCCAAAGTTGACCCAGACATCACATGCAACACAGGAAGTGCACCACACATGTACACACACCACCACACTTGCATGCATGTGTACACCTCGGCCAAGTGTCGCACTGTTCAGACGGGCATCCATGTCACATCTGCCAATCAGGCTTACACATACCGCAGTCACATGCATCCATGTTGCATCACTGTTGCACCCTTGTCAAATACACACACATGCACATGTACACAGTGCTCATACATGCAGCCCAATACAACATACATGCGTGACATCACGGACATGTCTACTTACATACACATACATACAAACATGTGTGCACGCACAACTGCATTTGCCATGCAAGCCTACACACACAAGCACCATCCATGTCTCACACATTACAGCCCTCGCATGTGTCAGCCCCACGGCCATGTACACCCCCACCCATACTCGACCCCATACAAACAGATGTGCAACCTGCACAATACCGAATAATCACCATACGCACTGCTCACAATCAGGATGCATGTACACTCACCGCTCGACTCCAGACGGGTCTGCTTCTCCAGGACCTGGACGTGGAGCGCTGGGGATATGCGTTCCAGGACCCCCATCTGTTCTTCCGACAAGTGGCCCCGGCGCCCCTTGGCATCCGCTGCCTTCAAGAGGCGCCGCGCCTTGTTCAGGGTCCTGGACCTGAAGTCCTCCCAGCGCTTCCTGACATTTTGTAAGTCCCAGACTGCCACCCCCTCCGCGTTGATGGCAGTCACGATGTCAGTCCAGATCCGAGTCCGTCCTTCCTTGTCGGCGCGGGAACTTCCGAAGAGGGCATCATACTGCCCCATGACTTGCTCCACCAGGACACCAACTTCGGTGGCACTGAAGCTGGTGCCCCTCTGCCTCTCTGGCCGGGGGTTGTCAGTGGTCACAGATGGTGTTTGCCCCGACATGACAACCCCAGAGGCAGGAGTGGGTGGGCAACTGGGTCCTGGGGATGGGCTGTGGAGCGATGGAATTCCAGTCGGGAGTCTTCGGTACCAGCAGGGGTGGTCACAGCAACAGCACCCCTGGCTGATGTGCAGGCAGCAAATGGCAGTGCACGTGGGCAGCAGGCAGTCAGGCAGCAGCAGATGGTAGGTGGGAGCGTGCTCGGGGCTCTGGGGGGCAGTAATTCGGCCTGCTGGGCAGGAGCGTGGTCTTCCGTGTGCGTATGCGTGGCCAGCTTGGTACGGAGTGATTTGGCACGTGAAAATCCTGCACGTCAGCGTGAAAATCGAGGAAAGGCCCTTAGCGCGTAAGCGCGTCAGCACGCATACGCGATTCTATTGGACCAAAGGCCCTCAGCGCGTAAGCGCGTCTGTGACGTGACCCGCACAGGTGTTTCCCACACAGCACGTGATGACAGAGCACACGTGGAAAGACTGCACGTCACAGTCTCATCGCGTGTGATTGGTGGAAATGGCCCTACACGCAGAAGTGACAAAGCGTGTAATAGGAGGAAATGTCCTTACACGCAGAAGTGACAAAGCGTGTAATTGGAGGAAATGTCCGTACACGCAGAAGTGACAAAGCGTGTAATTGGAGGAAATGGCCCTAGCGTGTACACGCCGCGTAAGTGACGCTGGACGTGTGGGCCTGTATAAAAGGTACACGTAGAACACCACTTCCTTGTACGTGCTTTTCGTGGAGAGCGAGTGGGTGAATTCTGTACTTCTTGTCGTTTCACACGCGATTTACTTCACGGCGTTTCAAGTTCGTATTCCCTGTTACCTCTGACAGATTTTTCTCTTCTTTCGCTTTTACTGGTTTACCTGGGCCTGTTCCCTCAAACAGTGTTCCCTTCTACTGTTGTCCTGTCTCCTCAGACAGCGTACAAATCTTCTTTTGGCGGGGGTGTTGCCAACCAAACGTGCTCCTTTTACACGCTCGTTTACCAGGCAGACGGTGAGTCACGCACGTATCTAACATCTGTGCTTGCCCCGTGTGTAGCCTACTCCTTCAGAGGTCATTCTAGGCTGCGTGTGACACGCATACGTTCATTCTTGTGTTTCTGGGTGCCACAGCGTAGTGCAGGTTTTTCTTTCTGCACACGTGGTCTAGGAGGGGTTGCGTGCACGTCATCTCCCTTTTTTGGGCCTCCTGTGCGTTGCGTGACCCGTCATCTTTCCCCAGGGGTTACATTCAGCCTTGCTAGAGCACTAGGGTACAATTACCATCTGGTACCCAACCCCTTTGACCCCCAATTGCCCAGGACAATAGTCTACATCCACTCCCATACGCACATTAACATCAGTGCCATGGCTGGGAGGCGAGGATTCCGTAAGGGTGGCAAAGGTGGAAGAGCCACAAGTGGTGGCCGTGGTGGATCCGGTAGGGGACGTGGTCGTAACTTGCAGGGTGAGCCTGTCCCCCCATGTGTGGAGGACCAGTCACGGGCACCCATAATCCCCCCCCCTTCCCCCCTCCCATTGAGGCTGATGTGGCTGACACCATCCATGCTCAGCCCTTGTTGGACCAGCCCATTGTGGCACCAGACCTGGCTGACTCCATGGCTGACTTCCAGGTCAGCAGGGCTACGACATGTGCGCTGGTGCACGTTGATGCCATCATGCCACGTGGATCTGGGGCAGCAAGGTCATCTGCTGCACCAAGGAGGCAGGGCGGAGAGTCTGCAGGGGCAGCTGCGGCTCCATCCACCCCCAGCCCTCACACACCCAGCCAGGACAGTGTCGGTCCTAGTCCATGCTGCTGACATTCCCCCTGACACCATCACACTAGACCCAATGCCTGCACCAACTCCCATGCTGAGTGTGCAATCCCACACTCCTGATACAGAGTCCACCAGGGCTCCTGCCCCTAGTGTCCAGAGCGGCGCAGGACACTCAGGATCACCACCACCTTCCAAGCGGAAGAGGAAGAGTGCTCGTCCGGCACAGGCTGATGCCCCAGACACGGCTACACAGTCCGGCCCGTCCAGGGAGCCCAGCTTCACGGATGACGAACTGAATGCACTTGTCGAGTATGTGTCCGGACATGACAACGAGATGGTCATTGTTGCAGGATCCAAGACCACACCTGCACAACGCCAGGCACACTGGCAGACCGTTGCGGACATCGTAAGTGCCCTTGGAATTGTGAGGCGCACAGCCAATGATTGCTATAAGCGCTGGAATGACCTAAAGCGCAGGGCAAAGAGTAAACTGGCCTCAAGTCATGCCGCAACTCTAGTGACTGGAGGTGGGTCTCCAGTAGTAGACATGGAACTCACTCCACATGAGTCAGTCGCTGGGACCTACGTCACGGAGGAACAGATCCAAGGCGTGGGAGATCTGGCTGATTACGAGGCATTGTCCGGTGAGTGCACATGCATGTGTGTGTCATCCATGTGCATGGTGTGTGTGTGAGGGCTTCTGTTTGTGTGCCAGGTGAGAGTGTGTGCGCCTGAGTCGTATGGGTCAGCCATGTGCTTCATGCAATCCTTCCTGCGCAGCTGCATTTGGCCATAGCAGTATCCCTTCTGCCAATAGTAGACATCTAGGCCAACTGCACGCCAGTTGCCCTTGAAGTGTCACCTTGCCACAACATATTTGCTTATTTTTCACTGTTCATTCAGTCAGTTTGTTTGCATTCCACCACTTTCACTAGGCATGTCGCTGTCCACTAGTCACATGTCTGACATGGGTATGGTAAAGTGGAGTGACTTTGTTACCTGGATATCATTTGTACACACATGTCCCTGTGCAATTGGACCATTTCAGACTGGCAGCTCCAGGTGAAAAATCTGACCTGTTAGAATTAGAAAAGCAATTACATGCGGGAACTGGACTGAATGAATAGGTGCTGCCCTCCTCTCCATCTTCACTCAATTGCAATGGTACATGCCATCTGTGTGATGGCATGTGTGTTTCACCTGGCAATCACAGGCCAATGTGTGATGCCACTGCCAGGCAGCATGCAGAAAATGTGTTCATCTTCCATCTTGGTGTCATCAGTGTGTGCCTTTTGCCTGCACTTCATACGCAGTGAGGGTGCATGCATGGGAGGGTTTTAGTCATGTGGGACATGTGTCAATCAAGTACTGGTTCTCTTGCTTCTCAGCCCTCATTGTGTGCCATGGTGCTAATGCCTGTTTCCATTTCTTTGTTTTCATGTCTTTGCAGGGGAAGACGCACCTGATACTGCTGGGGTTGTGGAGATAGTGCAGACCCAGGAGGGGTCCGAGGGCCGACCAACCACCAGTGAGGGACGTGGTGTGGTGGTGGGGGAGAACCCACAAGTGCTGCAGGTCGTGCTCTCAAGGGGTGTCTCTGGCTGCACCTCCCCCGAGCTGTACTCAGGTGTTGATTCGGATGAGACCTACGTGCCGTCGCAGGTGAGTGTTCCAGGGAGGGATTCTGTTCTGTCTCACCCACCTGCACCAGGGTCAGGACCCTCCATGGGGATGTCAGTGTTGGCAGCTACGCCTTCGGTGGTTACGGATGCAGGGTCACACTCCGCGACATCTGATCCTGTTCCTGGGCCAGCAGATCAGAGGGGGAATGCAGTCCTGCAGCCTCAGGCAGTGCCGGCACAGCAAGGCGCAGTTCGCCTTGCCCCAGACAGGTGTGGTGCCCGCCGACGTGGTAGCCGTACGCCACCCGGCAATACCGCATGGGAGCAATCCATTTACGGTATGGCAACCCAACAGGCTGCATCATCCGAGATGATGGCTCAGGCCATGGATAGGGTGGCCACTTCCATTGTCCCCCCAGAAAGGCTGATGGAGCGACTAGAGCAGGCAACCGACTCCATCTGCTAGTCACACAGGGAGGACATGTTGGGGTCCAACAGGGACAGGCGGGCGGCACTGGCGACTCTGCAGGAGGCCATCTCCATTGCGTCCCAGGGCCACAGGGAAGCCCTGAGGCAGGAGCTCCTTCACCTCAGGACGACTCTTGTTGAGCTTGAGGCTTCAACACACCAAAGGACAGAACAGCAGCTGGAGCGTCTCACCCGTACGCTCTCAGCTGATATGCAGGCAACGAGGGCGGAGGTCCGGGCATCCCGTGAGTTGTTGCATGGGGACCTCCGCACACTCATCCTCCAGAACCAGACCTACCACACCCGCATGCTTGCAGCCATGGAGAAGCAGACTAGGGCCTTGCGTGGGCTGCCTGCCATAGTGCAACCACCTCCGGATGCAGCTGCACAGGGTGATAATAGCGACAGCAGTGATACTCCCACAATAGGGTAGCCATGTGGGCCATGAGCCCATGGAGGTGTTTTATCTTCCCAGGATCCACGCAGGTGGGTTCTGGTGTGCATCCTGTCCTCGGACCTCCTGGGTGGCCTCCCCAACCCCCCCGGGCCCATCAATGGCCATTTTTGATTGTTTCTTATTTTTATTTTTATTTTGATTTCTTTTATTCCCAATTTTTTTGGGACGATCTGTTGGCTTCGATCTGTTGGCTTCCGTGGTTCCTGTGGGCATACGCTGCATTGTGGCTGGGCACATGCAGGCTTGTAATGTATTTGGTTCAGATGCTTGGGTTTGAGTCACACACACCCCTCCTGCTTCCCGTTTCCATGGGCTTGCAAAGGGTGTGCCCAAGTGACAGTGAATTACACAGTGACGTTGGACTCCCATGAGCTGTGTGGCCAGTCTGTAGTCAATACTGTGTATACATTCATAGTGCATATTGCTATTGTGTTGTACACTGCTGCATGTTGCATTGATGTGTAACTCTTCTTCTGTGTCTACCTCCCAATTTGCAGGTCCCTTCCTCATGTCCACACAAGGACCTCAAGTCTGGAGATGGGGACCATGTTGGCAGCAGTGCACCTACAACTCTACATGGCGACAACACTGCACAGTTGGTAGTGGTGGGAGTGCAGGCATTTCCAGGTGGTGAGACTACTAATATGTAACATTTGTGATGTCATGTTAATGGTACTGCGTGCTCAAGTATGTTGTTGGTCCGGCATTGCTGTGAGCATTTCAGGTGTTGCAGGTTTCTAATAGTGCCACTATACATAGTGAGACTGATGTCATGTTGTGGGGATTACTTTGTTTACCTGCAATTAGCATGACATGGCACGGTGTGTCGTGTGGCGGTACTGGGGTTCGGTTGGCTGACATGGCACTGTCCTCTTGTTGCATTTTGCAAGTGGGTATTCATTTTAGCTGCTTCCATGTGTAACTTCACAAAACTGCATTGGTGGTGTCTGTGTGGGTAGGGATGCACACATTGTGACAGTTCCAGGTGAACAATCTCAGGCTGACATGGTATTCCCGGTTCATTCTCCAGACATTCAGGATCAGTGTCAGGTTGAGTCATCATTGATTGTCAGATGGAATGTGCCAGGGCAGTGTGCACTCCACAGGGGTGTGATTTCTATGTGAAGTAATTAGCCACTAGCTGTGTACGGGCTGCCTCCCCCCGTGCCCTTTCCCCTCCCATGCGCAGCGGCTGTGCATGTGGTTGGGTATGTGGGGCCACCACCATGTCCACGGCCAGGCCCCGGCGTGTTGCAACGTTGTGCAGGACACATGCTGCCACTATGATCCTGCACACTACTGGGGGAGCGTATAACAGCTGCCCGCCAGAACGGTCAAGGGAGCGAAAGCGTGACTTTAGCACTCCGAATGTGCGCTCAACTATGCCCCTGGTTGTAATGTGGGCTGTGTTATATCTTACCTGGGGTGGCGTGGTGGGGTTCCGAATTGGCGTCATCATGTGGGGGCTGAGAGGGTAGGCACTGTCCCCTGTGGAGGTGGTGATTGGTATCATTGGTGGGGTTGTGACCTTGCTCAGTATCCAACATGCATGCATGTGCAGTGGCAAACATACTCACCAAGCAGCCATGTATCGCCATGCCGCCCAGCTTCTAGGTCCCGGCTTAGGGTGGACATTCGGTAAATGAAGCTGTCGTGGGTGGAGCCGGGATAGTTGGCATATACTGAGGTGATGATTCCCTTGGCATTACATGCTACCTGCACGTTGATGGAATGCCAGTGCTTGCGGTTCCTATAGATGTGCTCAGATGCCCTGGGGGGACGTAGAGCCACATGGGTGCAGTCGATGGCACCTAGCACTTTGGGGAATCGTGCCACAGCGTAAAAATCCAGGGCGGCAGCATGCCTTTCTGCAGGTGTTCTGGGCAGGTATATGTGCCTGCGGACTGATGGGCGTGCAGTGATGATGTTCAAGACCTGGTGTAGGCAGCGTGACTGGGTGGCCTGTGACACCCCACCCACTATGGCACTTGTCCGCTGAAATGATCCAGTGGCTAAGAAGTGAAGTACATTGAGGACCTTCTCCAGGGGGCTGAGTGCTTGGGAGCACAGGGTGGGTGATGTGAGGTCATCCTCCCACTCACTCACCAGGTCCAGTATGATGTGTGGTGGAAACCTGTACCTCCCATACACCTGGTCATCAGGCATCCCGAAAAGGCTGGTTCTGGGTGTGAATATTCTGGCCCTGACTATCCTCCTCCTCCTCCTTTGGTAGCCCACTGCCACTGCTGCTAGGAACGGTATGTTCATCCTGCCGTCTGAGCTTGTTATTGTTAAAGTCCGCAAATTTATGCTTTGCGCGTGTTCTAGGCGAGCGTGTGACCCGCGCACCCCTGGAATCCAGTTCCCAGTCCAATAGCGTGTGGAAATTCACACGCACCACGGGATACAGCGTGTGACCCGCGCACCCCTGGAATCCAGTTCCCAGTCCAATAGCGTGTGGAAATTCACACGCACCACGGGATACAGGTTCGCTGACGTACTTGCGTGTGTAAGTGCCCGCGCACCCATTAAATACACGTACATAGGCCAATCGCGTGTACGCGCACTTTTGTCCAATTACACGCGATGACACTCTGACGTGCAGTATCTCCACGTGTGCCCCGTCATCACGTGCTGAGTGGGGAACACCCGTACGGGTCACGTCACAGACGCGCTTACGCGCTGAGGGACTCTGGTCCAATAGAATCGCGTATGCGTGCTGACGCGCTTACGGGCTAAGGGCCTTTCCTCGGATTTCACGCTGACGTGCAGGATTTTCACGTGCCAAATCCCTCCGTATCAAGCTGGCCACGCGAAAACACACGGAAGCCCACGCTCCTGCCCAGAAGGCCGAGTTACTGCCCCCCAGTGCCCCGAGCAGCCTCCCACGTGCCATCTGCTGCTGCCTGCCTACCTGCCTGCCTGCTGCCACCGTGCCCTGCCATTTGGTGCCTGCACATCAGCCATCTGCAGGGGTCCAGTTGCTGTGTCCACCCCTGCTGGAACTGAAGACTCCCGACTGGGATTACATCGCTCCACAGCCCAGCCCCAGGACCCAGTTGCCCACCCACACCTGCCTCTGGGGTTGCCATGTCGGGCACTTCCACATCTGGCACCAGTGGCAACCCCAGGCCAGAGGGGCAGAGGGGCACCAGCTTCACTGTCACCGAAGTTGGTGTCCTGGTGGAGCATGTCCTGGGGCAGTATGATGCCCTCTTTGGATCGTCCCGCGCCAGCAAGGAAGGACGGCAGAGGATCTGGGCCGACTGTGTGGTTGCCATCAACGCGGAGGGGGTGGCAACCCGCGACGTCCTGAAGATCAAGAAGCGCTGGGAGGACTTGAGGTCCAGGACCCTTGTGAAGGCCCGGCGCCTCGTGGAGGGGGGCCGGGGCCGCATGAGTTCCATCCAGATGAGGGTCCTGGAACGCGTACGCCCAGCACTCCACGCCCAGATCCTTGAGAGGGAGGCCCGTCTGGAGTTCAGCGGTAAGTGTCCATGCATTACTGTGTGAGACAGGGCATGTTGCGGTGTGCTGGTTCTATGATACTTGCCTGTATGTGTGCCATAGGCCATGTATGCATGTATGTGTGCAGGGACATCATGGTAATGCATGTGCGACCAGTGATGTGTGATGCACATGGTTGTTGCATGTGTTGAAATGCCGCATGGGGAGCCCTATGCAGATTTTGAACATGAGAGCATGCCAGTCTCTGTACCTGGACATGGGTGGGGGTGAGGGATGGGTGCTGATGCCAGGTACATATATGGTAGCCATGTCTGTGTGCCTGACCTGCGTGTCTGTGACTTGTGCATGCCATGGATGCATGACACATGTGTGTGACAATGCACAGATTCAGTAAAGCAGCCAAATTACCCTTGTATCCGCTGTGTTTGGTGTATTTGGGGCCAGATGGATGTGACTGAGGTGAAGTGTGTGCATGTGATGGGCATGAGCCATGATGCATGTGAGTTACATATCATTGAATGTTTCAAGAGTCCATTGGACATGCATGGAAATGTCCATGGCATGCACCATGCCTGTTACTGTGTGTGTTTTGCCTGGACTGACCCATGTGTTGTGGAGGGACATGATGGAAGTGTACTTTGACAGTGATGCTCATCTGCTATTGCTTCCTGTCTAGGGGACCATTGTACAGTGCCCTGATGCTTGTGTTCTTTGTCTCCCTCTACGCAGCGGCTAGTGAAGAAGAGGGCGGAGACGGCGCTGTGGAGCAAGGCGACGGGGATGCCCCCACGGCTGCAGCGGAAGGGGTGGGTGAGCCCCCACAGGGGCCTGCTACGGTGGGAGACGGTGAGGAGCCATCCAGGTTGGTGGTTTGCACAGAGGAGGAGGAGGCCGCCACTGGGGCACACATGGGGCCTGGTGGGGGCATCCCTGCTGGTGCAAGTGGTGCAGTCCAGGGCCAGGGGCAGGAGGCAGCACAGGTCACCGTGGAGGGGCCTGTGCATGTCGCTGTCCCTGACCCTGTGAGTGCACCACCATGCACCAGCAGGGATGCCCCGTCCCAGGCCTGTCCGCAGGTAGAGGGGATGTCCATGTCACCTGACTCCCCTCCACCTGCGGACGTGGGAACCCCTGGCCATGCGGAGAAGGTCCTGATTGGGGTCGCGATGCGCACGGCTGTGATTCGTGATGCCGTGCGTGCTTCCCGGGAGGAGCACGCACGTCATCACGAAGTGCACCGTGCCGACGTGGCCCAATTGGGATCGGCCATGTTCGGGGGTTTCCTGCATGTGTTGGCCAATGTGGCGGCCCTCTCCTCCTCTGTGCAGGCTATCCACCAGTCGTTCTCCTTGCCGTCTTCCAGCCCAGATGCCACCAGGGCCCCCTGTGGACCTGCCCCGACAAATGCAGCCAGCTCGGTGGGGATCCCATCCCTGCCACAGTCGGGAGTCAGAGATCCAGCAGGGGTGGACACCAGAGCAACTGGACCCCAGCAGATGGAGGATGTGACGGCATCATCGGGCAGGGCACGTGCACGACGGCGTCGGTGGTTTCCATCAGCCTGGATGCCATCGTGCTGGCACAGGCAGTTGCGTCGGAGGCAGCAGCAGGCTCAACGTGGGAGGCATCATGGCTCGGGACCATCAACATCAGGGGTGCAGGCATCGGCCGGAGGGCAGGAGAACCCTGGAATGGGAGTGGCTTCCGTGTGGGAGCGGTTGTGCCAGCGGATAGGTGCGGAGCGGCAGCGGGCAGAGGAGGAACGGCTCACGATGGTCAGGGCGGAGGACTCCATGCGGAGGGCACTGAGGCGGGCTGAGTGCCTCGAGGGTTTTCGCAGGGAGTTTGAGCTTGACACTGCGTTATCCCTGCGGGACCTCGGGGCCAGGGAACATGCCCGCCTCCAAGCCATTGACCAGGAGTTCGATGATGCCCTGGCCCATGACAACAACCAGTGAGCCGTCCGAATAGCCCGCTGCCTTTGTATATAGTTGTATAGTTAGGGTTAGGTTTCCTTGGTTTTTTTGATTTTTCTTTTGGTTGCGATTGGACAATGCACCACTTTTTTGTATATAGTTCCGTTTTTAGTTAGTAGTCATAGTTAGGTTTATTTTGGTTGGGCTCATGGACCCAGGATGATCTTCTTCATGGTTCTTCATTGTCTTATTTTAATTTTTCAGATTATTTTCTTGGACATTCATCTTGTTTTGTTTGATTTGCTTTGTGTTTTTTCTTATTTCATTTCCATTCTACTTGCTGTTCAATACATATTATTATTTTAATCTTCAATGTGTCGTATCATCTCATTGCTTTCAGGCATGTCATGTTGGGTGTTTTGTCGTCATTCACTTGCAGCCATTGTGTGTGACAGACATGTGTTGAATTGCATTATTTAAATTGGGGTTGTAACATGTAATTGCCTTTGATATGTGGGTGGGTGTGATAGTTGGTTGGGCCTTTTGGCAGGGGAGGATGGGCATTACGGACATGATTGGGGAATGTTGGGACCCAGGTGCAGGGGGGCATGGATTGGACATGGGTGGGGGCCTGCTGGCAGGTGCCCCACAGTGCTGGGGGGGTGGGGGTGGTGGGAGACATGAGTGGGGGCCTGGTGGAGGGTGCCCCTGGTGGCTGGGGGGTGGGGGTGGTGGGAGACATGAGTGGGGGCCTGGTGGAGGGTGACCCTGCACTGCTGGGGTGTGGGGGTGATGGGAGACATGAGTGGGGGCCTGGTGGAGGGTGCCCCTGGTGGCTGGGGGGTGGGGGTGGTGGGAGACATGAGTCGGGGCCTGGTGGAGGGTGCCCCTGCACTGCTGGGGTGTGGGGGTGGTGGGTGACATGAGTGGGGGCCTGGTGGAGGGTGCCCCTGGTGGCTGGGGGGTGGGGGTGGTGGGAGACATGAGTGGGGGCCTGGTGGAGGGTGCCCCTGCACTGCTGGGGTGTGGGGGTGGTGGGAGACATGAGTGGGGGCCTGGTGGAGGGTGACCCTGCACTGCTGGGGTGTGGGGGTGGTGGGAGACATGAGTCGGGGCCTGGTGGAGGGTGCCCCTGCACTGCTGGGGTGTGGGGGTGGTGGGTGACATGAGTGGGGGCCTGGTGGAGGGTGCCCCTGGTGGCTGGGGGGTGGGGGTGGTGGGAGACATGAGTGGGGGCCTGGTGGAGGGTGACCCTGCACTGCTGGGGTGTGGGGGTGGTGGGAGACATGAGTGGGGGCCTGGTGGAGGGTGACCCTGCACTGCTGGGGTGTGGGGGTGGTGGGAGACATGAGTGGGGGCCTGGTGGAGGGTGACCCTGCACTGCTGGGGTGTGGGGGTGGTGGGAGACATGAGTGGGGGCCTGGTGGAGGGTGCCCCTGCACTGCTGGGGTGTGGGGGTGGTGGGTGACATGAGTGGGGGCCTGGTGGAGGGTGCCCCTGGTGGCTGGGGGGTGGGGGTGGTGGGAGACATGAGTGGGGGCCTGGTGGAGGGTGACCCTGGTGGCTGGGGGGTGGGGGTGGTGGGAGACATGAGTGGGGGCCTGGTGGAGGGTCACCCTGCACTGCTGGGGTGTGGGGGTGATGGGAGACATGAGTGGGGGCCTGGTGGAGGGTGCCCCTGGTGGCTGGGGGGTGGGGGTGGTGGGAGACATGAGTGGGGGCCTGGTGGAGGGTGCCCCTGCACTGCTGGGGTGTGGGGGTGATGGGAGACATGAGTGGGGGCCTGGTGGAGGGTGCCCCTGGTGGCTGGGGGGTGGGGGTGGTGGGAGACATGAGTGGGGGCCTGGTGGAGGATGCCCCTGCACTGCTGGGTTGTGGGGGTGATGGGAGACATGAGTGGGGGCCTGGTGGAGGGTGCCCCTGGTGGCTGGGGGGTGGGGGTGGTGGGAGACATGAGTGGGGGCCTGGTGGAGGGTGCCCCTGGTGGCTGGGGGGTGGGGGTGGTGGGAGACATGAGTGGGGGCCTGGTGGAGGGTGCCCCTGCACTGCTGGGGTGTGGGGGTGATGGGAGACATGAGTGGGGGCCTGGTGGAGGGTGCCCCTGATGGCTGGGGGGTGGGGGTGGTGGGAGACATGAGTGGGGGCCTGGTGGAGGGTGACCCTGCACTGCTGGGGTGTGCGGGTGGTGGGTGACATGAGTGGGGGCCTGGTGGAGGGTGCCCCTGGTGGCTGGGGGGTGGGGGTGGTGGGAGACATGAGTGGGGGCCTGGTGGAGGGTGACCCTGCACTGCTGGGGTGTGGGGGTGGTGGGAGACATGAGTGGGGGCCTGGTGGAGGGTGACCCTGCACTGCTGGGGTGTGGGGGTGGTGGGAGACATGAGTGGGGGCCTGGTGGAGGGTGACCTTGCACTGCTGGGGTGTGGGGGTGGTGGGAGACATGAGTGGGGGCCTGGTGGAGGGTGCCCCTGCACTGCTGGGGTGTGGGGGTGGTGGGTGACATGAGTGGGGGCCTGGTGGAGGGTGCCCCTGGTGGCTGGGGGGTGGGGGTGGTGGGAGACATGAGTGGGGGCCTGGTGGAGGGTGACCCTGGTGGCTGGGGGGTGGGGGTGGTGGGAGACATGAGTGGGGGCCTGGTGGAGGGTCACCCTGCACTGCTGGGGTGTGGGGGTGATGGGAGACATGAGTGGGGGCCTGGTGGAGGGTGCCCCTGGTGGCTGGGGGGTGGGGGTGGTGGGAGACATGAGTGGGGGCCTGGTGGAGGGTGCCCCTGCACTGCTGGGGTGTGGGGGTGATGGGAGACATGAGTGGGGGCCTGGTGGAGGGTGCCCCTGGTGGCTGGGGGGTGGGGGTGGTGGGAGACATGAGTGGGGGCCTGGTGGAGGATGCCCCTGCACTGCTGGGTTGTGGGGGTGATGGGAGACATGAGTGGGGGCCTGGTGGAGGGTGCCCCTGGTGGCTGGGGCGTGGGGGTGGTGGGAGACATGAGTGGGGGCCTGGTGGAGGGTGCCCCTGGTGGCTGCGGGGTGGGGGTGGTGGGAGACATGAGTCGGGGCCTGGTGGAGGGTGCCCCTGCACTGCTGGGGTGTGGGGGTGATGGGAGACATGAGTGGGGGCCTGGTGGAGGGTGCCCCTGGTGGCTGGGGGGTGGGGGTGGTGGGAGACATGAGTGGGGGCCTGGTGGAGGGTGACCCTGCACTGCTGGGGTGTGCGGGTGGTGGGTGACATGAGTGGGGGCCTGGTGGAGGGTGCCCCTGGTGGCTGGGGGGTGGGGGTGGTGGGAGACATGAGTGGGGGCCTGGTGGAGGGTGACCCTGCACTGCTGGGGTGTGGGGGTGGTGGGAGACATGAGTGGGGGCCTGGTGGAGGGTGACCCTGCACTGCTGGGGGTGGGGGTGGTGGGAGACATGAGTGGGGGCCTGGTGGAGGGTGACCCTGCACTGCTGGGGTGTGGGGGTGGTGGGAGACATGAGTGGGGGCCTGGTGGAGGGTGCCCCTGGTGGCTGGGGGGTGGGGGTGGTGGGAGACATGAGTGGGGGCCTGGTGGAGGGTGACCCTGCACTGCTGGGGTGTGGGGGTGATGGGAGACATGAGTGGGGGCCTGGTGGAGGGTGCCCCTGGTGGCTGGGGGGTGGGGGTGGTGGGAGACATGAGTGGGGGCCTGGTGGAGGGTGACCCTGCACTGCTGGGGTGTGCGGGTGGTGGGTGACATGAGTGGGGGCCTGGTGGAGGGTGCCCCTGGTGGCTGGGGGGTGGGGGTGGTGGGAGACATGAGTGGGGGCCTGGTGGAGGGTGACCCTGCACTGCTGGGGTGTGGGGGTGGTGGGAGACATGAGTGGGGGCCTGGTGGAGGGTGACCCTGCACTGCTGGGGGTGGGGGTGGTGGGAGACATGAGTGGGGGCCTGGTGGAGGGTGACCCTGCACTGCTGGGGTGTGGGGGTGGTGGGAGACATGAGTGGGGGCCTGGTGGAGGGTGCCCCTGCACTGCTGGGGTGTGGGGGTGATGGGAGACATGAGTGGGGGCCTGGTGGAGGGTGCCCCTGGTGGCTGGGGGGTGGGGGTGGTGGGAGACATGAGTGGGGGCATGGTGGAGGGTGACCCTGGTGGCTGGGGGGTGGGGGTGGTGGGAGACATGAGTTGGACATGGGTGGGGGCCTGCTGGCAGGTGCCCCACAGTGCTGGGGGGTGGGGGTGGTGGGGGACATGAGTTGGACATGGGTGGGGGCCTGCTGGCAGGTGCCCCACAGTGCTGGGGGGTGGGGGTGGTGGGGGACATGAGTTGGACATGGGTGGGGGCCTGCTGGCAGGTGCCGCACAGTGCTGGGGGGTGGAGGTGCAAGGGGACATGAGTTGGTGGTCATTAGTTCAAGGAGACATGTGCCTTTGCTGGGGGGCATGCCCATGGTGGGTGGGCTGCCTGCGGGACATGACCAGGGATGCAGGGTAGTCCCCTGTGGTGTGGGCTGCCTGCAGGGGCCGTGGAGGGTGTACAGGGTACACCTGGGAGGACCCACACTGTCAAATCACATGTGGAACTTCCCGCGCACCCCTGATATACACGCGCCCAGGCTATTCGCGTGTGGAACTTCCCGCGCACCCCTGAAATACACGCGCCCAGGCTATTCGCGTGTGGAACTTCCCGCGCACCCCTGGAATACACGCGCCCAGGCTATTCGCGTGTGGAACTTCCCGCGCACCCCTGGAATACACGCGCCCCCAGGCTATTCCCGTGTGGAACTTCCCGCGCACCCCTGGAATACACGTAGCCCGCTCCCCCAGGCCCGATCGCGTGAGGAACTTCACGCGAACCCCTGTAATACACGTAGCCCGCTCCCCCAGGCCCGATCGCGTGAGGAACTTCACGCGAACCCCTGTAATACACGTAGCCCGCTCCCCCAGGCCCGATCGCGTGTGAAACTTCACGCGAACCCCTGATATACACGTAGCCCGCTCCCCCAGGCCCGATCGCGTGAGGAACTTCACGCGAACCCCTGTAATACACGTAGCCCGCTCCCCCAGGCCCGATCGCGTGTGAAACTTCACGCGAACCCCTGATATACACGTAGCACGCTCCCCCAGGCCCGATCGCGTGAGGAACTTCACGCGAACCCCTGATATACACGTAGCCCGCTACCCCAGGGCCGATCGCGTGAGGAACTTCACGCGAACCCCTGTAATACACGTAGCCCGCTCCCCCAGGCCCGATCGCGTGTGAAACTTCACGCGAACCCCTGATATACACGTAGCACGCTCCCCCAGGCCCGATCGCGTGAGGAACTTCACGCGAACCCCTGTAATACACGTAGCCCGCTCCACCAGACCCGATCGCGTGTGAAACTTCACGCGAACCCCTGAAATACACGTAGCCCGCTCCCCCAGGCCCGATCGCGTGAATAACTTCACGCGAACCCCTGTGATGCACGTACCATGCTGAAATCGCGTATTAGACTTCCCGCGCACCCCGGTATACACGCACACGTATTTTTTGTCAGCGGGTGTCCGTGTTTGTGGGTACCCCTTCGCACGTCATTTTTCCTGGAGGGCCACAGTATGGGACATTCATCATGGCAGTATATAGGTGCTATTTGTTGGCGCACCTTTTGGCGCACAATTCTTACAGCCGCAGAGACGCTACCGCCTGCTTTCTTGTGGCGGTCGTGTTTGTGCCTGTGCGCTGGTTTGAGCGTGCGCTTTTTTGCCCTATTCTATTCCATGAATACGTGTTGTAGGCGAGCGTGTGGGCGTTTCGCGCACTTGTGCCCTGTACTTCCCCCGTGACGCCCACGTTTTGGCAAGTTGTTCCCCATTCCGAGTATTACGCCCGTGTTCCGCCTACTTTTGTTGCGTGCGCCGCGCTATGTGCGAATTTCGCTGTGGCCTGTGCGATTTTCGCTGTGACCTGGCGCACGCTGTTAGATGGCCTGTGCGCCAACGTGCGCCGCGCACTTTTTTATCGCACATCCGCTGGTTTTCTCGCGCACGGCCTTCCATGAATCGACGTGCGCTGCTTTTCGTGCGATTTTCGCAATTGCACTGCGATTTTCGCTATTCCACTTCGATTCGCACGTTTTTGCCCACTTGCGCCACGCTAATTATTCCATGAATCGGCCTGTCAGTGTCCCAGTATCGTAGCAGGTTCTCACTACTGTCTTTGCTTTTATTTATCTTATAATGAGAAACCATTAAATGGTGTATTGCCTTACCCTCCTCCCCAGTAGAGAGGGAAGTGGCAAATGTCATCTTTTCACAACAAGCTGTTAGAGGTAGGATCCTGGACAGCAAATCTAACTGATTCAAACCCCAATCAACCGGCAAATAATTCAAGGATCTATAGACATCAATATAGCAAAAGAAACATTTTCTTTTATGACAATAGGTGGAGCAAATTCGATGCAGAGCCTTTTACAGGTCAACCTCTAGTTTGTGTGTTGCTGTGCGCTGTGCTTGTTGCTTTGCATTCTTCCTGTGCTTACAATACCTGGGCACGAGAGGATTCTCTCCCAGCACAGGGCTGGATAGAATAAACTCACACATTGTTACAAATTCCAGATATTTAGGCAGTGCTCAAGAATGGACTTCCTGCAAGGTCTCCGAAGATCATGACTGTATGAAAGATGTTTAATTGGTGTTTTTAAATTGATACATCTGTGTAATTTGCAGCCTTCAAAAATGGAAAGAGCTCAGCTGCCCAAAAAAGGGTTGGGTGTGAGCAGTGACGTATGCAACAAGATTCCCTGGTTCTTCCAAGTGCATGTCTCCTAGCTAAAATGTAACGCTCATCTAATTCTACCTCCCCATGCAACATCAGAGTCCAAGACAGAAAATGGTTTGTACCAATGCTAAGGGAGCATCTTCTATCATGGGAGGATGCTGAGCTGCTGAATGATTAATACAGTATTATTAACTAAGCAGGTGTTATCAAGAACTACCCAAGGTGGATTTCCAAGCTCAAATGTAAGCGATTGCTAGCCTGATTGAGATGTGGACTCTTGCCAATTGGAGAAATCTAACTGTATGTCAAGGTCACGATGATATTATACATGTATGTCAATTTTTCTCAAATTCTGAGAAAACAACTATGCTCTTTATGTTACTGTGACTTGGGTATGCACATATGCTTCCTTGTACTCTGGTAATTCTTTTAAGAAGTAAGGGGGTTACTACATGCAGGTGGTGAACCTATCAGCATTGGCAGTGATTTTGATCTTAAACTGGGGACTAGGCCACCCGATAAAGATGATGAATTATCATGGGGAATGTCCAGGTCTATTATGTTAGACTACTGTTAGACTTTAGCTGCAATGGAGAGAGTCCATATTTCCATTGGTCCCTGATAGAATGGGCATTAAGACCAACCTGTAAGGGTGACCTTCAGGACCAAAACATACTGATCTATTTCGTGCAGGATCTGAAGATCCTACTCATCAATAAATATCTTGCCAGTTGCTGATTACTCCACTGAACCCTTAATCCCCCTCTCTGGGCCCTTGCATATCTTTTCCAGCTTCTCTGCTGAACTAATACCCTTGCAATCTCCGGAATACATCCCCTATGTTCATGATCTGGTGCTTGACATCTAGGTTCATGCTTTATACATCCCATAGATGCACCCATATAAATGTACACAGATACTCATTCACAATTGATTATTTCATCTGTGGTTGTGACTGGCATCTAGTTAATGACTATCATGTATTGATCAAACTGACAGCAACCATAATAACATTGTTTTAAACCTCAATTGGGGAAGAGCATAGAAGCATAGCAAAGAACATAGAAGAGAACATGTCTGAAAGGTCGGGGATTTGTGCTGAAGATATTATAAACAGGAATGGGTGCTCAATCCGACAGGCCTCTTGGAACTGCAATTTCACCTGTCTGTAGGTATTAAGGATCTACCTAAGGAACAGTTTGATTTTGTCTATCAAATATTTAACTTATATTTTAGTGGTTCTTGTATTACAGAGCAATGGCACTAAAATGTAATGTCCGTCATAACAGGAGTCCCACCTCACAATTTGGGACAAGAAACAGACTACTTTATTCAGAATGTTTTAATTTTATCAAACATAACAAAGTGATCAAAATACAGGTGATCTCCTAAACTCACAATGCTGGAAATTTCACCCCACCATATAAAAAGTGAATTCTGGATGAAATAAAAAACAAGTTCCCAATGCAGTTTGGGTACTTTTGTCTAACTAGCACATTTTATCTACTTATATATCATCACGTATTCTTTATTCACACAAACATCCATAAATGTATGAACAGATATGCATCATAGACCCTTCATAATATGTTCAGCTGTTTAATATTGCAATGTAATCATCTTCATTAACATTCACTTTAAATGTAAATTTTGATTTAGTAGGAAACACAACTGTCTGCTAAACATCTTATGCCCTTAAAAAGTTTGTTCCACCAATTACGATGGCATACAATTCAAAACAATCAGTTGAAACATTTTAGTGGACTATCGTGCCAATCTGTGCATGTGAACATTTATCAGAGAATATTTGTATTGGAACGGGGAAGGGATTATATTAAGAACAAATTAATAGAACGTTTAAAAAGGATTATGGTTTTCAAGTTGAATATCCCTAATAGAGCTGTTTTCAATACATGTGCTTTCCTTTTGGATTGAGAAGCATTAGAAAAGGAATCACTTTAAATATTAAATTGTATGTCCTTGACATAATCCCCCGCTCTATAGTTGAACAGGTGGCACAATATTCTACTTTCAGACATGTTTCTATAAGTGATGTCACAGGCATCAAGCCTTTCAATTGCTTTGCCAAATCAATACAATCACATGAAGACACTAATACTCCAGGGGGCCCTTTCCATTCTGAAACAAGCTCAGAAAATTAATTATTTTACCTGGAAAGACAAATGACCTCCACCCCCTTCCTAATTATACAATAATTATTAAGGGGTTGAATATTTCAAGTGAACAATGGGATATGGTTTGGCCTACATTTTTAGTCTCATTAAATCCCATGGACCGAAATCACCCTCTGGGATGTCTCTGGACCCCTTGAACTGTTGCTGTTCTTTGGATCAGAAGGTACTGTACTTACAAGTCCTCTGGTTTTCCCCTTCAGTCCTTTGGTTCCAGATAAGAAGGTGGCCGTGGCTATAGCCCACTTATGGCTCGATTTGGATAATGTAATACATGTATGCCCCTTTTTCTCAAACTTGAGGAAACAGATATTCTCTTTATGTTAATGTGCCCTAGGTATGCACATATTTTTCATTGTGTCTCTTTTCAGAAGTGGGGGTCTTACTCAATGCAGAGATACCTTAAATTATATGTTTCAATTTAATTATAGATCCAGCAGTTGAATGGGCTCTTCAACTATTGTTTATTATTGCTTCAAAACCGAGATCAAATGTATAACTTCTCACGCTATTTTACACACTTTGTACAGTCCATTGTGACAGGTCACTGTACTTTAAAATCTAAGGAATACTTTGTATAGCTAAATGTATTACAATTGTGCCTTTGAATCCACAACTTGGTTTTATGGCTATTTAATTGTGCATTTTATTATTTGCACCTCTATGGAGATATTCTTTGGAAAATAATTTGATGAGGAGAAGAGGTGAAATAACAGAACATGTGCACATATAGTTAAGGTAAATGGGTCTTATACAGCAACTTTTGACAGTAATTTTGGGATCACTGCATTTGGCTCTGTAAGAACATGGGGTGGGGTGCGTTGTTAGGGGGATATTGTGAAAGAGAAAAATGGAAATTCTCTTTCTTAGTGGGTGCAGGCAGAAGGGTCCATTATGTGTGCCAGTATAGATGATACTGTGTTCAGATTGGGTGAGGCACACTGAGTTATATCAGTTTTAAAGTGATGCCAGTTTAGGAGAGTTGCAGTGGATGCCTTTAGTGTACTATAACTTGTAGGTATGTCTGATGGGAAGTAACTGTGGTGTAACAGTGAAATATTCTATCAGTGATTAGTCAAGGAGGAGTGGGTGGAAGTAGTGGGGTAAGTGCTCAGTGGTTTCTTCTGGTGTGATAGTGGCATCCTTGATTTGTTTTGCAGAAAGTGCTTTGTTGTAGAAGGGCAAAGGAGAGGGTAGTGACATCTGAGTGAGATATCCCTGATGGGGATTGTGTTCCCTTCTACTAATTGTATCACAGATTTAACATGTTTAGCCGCCTAACTGTGACATAAGAAAGCCAAAGTGTCCAGATGGATTGTTATATGTTTGCTGTGGTATATCCAATTCACTTAGTTCAAGAGGAATGTTTTGAGTAGTTTCCTGAATGACAAGCATTTCACGTTCATGCTTATGTTCTTGGGTGGGGAATTCAAACATTTTATAATGATTGTCTACCTTGTCCCTTTCTTTTGAAGTCAGGAACACAGTGGTGTCACTTGACCTATGTTCTATGGAGGGTGTGTAATGCTACCAATCCTTGTGAGGCAAGCTGGGCCCCTTGCGTGGCCAGCACAGTAGGTAATGCAGAGGATTATGAAATAAACTCATTTCTTAACAGGGAGTGAGTATGCCATGTGAAATTCAGGGGTGATGTGTTCAAACCTTTTCATACTGAGGATGAGTCTGTCCATGCTATTTTGTGCTCTTTCTGTCTTTTTCCATTTGATATTATCGGAGTCCAAGATGAAGGCCATTTGCACAATCCAGTCTTGTTAGGACTAGACATGATCCTGTGAGTAAATGACAGGTATTGTAAGATGCATTGTAAAGTAGAGAGTTGGAAAACACTGCTTCTGACAAGGGCTTACACTTGCGCTTTGACTGTGAAGCTACTGTTCATTCTTGTTCTCAGGTGCATTATTGTGGATGATGAACCGGGCGCAGGCTCAGCTCATCGGGCCAAGGAACTGTGAAGTTATTTGAAAGGGCTGCACTGCAAAGCATGAGATCTGTTTTGGGTGGGTTGGGTTTTAATTTGTTAGCTGTCATCCATGCATCCACATGCACAAGGGGTCTTTTTTGTGTAATGGGTTGTTGAATGTTTTGTTTCAGTATGTACATTATATCTGTACAATCTGTCCAGTCGTAGCAGGTGAGGCAGAAAGAATGATGCTTGCAATGCCAGTGGCATGTAAATGTTGAAGAGGAGAGGTGGCGGTGTGAATCATTGGGGTACTCCACTGTCCAAAACATCATGGCTGGAATCTTCAGCTGGCCATAATCACTGGTGGGTTCTGTCAGTGTGGCAAGACGTGATTTAGCATAGGGTTTTTATTTTCATTCCAATAAATCTTAATATCTATAGAAGAAATCTCATGGCTAATAGGATCAAAGGCGGCTCAGATGTCCAGAAGGATGGGTGCCCTCTCGGAGTCATCATCCAGGTTTTTTTTAGTGTGTGTAATATTGAGCAGAGGATTGGTTATGTGTGTCTCATTGGTGTGAATTCATGTTGTACCTCATGAAGAAGGTTGTTTCATTCAATAGCATACCTTAGTTGACCGCATATGAATTTGTCCATTAAGTTACATGATGATTGGAGTGTTTGCGATTGGGTGGTAGCTTGCAGGGTCCTAAGGAGTGCAAGATGTTCCAGGAAGTGACTGAGGTATTGAGAAACAATGAAAACTGAAGCATTATTTACAGTTGTTTTGCAATATTTGTATATACATTAGGGGGATAGGGAACTTCCAGAGATCTTGCAAATGTTCAGGAGTCAATGTTCGTAAATAGGCCCTGCAGGGAGAAGAGGTGGAACAAATTTAGCAATGATGTGGTTGGTACCTGAGGTGATGCCTCTTTGGTAGAGTAGGGAAGTGGTGTCCAGATGTTCTTGGATATGCAGTATCTTTTTGATGAAGTGCACTCTGATCTGACTGCATAGTACTTGAGATAGAATTGGGGTTGTGTTGCAGGGTCCTGAGGCTTTAAATTCTTAATGTTATTGTATATTTCCTTTTGGCTTTGTTTTGCTGATTTAATGCGTCAGAGCAGTGCCTTTTCTTTGCTTTGCAGATTTCTGCCCTGCAGAAATGTAGTTGCTGATTGTAGTCAAATCTGACTCGTTGCAAGTTGTGTTGCCTCCAGTTTGCAATTCTCTTTCTACATCCGGTGTAATTTTGAAGTGTACCATTTTGCAAAATACTTTTTTTCTAAGAGGTTCCAACTAAAGTCATGTCAATCTAGTTGTGAAGATTGTGTAGTTGCTCATCTGGAGTTTTCCTTGGAAGAAAAAGATCCATGGTATCAAATTTGTCTACATTTCTTTTAAAGACTGTAAGTGATTTCAATACGGCACTTCACCTAAGTCAACGCCTAGCGTGTAATGCACAACTGAAATCATTATTTATTTGTGTCTAAAAGTTCTTTTATTCTGAACGATGTACCACTCATATCACGGCCTTCTCTTGGAACCCCCCCACCCTGATCACACTTAACTAGGAATCAGGCTGGTTTGCAAAGTTAAAATATTTATTTACGTAGTTACAAATTAATCGGACTTTGTTTAATGGGTATACAATAATCACCAATGGGGTGATGAAACACTACATAATCTCTTTAATGCACCAGAAGTAATAGTGAGCAAGACAATTCAGCATAGAAATAATACTCATGTGTGTGTTCAGAACAGACAGCAGTGTGGTTACTATATCCCCCTACACACCACTCAGACCCCAATAGGCAATGCAAAGAGATAGGAGGAGAGAGCAGGTACTCAAGAATGGCAAAATTCAACACAGTATATCAATTCCAATTTCCCCCCAGCAACACAAGAGACAAACAGAATTGATTGGCAAGCGGTCAGAATGGTTTAAAGTTATCTTGAGAATGGAATTGGCAAAAACACTAAATGTAGTTTAAATTGCTGAAATTGTTTAAATTCTTATGGTAGCCAATTTGGATAGTTACAGACAAACACTAGCAATTATTTGATGCACAGGAACAATGTGAAATCTTAAAATTAAGGTCGGAAGCAATCAAAACCTGTTTTACACTTGTAATAAATTTCCAAAAACGAAATTTGTGGCAAACTTTTCAGTGCGCGGTAATCGCGATTACGGGAGAACTATATGGATTTAGAATATGGTTTTGGATGCAAATTAAAGCTGTGGATGTTAGCTACAAGCAACAGTTGTTTCTAGCATGAAAACTGAAGAAGTTAGGGATGTTTTAGTGGAGGTCCTTTTTTTTAGATAGGCGCAAACATGGAAAACAGGAATGCCCTTTTAAAAGACAAATGGGATTTCTTACACTAGATTATGACTATAGAAAAAGAGAATGCCACACATGAATCTCCATAACTTCCTAGCCAGGGAACCCTTCACGTGGTGGATACTCAATTTCTTTCTGGGATTCACTTTAGTTACTCACAACAATAGTGACTTATGATTTTAGAAAACAAATGAGAGAAACTCAGTGCAAGAAAAGCTCTGACAATACTATGATTCTGAATTTGCGGATAGGATGAATTGAGATTGGGATGTGACTATGCAAAGTACATATGCTATCTGACACAGTTCTTTCTATAGATAGTCACTAGATAGGTTTTTAAACAGAACCGTCAGGATTCTGGTCAGGGGTTCTGGTCAGGGATTCTGGTCAGGGATTATGGTCAGGACAGACTGCTGGGCACACCAGACTGTACTGGGTCTGCAATCAGCAAGGCGCTCTGGTACCGCACGGCAGGACTGGACCGGATCTGCAATGCACTCTGGTCACAGGACACCACAGGATGGACTGGATCTGTCCTTTTTGGTTCTGATGATAATTGTTTCAGCAGGCAAGCAGTACAGCACAGCCCGGCTGTATATATTTTGAAATTTCGCCTTAGGTGGTGGGATTCTGGTTTTAGAATTTTAAGGCCTAGCTGAGAATGGTTCAGCTATAGAATGGGCCTTTCTGCTTTACCAAGTTTCTGGAGTCTGGTGCAAGTAAGATGGATGGTCCTGCTGCAGGGCACTCCGCCAGCAATCGGCTAGTGGGTGAATCTGTGTGTCTTTTTTTAGTGCTGAGCTGTCTCTATTTATGCTTATGATAAAGGGTGGTTGTGTGCTGGTTTATCCTAAGTGCTCCCCTTTGACAGGGTTTGGTCAGGGTATCCTCGCTTCCTTGATAGGAGGAGAACAACAGTATGTCATCTTTATGATGTGGGTTTACGAGGCCTAGAGTCCACCCTAGCCTCTTGAACACAAAATCTACTTTTGGTACAATACATATTTCCATGTGTGCAACCTCTATACCAATCATATAAACAGACTACATATTTTGTGTAGCAGATACTCCTCCAAACCCCGTTGCTGTAGATATTGTGCCTGCTTTTTACAGAATGTTGCCCTTTTTGTCTGGAACACAATGTCCAATTTAAGAGCAAATTTCTACAAATGTGCACATTGAACATGGGCATAAGTGTATGAAGTTTCATGCTTCTATGAAAAATACATTTTGTGTAATATCACATTTTCCACCATTTCTTCCCAGAACATGTCACAGAGTTCTGGCGCCTTTTAAAATGTGCAGCTAATATTTACATTAACAATGCTGTGTTTTTGACAATTTTACACAGTAAGTTATCAGTCTTTTAAAAATGTTTCTTTGGTCCTTGTTAAGCAACACATGGTTGTTTGTCTCTGCCTCCTTCTATCTCCCTGCAGTTCAGAAGCAGTCTCCTCCCAGTTCCTCCTGGGCCCAGGCCATTTTACGACCCTTCACACTTGGCAGTTCCTGTAGCTGGAGGATGTCCAGTGTCTCCTTCCCACTGCAGACCAGATTCTCCTCCCACCCTATAATCTTCACTTAGGTGTGATTTCCTGGTGGAGGGAAGCAGAAGGAAGAGGCACTGCCTCTGTGGGGGAGGCTCTTATAATGGTTTGGTTGCTTTTAGTCAGGCTTAATTTCAAATGTTAATTCTGTTGCTTAAAACAAACTTGTAATTTCAAAACAAACAACTAGAACACTTATTCCAGATTCTAAACAAAGGGATTAAACAGTTACAACATAGGTTACTCTCAGTAACAGGCCACTTAGTTTTTAATCATTTGGTTTCAGTTTGTAAAAAGTTTACAGTTTCTCATGCAGGCTTCTGACAGCTGTCATTCAGGCGGCTTAGGGTACTGTGCCAAGAGTTTGACAGATTCCACAGGCAGGCAACTTTGCCTGTGGATGTTTCTTTGATACTTTCAGCTTTTCAGAACATTGTAGGTTCACCATGATTTCTTATACTAAGTGAATTGTAGCACCCAGAAAGAATTCTGGATGTTTGAGGGTGTTTTGTGCCGGCATTCTGCAGTTTCAGCAACAAAGAAAAAGATTTAAAGCAAGGTTTTTGGATTTCCTTTAGCAGAGCACTGCTTTTCCTTCTGTACTCCATTTTCACTTGTTGTGAAGCCCAGTGACATGTTTCAGGAGTGAGATGTCCGTTCCACCACTGACAACATGCATGGCAGATTGGGCCGCTATCTTTTTGTGTTTTGCACAGCGTGACTTTCAGTGGTTTTGGCACGCACAACGGTTTGCGGCCATTTTGGATGTTTCTGGCACCATCAGAGCACAGTGATGCCGCATGGTAGAGCAAAAGTGAGTCAAGACATCCCACAAGACACGTGTCATAATGGTATAATTCAATGGAAGACAACCCGAGGAATAGGGAGAACAGGATGAGCTTTGTCAAGCAGTAGGTAAGCATTGAATGGGGATCCCTAGCTGTCAAGCAGGGAATTATTGATTTGGGGTCCCCACTGGTCAGCTTTTGGATTACTGTTCTTCCGATCATAGTGCTGTTAAAAGGATCCTCCATCTGTAAAGCATTTAAATCTGCTGATGACAGTAAATTGGATCCATACAGAGTAAAATGCAGGCACTTTTGGGCCTCATATTTAACTTTTTCGAAATTTTGGAAATTCATATGTTGGTGTTGAGTGTTCTGACTTGAGAGTCGTGCAGACCGTAGATACCTCCGTCCTCAAGTGACGCACAGGGAAACTCAAAAGTACTCCCTGTGTGACCTTCGGGGCCACAGGTGGGAGATGTCGCTGCCTGGATCCACAGAACCTCGAGAACCCTGAAGCCGCTGTAGAAGAAATGATATTAAGTACCAGGCAATGACAGTAATGCAGTGAATAACAACTCTGAAGGGTCTTACCTATCCAGTGGGTTGGGACACGGGAAACCTATGTGCTGGGGTTGGTTCGAGACTCAGGTGAGTGGCAGCCCAAAGTCTTGCAGGGACCAGTGCCACACGTGAATGCAGGCTAGCCCACCTGTGCGGAAGGCTTGGTTGCGTAGCGTAACTCTCAGGAGGAGTTTTGTATTGGGTGCTTCCTAGTCACGTGACATGCTCTGCTACCACGTGATGGACGCAGTGAGTCATGTGAGCTGGGAGGAGCAGCTGAGCGATGCAGAAGTGTTCTGCCTATCCTTCTGGCGTGTGATCTCCATGGCAACTACAAGTGCAAAAAGAGATGCAATCGGGTCTGTATATTGCACCTGGCACTCCGTAAACAGTCCTGCGGGGCAACCAACGCACGTGAGTCTCGTACCCTGGGATTGGTGTGCGAACAGGGGAGTGGTGTTGTGGCAATGCTAGCGGTGTTCTGTGATGTGTGTGAGTGTGTAAAGAAATGCCTAACATTGAGCAAATCCAGATGTTGCAATCCAAAAGCACAGCACATGTTGATTGGTTGTACAATTGTATAGCAAGGTTTGTATTTATTTTCTGATATTAAAATTGCAAATAATGTAAAGGAACACTAACATTTTGGCACTTTTTTTTTTCTTAACATGTTCTTGGGATTCCCCATGGCAGTGCTGTGGGAGAAGAGAGTGCAGAAGGGCGAATGCCCCTCCTCGGTCCTAATGCACCTCCCCTGCTGCCCTCCTGACTCAGCACTATGTGCATCAGCATAACGGAAGCACTTCCGCCTGTCAGTTGTCCAGCAATGGCCCTAACAGTGTATCCTCATCTGTTGAATTGCACTTTAGGTTTGAGGCAGCACAGAACATCTTACCTGTTAATTGAGCAATATTGAAAGTCTGGAGCAGAAGTGAGGATCGTGTCTGTGAGCTGACCAGAGAGAGAGGATGTCATCAATGTGAAATAAAATGTAAGTGTGAAAAAAGTGTGTTTCTGTGTGCATACAGTGAATCCCATGTGTGTTGTGTGCATGTGTGAATGAGAGTCTGTGTACATGTGTGCGTATGTGACTGAGTGTGTGTTGTGTGTTGTGTCTGCATGTGTGTGGTGTGGGTAGGGCGTCACTGGTTACATTAACTTGTATGTACTATTACAGTCACATTTATGGCCAGTCAGCATAGTAATGTTTACAGATGCAGTACTGGAATAAGTTGCTAAGAATCAAAATGAAAGTGAACATTATTGCTGATGTTGCTGGCAGGCATCATGAACATGTTTACAGTGGCATTCAGTTATCGTGGGCTTCCTTCGAATAGGGAACCCCCCCCCCAGCTCCCCCCAGCTCCCCCCCACTGACACAGTATCCACAGCAAAGTGCATTTACAAATCGTGGAGGTGCCTGATAAAAATAGAAGTTGTTCATGTCACTTGCTCCCCTTATGAAAACCGAGGCGCTGCACTCCCTAGCTGTCTCTGCACATTCACACTCAATATATAGTGGCCAACAGCTAACTGCCACACTCCAAATGGGTATCTCGTATCTAGAAATACTGAAGGTAGCCCATACAGGATGATTTTATAATTTCAGAGGTCAGGCAACTGTAAAGATATAAACACGTGTTAATCATATTGCTCATCAATGGTCATGCTAGATAGGATCGCATCTGCACTTGCACCCTGGATATTCACTGCTCACACTGCATTTTAAGATCACAAAGTACCTCTGCGTGCAACACACTTTCACTTGCACCATATTTGAGGTGGGAGAAGTGAAAGGTAGTGAATTCGGGTGGTGCTCTATTGGGCTTGAATATCCCCTATATTCTATTAATGTCACACATTCTGATGTATGTGCATTTGCAGGCGTGCAACTTTGTGATTGCAGATTTTGACGAATTGACCAAATGTATATTTACTCGTGCATCATCCTTCAGAGTTCAGCTATACGATCTATCAAAAACAGAAACATCAGCCTCCTGAGTGTTACAGAAAAGCATCGTTATGATATTACATTTTCAACAACGATTTAATAAAGTTTCTATACATTTCAAGGCATGTTTTTATGGACGTCCAACATGTGACCACTTATATTGCCTGCTCACTTTTCAAGGTGTTCTCGCACGCCTGGGAACATAAGGTTCCATGTTGACCTGCTGTGAGCTGCAGAATAAAACTGCTTTATGCAAGATGATGCCAAACGCATAAATTGCTTACTTGATGGCATAATAACCCTGCTAATTATAAGCCCAGGGCTACATTTCCAATTTCAGTAACCCGATGGAACATATCATTGACGACCAGCCTAATAAGGATGTTCTTTCATGCTCAGTGACGCGAGACCTCCTGTAAACCTACATCTTAATTTTAAAGTTCTACAGTATGGCAAGCGCTGTGCTCAAATCCATTAAAGGTTTTCTTGTCAAATCAGATGTAGCTGTATTTGTATTATCTACTGTGTGCTCAGCAGTTTTGCGCACCAGTGGCATTTTGTTATCTTGCATGAAATTCCAGCTGTGCAGAGTTGCATTTTCTCATTGGTCGCAAGGCATTAACTCGCTGATTGGTTGACGATAAGGGCGTTTTCTTCCATTTTGTCAGCTCTATCTGCTGACCTGTCTCTCCAAGGCATGGTATTTACTCCGATTTATTTCATTATGTTAGTTCACAATATTTGACACTATTGTCTGGGGATACAGGCCAACATGAGGATGGCATTCTATGTTGCCTACAACATTTTACCCTTGACTTATCATGTTCTACTTTTAAGCTAGAAAAGTTACTGTTTGTTTTACTTTTAAAACCAATGTGTGAAATCTATCATTACAGCTGGAGAGAACGGTTCTGCAAATCTCAGAAGGTAATTAAATAGACATTTTATTTTTAGCACTTTTTCACGTCTACCTCTTTGTCCGTCTTGTGTATGTGTTGGTGCCATACAGCATCATATTATGCGTGTGGCGAATTGCAAATGAAAAGAAAATAACGAAATAAATACCTTGAAAATCAAATTAAATAAATACAAATAATTACCAGATTTTCTGTGGCAGGGACAGTGCAGAACCAGACCCAATGCACCGCTGATTTAGACATGTCCCTAAACATGTGCCCACAAACATTAACCCACAGCAGGACCGAGAGGGCTCAAAAAGAACATGTTTAGTTTACGGCTAAACTCGAAGCACTTCTGGCAGCTTCAAAAGTGCGAGTTATATCACTTCTCGAGATGTAAATAAATCAGGGCAGTTGTTGTATCTGTGTTTTGCTCCCTTGTTGTGTATGCTTGAGTGCTTGACAGAATGTTGGTATGGAACGTTATGATTTAAGTAGTGTCCCTTAAGGTTCCACAGATTGTCAGTTGGGGCCTGAAGGTTAACCGATAGGGGGCCGGTGGATGTCTCGCTGCGCATGTACTTAACCTGCCTATTCCTTATGTACTTACCGCTGTATCTTCCGACCTGTGAACCCAATAAATCTTGTCTCCCTACAAGTGGCTCGGTGTACTCATTTCACCCGAGCACACCTCTTATCATTGGCGACGAGGATCTGGGACAGGCGAGGATGTTTAGCCCCCGGAGCAAGCTCACTGAAAGGTAAAGGAAGGAGTACTGATTGCAGCAGAGGTGAAAGAGCTGTCAGCGAGAGTCCAGAGCACTGGAAGGAGGCGGCAGAGGTTGACGATGAGGTACCCTGCCCAGCGAATCCAGTGGGGCCTGGTGGCAGAGTACATTGTGCTACTGTCAGCGGGAGACATCCACCAGCCCCCAGGGCACTAAGGTGAGCCCCCGGTCCCCAAAGCTGAGCGACCTGACCCTTCTAAGAATAGTGCTGTGTCAGTGCAGAAGTGAGGAAAGATTGATTTGGCGTGGCGTGATCGAGTGAGGAGCCGACGCCCCTGACTCTGGTGGTGACTTTGGGGGTGTTGGTGTATTGTGGCCTCGGAAGTGACCTTGTATCTTGTACCTTGTATGTACTTACCTGTCGGCCATGGGTGCCATACAGTTGGGCATTGTGAGATGCAGTGCAGGAGGGTGATCTCGCTTTCGGCCTGGCCTGGCAGGCTGGTGATCAGCAGGCCCCGGAAGACTGCAGAGGAATGGTGACATCATGGAACGTGGAGGAGGTGTCTAAGGATAACGTGAACAACTGCTGGCTTGCCAAGAGTGATGTGAGCAGTAGCAGGCACGCGCAGGAATCATCTATAGTTGTGTCGCCCCATGGAACTGTGTCTAGACCCGTAGGGTCTGTGAGACTGGAAAAGATCACTCCGGAAAATGATCGGGAAGCTATCAACGGAGCTGTGGCAGGTGAGGATCTGACAAGTGATCTGGTTATGGAATATCGAGGTATTTTTACAATGTTTGACTTGTTGGACAATATTATGGGACATATTTGCAAGACTGCAGAAGGGGCGGTCAAAGAACGAGGTCCAGCGCATTAGTTAGGGAACCAAATGAAGGAGTAAAGAGCTTTGTGTTTGTGGACGAGGCTTTAGGAGGGTTTCAAGATCAAAATGACTTTTAGGAATTGTGATGTGAGGCCTTCATTTCAATTTGGTGCAGATATATTGTTAGATAGTCACAGTTTAATAGTTGTGACTGTGTGGGTGTTGTTGAGGAGGATGAGGTGTGTGTTTGATCTGCGGTGGCCTCTATTATTAAGACATTATTGTGACTAATATGCTTTTGTTGGAATGTTTCTTACACAGGAAGAGCAGTTGCGTAAATGGTTGTGCAATGTTGTACTATGTTCTAGAAACTAATTGTTGCTTTCACAGGTTTATCGATGCTAAAGGACTTTGTAGTGTAAAGTATATGGATTCAATAGAAGTTTTAACTCCCGTTTACCATTCTTGTATGCTCAATTTGCCTGAGCTTGGGTGGTGAGACGTCTGTGTGGTGAGTTTTGGAGTATTAGTTGTGCAAAGTATGCCTTGGTTATATGTAATGAAACGTTGCTTAAACAGGTTCACCTAGGCTAAAGGACTTTGTTACATAAAGACTATTGACTCGATAGAAATTTTTAACTCTCTCTTAACTCTTGTATGTTCAATTTGTCTAGGCCTGTGTGGGTGAGACCTCTGTGTGGTGAGAATTGGTGTGGTGAGTTATGTGGTGCTGGATTTTAAGGATTTTGGAATTGCCACGGTCTTGGGGGATTAACTATCCCGGCATAAATTTCCATGGTCTGTGGAAGTGTAATTTTGGCCATGGGTGCCACGGTTTGGGGGATTTTAGGTCCCGGCACTGGATGCCAAGGTTTAGGGGATTTGAGGTCCCAGCATTGGGTGCCAAGGTTTAGGGGATTGGAGTTCCCGGCACATAGTGCTTAGTTTTGAGGAATGTGAAATTCCGGCACTCATTGCCACTTATGGGGATAGGTATCCCAGCTTTAGGCCACATGTGGGGGTTTGGAACCTCGGATGGTGTCTTTGTACACTTTGTTCATGGTGCATGGATGGAGTTGGTATTGTGTGTGGTTCGGTTGGTTCTGAGTGGTGTTTTCAGCGAGGGCTGGTTCTCTAGTGTTGGTATCCATGGTGGGCCCGCTACAGAGTGGTTTGATGTATGAGTTTGGGGGTTAGCTATTTGTTAAACTAGTGGAAGGTTCAGTGGGGGGTGAGCAAATTTAGCTCAAAGCATATAGCTTGGAACGGAACGGGTTTTGGTGGCGTGAGAGAATACAGTTTGGGTTGGATGTTCTTCATGGATTGTTTCTCTTTGAGCTTTCCCTGTTGTTCTTTCCTCTGCTTGTACCTTCGTTGTGTAAAGGGGGGAGATATGTTATGTCTGTATTTTGCTCCTTTTGGTTTGTTGTGTATGCTTGAGTGCTTGATAGAATGTTGGTATGGAACGTTAAGTGTCCCTTTAGGTTCCACAGAGTGTCAGTTGGGGCCTGAAGGTTAACAGATAGGGGGCCGGTGGATGTGTCACTGCGCATGTACTTAACCTGCCTATTCCTTATGCACTTAACGGCTGTATCTTCCAACCTGTGAACCCAGTAAATCTTGTCTCCCTGCAAGTTGCTCGGCGTACTCATTTCACCCAAGCACACCTCTTATCAGCAGTCACTTGCAAATTGAATGTCCAGCAAGTTCACCCTCATTATGTCTCTTATCACATTAAAATCATTTGAATGTGGAATTGATAGCATTTTCCATTTGGAAATAAGTCCTTGTCCTGACTTGCGGTCATACATGCACATTTTAAGAACACACACTAAACAGAATCACGTCCTATAATTCTTGACAGTCCTGAATATGATCAAGCACCTCCTTGCCCACCAACCTAGGAGATGGCAGCTCTGGAATGGAATGACTGAAATATAATCCTTGTTCACTCTTTTTTATCCCAGTTACAATTACTGACTATATCACATGATGAGGGTAGGTATGATAGCCATAACATATATGCTGTCTAATAACACCAAATGAAATATTGCAGTGTTGTTCTTTGCAAGTATTAATGTACAGTGGAGCTTCCCCACTGCCAAGATGATGGAGAAGTGGAGCACTTTACAAAGTACTGGTGCACCTCATGATACGTACTAGTTACAGATGCAATGTGGGACGACGTGGCTTGGATTTCTTTTTTTGAACGTAAAATGTCATGAGGTGATCCTTTGGAGGAGCGGGCTAGCTATTCAGAGTGCAGGGGTGAATTTGTGTTAATTTCTATGTACCTCTTTTAAGTGTCTAGGGACAGGGCATTGGAGCTGTGGGATGGTCGGGTTTGTCCAGTGAGGTGCACCTTCTCTTAGGTAGTTGGGAGTGCCTTGAATTATGTGTGAGCCCGAGAGGGGACCATTAAAGCTCCAGATCTGTGGGGGGAAAGTGGTTTGCTTTGGGATAGGGAGGAAGAATAGCTCAGGGGCAATGAGTTTGTCTTGGAAGCAAGACAACGCAGCGCACCACAGATCCCGTTCCCGCGGTTAGAAACCACTTGTTGGTATTAAGTGCATTATAAATGAACAATTATAATTATTTAAAAAAATATAATTATAACATTGTAACCTGTGATCAGGCATGCTCAGGCATGGTGGGTCACCTTAAAGCTATATCGGTTTTCTTCTTTGATGTGTTCTTCGCCTGGCATGTCTGCATCTATGATGAAGAGACTTAGCAGTATTGAGGATGGCTGAAGAAGCTCTCACAGTTCATCTTGGCTGTTATTTGTATCCATTGACAAGGATCCGTTCTGTTTTTTCTGAGTTGCAATTGTGACATTCTGTGGAAATCCAAGTTTGTATGGTGTCATTAGACATCTGAGGCACTATATGTGAGTGCTCAACAACACTTTCTTTTGTAGGCTCATGATTTGCCTAGAAAGGATCATAAAAATATTACATGGTATGTTCTACGGTGAACATTCCCCTACCACCATACACCTCATGGGAAGTGAGACAGGAGAGGTGCCATAGAGCTCACCTCACCTGCTACTCCAAGTAACCAAAGAGTGGCCATCACAACCGCTTTCAAATTAGGCAGATTCCACACTGGTTTAGTGATCCTCCACCTGTTCACAGAAATGGAAGTGGCAGAGGGGAATAATCACAAAAAGAACATGGTATTTTATTTTGCAGGTGGTGCTGCAGGAAGGCATATGTATGTGATGCCAGACATGCTAGTTTGCTACACCGGAATACTGTGTATGGTACATGCCATGCATTGTCCTTGTTAAAAATATTGTTAGTAGTATGTACTGCTGTCTGGCTGCGACAAAATGACTATTGCCCTGCAAGAGTGCAAGGATGAGAAGTGGCTAAACTGCCTACACAGGCCTCACACGACTCCAGAACAACAGTGATCTCAATCATAAAGATGAGACAGGCACAGTCAAGAGATATACCTTCACCTTTTGTGGTAACATGAGACTTGAGCAGGCTACACTCTTAAGTAGGGTGTGAATATTATGACAGTAGCAACCCAAAAAGCGAGAGTTGAACCGTCCAAAAGAAAGGAATGTCCAATCAAGGTTCTTTACAAATATATCTTTACATAAACACAACAATATGCAATATAAGTATACTAGACAAAACTAATAAACACTCACTGCATGTAGAGAGCAGAGAATGTGCAGAACATAAATTATGCAAGCACTCTGGGTAATGTAGCATGAGTGAAAGACAAAACATTGGCAACAATATCACTCAAAAGGATAGGTCTTAAAGAAAAGGGTTTAAATGGGTTGCTTCACAGTCTCTAGGTCCCCAGAAAAGGACCGTAGGGCAGGCGCTTCTCAACAGTATCTTTCACATCTCTTGGAGATTCTACAGCATCAGACCACGCTTATCAATGTCAGTGGGTAGCAGTGATCTGGACAGGAAGGTGGCATTGAGAAAGGTTCAAGATGTCAGTTTGACAGTTGAGCTTTGGTCAATGGTGAAGATGCTGGTGGTTTGAAGGTAAGCTTCTTGTTAAAGCCGCAGCAGGGGCCATGCTCATCTGGTGTGATGCAGCAGCAAATTGGCTCAAGGCATGCAGCAGCAGTGGTTTAAAGAGGTTACTAAAAGTGCCAAAGGTAGCACTGCAGGTCCTTGCGGTTTAAAGGTTCAATGGTGGTTCAACTCTGTAGAATGCAGGAAACAAGCTGCTTTAATTCTTCTGGTGCTGTGAGTCACAATCTAGGTGCTCAGAGACAAGATTGTCTCTTGTTCTCTTCGCGCCCATCCAGGAAGGCTAGTTAGAACCTGCAAGAGCCCTTCACCTCCAGCGAGAGAGCTGCCTGAGTAACAGATGGGTCGGGAGCAGATATTGCCTCTTCGTGGAAGCATTTTTTCACTTCTGGCAGAGGGCCTTGGAGAGGACTGCCCTCCCCACAGGGTCCTGATGACTTCTTGCTGATGTCCTTGAAAGTCCAAAACTAAATCACAGAATGAGTGGATGACATCTTCACTATTAAAGCAAAAGACCACAGGGTATTGGTTAATAGCAAGCCTGCTAATAAAGGCTGAACATACAGCCTTTATTATCATCCATTATCAACAAGAATAACAGCCTATCAGGTTTAGCCTGCTCCCAATCACATATTTTACTTCATGAGGAAGCTAATCATCTCACCTCCTCCAGAGAATGAAGTTGAATACAGATTGAGGTCAATTTAATTTCCATAATGAAATACAAGGAATACTTATTGCAAATAAAGAGAAGATGTTGAGGTTGTCTCTTTTGACTCTATACACAATATGGTTAACTAGTACCTACAAGATGGCCAAAATATATTCAAGTTACCGGTGTACACCATGGAGGGACATGTGACCATCACATGTGTTCAAATGCTTTCATTTAAGAGCAGCATCCACGCAGGCTCAGTAAGTCTGCTGAGTTCCCATTTGAAGGATGCAATACGCTGCAGGTATGCATTTTAGAAACAATCTTGGGGGATTAGACACAAGAGGGACACTAGGTGCCTGGTATTGTGAGTGATTTGTAACTGGCTGATGTCTCACTTTTCAATAGGAAGAACATCACCATTGTTGTGTAAAACAAACAGCAGATGAGTTAGCATGTTTAAAATCAGGAAGGCTATACAGGTGAGAGGTCACCATTTGTAATTTATGGGGCAAACCTTTGATTGACGTGGATTGACATGGATTATTTTGTGTGAAGGGCTACATATTTGTATTTCATGTTGGGTTTCAGATTGACAATCAAGAGTGATGTGTCTACGATGTAAAGGTTTGTGTACATGATCTACAATATTTTTTCTTGGACTTTTGTACAGACTTTGAGTGGCTATCAATGAGTAGTTGTATGCATATTTTCTAAGTTACTTCATTGAATGCAAGTTTAGAACAACACAGTACAGGCCCTGAAGACGGATAATTTGTTCTGAACTGTGTCAGCTTTAATTTTTGGAGGATAACTGCAGACTTACCTCAACAAATAAGAATATTGTTCAGTTTGTTGATTATATAATAGGAGTAAATTCAGTGTGGCTTGGGAAACACTGGGGGATACAGAGTTTGACAGTGTTATGATTTGCTTATGAAAAAATGTATAATTGTTATCTTTATACCTTTTGAGTTTATTTTGAACTGTGTTTTGAATATACACTACCACATTGAATAGGTGGTGTCATTCATATTTAAACAAACATATCTTTGAACATTTTTTGTGTTGTTCATATACAGTTGATCGACTGGTTTGTTTTGCAAAGTATCTATAATGTTATGAATTGAATTAGGGGTATAATCCCCATAGGAGTGCATTTTAGTCACCTACTGGCGACAGTGGGTATAAATTATTTTGAATCCTTCACAGAGTGCCATCAGGCTGATGAACCACAGTGGCACTGCTTTAGAGGCAGTACTATCTGAAATAGCTCTCGTTAGAGGTTCATGGCTCAAATCCTAGAAACTAGTTCTCCACCTAATTGAGGTTGCATATTCTGCAAAGATCATCTGCATTCCTTGACTGCTATTGAATCATTCGACCATCATATTCTTTTTTGCTTTTTGCATATTTGTGAGCCTTTTTGTATGAATCTACTCAATGTCCAGATGTATGTTAACATTTTGTGTAATCTTGCTCCCTATAATTCTGGACTTCATTTGCACAGGAGCATAACCTGGATTTCTGCACACATCACATGTGGAACTACAAACCTGTTGAAAGAAACCTGCTCTTTGTGCAGCAATGCCAGTGAATCTGAAACCAAGACATTGGTTAAGCTGAACTGACTACATTGGGCCTCATTACAAGGTCAGCGGTAACCCACTGGTGCGTTTGGTGGGTTGCAGCCGACCTCGTAACACGGTTTCTGGCACCTAGCTTATCCCGGTGAACCAGGAAGCTAGGTGCCGGAATATGTTAGTCTCTATTCCCATGGAGTACCATAGGAATCCATGGGAATTTGTTCACGGAAGCACCAGAACCGTCACTAAAGGTGCTGGTGCTTCTGTGATGAGTCTGCCTACCGGGCCGCTGCTCCAAACAGGGTCAGACCTGTTGGGGCAGTGACCCTGGCAGGGAGCCTCGTAGTGTGGCGGTCGGAAACAAGGGTGCCATCTTACCAGTGGAGAGTACCCATTGTGCATTGTGCATGTAGCCAGGAAGTAAGACCAGTCAGATTGCCAATTTTCTGAAAGCCTAGCCATTTCCCCAGATAATCCATGTATTTATTTATTTATTGTTTGCTTGTTAGGCACTTATACAGTAAGTAAAATACTGTTTCAAAGTGCCCACAGGGTGAGGGGGGACATGGGAGTGAAATACATCACATAACACAATAATCAATAAGAGCAGTGCAGGGAAAAGGAGGAAAGGACAAACCTACTATGCCTTGTGAGTATTCAGAACGTGCAAGTACAGCAAGAAAAAGGGCAGAGGGGGTAAGTGCTTGTGGGTCCGGGCTCATGGGTGAGCCACAGATGAAGTGCTTGGTTGTTGAGTGCTGCATGGCCAAGGGCCACATTAGGATTAAGTGCGACCCCCCAGAGCAGAGCGTTCCATGTGTTAATATCCCTGCAAAAATATTGCCATACAAGAATGGCGCCATATTTTTGCGGCATTATTAACCCATTAAATCTGCATATGGGCAGATAAACAGCCTTAGGAACAAATGAGAGAGCTCCCAGGGTTCAAATGACAACAGCTAGATAGTTCAAGGACATTATTACCCAGAAGAGAGCAGGCAGGGAGGCTGATGTGTGAGACGAGGAAGAGAGGAATAATAACTCTAGACAGGTGGAATCCATGGAAGTAGACAACAACCACCTACACGTAAAGCAAAGCCACCCAAGGTGAAGCAAGTGAGTCTACTAAAATTCAAAGTGGCAGAGAGCATATGTGCAGAGAAGCAAGTGAATCATGAAATTGCACAATAAACTGAATCGTGAAACGTGGCCAATGCAGAATTTGACAACTGTGCAGTATATGGACTTAGCTATTGTACTCACATAGAGGCAGCATGCATTTTGAAAGCAACCGTCAATTTGAAGCCATGACTAGTCAATGAAGGGACAAGGCATAGGGATATACAGCAAACTTAAGGTGTATGTGCAGAGCAGGACTGTGGTAGGCAGAAACACAAAGGGAGTTCCAGGGCCAACGTAGACTGTCAAGGAATACAGTGAGCGGGACTAGCCACCAACAGGCCATCATGAGAAGGACAAGAAACACCAGACAGAAGTCTGAAACTTGTCATGCTGAAATTTGCCCTGTTAGAGAGAAAGGGGCCTGGTGAGCGGTAAAAAGGCAATGCACGCAGAAGAAACAAGGGCAGATTATTCTAATCATAAAGAAATCACCAGCCTTGTGGAATTGACCTACAAGAATCAGACTAGTTTTATTCATGACCACCCAAGAGAAACGCTACATGATTGTGATAATGTGGAGCAACGAGATCAGTGTTTGAACACATTGCCGATTGCATTTGTAGGGCATATTAGTGGAGCTAGAGGTGCCAAATGGCAAAGGTGGTAGCAAGCATCACTATACAGTGACGGAGATCATGGGGTGGACTCAATCAAGGAGGACGGAAGAGGTCAGGTGCTTGTAGAAGCTGGTTGAGAGTTGGCACTTGAGTTTTCTATGGGTAAAAGGAAATGGAACCTGCAAGTCTTGGCTCTGAGGGAGAGAGTTATCCATTATGGCCAATAAATCAGTGAGAGCTTGAATCAGAAGCTATGCGTCCCAAATATGCTATATCTTTGCACTGCTCATTTCTCCAACACCTGAAATGTTTAGTTCACACTCAAGAGAAAACATTACTAGCAATCCCTTAAAATCAGCTTTACCTTAAACTGTTGTCTGTTTACCCATGAACTTAGATCCCTCCAAGTAATATGGAGCTGCTAGCGCAATAAGCCCAGCGCCGTCCTTCCATCTTCAAGTCTGCAGCACATGCTCACATTTTGAGGCTTTAAGTTTGTACAGCCTGTGTTTCATTAGTTCATAGTGAGATAACGTATGGAAGCTTTGCTACAAAGTTCACTCGGAAAACTAGGAGAAAGATTTGTCAAAGGTCTGACTCGTGTCAGGGGAACCATCCTTTTAATTAGTCAGGTCTTTGGAAGGGAGAAGAAACTTTATCATGTGAATAATGATGCAGGCTAATGACCTTTGAGGATAATGACCCGATTCATGCATAATGAATCACGAATAATGACCTCTGCTTCGCCCAGGCTACTCTCCCTGTTCCTCCCATTTGTCTCTGTTGCAGAGCTCAGTCCCTCGACCATCGCCTTTTCATGTGTTAGACAGTGTTAGTGGCTATGTTCAGTCCTTGTGACTTTGAAGAGTTGTTCTGATCAGACATGAAGTATGTCAGCTCATGGTTCCCTGCCCATGCCTCCTCCATTGATCCTGTTGGCTTTAAACTGGAACACCATGTACAGAAAAGACATTGAAGTTTGCGTCCCTCCTAATATGCTCGAATACAATATCTCGCGCTTAGGTGCTTTTAAAGAACCAGCGACGGATCTCAAAGTTAAATGCAACAGGAGCAACGTGTGGCATATGACCATTTCCACTGCGACTGGTTGCAAAAACTGCACGCACAATTATTTGGGAAATAGTTGTATGTTCGGAAAAAAAAAAACATTTTTGTGTGGTATCCCAAACGCAAGACCAAAGCTGGAAACTTGTCCAAAACAAAGTGTAATGCAACTTCTTTTGTAACAAATGAAATCCAAAAGTATATTCGGCACATTTACCCCTCATCTAAATCTGACGGAGGCAGTTAGAAACAGGCGCAAGTCAAAATATAGACGCACAGAAGCAACATGTGTTGTTTCTGTTTTGTGGAGGACGGTAATGTTCATGGGGCCCAGCTCTCAAAGTACAATTCTCCTCCATTTGTCTTGCATGACCTTCACAGTCCATTTGCTGCTCTTATTTATCATATACAAATCATGCCTAATTCGTGTTCCATTCCCTTCCTATCCATTTCTTAAGCCACGTGTTCTCATGAGTGCATACACAATTTACACCCTCACAGCAAATATTTGAACGTGCATTTCCTTTCCTTTGTGGATTTTGCTCATTTGTAAGGTGCACATTTTTGGGACCTGGCATTGTCTTTGGGCTGCAAGTGGTACGTGAATAGGGCCCGTCGCCTCATGGTCATATTAGCTGTTCATCGTGAGAGGAGCTTGTTGATGGTTTCTCTTGGAAGAAATAATGATTTCCGTTATTGCTGGATTGTTTAAATATGTCAATCATAGATATTCATGTGCACGTGACCATATATTCACAATGCCATTAAATGCATCCAGAAGGTACAGCAGGTGCTGGTGAGAACACGTGGTTGCTCTTTTATTCAGAATGGTGCTACTGTTGCCTCCGACAGAGTGAAACACCTCTTACTGAAAAGTGATCAGGTGTACAGAAGCTGCTAAACTGGTCAGAGCAATATCAAAACAAAATATTCTTTAAGGTCACACAAGTCAAACGACCTGTGGAGGAGTGGAAATCACAAGACAAAAAAAAGAGGATGATTTAGCTCGAAACGGCATAAAATGTTCGACTGTTACTAGCCTGTCTACTGTTTTAAGACACTGATTTCTCTGATGGGTGCTGTGAGAAAGCAGGTGTCACCCGTTAGTCCCTGGGGAACTCTCTCTCAGGTAGCCAGAGCATGGCCATTGCCTTTGGATCCAGACCTTGGGGGTGGAGCAGGGCGGGAGGATAACCTTGGTGAGCAGTCTTCGGTGAAGTGGGAGTGGGACACCTGATGGCAAGACGCGGTATCCACCTCCCTATAAAATCTTTTCTCCATCCTACCAGGTAGGATATCTCGGAATGTCAACCCCCACCCCTTCTGTACACAAATACTTCCACATGGACAGCCCGCTCTGGGAGAAAACAGGCTCATACCCAAACATTGTACCTGACATGTCCCACTACTACGGTCAGGCAAAGTCGGACAATTATTGTTAACAACTCACACCTGATTTCCATTAAGCTTTCCCACATGGCTAAACGGCAGAGCACAAAAGCTCACTCTAAGCGAGGCAAAGCAAACAAAGGAACAGCGTTTCCCAGACGGCAGCTGAATGAGGGGAGAAAGGTGGAAAACCGAGAAGGGTAAGCAAGGAGGGAGATACCCTTGACCTTTCCGGCAAGAAACCATTACTTTCCAGAAACCTTCAGGTTAAAAGGCTTAAGGCCAGGAAACCTAACTGAAGAATCCTGCATTGTGTATCTGAAATACCCAGGGCCTTCCTGCATGACTATTCGAGGAAGACCAGCAGCCGCTGTGGTATCGTCCTTGGCTCCAGGATCAAAGCAGCGCAAGAGAAAACAACACCGCCGGTGAGTTGGCGAGACTGATACCAGACCGGAAGTTTTGCTTCTGCCACTTCTTGGTTGGGTTGGTCACACAGAGACCTTCGATTGACCACAACTGCAGTGTCGGACCACTCTGTTACTTTGTATCGTACTTTCTCAGATTGTCTCGGGAGGATAGCTCAGGGGCAACATTTTCGCCTTGGAAGCAAGACGACACAGAGCACCACATGTTCGGTCCGTGCTTAGAAACCTCTGGGTATTAAGCGCGTTATAAATAACCTATCATATCAACACAGACCGGTATATTAGTTTTATTTGTTTCAAAAGAAGTTGCATCACACTTTGTTTTGGACAAGTTTCCAGCTTTGGTCTTGCGTTTGGGACACCACACAAAAATGTATTTTTTTTTTTCCGAACATACAACTATCTCCCAAATAATTGTGCGTGCAGTTTTTGCAACTAGTCGTAGTGGAAAAGGTCATATGCCACACGTTGCTCCTGTTGCATTTAACTTTGAGATCCGTCGCTGGTTCTTTAAAAGCACCTAATCCTCCTTCTCCTCGTCCCAGTACCTAATTGGTATGTGACAGTCAATAAAGAGAATATGTATGTCTCTGGTGTGTCTCTTCCTCCGCCCAGTACCTGACTGGTGCTTACTGGGGGATGATCTATTTCAAAAATAGGGAAGAGACTCGTAATAGCCTACAAAGACCTGGGGGATGTATTACTCATTGGAAAAGGGAAATGGGGGATGCTGCATCTGACCCAATGGTGCCTCGCCTCCACTTCCCAAGTCTCCTCCATCCAGGCAGTGCTGCCTCGCACATCCACCCCAAAGGTCAGGATCCAATATTGACATCCTTTCCCTGGCCACCTGGGAGGAGGATATCCAGGAAAAACAAGTGATGACACACTCAGATTCCTCACAGCCTTTAATGATCTGAGTGACCTCGGATACTGAGACTGGATTAAAGTGAAAGAGAGGGTATTCTTGCTGCGAAGCCATTCGCTCGGTCTCAGGAAGGACTAAGGGGCTTCTACTCGGGGTGTTGTTTTTTAACTGCATCTTGTTTTCAAACACATACATTTTTGTAATAGGGCATTTTGAATGTTGGCACACCAAGAGCTATCCTTAGTACAGTTTATAGGTGGAGCGGGATATTCAAGTTCAGACAAGATTGCAAAGAGCTTGCAGGAGTTCAATTCAGCATTATAAATACTATTGTTAAATGTGGTACTTTTCTTTGAGTATTGCTTTTTTGTAGTTTTTTGCTATGGATGAGAAGCTGGCTTTGTTGGCCTCTGAAGGATCATACCTCTATTTAGATTCTTCTGCACGTTTGAGTAGGCAGAGTGAAGAACCACGTGTTAAGGTGTTGAGGTGAGCGGTTGGTTTAGCTTTCTGCAAGGTTAGGGCAGCCACCATATTGAGAGCCTGGATTCGGATTTGGTTATACAAATCTACTAATGTGGCAGGCCCACTGTCACATGTTTGAGTGGGAGATAGTTTGTCACGGGAGAGGCAGAATGTGAGCTTTGGTACTGTTGCAGCTGCTCCGCGTTGCTGTTGGGGTTATGGGGATAGCTCTAGTTGGGGTGATGATAGTCACCTGTATGTTGAACTTCATAATATTGTGATCAGTCCAAGGGCAGAGTAGTTTGGAAGTGACTGTGATGTTGCTATTTATGTCACTTATCCAGTCCAAGGTTCAGCCTTTGGAGTGTGTGGGGCTGAGAATGCATTGTGAAAAGCCTAGTGCCTTGAGTGAGCTATCCAGGGAAGCAGCACTATTGTCCAGGTTTTCATTAAGACCAAGGTTTAGATCCGGCATAAGAATAGTCTTTGAGGAGGGCTTATTCTCTGAAAGAAGGAGCAGGATGTCCACTTCGAAGGAGAGAGGCGGGCCAGGAGCACAATAGGTCAGATGTAACATTATCATGGTTAAGTGGTAAAGGCTGTGTTTGATTGTTAAGATTTCATTAGAAAAAGTGGGTGCATTGTCTATTTACCTAATGGATAGAGAATACCTAGCAATGATGGCTACCCCTCCACCTCTAGCAGGTGATCTATCTTTACGGTAAATTGAGTAGTTAGGTGGAATTGCTCATGATAGGTTTGGGCCAGAGACTATGTGTAGCCAGGCTTTGGACACAGCTAGTAGGTCTACATTGTTGATGACAATTAGGACATGGATGTCAAAGGGGGGGCAGTGATAGACCTGGCGTTCACTTGGGCTCCCTTTAAAGATGATTTGTAAACAATTTTGGGCACTGAAGTGGGGATTCATACTGGGGTTTGTTGTCAAGGTGTGTGCATGAGTTAGAGGTAAGTATGTCCTGAGTCTCAGCACTGTGACTACTCACACTCATAGTGCCTTCTGGTTTTGGGCTGGTGATGGTGATGGGTGTAAGACTAGGTAAGGCAGTGCCCAGGGGAGGGGGAGTGGATATGGCCTCACTTTGCTGGTGTGGCAGGGATTTTTTTAGTATGGGTGTAACAGCGTGCAGGAGCCTGTGGGGGTGGTGTGGGGGGGGAGTATGTTAGCGGGTGCATGTTTTTTGTCAGAGGTCTCATGGAGGCGTTCCCTGTATTGGTTGGAAGTCTTGCCTCGTTAACTACACAGAGAGATTTGGGTGTTTTGAAGGATCTGTGAGCAACGGGTAAAGGCTTACATGGTGTATCCGAGATAGGTCGGGAATCCTTACAGGCAATAGTGCTTGTGGCAGGCAGCTGGGCAGCATATTCGTTTCACATGAAACATTGCTTATTTAGGTGTAGCAGAGACTTATGCGCCGAGTAAGTGCAGTGCGTGGCGCATGGCTGAAACACCTCCTAGTGCCTGTGCAAGTCACCAAGGAGCATTGTGACATGTACGAAATCCAAGATTTGAATGTGCTGGAAGGATGCGGCAAGATCAGGACCACAGGGACATTTGCAGTGGTGCAGGTGCAGAAAGAAGACATGAAGAGGGAGTGTGGTATCGTAGAGTGGAGTGTGAGGTGGCTGGGCATAGAAACAGGGGAGTAACTTTGCTCAAAATGTTGGGGGGGACATGACATGTGAAGAAAAGTCGCCCCAGCCAAATGAATGGGGACAACATGGTGTGCCATGAAAGTTGGGAGGGGCAAACATCCCTGCCCCCTCTAAAATTACGGACTGAATTTGTTGTCGCAGGAACCGTAGGGGTCGTACTTTGGTGTGACAGCTTTCTTGCAACCTTCTCACATTTATAAAATTGCGCTTTTAGTGATGTCATTTTTAACAAGTGGAGAGACGAAGTGGAGCATGGTATCTCTTTGCCAGTAAAGGACGTACAGACATATGAGAAGAATCCACCATTCCAAACTGATTCTTATGTCCCGTGCAAATCAATTACTAGGGGCTTAGTTTTTGGAAGGGTCATTTGATTCATCCAGAATGCAAAGACAACCAGTAGAGGATGCTCATATCCCCAAGTATTCATAGAGAGAGTGGAAATGATATTTATATATGGTAACTCCATGGAGTTAGGAAAAGGGAATCCAGACAGTACAGCAGGCATACCATAAGTAGACAGTGCATACTGGCAGAGTTGGTCCCTGGGAAAAGTTGCAGACCGTTGCTGATGTAGATGCAGAGAGGAGAGATTTGCTAGATGTAGCCATTCGAGGGACTAGACTGTGCAGAATCCTGTCCTTAGTCACTACAGATTTTTATTTAGAAGTGAACTGATGCCATGAAAGGATATTTAAAAGTTGCATTGCCACAAAAGGTAATATAGTCCAGGGCATTTAGTTATTTGCTATGTAGTAATTAATTAACCTTCTTGATGATTACTGTGGCAAGAACATGTATGGATCTGTAATTTCTATACGCTTTTGACATCACACGTTTGAAGTTGACATGTCTGTGTAGGTTTACATGCAAGTCCCGAATGACCCTCTTTGGTTCAGCCCTTAATATATGGTGGTAGGAGAACGATCATGTAATAGACGGCTGTGAGCGGGTTCAGTTCTCCCCTTCATTTCTCCCTGAGAATAAAACATCATTCGAAAACTGTTCTTTTGAACTGCATTGAATTTCGTGTAACGCACAACGTCAGATGTGTTACCAAACTGAACAATCGAGACCAAAAAGTGAGTGACGTGTAGAATATTCCTTTACTATTTTGATTCCCTAAACATGTGATTGAGCCACATTTGAAAAGTGGGCCATCTCTCTCTCTCTCTCTCTCTCTCTCTCTCTCTCTCTCTCTCTCTCTCTCTCTCTCTCTCTCTCTCTCTCTCTCTCTCTCTCTCTCTCTCTCTCTCTCTCTCTCTCTCTCTCTCTCTCTCTCTCTCTCTCTCTCTCTCTCTCTCTCTCTCTCTCTCTCTCTCTCTCTCTCTCTCTCTCTCTCTCTCTCTCTCTCTCTCTTCCTACAATGAACATCTCCCATAGAACCCTAAATATTTAAAGGCATTGCAATTCTTTCTGGAGCAACACAAGCTAGCATCACATTGCAAAGAACACAGATAGAGTGAGTAACCTTCAGACATACAATGCTGTAATGTGGCAATACGGTGACACATAAATAGCAAAAGAAATATAAATAATCGTGTGGGGTATTGAAACTGGTGTGACATGGTTTAGTTATTAAGTGTTACCATTGCACCACGCTTGATTGGCTGGTCATCAGCATTTACTGAGCAATCCAGCACCGGCAGGTGAAGCCGGCCCTCCTCCAGCAAGGCCCCCGAGATCAAGGCTCTTTCCTGTCCAGAGCCTGTCGTGAGCCGAAGGAGCCTGGGGCCAGAAACACTGCTCGACTCAAGGCATATTGATGAGACTCCTTGGGTAAGTGCCTACTGCACCCTGCCACTCACGCTAGTCTATTGACTTATGCGCGCAACTCTGCAAAGACTATCCCTACGTCTCCCCAGTCCTACATGGACACCACCCGCTACAGGTGCGAGCTGCCACGTTGCCCCTCCCACCCTGAACGCTGCTCAGGCAGCAATTGCAGCACCGCAGACTCCTCTGTTGCTTGATGTCGTATCCACTTGCATCTCGCGCAATCCCACCTGGCAATGCCCCGATCAGCCAACTGTCCATATCTAATGCTTGCTACATTAATTGGTTATTTGTATCACACCCCCATCCTTGCCACATCAAACAAGTCAATATGTGTGCTACCAGTGCCTTAAGTGGCACTACAAATCGAGCCGGGGCTCATCGAGGGGGCGTGGCCTAACAGCGGGGGTCTTGATGGCCCGTTAGGCCACGCCCCCTTAACGAGCCCGGGCTCAATGGGCTACTGCCACCCCTGCCAGGCAGCCTTTCGTAGAGATTAGGACCCTCTCCCCTATGGGGAGAGGGTGCTGATCTCTGCATTTATTTTGTGTAGGCTTGCCTGGCAGGGGACAGCGCCTGCCTATTCAGCCTTAATGGTGGTGCTGCCCCTCGCCAGCTGGGGAGGGGCAGCACCACCATTAAGGCTGAAAGGGTGAGGCCACTGGAAGCAGAGGCCTTTTTCCTAAATACTGAAACTCTCGCGAATGCGCGGCAGCTCCAGTATTTAGAAAGCAAGGCCTCTGCTTTCAGGGGCCTCACGTTTTTTCCATAATGGTGGCGCCGGCCGACGGTAATCTCTGGATTAAAGGGATGCCTCGCAGGTGCGGCGCCACCATTATGGCTGAAAGGCATTTTTTTCTGTAGCCTGAAGCTCTCGCAAACGAGCGAGCGCTTCAGGCTGTAGAAAAAAATGCCTTTTCGTGTAGTGGCCGGGGCTGCCAGGGGAGATTACTGGGCCCCGGCAGGGCCCCGCCTCAAAACGAAATTTCGGAGCCTGCCGGGGCCCAGCCCCGGCAGGCCCCGGCCCACTTAAAGCCCTGTGTGCTACTCTTCATTTCAACCGTTGTGATAAATCTGGATGCTACCCTGACCTGTGAATCTCAGCACACTGCTGTCACATCTAGATACCACCTGTTGCATCTTAACCTAACTGCATCACCTCTGCCCAAGTACATTCCGCACTACTGTATTTAATGCATATTGAAAACTCTTCAAATCTAGATGCCCTCCGATATATGCATCTTAGTCACCGATAGGGATTGTCTCATCTAGATGTCCTCTGATGTATGCACTTTAGTCGCTGATAGGAATTGTCAAATCTAGTTGCCCACTAATATATGCATCCTAGTCGCTGATAGGAATTGTCAAATCTAGGTGCCCACCAATGTATGCTTCTAGTTGTGTTTTAATCTAGCTACTATAGTGCCCAGGCTGTACCTTGACCAATTCTACCCGACCTAACCAGCCACCAACTATCATAGTCTGGCCTGCTCCCCATCAGCGCCACCAGCCTCCACTGCTATCTCCAGACTATGATCCTCTGGCTTGCCCTAATCATGTTCCCCTTCTGCATAATACTAGACAACATACCCTGTAGCAACAATAGCTACATAGCCCACCAGGACGGCTTGGCTAAACTAGGGTGCCCTAGACACCACCCCATCCCTTGCCCTACTCCGTTCCTACCTTCCACATCCCCCTTCCCTTCCACTCACCACCAACCACTCGCCTCCACTGTCAACCAAAGCCTACCCACCAACAGCCACCCCAGGCCCATCGGTAAGTCTAACCAAATTAAACCGACCACTAAACCTCCCGCCCGCTCTAGGCCTGCTCTTACTCCCAACCTCACAGCCAGTAATGATAGACTAGGCTCCAGGCTCCCTACCACTACTTCTAGTTCCAACCCCAAACCTAACACCAAAACTAATACAAAGCATAATGCACCGATCAAGCCCACACCGCCCCCACTAAAAGGCGCCTTACTCAACATCAGATCCCTGGACGCCCACCCCACAGAAATTGCAGACATTATCCTTACCAACAACCTTGACTTTCTAGCCCTAACAGAAACCTGGCTTCATGAGGCATCTGGACCCCATTTATCGCTAGCCATCCCAGACAATTACTCTATCCTCAGAGCGGATAGACCAAACGCCAGAGGTGGAGGTGCAGCAATAATTTCCAAATCCACCTTAGGCCTTAGACCAACCGCTACAGTCGCACTCACATCCTGCGAGCTACTCACAGCCAAACTACAAACCTCCCCTACAACCACGATCACCTTCCACCTCATATATAGAGCCCCACGCCCTCCCGGGACCTTTGAAGAAAACATCACATCCCTCATCACCGAAAATTCCAAACCATCAGCACAAATCATGATCCTCAGAGACTTCAATCTCGGCTACCAAGACCCGAATGATGCACACGCTGCATCCCTAGCCACTGTCCTAACCGAGCATGATCTCACTCAACTCATCGTACTCCCCACCCACCAAAAAGGCAGAACCCTTGATTGGGTTGAAACCTACAATTGCAATACAACCTGCAAAGACCCCCAACCTCTGGCAAGGACCGATCACTACATGATCCCTCTTGAGGTCAACACCAATCAGGCACTGCCCAATAAACACCCCCTGGCACCAGCATGTCCCACCAGGAATAAACGCAACATTACTGCGGAAGCCCTACTACCACTGGTCCTACCTAGACTCATCGCTCTCCCAGCCAACGCTGACTTAAACCTGCTGATCGACACCTTCAATGACTCCATGGCTAGAGCAATGGACACCGCTGCCCCCCTGAAAATACGCAAAGTCAAACCGAAAGCTCATCTAAACTTGTGGTACACCCCTGAGCTCAAACTACTCAGAAAAGAGAAAGCGAAGGCACATCACACTTGGAAGACTAACCCCACCGCGGAAAACAAATTCAACCTCACTAACCTATCCTCACTTTACAAAAACAAGATAATCCGTACCAAAAAATATGTATACAACACCAGGATTGCTCAGGCAGGATCCTCCACCAAAGAATTATTTAAAATTCTGAAGGAACTAGAAAGCCCTATTGCTCCTCCAGACACCTGCCTGAAAGACAAATCCTGGTGCACCAACATCCAAAACGCCCTCAACAATAAAATCCTAGGACTCCAAACTAAAATTGAGGACAAACGGCAACAACTCTCCAACAACAAGGTCACCAACCTCAGCCTACCCACACCTAACAATACTAGCTTAGGCTTCTCGTTTAAGAAAGTCACCATCCTTGAAGTTCAAAAAATTATCACCTCCCTGAAACCCTCTAACTGCAAAGGAGACGGCTGCCTGGCACAGATCATAAAAGATGCAGCCAGAGAGCTCTCCCCCTTCATCACCAAACTCACCAACCTATCCTTCACCAATAACTCTATCCCTAGCAACCTAAAACAATCATGGGTCCTCCCACTCTTAAAAAAACAATCCCTCAACCCGGCCATACCCCTAACTACAGGCCCATCACCACAGTCCCCTTCCTACTGAAAATCATGGACAGAGTTGCCTACATTCAAATTCAGGAATACTTGGAATCCAACCAGCTGCTAGGAATACGTCAATCTGGCTTCAGACCTCATCACGGAACAGAAACCACCCTTGTTGATCTCAAAAGCCAGGTTGACGAAATCAAAGACAAAGGCAATGCCGCAATCCTACTCCTATTAGACCTCTCAGCAGCCTTTGACCTGGTCAGCCATGAAATCCTCTGTAATCACCTTGCCACCACAGCCCACTTCTCCTCCTCCGTCATCACATGGATACAGTCCTTCCTGGCAAACAGAACTATGCGGGTCTTCTCCACAACAGATGCAGCAGACCCCATCCCCATCACATGCGGGGTCCCACAAGGATCCTGTGTATCTCCCACTTTGTACAACATATTTACAAAGCCTTTATTTGACCAACTGGACCGTCTGGGTGTCACCTACACAAACTACGCAGATGACACCCAGATACTCCTCACCATCTCAGGCAATTATCAAGCAGACTCCGCCCGGGTCAACAAAATATTCTCCATTATTCAGGCATGGATGGCCTCCCATGGCCTATGCCTGAACGATGAGAAGACAGAGCTCCTAATGGTTGGCTCCCTCAACACTCTAACTAAACTTGAACCTAGCTATAACAACATCACCATAGATGGCCACACCATCCCCATAGCCAAAAGTATAAAAACTCTTGGCTTCTATCTAGATGCCAACACCAACCTTAGCAAACACACCAATATGACCGCCTCAGCCGCTGCCTACACCGGCAAGCTCATCAGGGCCAGCAGACCATTCCTATCACCCAACAGCTGCCTCACCCTTGCCAGGGCCCTCATACAATCCAAACTAGATTACTGTAACAGCCTGTACCTAGGTGCCAACGAATCCGTACTCAACAAGTTGCAGGTAATACAAAATAACGCCTTGCGCGCAGCCCTCAACATTCCTAGACAAGAGAATATCTCTGCTACCAGGAAAGCCTGCAAATGGCTATCCATACGCCAAAAAATTGATCTAAAAATCATCTGCCTCACGTACAAATCCCTCAATCATCTAGCACCACCATACCTAGCTAACAAATTCACTCTGAAACCTGCTACCAGAATCCACCAGATCCTCCAACACACTTTGCTTGACAGTGCCCAGGTTCCACCTAAAAAGAGCTGGAGGGGTAAGCTTCACAGTACTTGCCCCCCAACTCTGGAACACCCTACCTCTCAACATCAAAACTGTCGAATCCTTCCAAATCTTCAGGAAGCAGGCCATCAGATAGATCCTAAACAAATAATAGCGCCATTAACACCAGATCCTGTGCGGTAACTGGTGATCCTGTGCTAAAAGCAGGTGTTAAAAGCGCCATGGCGCTAAGGGACCTCGTAGTTGGCGGTAAGGGGTCGGCGCAGCTAACGCTGGCGTTAACCCCTTACCGCCAGGGTCGTAATGAGGCCCAATGTCCCTCATTCCAAGGTTGGTGGTAGTCATGGCGCTATTTGCGCCATGACTGCCACCAATAGCGGTACTGTGTCCGGTTTGGTGCAATGGGAACTTACCGGTCTAGTCAGACCTTGGCGGGACCGGTAAGTCCCCATTCACCAAACCATTCCCCATTCCCATTTGAGCCCCCATAGGGCTCAATGGGAATGGGGAGGGCAGAAATAACGGGCCACCGTATGCCAAGCCCGTTATTTGTGCCCAGGTCCCTTAACGGGTCCAGTCCTTAACACCTGGTCAGACCAGGAGTTAAGAAAGGGACCCGCTAAGGGACCTCATAGTAAGGCGGTAAGGAAATACCGGCACAGTTTCCTTACCGGTGCCCAGTATACCTTACCGCCCTACACGGAATGAGGGCCATTGGCCCATACAAGCAAAATATGCAGAGACATGTCGGTGGCCACCATTACTGATCACCACCTTGGGCACATGTGTTTTACACCATCTAATGGAGGCAGAAGCAGGGAGAATGCAAAAACACTTTATGAAGTGTTGTCTCTAACTTGAAATCAATGCAAAATGTTAAATAAAAATGCAAAAACACAAGGGAAACATACCTTTGTTCAAAGAAATTAGAAAGAGAATAAACCTAAGAGCTTTCTGTCTCTAGAATGTGCTCCTTTTTATTATAAATCTAAAAAACTGTTCTCCACATTTGTAGTTGGTTCTTAATGTTCACTGTCCATGCATCCTATTGTGAGAAAGATAATCTCTATCCCTTGTATATAGGTAACTTGTAGATATCTATGATATACTGATGTATTCATTTCCTGAATGTAACTTACTACTATCTGATGTACAATTGTACATCCGTATATGTAACTATGATGATATATTCCTGTCTGTCTGCTTGATTTGTAACATGTACGAATAGCACCCAGATGCCTCCGGGCTGAGTTTGCGCTCTATAAATAAACAAACTAAACTAAACTAAATTGACCAAGACGATTGACCAATACAATTAGTCAGTACAGAGCCATTTGCAGTCTACTTGTAATACTGACCTCCTTGTCCCTTTACATAAAATATCTAGTACAGTAATTCTGTCGAGCATGATTTATTGAAAGTGAAGGTTAAGTAATGTTGGTAATATTGAGATCTTATAATTCCACTGTTGACAATGCTACTGAACCTCAAAAACCATCAGCCACTTTGGTACTGATCAATAATGTTTCGCATGGCTCTTTGTCCAAATATTTCGCAAATAACTCCCTTTCTTGGTGCTATTATTTCCTTTCCCACACATGTCTTAATGAATACATTTCTTTATTGTAATTCGTTTTTTGAGAGGTAGACTATTACTCTTCAGGAGAGATAAGGTTTGCAATGTAGACTGTGAAATATATTACATATTTCCTGAAGGAGAATGTTAGAGCCTTATTTAAACCCTTGTATTATATAATATTAGCGGTCCACATGATTTGCTGATTCACAGTGAAACTAATTATCTCCTCAATGCCTTAAAAAAAAACTGAGACTATTGTAGGATCATGTAATGTGTAAGAGGATTCAATTCAACACTACAGCTAAGTCAACGCCTAATCTATAATACTGAATGAAAACCCTTATTGATATACCTTTATGTCCAGTTCATGCGCTCTGGATGACTACCCCTATATAACACCCCTCTGTTGGAATCCCCCTGACCCCACTGAGCCAAGAAGTAGTTCTGTTTTGCAAGTTAAAAGGTTTATTTGAGACTTTAAACAATATAGATATATATATCACACTTTATAATAAATTAATAATTGAATATCACACTTAATCTGATATGATAAAGATTAACAACGGAGAATCTGGCACTAGCACACTTCTTTATAATCAATGATGAGTGGTTATAGGATGGATAAGATAGCAACAATACTTTTATGGTTTCCAATGGATGCAAGGTGGAATGAAATGCAGTACAGAAAATACTCAATATGATTTCAACAAAACAATGTAATCCTTTTCTCTGGCTATTCACTCCCCCCCCTCTTTATGCAATGCAAGGAAATGGGAGGAAAGCACACAGTTCTCAGAAATGCAATCAATGTAATTCAGTTCAATCCCCAGCAAGCTTAAAGAAAACAGATAGGAGTTTTGAAAACACAGGCCCAAATGCTTTTATATGTGCTAGCAATGGATGAGAAATATGCTGGAAATGCTTTTAATTCCCTTTCAGAGGTTCAGGGTGAGTGATAGCTACTCTCTATGAATTCAGGATCACCTTAACAATGCTTTAGTAGTAACTAGCAGGTAAACGAAGTTTTTGGCAAGGAAAAGCAAAACTGCTGTCTTTTTACACGTGGAGAAATTTGCAAATCGCGGCAAAATTCGCGCGTGCGTTTTCCGCGATTGCGGTAAAACTATAAGGGGTAGGAATGTGGATCTTGGTGCGATTCAAAGCTAAGATTCTAAGCTTCCAAATAAAAGTTATTGCAAGTCTCTAGCACGAAATGTTGCGGAGATATGAGCGATTTTGTGAAGGTCGTTTTTCAGATTTGAAATTTTAAAAGCTCAAAATGACACGTGCAGCTTGCAACTAGAAAATGACAAGTGACAGCTTTGCAAATGGCAGGTGACAGTTAGGAGACAGTTCTACTTAGATTAAAATAGGATTGAATTATATTATTTTAACTAAGAGATTGGTTCTGCACAGTTTTGCTATGTACTCACACTATATTCTTGAGTGAAATGGGCCTCGCCATGGATCTGGTCAGGTTTTAAACTCGCCTCTGGTCTCTGCACTTCACAGTGATCTGGGTCAGCTCTCTCTGGTTCTCTGGTCTGGGTCTCTAGTTCTGGATAGATTGAAGTCTCTAGTTTGGCTCTCTGGATGTTTGATGGAGGTAAAGTATGGATTTTTCCGGCAGAGCTTCCAGCGGCAGATGGATTTGAAAGTCCCTATCTGTCCTGTCTGTCTGCTTTTATGTGTTTAGAATGTGGGTGTGTTCTAGCATCACTGACCCTACCTCTCTCTCAGCTTCTAATTGGTCAAACTTCCATTTCTCATTTGATTGGGGAATGAGCTGTGAGTCAGAGGGATGTCATTTTATGGCTTGCAGATAGGACACTCCTCTGTCAGATTGCACACATTCTATATTTGATAATAAAAGACATATTTCACAGTTACACAGTTGCTTGAAATTACATATACATGGTGTGGCTGGATTTAGCCATGTCTCTGTCCAAATCTGCTGTTTCTAAGAGCTTGCATTCAGAAATGGCACATAATTGACTTTTAACTGATTTTTCAATTTCTGACATTGACCCAACTTTACATACATGTGCGCAGGGAGTATGGACATTAACTGATGAAGTTTCAGATTTTTAACATGCATACATTTAGAGTAATATCCACTTTTCCGCTAAAACCCCCCTGAACATGCCACCGGTTCTAAAAACCTCTTAAACTGTGGGCAGAAAAATCACAAGAATTATGGTATCATTTATAAAATTTTCACATGTCCGCTCTATGAATGATCCATCTTTTTAAAGTTATGTTCTGGCTCCAAAGGGGTGTGGTTTACCCTCAGCACAAGGTTGAATTTCTGGTTTTTTCAGTTCTGCCAAGCCAGCTTGCTCTCACAGGCAGTGCTCCTCCCAGCTTCTGCCAAGAGGAAGCTACATTTTACGACCGCTGTAATAAAACCTTTGCATGAGTCAAGACAGGCTTTGTTCAGAGCTCCTGTAGAGCACAGGTAATTCAATTATCAGATAGATGGCATATCCTTAGTGTGAGCAGCAAAAGGGCAACTAGGCCTGGGAACACAGCTGTGACTCAAGTTTCACTCCTTATGGGGGTAGTTGCCAGGCAGAATCAAGTTCCTTAAGCCAGACTTTCAGCTAACTGTCATGTTTTTTGTTGCTTTTTAACTTAACTTGCAATTTTACACATGCAGCTAGAATGCTGATTCTAAGTGCAAAACTATGACATTTCAACAGTTACAAAGGCATGTGACACCAAACATAGGTCACTCATTTAATCTAAACATTTTCGATTTTAGTGTCTTTAAATCCAGTGCAACTTAAACTGCTGCAATCCACAGCTCAGCCAGTCTTGTTATAAACCTTCAAGTCACTTCAGAATATCACTTTACATTGTATCCACCTCTCAGTAAGTCTTTCTTTGGCCTGCTTTGGGTTCATTCATTTTTACACAAAAAAGTAAAATCTGGTGTTGTTTTAAATTGCCGGCTTTTGGATAGTGGTGAGTACTGGTACTGCACCCATTTTTGGGATTTAAGAATGAATTCCCCACAATTCTAGGTTGCATTTGGCAATCAGCATTGCCATTCCCAATGGTTTCAGACTACTGTGCGGGTAGTCCAATGGTGGTTTTAAAGCGCTTTGAAGCTAACCGGCGCTACTGTTTTTCCTTTGGCAACCCATTTCCCTCATGGCAACCCGGCCTTTCATTCTCGCACTGGTGGGTGGCAAGTGAGGCAACCATTTTGGTGTGCGCACAAACTGCGCAGCTTTCCTGGATTTCGGCGCACATGTGGGTTTTCCGCCATCTTGAATTTTCTAAGCCCACAGCACCAAATGTTGTGGCATGATAGCTTAAACGTGGGTCAGGACACCCAACAAATGTTAGATATATTCCAACTCAAACATTTATACAACAGACAGACAATGCTCAATGTACAACTAATGTAACCACCTTATCCATACTTAAAATAATGAATCATGTTACATTTGTTATTGTGTTTATTTCTTTAACACAGACCTTACCAAGCAGATTGCTTTACATAGTACCTGTAAGGTGGAGTACTTTGAGAACTGTCTGTTTGTGTTTCAGATGCCTGCTCAGCTGTTTACAGATATCAAAAGATAGCTTGGCATAAACACACAGGAAGGTTGCGATATACAATTTGATCAGGGTGTGGGTTAGGTGAGATGAGAAGTGGAGTAGTGGAGTCCGAACACAAGGGATTGAGTTGTGTTCCTCAATATTGGTCGGTGGGAGCAAGTCTTATGTAGGAAATCAGTGAAAATCAAATGGATGGGATCATATGTTGAGCAGCATGGCTTCTCAGTCTTCCTTTACATCATTTAAAGACTCTACACACTTTGCATCCATGCTTTTGTCTTCGGGTAGTTAGATCAGGCAATGTACCAATGTAATTAATTTGTTCGGACATTACATTGGGCTTGCGTAGTCATGAAAAAAAATATTGAGGTGGTGAAGGAGGATCTGGGCATACAAGTTAGTAAGGTGATATTGGGCTTGGATCATTGAGCAGAGTTTGTTACTTGGGAGAATGGCCGTGATTCTTCAGTGGAAAGATAGTTGGTACCAAGTCATCTGGCATTCCATTGTGATGTGCTCTTCAAACTAGAGGTCGCTATCAAGTATATCAAGTATACGTGTGACATTAACTCAGTACTATAAAGTGAAGTTTTTTGTGCCCAAACGTGTCAATAAAAACTTTGAATCTCATTGGGGAGGGATAGGACGCAGAAGTACATAACAGATGAGGGGATAGTGGGCACACGCAGATGTGTTTATCTGGCCTTATTGATGTCTAAATAAGAGGAAGCAAGTGAACCAGCTGATTACTGTGACAGACTCCGTTCAGATGGTCAGCATGGAGACAAGCAAATTTGTCTTCCAATGTGCTGAAAGTAATGTGAGATCCAGGGGTCTAGGAACAAGGGATAAGCCCTGCAGTCATGTAGGCGTGAGAAGTCATAGTTGTTGGTATTACCAATGCTTTTGTCAACTACCTGGATGATAGCCATCACTGCACTGCAGTGTGACCTAAAACCTGTTTGGTAGAACATTAGGAAGATGTGATCTTGTAGTTAGTTTTCTAATGACATTTCCAGGATGTTTGCAAGGAAAGGTAGTGAGCAATAGGGTTGTTTTTTCATTCAGAGGTTTGGGATTTGGCAAGTTTTAAGGGAGGAGGGGAAGGTTCCAGAGTTTGAGGAGTGTATGGCTGTAAAAACGGATCAGAAGCCTGCTGGCGAAGTGTATCAAAAGAATGCTGTGGGCAGGATCTCATTTTCATGTGTAATAGATTTGAAGGAGCTGATACAGGAATGGAACAGGCCAGATATATTGAGGGAACATCCCTAATTAGTGAATGCTTTAAGAAGTTTGCATATTTTTTTCTCTGAAAAATATTGTAATTGAGTGCCTAGGCCACGTACCATGCTCAGTGTAACTTGGTGAGGCCTTTATCTAAACCATGTTTGATAATGTATTGAAATCTGTTTTTTGAAGTAAACATTCTTGTCCTTCATTAGTAGACACATGAGAGCACTGATAGGTAGCTCGGAAGGCAGTTGGAGGTGAGATGGACACGGATGGGCAGAGACACCAGGCATCCAACACCAGGGGAAAGATAACTCACTCTGACTAAATGACACAGATGGAACACCGACATTAGAACAATGAGGAAGATTTCCCATCAGGCCACACACCTGCCAGACATGCAGTGTTCCATTTACACAAAAGCAATCAGGGAGACAGGATGTAACAAAGGGGTGGTACTATGCATACAATTGCGAATTTAAGTTTTTAATGTATTGGTATGAGATGCTTGATTGTATAGATTACTTGACCCCAATTTACGAATCCTGCTGAATGATGAGATGAGCAAAGTGTCTGTTGCACCCTTTTACCAGCAGGGTTTGCACCCCCATCTCTGAAGTTGGAGTGGACCTACAAGGAGAAGAACGACCAGGCTGCAAGTGCAAGTAAAAAATACTCCTTTTACAGATCTAGGTGTTGGGCAAGAGCCAAATAACTAGACTTACATGTGCGCACTATATTCATGGGGCAGGAGACTGAGTCAACTACGTGCCTACTAAGGAGCAGAGTGTGCATTGCAGTGGGTGTTCCTAAAGATCTTCAAAGCTGTGATATATTTTTACATGTCAACCCCATTTCAGGGATAGAAATGTTTTTTTTTAAAAGTATTATTGCTATTGTTATGAATTCTTGATTTTCGGCCGTCTTGAATATGCAAACATGACCCAGCCCCATACATAGGTACTTGGACCGTCTCTGTCTTGCTCCACTCGTTTATGGTCTTTATGGTTAGTTCCGGCTGGAAGGCCCCTGACACACCCACAGGCAAAGCAGGAAACTGCCAGATCAGCTACCTTTGTGCGGACCCCCGGTCGAGAATACACGCACCCTTCAAACAGTGCGTGGTTCCCCCGTAAGAATGCCTGCGACTCGGGAAGCATGCGTGGGGACCCCCGTAACTGTATCTGGCACCCCGACAATATGCGTATGAAAAATCGTAACTCAGCAATAACTCAGGAAAAGCATGTGCAAACCTGCGTGAAACATTCCTGCATCCCGCCATAGAGCGTACGCTCACCCCTATGTTACATTGGATCCCTGATTGAGTGCAGGCACCCTGAAATATGACATGCAATCCCACCTATGCACTGAAAATCCTACGCACACGTGTACTTCCACCAGCCTTGGGTGGCTGATCCTGTGAAGGAATTGTGTGGGCATTTCCCAGCCGAAACATTGTAGGATCGATTCCATGTATATGTCTCTTGCTGCACAATAGTGGGCGTGCAAGGGACTGTCAAAAAGCCAAACAAGTTGAATTTCAGATGCCCAGGATTCCAATTGATGCTAAACAGTTATGCATGCAGCATTCATGAAGGACGTTTATGAAATACAGTTTCCATGAAGAGGTTAATTGGCAAACTCAGACCCTTTCAAAATAATCCAGCACTGTGCATAGAATGATCCTGCAGGTCCATCCCTCCATCCCGTGCACTGGGTGGTCTTACAGAAACTGGCGATTTTATGACAGCAAATGTGCCAGCTGACCTCATTCAAAGGGCGGGGGCGGGTGAGGAGTTTCCTTTCTGACAAATAGGCATTGTGCATCCAGTCATCACACTTCCCATGTCAGGTCCAATTAAAACACATATTCAATATTCCTTTCGCAGTTGGAAGTCACCCATGTATATTTTAACAATGGTGTGTCTTTGAGTGTGTTGCCTTTGCAAGTTACATACAACGGTCTATGCCACCATTATGAAGGTAGACTGTGCGTTATTTGGTACAGATACAGCTGTGGCCAGACAATCTTCCCCTGGCCTCTGTGGTGTTGAAACTTCAAGGCCTACGTAAGTGTTGTCTGGGTCTGCATAGGAGTGTACCTCAAGACACCCATATAAAGTCCGAATGTATGTAAATTTGCAAAGTAGGCAGTCAAAAAAGACGTGCATCCCTTTATCTGCCACACATCTCTTGGAGGGAACAGTTTACTGAATGTGGTGTCTGGGTTAAAGCTGTTCCACTTAGAGGACTCTTTCCCCCAGATCAATCAAGTCACTGACATCTGGCAGAACAGGACAATTTACCACATGTTACTGCAGTGCTTTTGTGAAGGGGGAGCAACACCCACACTCCCTGAATATTTCTATTTGAAAGAAGAAAAAAAAATAATGTCCTAACAACATTAGTGACCCTTATTCAACAATCAAAGAGATGCATGTGCTTCATTGTCCCATGTAATTACATGTAAATATTTGTTTACTTTTCCTGGTATTTCTATGTTTTTATTCAGTGTCAAACATACACCAGTGTGCCCACTAGTAGCTCTGCATTATATATTCCTATGCACGTTGAATTAGTGGTTTCATAAAGGTTAGGGAGAAAGCGGAGTAGAATGTGTTATCTTTCCCAGAGGGGAAGCCTATTAATATTTCTCTTGTTATGGTATGTGCAGGAAGTTATCCCTATGATCTTCAAGTGTTGATGGGGGGAAGGCAGCAAGTGAGAAACCATTTCAAGGAACGCGTAGCTCGATGCCATATATTGAGTGCAGTGCTCTCAGACCAGGATGCAAGTGTGATGCTTTCATCACTTTTCTCATCACTGTGGCCCTCATTACGACCCTGGCGGAAAGTGACTGACCGGACCGCCACAGCGTAAATAGCGTTTCCGCCATTGCACGATGGAGCAAAGTGCGGCCCATTCCGACCCATCGGGCACGAGCACCACGCCATGGCGGAAGTGCAAAGTCCGCGATGGCGGAAATGACCCCAAAACGGCCCACACCGCCACCGTACGGCGCCCTAGGTGCAATACCGCCACCCATCACAGCGGACACCGCAGTGAGCGCCAACCGGAAAGTACGGTGACCGTAAATATACGGAAACGGAAGTAAAAACATGGGCCCGGAACGGGAAACATCCCGCCGTACACCTATAAAACCACAAAATCCACACAACCACTAAAAACACTACCCTGAGACACACCCCAACCCGTCATCCACCCTAGCGAAACCAAGAAAAATGGGAAAAGCAGCGAAGAAAGCGTGCGACCGCAAGCGGCAGGTCCACTTCTCCCGTGAGGAACTCACCGTGCTAACAGAGACCCTCCAGGAGAATGCCGCCACCGTCTTCTCCACGCAAATGACCAGGACGGCACTTGCGAACAAGAAGGCCATATGGGCTCTGGTGGCACAGCGTGTAAGTGCGGTGGGGACCGCACCCCGCAACCCACAGCAATGCAGAAAGCGATGGGACGACCTGCGGATACGCGTCCGCAGCATACTTTCTGCCAACCGCAACATTGCCACAGCCACCGGGGGAGGTCCTGAATCACCCATCAAGTTGACCCCCTGGGAAGAAATCTGTGCCTCCACCATCAGAATGGAGAGCATAGAGGGAGTCGGAGAGATGGAGAAAGGAGTGCAGACATCCGAAGATTCAGGTAGGTGGGCCAAATAAAACAATGCTAAATCCACAATGTCCAATCATGTGAAGTACCATGTGTCCACATAGTGCAACAGAAACACATGTCCAGGAGAACGTCCACACACATCGGCCTGATAGCGCACTTAAAAACTCACAATAAATACATAAATAATTAAAAACCCCTAAAACACCCACTACACGTGCAGCAGGCACACCCTAACTGCAGGCTGCCAAACAACTGCACCCTCACTCCACACACAAATGAAAGCACCTCCAAGGCCCCGACCCAAATCACCCTCAGGTACCACCCCAATGCATGTGATACAATGCCATTCCAATACCCACAGACCCATTAATAACCCTCGCCCTCCTTTACTCCACCACAGGGTCCGATCCAAACGACGAGCATCAGGACACCCCTACCAGCACACCTGCAAAGAGGGCCAAGACCAACGGCCAAAGACCCTCCACCTCAGCTGCACGCATCAAGACACGGCAGCAGCACAAATCAGGTGGCAGCACAGAGGAGGGAACATCAACAGGCACCCCAGCAGCCAGCATGCCCACAACACCACCACCACAGGTCCCCCCAACGGATGCCACAGAAGGCACTGCCTCTGGTGGCAGCAGCACCATAGGTGACACCCCATTGATGGCAGCATGCTCCGACACAGAAGACGGGGATGTCGAAGTCAGATCCATCCATGACCTGTCCCAATCCCCCTGTCTGTCCCAACCCGTACAACATGAGGATACCACGCAGGGGCACCTACAAGACGACGACTGGCCATCCCCCACAAGCCCTGTGGCAAGGCAACATGAGGTCAACAGCCCCTCTGTGACACCCCCGCAAATGGCCATGGCCCAGCAGAGGCAACAGTCCCTCGACCAGTTAATCGTGCAACAGCAGCAACTGGCCACGCTCCTCAAGGACCATGCCGATGAATGTGGGGGCACTAAGGCAGACATAGAAACATCAACTGAGACACTTAGGGCAGAAATGGAGAGAAGTACAGAGAAACTAAGGGCACAAATGGAGAGTAGCACCGAGAGCCTGAGAGTCCAAATGGAGACTAGCACCGAGAGCCTGAGAGTCCAAATGGAGACTAGCACCGAGAGCCTGAGAGTCCAAATGGAGAGAAGCACCGAGAGCCTGAGGGGGGAACTGCATGCGACGTCCAAAGACGTATGTGCCGAACTTGCCGCAGTGCGCTGTGTGCTCACTGAGCTCTCACAAACACTTAGGGACATGCATGGACGTGAGCAGGCAGAGACATCATCCGTTGCAAGTTCCGTCCAGGGCAGCCCCCAACGTAGATCTGGGAGGAACCTGCGCTCCACAGGCAGGGGTGCCCCTGATACCCGCAGAGGGGGCTTGCAATAGCGACAGCCCACTGACAATGAGCATCTTTGGACACTGGTGTTCGGGGGAGAGATAGGAGGGTGGAGGGGGTGTGTTGGGCTCACTTGGGTGGCGGGTCGATAGGGTGTTAAACATGATATCACATATGCCATAAACAGTGCACGATCAACCAATGAGATGTGTGGACAATGATCATTGTGTACTAGGCCATCATAGGCGTACAGTCCATATTGTGCATGTACCAGACACACACAGTGCCACGAGTACCGTGTCCATGTATCAGCCACCAGGCGTGAGTGCTAGAAGCATGCATCAATGAGATGCTGATGAATGTCACGGCCCTCCGGTGCCTCGCAGACTCCTTGAGGTGCTGCCACATCCCCACCCTCATCATGACCATCATCAGGTGCTTGCAGTTCTGCGTCAGGGGGCATGGGCACATTTCTACGTACGCACATGTTGTGGAGCATGACACATGCCATCACCATCTTTGCAACCTTCCCATGGCGGTACAGGAGTGCCCTGCCAGACCTGCTGAGGCAGCGGAAACGAGTCTTCAGTAGGCCGAATGCCTGTTCAATGACTACACGGGTACGTGAGTGGGCATGGTTGTAGTCCTCCTCATGCTGGTCCCGTGGGTTCCGGACTGGTGTGAGGAGCCATCTCTTCAGTGGATATCCAGCATCACCTGTATGTGGACGATAAACGGATTATGTGGAATGCCATTGCTACGTACGCACACCCCCCCCCCTTCCTGCCAGGTCATTGCCGAATCACATACCCCACATTATCATGCATGTAATGAGACTCACCGAGTAGCCAGGATCTGTTCCCTGCGTGTCGCTCCATGTAGCGTGGTATTGTAGAGTTCCTCAAGACCATAGAATCATGGGTTGATCCAGGGAATCGGGCACAACAATGTGTAATGATCCTGTTGGAGTCACACACCATTTGTACATTCAGGGAATGAAATTGTTTTCGGTTGCGGTACTGGGCCTCCATGGCATGTGGGACGACCAATTCAACATGGGTGCAGTCGATGGCACCAATGCAACCCGGTATGCCGGCAAGTGCATGGAATCCCACTTTCGTGTTTGTAATTTCCTGCTCCGAGCGTGGTAGGGAGATGTAGTCGTCTGCGTGCTGCAGGAGGGCATCGAGCACTTGCAATAGTGTCCGTGAGAACAGTGGCTGAGAAATGCCATGCAACTGTCCGACTGTGTGCTGGTAGGTGCGTGTGGCCAGGAAGTGGAGTACAGACACCACCTTCAGTAGGGGTGGGATGGCGGTTGGGCTATCTATCATGCTGACAAGGTCAGCCTGTGTCATGTCCACAATGGCGGCTATGGTGTCCCGGTCCAAACGGTAGAGGGTGTGGATCTGCTCATCAGTGAGGTTGAACGGAAGTGCTCGGAGGCGTGGGATTGCGGGCTGCCTGCGTGGTGGTAGTGGCTGTGCTGGCGGCCCTTGCTGGCCCTGCCTTGCCCTCCTCCTCCTCCTCCTGCGTCTCCTCCGTGCGGCCGGTTGTAGTTGGTGTTTGTCTTCTTCTTGGAGTTGGAGCACTTGCAGTGCTATCAGGTCCCCCAGGGCCAACATCGCGAGTCCTGCCGGTAGCATTTCGGAGTGGGTGTGGTTGTGGGAGGAGACTGGGTGTGCAATTTATGTGTTTTCAGGCTGTATGGCCTCCACCTGTGGTGATTCATTCCACCTGTGCAAGCTGCTCTCCCCTTTGGCCGAGCACGTCCCGCACACAACGCTGCAATTCGAGGAATGGCATCTTGCTATTGCAATCATGTATTTGTACCCGATGGCCGTGTAACATTTGTTGATATGTACATTCGGCTATGGTCCCATTGTTTCACATGCAATCTTTGCAGTCGCGAACAGACTTGTGAAGGGTCAGTGGAACGTAGTACTCGAGTAACGGTGGGCCCTCATGCATCACTGTACCGAGTTGCACCGACGGGCGGGGCGTCCCATTTGTGGGTGAAGGCAGTTGCCATTTTCACACACAGCCGCACTAGATGGATTAATTTGTGATTTCAAACGGCCACAGATGCCTTTTCGGCGTGATGTTGCAAATGAGGAATTCGAAGGGCGGCGCTTTCGGTTTTCAGCTAGCGGCGAGGAGATGCCCACAGGTCTGACTGCAAATATAACGTTCTATTGTTCAATGTCCTTGAGACAGGGGCCATGGCGAGGAAGCAATGATTGATATGAATAGTTTGGGATGCGCAATAGCGACGTGGGCGATGAGGCCGGACGTTCCCAAATACATGTTACTTCACAACACTGGAATTACGGGCTGGGGCACTGTGGATTTTGCAGGCTGCATAACGCACAGACTCAATGGATATTTCTAATGTTATGTGAGTAAATGTTCAGGCGTTTTTATACCGGGATGAGGGAATGATGAATGGATGCATGGGCAGATGATTTGATACAGAGTTTGCCATGTACAGGGCTTCTTGGAATCTGTCCGCCTCCCCTGCGCTATGTGATGCAGGGCTGCCATAGTGGGACCATCGTCTATCTGGCCTTGTTGAGCCCTCCCTTTCTCGACGCGCCTTCAGACACTTGTGTCCATGCACGTTAACAATCCCATCAGATGGATTCTGTTTTCACAGACGCATGCACAGGTACACTCGTTTGTGATGGTGTTTACACCTCGATATAGATGGTTATGAGTCGCAAGTGGTTTTGGGGTGGTGATGATCCTTTGGAGTGGGCTAGCATGCATATGGCTGTGGATTCAGTGTGATCATTGAAGTGAGTTGTTCGGATGTTGTTCTGATGGCCATTCTGTTCTTTTTCTTTTCTTTTGGTTGACAGGTATCTCCTCCCCTTTTGCCACTGCCATCTGTATGCCACTCCTGCAGATGGCTTTTACTCCCGACACCTGCTGCTTCGTGTTAATCAGTGGAGCAGCATTACGATCTTATGGGACGATCGCCAATGGGCCACATGCCCTTACGCAGTACTGGTGGCTCGGAGCAACATTTTGGCCTTTCAGCTGGACTAGTACCTCCCCATTGGGACGGCCCTGCGGTTCTGTGCGCTTCCATGTTGCCTTTTCGTACGTGATTGTGGCTCTGTGTACCATGATGGAACAGGGCGTCACACAAGTAGTAGCTGGTCATTTCTTGCGGATGCAGCCCACAATGGTGAAATGTGTTTTGGAGTTCATGGCCTAATGGCTCTATGGGCTTGGTGATTTTGTTGTGCATTAAATTCCTATTCTGATATGGGCCGTGTAGCGTTCTTCTTTGCGAGTGATTTGGCATATTCCTATTTGGGGAGCGATGTATTGTGAGGAGATCTGCATTGGGTTCCAGCTTCGGAGTTTAGTTGCGTGGTACTGTGCTGGGCGCGTTTGCCTACGAAGCCCAGTGAGGTCAGGGATGGGGGCTGCCAATATGACAGTTTGAATGTTGTCATGCTCAGGGGCGGGGGATTGGGTTTTGTGTAACAGATGCCGGTCAGCCAGGTGGACTGGTGGAATGATGTGATTTTCGGAATATTGCTGGTCACAGGTGCCTGTGTTTGCGTGCGTTTCGGGGGGGGGGGACTGTGGTCATGTCCATTGGAATGGCTTCTGTATTCGTGCCATCTGTGCCCTGCAGCTCCCATTGGCCCCTCTTGTGGATCTTTTGTTCGTTGGCATGCATGGGTGACTTGTACATTTCACTGGTTGCATTGTGACTTCATTGCACCTACGGGGAGTTGTACTTTGTGGGCAGGGAGCGGTGTACAGGCACTCAGTGGGGCCGTTTACGGTTGATTCGCGATGCCGTACTTCTCACCATGGCGGAATGGTACTTTCCGCCATGCTTGATGGCGTTAGGTACATGTCCGCTAGGGTCGGAATTCGCGTACCCTTGCGCCATGGTGGTATTTACGGTTTGGCATGGCGCGCGCGCGCGTACTTGGTGCAGTTAGCGTTGGCGTTCACTACGGTGTCGCTAATGGCATCGTACTTTGCGATTACGGGTCATAGTCGCACCGAGCGCTATTCGATGGCGGTATTGCATTTCCGCCATCGTTTTTCGATTTCCGCAAGGGTCGTAATGAGGCCCAGTGTGTCTTATTGCCAATCCACAATTGACAGCATGCTTGACCAATTCAGTTTTGAGAAAGGTTTCAAATCAAGTGATTTGGTTCTGTTGTCATGATCGTATTGAAATTATTGTAAAGTACTGAGTCCCAGGTTCTAATCCACTGCCTTGCTATTTCTACCTGCTATTTGATGCTTGTTTTTGTGTGATGAACAATCTGAGCTTCTTGGTTGACTTGAAATGGGGTGACAACACCTGCAGATGTGCTGGTCTCCTTCCAAGATCAAATCTTATGCATGATGGGGAGGGGCCTTGCTTTTAGTCCCAAAGTGAACCTTCAATTAACAGGATGTTTTAAGAGCATGTTGAATTTGTGCAGCTTCCGGTTCAACATGTAACCTGTCCTCTGTTCGATGTGTCTTTGGGCAGTCCATTGAAAACAGCATTGCAGCATTCGAAGCATTCCATGATCAGGGCACGTGTCAGCATTAGTAGATCAAATTGTTTATAGGGAGCAAGCAGGATCAGTGGCTATAAGAAACACACAATCAGTCAGTAATTTAGATACACATATCAAAAAGACTATTAATAAAATTCTTACACATTATATCCCGGGGCATGGCGTGGCACTCCCACTTTGGCCAATTTCAGGGATATATGAGACGGTATGGCTCAGAACACCAGTGTAGTCTGGACATTGGATGATGGGGAGGAACATTATTCCCCCCGGGTCTGTGGCAGAATGGTTGTGAGCACGGTGCTCCCTCTCATCATGGAAGCCCCTCGCGGACAGACATGCTGCCATCACTGCATGGCTCTCAGCACGGTGCTCCCTCTCATCATGGAAGCCCCTCGCGGACAGACATGCTGCCATCACGGCATGGCTCTCAGCACCGTGCTCCCTCTCATCATGGAAGCCGCTCGCGGACAGACATGCTGCCATCACTGCATGGCTCTCAGCACCATGCTCCCTCTCATCATGGAAGCCCCTCGCGGACAGACATGCTGCCATCACTGCATGGCTCGCAGCACGCTGCTCCCTCTCATCCTGGAAGCCCCTCGCGGACAGACATGCTTCCATCACTGCATGGCTCTCAGCACGGTGCCCCCTCTCATCATGGAAGCCCCTCGCGGACAGACATGCTGCCATCACTGCATGGCTCTCAGCACGGTGCCCCCTCTCATCATGGAAGCCCCTCGCGGACAGACATGCTGCCATCACTGCATGGCTCTCAGCACGGTGCCCCCTCTCATTATGGAAGCCCCTCGCGGACAGAAATGCTGCCATCACTGCATGGCTCTCAGCACGGTGCCCCCTCTCATCATGGTAGCCCCTCGCGGACAGACATGCTGCCATCACTGCATGGCTCTCAGCACGGTGCCCCCTCTCATCATGGAAGCCCCTCGCGGACAGACATGCTGCCATCACGGCATGGCTCTCAGCACGGTGCTCCCTCTCATCATGGAAGCCCCTCGCGGACAGACACGCTGCCATCACGGCATGGCTCTCAGCACGGTGCTCCCTCTCATCATGGAAGCCCCTCGCGGACAGACATGCTGCCATCACTGCATGGCTCTCAGCACTGTGCCCCGTCTCATCATGAGAGAGCCATGCTAACAGCCATGTGGCTATCCCTGTCAGTGCTGCGCTCCCTCTCTTCAGAGGAGCTGTAAATGTGGTTCTCCACCTTGGCCGGGCTACACCTGACAGACAAACTAACTAGTTCCAAGCAACCACTCCAGGCAGATTGCCTTTTTAAAAAAAATATATATATATATGGGTTGTATTGGGCTTGTAATAGCTTTATCAACCATGCCCTGATGCGATACCCGGAGTTATGGGCGCTGAAGGCCTGTTAAATTCCTTCGCTACGCTTGGGACTTTAACTTGGTCTTCAGGACCCTTATCTCACAGTACGGCCCTCGGGCTAGATTTATAAAGCTTCCTTATTGTGCATTGCCAACTGGTATCCTGAAGCGACTGATACTCTTGCCATGCAATACAATTGTTATATGTAACTGTCTATCTGTCTATTGTATAAGATCTAAGTCATTACAGCCTATGGTGTTCAATAAACAACATTCAATAAATACATATCAACATAGATAACTTGTCAATATCTCATGAATAGTGGGGGATGGGTCGGAAAACGGATCTGGTATAACCCATTGCTCTGGATATCTCACCGCATATTTGCAGCATTAAAAAAAAAAATCCCCTTTTTACTCCACCCCACCACCCCCATTGCCCTTGAATCCAAATGCATGTGAATGGCTACAGTGAATTGGGATGATACCAGGAAACCATGGATATGGCAGACTCCCAAAAAGGAATGTGCTCACCAGGCCAGCCTGCTGAAACGTATTCGCATTGCTCAAGTGTACTTGGGCCCACATTACAAGCATGGTGGTAGCAGAAAAAGCGTGTGGTGATCTGAATATCCCTCATTTTAAATGAAATTGCCCCATATTTACAACAGGTATTACTTTTGATTTGCCCCATGAGTTTATTATCCCATTCAGTCCTAAAACATTGAGCTTATAATACGGGTTCTAAAATGTCTTATGGGTCAAGCATACACAACGCTGGCATGTCTTGCCATCCCTAGGGGCACATGCATTACTAACATATGGCTAATGGCATGATTAGGATTGTGCGCTGTTTGCAACACACAACTTTATGGGGTATTTGATACATTTAAATCCTAAACATCTTAAAGCCTTGGTTTAAGAAAGGTGTCCTCACGTTTTGAGCAGGGACAGTAGAAGAAACACCTGAAGAGGAAAAAACAATGAGCTATAACTTCGAAGAAATCGTGATGTGGGTTAATCAAGTCCATCCATTATTCAGTTCATCATTGCAATCTGCACAAATTGCATATTATTACCTCTGTGCCTGTGGAGCCAGATGACTCTATGATAAGCATAACTTATCATTACCATAATAGGAAGTTTAATTTGTAAATCTGGTAGATTGCCTCGACCGCAATCTGATAACGTTATCTATTAAACATTTTCCATGAAAATCATGTCTTATTTTCTATGGGATTGCAGAATGGCATCCGCGTAACCTTTCAGAACTGATGAAACATGCCCATCAGGCCTTCACACGGTATTAAGCATTCAAGAGCTGCTCAAATGCCCTCACCTCATTCCTTACGGGCGTGTAGCTCTTCAGCACTCATTGATTGCCTTTAACACCTTCTACAGCTGACATGGACATGATTTTAAGTCAATTTCCAGCATCTTTCCGTGTTCCTCAAAATGGCAGCGCTGGACAAATGCATACAATACAGGAGAGTAACCATGCTCAAAGTGTATTCATAGCCGGGACCAAATATATACATACACGTGCATGTGCAGAGGATTGGTGAATGAAGGCAGATTACAAATCGAGTACTGTTAGATCATAGCATATCCCACTAGATATGTCTGGCATGTTACATAAAACTCATCATTTTAAGGGAACATACATGCATTATGTTCCCTGTAGAAACGCGCGATAAAATAAACATGCTTCGGAATATTAAAGGCTCAGCTTGTTTTCAATGTCAGCATCATTTGTGATCTTCTAATTACTATATTGATTAGAAACTATGATTTGTGGATTTAGTCATTACTCTTCAGCACTTGTCATTTCTATATCTTGTAAATGTTTTGAATGATCTTCTCATTCTTGTCATGTGCTGCCTATAATTGAAATACTCTTCCTATTGTCACTGCTCAACAAACATTTAAGAACATTTGGATAAAGTGGCCTCTGTGCCTAGTCATGTCTTCGAAAGCAAGGCGTGCACTGTGACACATTCCCCATGTCTGTTTCTTAAGTGCTGCATTTGAACAACGAGCTAATGAATACCTATGGCCACTGCCTAACATTGCCCTGGTTATGGGGTCGATGGTAAAACCACGCTCATGACTATCAGACTATGGGCCTCATTCCGAGTATGGCGGTAGGGGGTTAACGGCACCGGTAAGGATGCCGGTGCCATTAACCCCCTACCGCGATATTCCGAGGTCCCTTAGCGGGTGCCACCAGGAACGGCTGGTCTGACCAGCCGTTCTTAGCAGGACCTGTTAAGGGACCATGGAGCTAATAACGGGTCCGCAATTTGCTGGCCCGTTATTAGCTCCTTCCCCATTCCCATTGAGCTCTATGGGGGCTCAAATGGGAATGGGGAATGGTTTTCTGAATGGGGACTTACTGGGTCCTCCAAGGTTGGAATGACCCGGTAAGTCCCCATTCAGAGACACTGGACCCGGACCCAGGTTTGGAGGCAGCCATGGCGCTAATGTCATCTGTGTCTGAAGTTCATTAGATGTTGTTTTTTGTTATTTGTAAGTGACTAAAATGTATAGCACATACCCAGTGTGTGTGTTGTAGGGGTCTGTTTTATGAACTTTATTGATGTTAATAAATTGAATCAATTTGTATAATGTGTATCAGATGAGTACTGAGTCCATTTATTCAGGAATATCAGTGCCAGGATAATCAATCACCCTTTTCTTTTGATGAGAGAATGTTTGTGTTAAACTAAATTTATCTCTCTCCTTGTTGTACGTAGATATGTTCCCTGCTTCCAGGGGTTTTATGGTCTTATTGATTCCTGTGCCTGCCGGGCCTAGATACCCAAGCAACTCATCACTGAGGAGGCCCAACAAGTCTGAAGCTTGTCTAGGGATGCTTGTGGTCTCATGCAGAAGGGATTTCACAAAGCAGTCTGGGCTGGACTGCCCTTTCTGAGGTGGCACCAAGCCTGATTTGCATATGATCTGTCTCCTTTTGTAATCACTTGGCATGCAAAGAACAATGGTCTGAGGGTTGTCCTGAGCAATGCCAGAGGTTAAGATTTATTCTAAACCTTTCTGCCATCACCTCTTTTGTCTTGCTTATAGATGAGACATCCTTTTCCAGACCCACATTCCAGGCATACTGCTCCATCAGCCAATGACATTTCAAATACTTTTTGCAACTTGATAACACATTGTGCTGTGGCTTTCTCTTAACAAACCCATCCATTGGCTTGACAAAACAAAACCAATCCAATGTGAGGCTTTGTGCCTAATGCTTAGAGCACTACATGGGCTCATCTGGAAAAGTCCCTAAATCCTTTGAAGAACTCTTCACCCAACTAAAGCTGGACTTCTACATGCCTTGAAAATCAAGAAGCACCCGGGTTGAAAAAGCTTTTCCTATCTTGACATTCATTTATGGAACTTTCTACAAATGTTACGTTGCCTTGAGCCCAACCTTCCTTGTTCAGAAAGTATCCCAAACAAGCACTGGCAATGCCAAAAGGTTGGTTGAGTTTTTCTTTAGGCATGTCAATATCACTTGCCAGGCACTGCCGTAGTGATAGGGTTGTAGCAGGTGCAACATGGTGCAAGTACCTGGGCATCTAATAGCAGGGCCTGGCAAATGACTAATACTTAAACACAAGCCAAAACTCTTAGCTTTAACTATGCTTTCAACAGGACTTCAGTGAAGGACACTCAAAGAGATTATAAATCAGGTGCTGAAGGTTAATATATTTTTATTACACTAGTATCGAGTTTACAGAGCCAATTAACAGCTACGTCATTTCACCAAAATGCCAGGGATAGTGGAAGTGTCACCCCAAAGTGACATCATGGGATACAATGGAATATGTTCTTTCACCCCTTGACAAAACAGGAAGTGGCATCACACAACACTTGACCTCTGATAACATCACACGAAATGATGTCATTTTACCTGACCCCAACGTGACATCACGGGATGCGATGGAACAGGACCTTTCACCCCTTGACAAAACAGGAAGTGGCATCAAATAGCATTGTTCCTTAGTACACTACAAAAAAATATGGTTACGATATCGCTATAATGTGATATACATTTCATACAAGAATAGATCACCACATGTATCATTAATATCAGTGTATATAGGCCCATATTACCAAATTACTGTGAATGCAAGTAGGCGTCCAAGGCCAAATGATAATAATGTGTAATCATATAGCACTTACGCTTAAGTACTTTATATAGAACAAATATGCATACAATATCACCCAACCTGTGCTGGTACTCATTTATTGACTTTAGAAGGATGAAAGACTGAGTTGAGGTTTTTAATAACAGTCTAAATCAGCGACTCGCCCCCTCAAGTGTGCCTGAAATAAACTTTTAATGAGTCTAGCAATTATTGTAAAGAATTCAAGAAAGACAAATTATTTGTTATTCCTATTCTTTGTTATTTAGGGTCACTGCTCAAAGTGTTACACTTGTAGAACCCACAGTTTTTTTTAAGAGGCCTGAACAAGAAAGCCAGACACTCCAGGCACAAAGGGCCACATGGCGCTTGCCACAGCCCAGGAATTTCTATTTAAAAAAAATCATGTTTAAAAAAAATAAATTAGGGGTAGCAAGGAAGACCTCACGGGTCACAATTGCGAACCCTGATGACCCAAAATGACATCCCTGCCAATGAAGTCATTAACTCTCAGAAGACTGCTTCGCAATAACCATAGCAGGCACTTCAAGTGCAACGTTTGATGGTGAGGCTTGAATAAAGCAAGCTCAAAAAGTTCCCATGAGGAGGTGATTTTGTCAAGGAGGGGCAGAAACTGGGTGACAATGGCCAGAAGGATTAGCATGGCCATGGCCAGTCAATGGGTGGGCAAATGACCAAGCAACACCTGTTTGTCCCTCCTCATAAGCCATTTCTCCCCCTAACTCAACAATTGCTGGTTATTGGTGGTACAAGCGCAATCTAGTAGCCCAAACTGAACTTTACATTTCCTGAGTCTCAGCCATTCTGTTTTCATAAAATTCTGTTTGTCCACTGTATCCATCTGTGGAATGCAACACATGTGAAAGTTCATAAAGACAGAAATAATGGGCCTCATTACGAGTCGGTTACCACCTGGTTACCGCCGAACTCGTATTACCATTCCGCCTCCGTGACTCCCGGAAATACCAGGGCATTACGACCCTGGTGTCCCGGGAATTCCGGAGGCGGAATTCGGTAAATCCCCATTCCCATTGAGTCCCATAGGACTCAATGGGAATGGGGAAGTGGAAACACCGGAACCATCTCATGATGGTGCCAGTGTTTCCCCGTCCGCCTGCAGGCGTGAACCTGGCGGGAACATCACCTCCCGCCTGCAGGAGTCGGGATCGGGCGGTCCGGAATTAACAATGGTGGCGGGTTATTTCGGGACCGCCCGACCTGTAATGAGGCCCAATGAGTTAGCTGCAGACTATCTTGATTGGATTACAACAAACTTGTCGGCATTTTACAACAATTCCTGACAAAGAACAAACACTCACGCTGGTCCAATTGAACACACAGAAACAACAGTTCCATTGTGTATTTTGTGAATGTTGTAAAGCATCATACATTTGGATCTATCTGTTGGCATTAGCATCACTAGCCAAAAGTATATATTTGGTCTGCCAAATATGTTCTTAATCGTCTTTGAAGGCACCCAAAACGACCAGAGAACATAAAATCACATTCTCCATTTGGCTCCTATTATTGTGCCAAGAAACAAATAGGTCTGTTGCCTCTGCTATATCAAGATAGCCATCAATTACTCACAGCATTTTACAATTAAACAACAAGAAAACAATCCATAAGCCTCTAGCTATAACTGTTCTTGAGTTAGGGCCCCAAACCGGTAGTTGAGATCCAGCTTTACACCTGCACGTATTTATGGTATCATCTCAAAAATTCCCATATATAGAAATGTCTGTCTTTCGCTGCTGTTCCTTATGCAAAGTGTAAATAGTAAGAGGGAAGTTATGGGATATATAGTACACACCACAATTGGAATTGTTTCTAGCGCAACATTAGGTACCATTTCTCAAATCTGAGTGTTCCTTACGCTGTCTTCAGCAGGGTAAAAGGCTGACTCTTTGCTACCTGCATTTTAACCTTTGATCTCCACATGGCACACACCTGCCTGTACTAGTATCTTTCTCAATTAGCTGTTTAAAAGAGAAAACTGAAGGTTATATAAATGAAGTCAAATAATTCTCGTTGCGCATGCGTGGCATCCCACATGCAGAGACGTTTTTATGGGAAGGCAAAAGGGGCACTTGCCCAGGGCCTCCACCTTGGAGGGGGCCTCACAAGACTAGCTGATCTGAAGAAGTAAGATTCCATTGTCCACCAGTTTTAAATAGCACTTGTCAGGTTATTTTATGGGGTGCCTCTGAGGCTCTAAACCCATTGCCTTACTGTTTTGGCAAGTTAATTCTGCCTTCATCATGTATTGCTTTCTGTGTTCACTCTGGTATACATAGTTTGTGTGTTACTTATGGCACAACTCTGTAGCATTTGTTCCTTCCTGTGGGAATCATGTTGATCATATGCAATAGGCAATGGTGATAAATTGGCATATTGATAAATTGAGTGCCATAATGGTTCAGAAGTTAGCTCAGTGCGTGAAGCACCCATTGCAGAGATATGTGTTCATATGCAAAATTAGAATATCGCATTCCAGCAAGGCTGACTGAGCCTTTCTTATGTCTGAAGTTTATAACCTGCCTGCATATGTACTTGGTTTTGCAGAACAACATCTGCTATTATCAGCAATGTACTTGTAGCAGATAGGGGTTGCTATAAAAACGAAAATATCATCTGTATGGTGAAGGTCTAGAAATGTGTTTGTTTAGATGGGGTGTTGTAAAGCCTAGGAAATCACCTCCAACAATGGCATAAACTGTTAGTCCAAGAAGTGAATAAGTATTCAAATTCAAGACTATGGCATGACAGTGTTCATGTTTGTATCCTGGATTTGCCAACAGACGATAGAGTTATCCTGGTCAAATCATCTAATATATCTTACATTACTGTGCTGTGAAGTGTGACTTCTTCCAGGCTGCCGGTATCGTTTAGCCCATTACTTGATCTTTCTTCTTATGTAGGCATTTTGGGTGGAAGGGTTGGTAGACAGTGGGCCATATGTTGCAGGCCTCAGTCAAGCATATTTTAAGGTCTGCGTTTTTGTCACAAAAACGATTTGCTTTTTGGTAAATGGCAAAGGTTTTTATGCACGTTTATAAATGAAAATGTCACAGGCCATTGTTCTGGAAGTATTTAAAGCTTTAAAATACAAAAGACAAATCCATATTAAATGTGTTAAATCACATGGATTGGTATGCTGGTTCTTATATGCTTCCCTTGATGATGGAGAGAATGAAGTGAGAATCATTCCCATTTTGCATAAACCCCTTCCATAATATTCTGTTTCAAAATGGTCATGTTTGGTAATGTGATTTGTGTACTTTCCAAGTCCGTTTTTTTAATAAAATGAGATTGTTTTATTTCATGATAAAAACTGGAAAAGAAAGTTTAAAATGCAGAAATTGCAGAGTTGGCACAAATCCCAGCTTCACCCCTCCTCCCCTTAACCAATGTGTGATCCTGGCCATCTCATTTTATCTTATATTGCCTAACCTCTCAACATTGCCAGTGACAGTGTGAGTGATTTCGTTCTCATGGTATGATCTTAATAAAAGCCTTATTCATGGTTTCACTGTGTTAATATCGAGCATATTAATATCGCACACCACAGGCATTTGTTCCTTTGATATCTAATGGCAACACTATTTGAATACCATATCCCACTTCTAATCTCAGTCTGTCTGGATAAAGTCACCTTCCCCGTAGCTTCTAATCCGCCTCCACTATCTATGCTACGGTATGTGGAGTGTTCTCCTTCCTTACAATTGGTGGTCTCTATCCATGCATGAGCACTTTTGCATTCTGTGAGGCAGCTAATGTGAGTTCTCTGTCTATTATGGGTCACATGTATCATTTACATATGGTCCTGCATTAATATTGCATCTACCTTCCTGGATGTTATTGATAAAATATATCCTGTATGTACTAGAAGAGTAACCCCTTTGTAGACTGCTAATGTTGGTCTTCAAAAGCTACTTGTTTATCATTCTGATTAGAGCAAGAATGAAGAGTGCAAGGAAACCTAAAGGGAGTAAACTTGCTTATTATGCTGCGAGACAGCATATCAATCTATAGGATGTGAGCGCGAAGGGTGGGGGTGGGGGGGGGGCAACCAGCATTCTTGATCCCTTAATTGCTTTGCTTTGGTGGAGGGGGGCCCCATAGATGTCCGTGCCCAGGGCCCCAAAAGTGCTTAAGATGGCCCTGCCCACTGGCAGGCCCATTGACCTAAACAAATGCAGATTTTATCAGAGGGCTTGCATGCATGCATGAAGAGAATATATTCCAGTGGGGCTCTGAATCTAATGACCTTCAGTAAGGGCCAACATCTTTTTCAATGTACTTGCACCGTGTTATTCATCAGATGTCCATATATTAATGTTATTTTCTTTTAATTATGGGGCTTGCACTTTGCCTTTCCAATGATACATCCAGGTCTCCAGGTCCCAAAGAGCAGCGATGAAATAGGACTCCCTAAGCATCGAATAACAGTAGTTGTGTTGGCATGCAGTGCTTATTGTGTGGGGGTATTTGCCATGGCAATTATTTTTGAGTCCCGGTACTTATTGTCTCAGACACTATATCTTGGTAACTTTATCATTTTGGATGTCAGTCAGTAGTCACCCCAAAACAAACATCCTGGGCTGGCTCACTGTAATTCATATACTTGATGAACAGCAATTATATGACAGTGCTAGTTATTCAATTTCATGAATCACAATGAGTTGGGAGGTGACAATGCTGGGCTCTCATCCTGGTCATGCCGGCAAGCTCCATCAGTAAGTCTTCATTAAAATGGTGCAGCTCTGCTACTGCAATAACCAGAAGCAATGTCATAGCAGCATGGGATGCCAACAACAGGACAGCCAGCTGCACCCACAGCGGGTAAGTACCCATCAAAAGACCATTGCCGACTGAGATTGGCTGTCTTGAGTGTCTACCTAAGCAATAATATCTTGCTGTGTTGTTTGACAGATATGTTCATCTGTTCTTTAATGATTTTGCCGACTTTTGTCCATCAATCAATCATGATTATGTGTTTAAAGAAGCACTTAAAGATGTGTTTCATGTCAGGACACAATTAGTATGTTATGTTATGTTGTGCTATGTTGGCTGTTTTTTCTTTTTTTTTAAATAACATATCTTCGATGTGCAGTGCATCCCTCGGCCCCAGTGAACATGTGCAGGTTATAGTTTTAACCCAAAATATGTTGACACTGTGTGACCAGCTGTGGTTGGTGACAACAGTGACTGTGACTGTTCGGTCTGATGTGTTCGGTCTGATGTGTCACAAACGCACTAGAAAAAATGTGGACCCCTGCAATAATCTTTTAACAAATTAACACCGTTGACATGTCATATTTTTCAGCTGTGCCTACACAAGTGCATGTGTTAAAAAAGCTGTGCACTGTACAGAGCACAGTAAACTGCTTTTTTTAATATTCCTGCTATCCTGGCAGGATTTTAATGTATGCACAGCAAAATAAAAAGTGTCACTTTCATAGCTGACTGCAAGCAGATGGACTGCCTGGCACTTGATCTAAGCAAAACAAGAACAAACATTAACTCTTCATGTATATGTGTTTTTTTATGTAGCTTTAGTTTACAGCAGGCATTCAAAAACTTTACACAAACATTTTTTTCATGCAAGTTGTCCAACTTCAGGCTTCAGGGGCTGCAAACATGTTGGATGGTACCAATTGCTGCATGGCAATAGCATTGCATTACACATTAGATTAATTGCGTTCCTGAAAAACATTTGTGGTTTATCATAAGGAAGATCTAGGCATCTAGACAGGCTGTACAAATGACATGCATATACAAGTTTAATATATATCATAGGATTGTATGAATTGTGTTATTTATATTGATGATTTTGATTGTAAGCAAGCAATTTTGATAAATTAGTTCTTTGACTATTTTAAAAAAGTGTTTTTAATCACAGTTCATTCCATGAAGTCAAATGTCAAGTCAATACCTTTTTTGTGTAATATAATGTAGGATCTTTGTTCATTAGTAAGGTTTCAATTTTTTTATTTGTCCGTTAAAGATTTGGTAGAAAAGTGTTGTAATTGTTCGGTAGGTTTCTTCAGTTAGGTTGGGTTTTATATGCCTGTATTCATATGAAGTTTTGTTTGTTTATTTTTTGTTTTTTTAAAGGTTTTTATAAACTATATTCAAATAAACTAAAAAAAAATGTTGGATTTTGTGATACCCCCATTAATATTCATGAAATAAATTTGCATACAATGATTCTAAATGTATGCACTTTTGGAAGCACGAATATTAATGGGGGATATCCTGAAAACCTTTCAGGTTAACAGCCCTTGAGCTTGAAGTTGGACAACCCTGTAATTAACAAGGAATAAGAAACTACTCCTTTTGTCTGACTTACTCTGATGCTGTTTCCCCTTGTTTACAACATGTGCAACTCTCAAAGAATCTTAAACTGCAGAAGATGTTTGCGAAGTTCGACTTGCTAGACTTTGGGTATTCTAGTTTGACTCAAATAAGTTCGCCCGTGATTTCTCATCACATCCAGTGAAGTCAGTCCCAGGCACCAGAGAACAAAGAGATATGTTGCAGCTGCTCTTAGCCTTATTCCTGGTGCGTGCTGGCATGCTGCCCAATGCATACTTGAACTCAAACAAAACACATAGTTTAAAAAGGCATACCCTGCATTGATCTGTGCACAATCTGCCAGGTAAAGGTTTGAATCTAGGAGGTGCGTTTCAGCCTCTGCCTTTTATACGTCGGAGGTTAGATATTCTGTTTAAAACAATGTTTGTTTGGCATGCACCACAAATGTGCTGAACAAAAGCCTGTATCATGAGATGATATAATTGCTCATCCAGATTCACTATATACACCCTGGCCTATACAGAATTCTAAATGTTACATACTCCCGATTCATGGAAGTGTTTTATAATGGTGCAATGCCATAGGAAATGTTCTGTGAATCAGGCTCTGTGTGTTTGGTACCCATGCCAATGCGCCACACTACATCCCTTTGACAATGAGGGAAGGAATCTGCCAGAAATGGAGGCGTTAACCACTGTGCACGATAAATCTTCAAAAACTGTGCATGGCTCATAAACCACAAAAGAGCTGCACACCCTGCCCCACAGGCAAAGTGGGTATAAAAACAGGAGTCACCTGTCACAAGGCCACAGAAGGGCTAAAAATCCAGCTGTCTAATCAATGGCAACCTTCAAAGTGCTGTTTTGGAACCAAATTCTGTCATCTTTCCAGTGAATTATAGAAAGGAAAAGTGTGCTGAAATCAAGGGGGTAATTCATAGAATTTCGCGCACAAGTGGCGCACGCAGCTGGTGCACAGTGTGCACGTGCGAATGTCTGCGCCAGCCGCGTGCGATAAAATCCATTTCCGTGCACAGCGTATTCATGGATTTCAGCCTCCCAAACCAGCCGTGGCACAGAGTGGCGCAGCAACCCTGCAGCAGCGCCAGTTACGCCCCCAAGAACGCCCCTAGCGCAAGGAAAAGCCATCAAAATCCCCAATCCAGCGCAAAGGGCTGCGCTAACCCTGGACCAGTTTACAGGGCTGCCAAACAGCAAACGCCAAGCGGGCAACGGGTATTACGGGGGTTCGCATGAAGTTTCACACGCGATAGGCCATGTGCAAGTGGGGTACGTGGATAACGGGGTTTCGCGTGAAGTCTCAAATGCGATTTGAGCAGGGTACGTGTATTTCGGGGGTGCGCTGGATGTTTCACACGCAATTGGCCCTGTGCGAGTGGGGTACGTGGATAACTGGGGTGCGCGGGAAGTCTCACATGCGATTTGAGCAGGGTACGTGTATTTCGTGGGGTGTGTGGGAAGTTTCACATGCGATTGGCCCTGTGCAAGTGGGGTACGTGGATAACTGGGGTGCATGGGAAGTCTCACACGTGATTTGAGCAGGGTACGTGTATTTTGGGGGTGTACGGGAAGTTTCACAAGCGATTGGCCCTGTGCGAGTGGGGTACGTGTATTCCAGGGTTGCACGGGAAGTTTCACACGCGATTTAAGCAGGGTACGTGTATTTAGGGGGTATGCAGGAAGTTTCACATGCGATTTTTGCTGTCAGAGTGGTGTACTGTATTTCGGGGGTGCGCGGGGAGTTCTACACATGAATTGGCAGTGTGGGCCCTCCCAGGTGTTCCCTCTACACCCCCCATGGCTCCTGCAGGCAGCCCACACCACAGGGGACTACCCTGCACCCCTGGTCATGTCCCGCAGGCAGCCCATCTACCATGGGCATGCCCCCCAGCCAAGCCACATGTCAGCTTGCACTACTGATTACCCACTCATGTCCCTTTGCACCCCCACCCCACAGCATTCAGGGGCACCTGCCAGCAGGCCCCGACTCATGTCCCCATGCACCCCCACTCCCCAGCAGTCAGGGGCACCTGCCATCAGGCCCCCACTCATGTCCCTCTGTACCCCCACCCCCAGCAGTCAGGGGCACTTGCCAGCAGGCCCCCACTCACGTCCCCCTGCACCCGCACCCCCCAGCAGTCAGGGCCACATGCCATCAGGCCCCCACTCATGTCCCACTCATCTACCCCTGCACCCCCACCCCCCAGCAGTCAGGGGCACCTGCCATCAGGCCCCCACTCATTTCCCACTCATGTCCCCCTGCACCCTCACCCCCCAGCAATCAGGGGCACCTGCCAGAAGGCCCCCACCATGTCCCACTCATGTCCCCCCTACACAAAATAAAGATGCACAGTCATGGCCCACTTCTACACCAAAGAATACCACATCACACCACCCCAGTCTTGAGACGCAATGATTTCACAATCCACCCCACACTGACATGCCTATCTCAAGACACAAACCAAAACTCAACTATGTACATCAACACATGTCCATCACACACATACACTGGTTGGCATTGCTTGTGTAAACCCACAATTTCACATGCATCAACCCAATGACTAAAATATGAAAATGTATTATGTACATAAATAAATGAATGAAATGAAAGCATACCAAAATATCAAACATGAAATGAAAAGCATGTGAAAAAGATGAGTAAATGAAAATGATAAGCAATGCAAAATAATTTGATAGAAAAACAGTCCAAACTCTCCCTCCACCAAAGCAAATCCAAAAAAAGGTAAAAAAAAGATATCCATTATTTCATGTTCATAATGATAAATAAAAATGCGAAATCAATCCATAGTCCAACTATGTACAAATTGTCCTGAAAAAAAAAACATTACTCCAGGTCCATAATGAAAAACAAAATCAAAATGAATCCATTGTCCAAAATAGAAATCCATTAATCCATGTGCAAAAATCCCAAAATAAATCAATCCATTGTCCAACGATGTAAAGGGTCCATGAGCCCAACTAAACAAATTAAACCTACCTAAGAAACTACCTAAAAATATAACTACATACAAATGTGTGTGGCATTGTCCATTGACCACAAACAAAAGGAAAACAAAAAGGAAACCTAACTCTAAAAACTATTTACAAAGGGAGCGGGCTAGTACGACGGCTCACTTTTGGATGTCCCGGACCAGGGCATCATCGAACTCCTGCTCAATGTCGTGGAGGCCGTCCGCTTCCATGGCCACGAGGGTTCGCAGGGACGACGACATGTTCTTCTCCAACTCCCTGCGAATTGCCTCGAGGCACTCGGCCCGCCTCAGGGCCCTCAGCATGGAGTTCTCTGCCCTGACCATCGTGAGCCATTCCTCTTCTGCCCGCTGCCGCTCCGCATCTATAGCATGGCCTAACTGTGCCACACGGAAAACACTTCCAGTCTTGGGTCCTCCTACCCTCTGGCCGATGCCTGCCCCTCCGATGATGAAGGCCGCGTGCCATCATGGCTCCCACCTTGTTGCTGCTGCTGCTGTGCCTCTGGCTGTGCCCTGGCTCTTGCTGTGGCCACCCCTGCTGGACGTCCGACTCCCAACTGTGGCAGGGATGTGTCCTCCACCAGCCTGGCCGCAGGGTCAGAGGCAGCTCCACAGGGTACCCAGGTGATACATGGGTGGGAAGATGGCATGCAGTACAACTGGCGCATAGGGAGTTCAGTTGAGGAGGGGGTCGGAACAAGGTCCAGCAAACGGAGGAATCCAGCCCTGGTGAGCTGTCCCAGTAGGTCAACGCGGTCAACGTGCCATTCTAGATGACGTGCAGTCTCCTCATGAAAAGACTGCAGGTCACCTCGCATGGCCTGTTGACGCAATGCCCCCCCACCCAGGACAGGCTCAACCCGGTCCCGGATAGCCACGTCCGCAGGGAGAGGAAGGCCAGTTGTTGTAAGCGGATCCCCTCCTGAAAACGGGTCTGGACGTAGGCATTCCTGCTGGTGCGGGATGATGCAGTCACAGGATCGGGGACAGGATTACACACAGGCACCTCAGTGGTGGCCTGTGCTGCCTCCTGTTCCTGCCCCTACAATGCACCACTAGCACCAGTGGAATCCCCACCTCCAGACCCTTGTCTGTCCCTTGCATGGTCTCCTCCTCCACCAAACCCCCCACCAACCTGGATGACTCTGTGCCATCTTCCTCCGTCGAACCCTGTGGGGTCTCAGCTGCCCCCTCTGCTGCCGAAGAGTCCAACTCCGACCTCCGCCTCTTGGACCTTCCCTCCGCAGCTGTGGCCTGGGACGCGGGACCGGACTCCTCACTCCCCGACAAGATTACAACCTGGGAGGGGAGCCGGGCCTTGCGTCTCCGGCTGGCGGGATGATCCCTGCCGCTGTGCTCCACAGCACCCGCCCCAGCCTTTTTTTCAGTTGATGCTGCAGACAGGGAGAGATAAAACACAGGCGTCAGGGCACTGTACAATGGACTGATACACACATGACAGTTGCACATGAGTGGCATTGTTTCACTACAGACATGGCCTCACACTCCATGACACACATGTCATTTTAACTCACACACATGAACATTTCAACAGCAATATTGCACCAGGCAGCACCATCCATACACCAGCATAAACAGCCAAAGGTGAGCCTGACATCACATAAAAGACAAGGAGTGCACTAGACATGCACACATGCCACCACACTTACATACATGTCTACATCTACTCCAACTGTTGAAGTGATGAGATCGCCATACATGTCACATCTGCCATTCATCCTTCTACATATCAGTGTCACGTGCATCCATGTTGCATCACAGTTGCACACTTGTCATATACACATACATGCACATGTACACAGTGCAGATACATGCATTATAAACCACCATCCATGCCACAACCATGCCAATGTACATACACAGAAATTCAAACATGTGTGCTCCAACACCTGCATTTGCCCAGCATGCTTACCAACACATACACCATCAATGTGTCTCACAACTGAGAGGACTCACATGTGGCAGCCTCACGCCCATGTTCATACACATCCCTACATGGCCCTACATAAACACATGTGCAACATGCACACTACTGGCACACCACGACACGCACAGCGTACTATCAACATGCATGTACACTTACCGCTCGACTCCAGACGGGTCTGCCTCTCAAGGATCTGGACGTAGAGCGGTGGGCATATGCGTTTCAGGACCCTCATTTGATGGTTCGACAGCTGGCCCCGGCGCCCCTTGGAATCCGCTGCCTTAGCGAGGCGCTGGGCCTTGTTGAGGGTCCTGGACCTGAAGTCCTCCCAGCGATTCTTGACATGATGTAAGTCGCAGACTGCCACCCCCTCCGCGTTGATGGCCGTCACGATGTCCATCCAAATCCTGGTCCATCCTCCATTGTCGGCGCGCAAACTTCCAAAGAGGGCATGATACTGCCCCAGGACTTGCTCCACCAGGACATGAATTTTGGTGGCAGTGAAGCTGGTGGCCCTCTGCATCTCTGGCTGGGGGTTGCCAGTGCTGCCAGATGGTGTTGTGCTGGACATGGCAACCCCAGAGGCAGGAGTGGGTGGGCAACTGGGTCCTGGGGCTGGGCTGTGGAGCGATGGAATCCCACTCGGGTGTCTTCGGTTCCAGCAGGGGTAGTCACAGCAACTACACCCCTTGCTGACGTGCAGGCAGCAAATGGCAGGGCACGTGGGCAGCAGGCAGTCAGGCAGCAGCAATTGGCAGGTGGGAGCGTGCTCGGGGCTCTGGGGGGCAGTAATTCGGCCTTCTGGGCAGGAGCGTGGTTTTCCGTGTTTTCACGTGGCCAGCTTGATACAGAGTGATTTGTCACGTGAAAAAATTGCACGTCAGCGTGTAATTCGAGGAAAGGGCCTTAGCGCGCAAGCGCGTCAGCACATGCACGCGATTTCATTGGACCAAAGGCCCATAGCGCGTAAGTGCGTAAGTTACATTATGTGCGCTGCCGTTTCCCTCATAGCACGTGATGACAGAGCACACGTGAAAAAACTGCATGTCTGAGTGTCATTGCGTGTAATTGGAGGAAAGGGCCCGCGTTCACGCATATCTGACGTGTACGTGTGGGCCGGTTTAAAAGCTACATGTAGGACACCTTTTCCTTGTACGTGCTTTTCGTGGAGAGTGAGTGGGTGAAATCTGTACTTCTTGTTGGTTCACACGCGATTACTTCACAGCGTTTCTAGTTCGTACTCCCTGTTACCTCTGACAGCTCTTTTCTGATTTTTTGTTGGCCTGTTTCCTCAAACAGAGTTCACTTCTCCTTTTGTCCTGTCTCCTCAGATAGCGTACAATTCTTCTTTTGACAGGGGTGTTGCCAACGCGCACACGTGCATATTTTTCACGTTCTTTTTCCAGGCAGACAGTGAGTTCCGCACGTACTTAGCAACTGTGCTTGCCCCGTGTGTCGCGTTCCCCTTCAGAGGTCATTGTAAGCTGCGTGTATTACGCGTATGCTTATTTTTGTGTTTCTGGGTGCCACAGCATAGTGCGGGTTCATTTTTTCACGCACGTAGTCTACGAGGGGTTGAGTGCACGTTCATTTTTGCTTTTGGGCTGCCTATGAGTTGCATGACCCGTCATCTTCCCCCAGGGGTCACAGACAGCCTTGTTAGAGCACTAGGGTACGAATTCCATCTAGTATCATACCCCTTTGACCCCCAATTGCCCAGGACAATAGTTTACTACAAATCCCATACGCACAACAACATCAGTGCCATGGTTTGGAGGTGACCAAGCGGTAAGGGAGGCAAAGGTGGCTGACCTTCAAAAGGTGGGCGTGGTGGGCGCGGTAGGGGACGTGGCCAGGATTTGCAGGGTGCCCCTATACCCCCATGTGTGGAGGAACAATCAGGGACATGGTTGAGGGAAACGTGGCTGACACCATCCCAGCTCAGCCCCTGTTGGACCAGCCCATTGTGGCACCTGACCTGGCACAGGATGACTCCCAGGCTGACTTCCAGGTCAGCAAGTCTAGGCCACGTGTGGTGGTGCAAGTTGTTGTCACCAAGCCACGTGGATCTGGGCCAGCTATGTCATCTTCTGCCCCAGGTATGCAGGGTGGGGAGGCTGCAGGGGCAGCTGCAGCTCCATCCGCCCCAGCTCTGACTCTCCCAGCCAGGACAGTGTCATCCCAGGTCCATCAAACTGACATTCCCCCTGCCAACATTACCCTGCAACCAATGCCTGCATCAAGACCTATGGTCATTGTGCATTCCCACACTCCTACTACCCAGTCCACTGGTGATTCTGCCCCTACCGACCAGAGCGGCGTAAGCCACTCTGGCTCCGATTCACCTTTAAAGAAGAGGAAGAAGGGTTCTCTGGCACGACAGGCTGAGACCCCAGACATGGCTACACACTCTGGCACGTCAAGGAAGCCTTGCTGTAATGATGCAGAACTTGATGCACTTGTGTCCTATGCGTCGGCACATAGCCAGGAAATGCTGGTGACTGCAGGGTCCAAGACCACAACTGGTCAATGTAAGGCACACTGGCAGATCATCGCCGACTGCATAAGTGCCCTTGGTTTTGTGAGGCGCACAGCTGATGATTGCGACAAGCTGTGGAATGACCTGAAACGCAGAGCAAAGAACAAGCTGGCCTCAAATCATGTGCTACTCTGGTGACTGGCGGTGGGTCTCCACAAGAGGACAACAAACCCACTGAACATGAGTCTGTTGCTGGGGCCTTCGTCACAGAGGAACAGATCCAAGGTGTGGGAGAACTACCTGATTATGATGCATTGTCCGGTGAGTGCCCATGCATGTGTGTGTAATGCATGTGTATGTTGTTTGGGTGACGGGTTCTGATTGGGTGCCAGGTGAGGGTGTGTGTGCCTGAGTGGTATGGGTCACCCATGTGCTTCATCCAAAACATTCAGTGGCCTTGGATTTGGGTGTGACAGTATCCCTTCTGCCCACAGTAGTAATTTAGCGCAACATTACGGCAGTTGCCCTTGAAGTGGCATCTTGCAACAACATTGTTTGTATTTTTCAGTGTTCGTTCAGGCTGATTGTTTCAATTCTCCAACTTTTGCTACGCATTCCTCAGCCCTATTGTCACATTTGTGACATGCTTCTGTCATTGATGAACCCCACATTGGCCCACATGTGTTACCTTGTTAGGTGAATCATTTGACCATTCAGGCTGATTGAGTATTGGCCTGATCACATACATTTGTGGGGCCTGTTTGAATGTGGAGCATGATAGTTGTTTCCTGTCATGTTGAAGTGCACAACCATTGATGTGTACATCGGCCTGCAAGCACTGTGTTTTTGTACACTGGATGTGTTGCAGTGTGTGGCACATACGTATTTTGTCACACTATGTAGCATTTTTCATCTCATCATGTCCATCGCATATGGATGGCTGACAGTACTCATTCACTGACATATGGATGTACTTGTGCAATGTACCATGGCTATGGTACATACCATCTGTGTGATGGCATGTGTCATGACATGCCACTCACAGGCCAATGTGTGATGGCAGTGCTACCCAGCATGCAGCAAATGTGTTGCTCTTCCATCTTGGTGTCATCAGTGTCTGCCTTTTGCCTTTCCTTCCAACTCAGTGACAGTGCATGCATGGGAGGGTTATAGTCACGTGCGACATGTGTAAATCATGTACTGGTTCTGTAGCTTGTCAGGCCTATTTGTGTGCTATGGTGCTAATGCCTGTTTCCGTTTTTTGTCTTTCATGTTTTTGCAGGGGATGACGCACTTGAGGCTGTTGAGGTTGAGGAGATGGTGCAGACCCAGGAGGAATCTCAGGCACGACCGGGCACCAGTGGGGGATGTGGTGTGGTGGTGGGTGAGGACCCAATCTTGCTGCAGACCATTCTGTCCAGGGGTGTCTCTGGGTGGACCTCCCCATTCCTCTATTCAGGTGCTGATTCAGATGATGAGACCTATGTGCCGTTGCAGGTAAGTGTTTCTGGCAGGGATTCTGTTCTGTCCAATCCCCCTGCTCCAGGGGTAGAACCCTCTATGGGGATGTCAGTGTTGGTAAGTCCACCTTTGGTGGTTACGGATGCAGAGTCACACTCCACAACATCTGATCCTGTTTCTGGGCCAGCAGATCAGAGGGGGAATGCAGTCCTGCAGCCTCAGGCAGTGCCGGCACAGCAAGGCGAAGATCGCCTTGCCCCAAACAGGTGTGGTGCCCGCCAACGCGGTGGCCGTACGCCACCAGGCAATACCGTATGGGAACAATCCATGTACGGTATGGCAACCCAACAGGCAGCATCAGTTGAGATGATGGCTCAAGCAATGGAGAGGGTGGCCACTTCCATTGTCCCACCTGAAAGGCAGATGGAGCAACTACAGCAGGCAACAGACTCCATTTGCCAATCACACAGGGAAGACATGTTGCCGTCCAACAAGGACTGAAGGGTGGCACTGGAGACTCTACGCCAATCGATATCAATAGAGTACCAGGGCCACAGGGAAGCCCTGAGGGTAGAACTCCATCACCTCAGGGAGACTCTTGTTGACCTTGAGGCTTCCACTTACTTGAGGACAGAACAGCAGCTAGAGTGGCTCACACGTTCGCTCTCAGGTGAGATGCAGGTAACTCGGGAGGAGATCCGGGCATCACGTCAGGTGCTGCATGGGGATCTCCGCACTATAATCCTCCAGAATGAGACCTTCCACACCCGCATGCTTGCTGCCATGGAGGACCATACCAGGGCTTTGCGTGGGCTGCCTTCCATAGCACCACCACCCCCTGATGCAGCAGCAGAGGGTGATGATAGTGACAGCACCAGTTCTCCCACATTGGCATAGCCGTGCAGGCCATGAGCCCATGGAGGTGTTTTTTTTCGCAACATCCACACAGGTGGCTGTTGGTGCGCACCCTGTCCTTGGACCTCATGGGTGGCCTCCCCACCCCCGACCCCCACATGGCCATTTTTGATTTTTGATTTTTGATTTCTTTTTACAGTGTGTTGCCTTGTGTGGCTCCCGTGGGCATCCACTGTATTCCGGCTGGGCACATGCAGGCTTGTCCTGAGTTTGGGTTAGATGCTTGGGTTCATGAGACACACACCCCTCCTGCTTCCCGTTTCCATGGGCTTGCAAAGGGTGTGCCCAAATGACAGTGACTTACACAGTGACGTTGGACTCCCATGAGCTGTGTGGGCAGTCTGTAGTCAATACTGTGTATACATTCCTAGTGGATATTGTTATTGTATTGTACACTGCATGGTGTATTGATATGTGCTTGTGCATCCATGTCTTCCTCCTAATTTGCAGGTTCATTCCTCATGTCTTCACAAGGCCGTCTACTTTGGAGATGGAGTTCATGTTGTAAGCAGTGCACTTACACATTTGCGTGGCGGCAACACTGTACAGTTGGAAGGGGTCGATGTGCTGGCATAATCAGGTTGTAAGACTACCACTACTTTAACTTAGTACTGTCATGTTTTTGCTATGTTTGAGGTTGTGTAGCTGCATTGTATTGTTGGTAAGTATTTGGTCATGTGTGTTGTTAGTTCTACATTGCTGGGAGCATATTGTGTGTGGCCAGTTTCCATTAGGGACACTGTACTTTGTGACACTTGTGTCAGGTTTTGGGGATTGCTTTGTTTGCTCTCACATAGCATGACATGCCATGGTGTGTTGGGTGGCGGTGCTGGGGAGGGGTTGGTTGACATGGCACTGTTGTCATGTTGTATTTTTCAAGGGGGTAATGAATTAAGCAGCATAGAAGTGTGTCTTTTGATGACACAGCATTGGTGGTGTTTGTGTAGGTAGGGATGCACACAATGCAACACTTCCAGGTGACCAATCTCAGGCTAGTATGGTTGTGACAGTTGACTGTCCCTTATGTCATCATCATTGATTGTCAACTGGTATATGCCAGGGCTGTGTGCACTCCACAGGGGTGTGATTTTAGGTGAAGTAATTAGCCACCAGCTGAGTACAGGCTGCCTCACCCCGTGCCCTTTCCCCTCCCATGCGCAGCGGGCGTGCATGTGGTTGGGGACGTGGGGGCACCACCATGTCCACCGGCAGGCCCCAGCGTGTTGCAACTTTGTGCAGGACACATGCTGCCACTATGATCCTGCACACTACTCGGGGAGCATATAACAGCTGCCCGCCAGAACGGTCAAGGGAGCGAATGCGTGACTTGAGCACTCCGAATGTGCGCTCCACTATTCCCCGGGTTGCAACGTGGGCTGTGTTGTATCTTAGCTCGGTTGGCGTGGTGGGGTTCCGAATTGGCGTTATCATGTGGGTGCTCAGAGGGTAGGCACTGTCCCCTGGGGAGGTGGTGATGGGCATCATTAGTGGGGTTGTGACATTGCTCAGTATCTGACATGCATGCATGTGCTGTGGCATTTATACTCACTGAGCAGCCATGTATCGCCATGCCGCCCAGCTTCTAGGTCCCAGTTTAGGGTTGACATTCTGTAAATAAAACTGTTGTGGGTGGACCCTGAATAGTTGGCATATACTGAGGTGATGATTCCCTTGGCATCACATACTACCTGCACGTTGATGGAATGCCAGTGCTTGCGGTTTCTATGGATGTGCTCTGATGCCCTGTGGGGACGTAGAGCCACATGGGAGCAATCAATGGCACCTAGGACTTTGGGCAATTGTGCCACCCCATAGAAATCCTGGATGGCAGCCTGCCATTCTGCAGGTGTTCTGGGCAGGTATATGTGCCTGCGGACTGATGGGTGTGCAGTCATGATGGCCAAGACCTGGTGTAGGCAGCGTGACTGCATGGCCTGTGACACCCCCCCCCACTATAGCACTTGTCCGCTGAAATGATCCAGTGGCGAAGAAGTGCAGTACATTGAGGACCTTCTCCAGGGGGCTGAGTGCTTGGGAGCACAGGGTGGGTGATGTGAGGTCATCTTCCCACTCACTCACCAAGTCGAGTATTATGTGAGGTGGAAACCTGTACCTCCCATACACCTGGTCATCAGGCATCCCAAAAAGGCTGTTTCTGGGTGTGAAAATTCTGGGCCTGACTATCCTCCTCCTCCTCCTGCGGTATCCCACGACCACTGCTGCTAGGAACGGTATATTCATCCTGGAGTCTGAGCTTGTTTGTTGTTTTTGCGCACTTTTATGCTGCGTGGGTCCACGTACGCCTGCTTCCTGCTGGTGTACGTGTTTCCAGATTAGCGCGTCTTTTTTGGCGCACGCGTTAGCCCCATTCAATTCCATGAATACATGTTTGAACGTGCGTGTGGGCGTTCCGCGCATTTGCCTCCTCTACTTCCCCCGTGACGCCCACATTTTCACGCATTGTTCCCCATTCCGCGTGTCACACCCCCTGTTCCTATGTGCGATTTCGCGCGCCATGCAGAATTTTGGCACACATCCTGGGATTTACATGCGCACAGACTTCCATGAATTGCTGTGCGCGGGTTTCGCTGCGATTTTCGCACTGGCACTGTAATTCGCATGCTTTCGCACGCTTGCGCCAAAAATGTCAGCGCACATTAATTCCATGAATTGGCCTGTAAATATTCTCCAGGCAGTCAGAGGAATCCAGGCCTCAATGTTTGACAGCTGTTTAAGGAAATTAGCTGTCACATTCTGTTTAAATGTGTTTTCTTTTTCCTGAAGAAGTGAAAAATCTGCCTGTTTAAAGCATTTTTCTGTGAAAGGCTTAATTCCTTTAAAATGTCAAAATCCATTAAAAACTCTGTTCATTTTGTATCTTTTAAATAAAAGATTGTAGCTGAATCTTACAGTAAGCTAGTGGAAGTAACTGCAAAAGTCTGATTGGGCAGTGCATGGCCTGGGAAAGTTGACATCTCAGGGTGACACTCCCTTGAAAACAGGAAGCCTAATGGTTCCCCCATAACGACAACAAGCAGCACAATGGGACCTCAGTAGACTTTCATCTGGGGCTGAGCCAAGGACAATGACAAGCTGCCCAACTGATCTCTACAGGGGAGCTTCCCTCCATGAAGGGGAGATACCTCCCTGATCAAAGAACTAGACAGCTGCTGCCTGGGAATGGGAGGTTACAAAGGAGAACTGTGATGTTAAATCCTTATTTGTGATTAAAGTTTAAAACTCTTTAACTGAGCAACCTAAAGAGGCATACATCTGATAATTGGTAGACAATAACATAATTTCAGGCTCTTTATTTAAAGACATTGATGAAACTTGTACCATTTAAGGACCAAAGTTATGAAAAAAGTCTTATTATAGCAGAACGATTAATGTTGCAAACCCAAGATTGTATGTACATGGTCCACTGATAAGCACCAAGAGATGTACTGAGTTAGAAATGATTAATCCAAATTGTTATGTTTAAAATTGGTAGAATTCTATAGAACGAGAAAGACAGCTCGCACAAAGACAGGGATTGCATGTGAATATAGACAATCAAATATGAAATGTGGGTATCCAATTTTATTAGGGTACATAATGTTAGAAATGTAAAAATCAATATGGGAGTTCCTAAATCCCATCGTAAAGATGATAGCTCGGTTCAGACTGCCAACCAAAACAAAGCATGTGCCTGCAACCAATCCCAGACGTCAGGGTGTGTTTTTGAAATTTTGCCCACACCATAAACTGGGGGATGGTATTTTACAGTATAAATATAGGAGTGTCCCTACATATAGGACAGACTGCTTCCAAAACCCATTCAGATTTCAGCGCAGCACCTCATTCCAGAACACTTCATCTTGTAGCTGACTCCAGAATTCTTTGAAGATCCAGATTTCTTTGCAGAATCCAGACTCTAGTATTGCTGAACTATTGCTAGCTAGAACCAATTGCAAACCTCCAAAACTTAAAAGAATAATTCGGATTCAGCTTGGCTTGCTACCATTAAGTCTTGCCTGCTGAAACATGCCTCCTGTCATCTGCCGTGTCCACTAACCAGAAGGGCCCATTCTAATACAGCCTGAGGTACAGTCCAAAATTTACCAGAACTGCCCCGCTGATCTAATCCCTCCCGAGGTGCCCTGCTGCCGGTAGACCTGCCTGATCCAATGACCAGAGCCAATTTAATTACAAAGGACTATAAGTATGAACAGGAAGAACAGTGACCCATAGTATATCTGCACTGTATCATCCCAATCTCAAACCATCCCATCTTTAAATTCAGAACCCTAGTATTGTTAGAATTCTTCTTACGCTGATATTTTCCTCATCTGTGTTACAAAACCATAACTCCTTACTTAAGTAAATCCCAGAAATCGAGTATCCACCACGGACTGGTTGCGCTGGCCACGTAGTTGTGAAGTTTCATGTGTGGCATCCTCTTTTGCACAGTCCTTAATATAGTATAAGAAAACCTATCAGTCATTTTTAAAATTGAATTTCTGTTTTCATTTTGGCACCCATTTTGCAAAAAGACCTCTCACTAAAACCTCTGTAACTTCTTCAATTTTAAATATAGAAAGGACATTTCAACTCTCACTGATACCTAAGACCCTTAGCTACATCCACAACTAAAAACTGCATCATAAAAGTTTGCCGCAAATTTGCAGTTTTCAAAGGTTTACCTGTGTCTTTTTCCCATTTCAAAGTGCTTCTTCCATCCCATCCTGATCTAAAGTGTGTACTGTTGTTTATATTATATCTCATGTGTGTTAGGGCCTGTTTAGTGTTGCTGTCCTCAGAATATTTCTCCATTTAAACATTTTTGCACCCGTTTGCATTATTTAACAAAACAATTTTCACCTGTCAGTTTAAAAGTGTAATTTTCCAAAAACGGTTTTCTCTCTTGTTTGGGGGAGGGAAGATTGCATTTAAACTCTAGACATTGTGGGTCATTCTGAGTTTCGAGGCAGCCATGGTGCTATTAGCACCATGGCTGCCTCCAAACTCGGGTCTGGGTAGTCGGAATGGGGACTTACCAGGACATTCTGACCTATGCGGACCCGGTAAGTCCCCATTTCGAAAACCATTCTCCATTTGAACCCCCATAGGGCTTAATGGGAATGGGGAAGGAGCTAATAATGGGCCCGCCAATTGCGTGCCCATTATTAGCGCCATGGTCCCTTAACGGGGTCCCGCTTAGGGCTGCTGGTTAAACCAGCCGGCCCTAGTGGGAACCGCTAAGGGACCTCGGAATGCGGCGGTAGGGGGTTAACGGCACCGGCATCCTTACTGGTGCTGTTAACCCCCTACCGCCATATTCGGAATGACCCCCATTGTCTTCCATTATTAACCTAAACGCTATCTGTTCACAAATCAAAACTGTTCTTTTTCCTGCATTTTCTATTCTGCATCATTATAAGTGAATTTGATTGCTTTGCTTATTTCCTGAATTGTATTGTCACTACTAGGTGATTGCTGTCCCATATATATATATATATATATATACATTAAACACATGTGTGATTTGAATATTAAATAAATCAAATACATATTTACCTTTACAAACTAGCCTGATTCCTGGTTCAGTGTGACCTGGGGGGTATTTTCAGAAGGGTGTGATATGAGTGGTATATCATTCAGAATATTGAACTTATAGACACAAATAAGGGTTTCATTGCGCACTATATGCTAGTTGAGACCTGGGTGTGTGCCTGATAGAAATCCTTAACAGTTTAGGGGCTCGTGCCGTGATTCTGAATATGAAATAACACCTGTGACAGTCTAACACAACATTCTGCCTGCAGGGTACAGACACCTTGTTGGTTTGGTGTACTGTGCTACACTGTACAAGCACCTCTCAAAAGAAATACTCCAAAAATTGGGCCTGTTTGTAAAGGTAAATTAACCCTGGAATAAGTCAGAAGGAAATTGATATTTCTGAAATGGCGATCCCAGTATATTAATATTGCTAGGGAACACTTCCTGCACAAACTGTTGGTCAGGGGTGAGTGGCCCGAACAGGATGAACCGGTATGGCTACAGGAAATAAAAGAACAAGTCACTGCAATAGACCTAGATAAATGGCAGGACAAGGGTCCAGTACACCAAACGCTTAGCGAACTGTACATGGCCCCAAAAATAAAAGAGGAGCAGTGTATAATTGCCAAAATAGCGTCATACCTGTACCTCCACATAGGAATAATACAGGAAAAGCATGCAGACAACATATATCTGGCAAAGAAGCATGGGGAAACACTGCAGAAAATCCAAACTAATCTGGACTCTGCAGAGCAAAGGCTCCAGAAGAGCCAAGAATCAGAAACAGAGACTAGGCAGTATATTACCAAACTGAAGGAAGATCTGACTCTCTTACAGCAAGAGAAGGCAGAGCAAAATACCCAAGTACAGACACTGCAAAAAGAATGTCACGAACGGGTTGACTCTGTACAACAGAGTCAAAAGAAACTGGAGCAGCAATCAACTTGTATGTGCAGAACAGGTAGTTATCCTACAAGACCGCATAGACAAACTAAAATAGGAAAACAATGAATTAATTATTAATAGCCAGTCAGATAGCACAGCGAGTAGAGCGCTCGCTTTGACATCCGTGCAGAGCCTGCTGATGCAGGTTCGAATCCCGGCAGGGCCAAACTCAGCCTTTCATGTTTCCAAGGTCGATAAATGAGCACCACACACCGTGGGAAATAAGCAGCGCTCAGATACCTGAGGGTTCGTAGCGCTATATAAATGGAAAAACAAACAAACAAACAAACAAGGACATCCACTCTCCAGAGGAATTTGATGAGCAGCACCAGAAATCTAGTGCATTTAAAAACAGAGGGATGACCTGGCTGAACAGAGAGGTACTCTAAGTCAGATGAGGGACACCTTAGGCCAGGAAGTCAACCAATTAAAAACTAAGTTAGAGGAAAGAAAGTTTGCACTTCAGGAGTTTAGTGAAGTTAAAACTGAATATGAGAATCTACTAGAGCACATCAGGCGGGTGGAGGATGCTCTGGAAAAGAACTTTCAGACCAATAAGGACAAAACGCAGGAGGTAAGTCTCCTGCTGCACAAATTGGCCCAGTATTTCCAATCCAGGCAGGAAGCACAGTTAGACAATGAGGCTCTCTGTGAAGGATCCACAAACAGATAGCCATGCAAGAGCAAATCATTGCGACCGGTAGGACCTTAATAGAGGTGCAAAAGTCAGATTTTGGCTTGGGGAATAGGGGCTGAAAGAGATGAGGTAGGAAGGGACAGAGAAACCCCTGAGCATAACATCAGGACCCCTGCCATCAAGGACTTTAACCCCTCCAGTGCCATGGATTCCACCGCCCTCATGCCCACTGGCTCATATGAACCAAGGGCTATGGGGATGGTAGACTTCAGCAAATGGGAAACATGGGACTGACAGATCAGCGCCTACCAGAAATGGATGGGTGGGCATCTCTGTACAGATTCCCAAATGTTAGGGCTAGCCTCTCTGATCAGGAAGACTCAAGTGAGGGGAGAATCAGGGAACTGGATCCTCAAAAATACCGCCTACCAAAGGATCAGTCTATAAAATTTGGTGGGGAACTCCATGAAAGTAGGCCCACAAAGAGTATTTTTAAGACCTCTTCCCAGCTAGGGCAGTGGGGGTGAGGGTACTCAGCCAATCCTGGGAGCAAGGGAGAGTCAAAAGACTCCCCTGAGTGCCACAGGTCTCAGGAAACTAGGCCCTCACATTCTGCAAGCCATTCCAAGCTCGCAGAATCAGGGAGAGCCTAGAGGATCAGATAGCCATCTCCTGTGGCAGTGCCTCTGAGTCAGAGGATGAGTGGACAAGGGTGACTAAGACTAAAAAGGTCAACAAAATTAAGAGGGCCCTACAGAAAGATCCCCTGAAACAGATCAAGGCCATTAGGAGCGTCATAACTCCCTATCATAAAAATGCCAATTATTCAGTTCGGGAGCACCTCGAGTTATACGAGCAAAAGATGGATACTTTCCATTTGAAAGATAGCCAGAGTTGCATTCAATATGTCAAATGGACATTACCTCCTGAATACTCCCGCTTCTTTGCGGGGCAGGAGGATCAGAACCACACAAGATGGTCCACTTATAGGGCGGCCATCTTAAAAAGAAATTCTGTACATAGGAACCCCCAAGAGGCCCACAAGGCAGCCTACAACTTGCAATGTGGGGAAGGCCAGGTCCCACAAGAATTTGTGCAAGAATTAATATGTGCCTTTGCGAAGACCACCAGGAGGGTGCGCACCGACAGTAGGGAGTTGATTAATACCTTCTTTCATGACCCAGCTGGTGAGGGACTTTCACGAGAAGAGATCACTAGACTGGGTCATTGAACAGGCAACTCGTATTTATGAAGTGCAGGAACCTGTAGAGAATAAAAATACAAATAAAAACCCCAAACCAGCAAACACCCCTGCTGTTGCTAAGGTGGCGGAGATGAAGGTTGCCCCCATCTTAGATCTGGAGATGGTAGGGCCTAAAAATATTCCTGTGCAAAATCCTCCTAACCAAAGACCCAGAAGGCCCTCTGGGCCAATCCCAAACAGGTAGCAAGGGAGGTAATCCCACAAATGGGACCCCTAACTCCCCTGATTATATAAGCCCCTGTTACAAGGGCAACAGACCCATCCTGGGCTATGTGTGGACTCCCCCAGCCAAAGGGGGGGTCCAACCAGGTAGCTGCCAACCCAGGAAACTTCCCTCCTAACTTTCTCCTGGAGGACAGTAATCCCCCAAATGCTGGGTTGAGCTTCTTTCCTCGATACCCGCCAAACTTCAACCCCCAAAACAACCCTCCTTTCTTTCCCACCTTTCCTTAGTCCAAACAGCCCAATCCGGGAGAGGGGAGGCCAAGGGTGGAGGGTTACCAGAACTATCCCAACCAAGGGTATTATGGGAGAAGGGACAATTACCCTTCCTGTGATCCCCTAGGAAGGAACAGAGACCACTGTATAAGCCAGAGCGGATGCCCCAACTGGAGCACCTGGTCCAGAACTTGTCACAGGATCTGGGTCACATGTTGTGGGATCAGCAGAACCCTCAGATGAGCATGGCGACCAAGAACCCCTCAAACCAAGGGTTTGGTACTCCAGAGCAATGATGGGGAGAGAACCCCGATAAACCACTGGTTCCCAAGGAGGAGGCACAGAGGAAGGGGGATGTAAAGCCTTAGAGGAAGCTTCCTTCAACACTTGTGAAAAACCCCTGGAAACCCAGGAACCGGAACCAAAATCTCCTGACCTCGAAAGTCTGCAACCTGAGGAACAGAGGGCGGGTAACTAGACCCATTTTGTGGAGGAGGTTAGAGTCTTCCAATTTGAAGGAGTGGGGTCCTCAGAGGATTCTGGGAAAAGGATCTTCTCCTTCAGAGATGGGGGAACTCCTCCCAAAGAAATAAATTGGTCCTGAGAGATCCTAATCCAGACTGGGTAAATATGGGGACTGAGTTAAAACCGCCCATCATTGAACCCCAGAATGACAAGCTAGAAAAGCACCTGGCCCAAACCAATTCTGGTGACTGCTTCTAAAAGGGGTCCGGGGGGCAGCCCAGAATCAGATCCAGGGGAGCCCAAAACTTACCCAATTTCCAACTGTCACCTTTTTCTTACAGATCCCCAATCTCCCACACAGGATCATGCCCAAACCTATTCTGGAGACTGCCTCCAAAAGGAGGAGGGGGCTGGCCAAGAACCAGAGAAAGAAGATTCCCTAGCTCCCCAAAGCCATGCTGAGTACTGTCTCCAAAAAGGGGGGGCAGCCCCAAATCAGAAAAGGAGGAGCCCGGGACATCTCAAATCACTGAGTGTGAAAATGTGTGTTTCGATTCCCAAACCACCCAACTTCATTCTGGGGACCACCTCCTAGAAGGGGGGCAACCCAGAACCAGCACAAGAGGAACCCCAAACCTCACCAACCACTTCTGTTGACTGCCTCCATAAAGGGGGGCAGCCCAGAACCAGAACAAGGGGAGCTGGGAATTCCCCAAATAGTGGTGTGTCAACAATCTTTGCCAGATTCCCCAGCTCCAACACAGCCTCTTGACCCAACTACAGTGGTGTCAGAGTCAGAAATAAGCCAATTGACCATCAAGCTTACCAAGAACACCCATTACCTTTGCCCATTGGAGGAGGAGGAAGGTAGATGCTATGTCTCCATCCAAGTGCAAGGGCAATATGCAATTCCAGCACTGGTGGACATTGGATCCCAAGCCACCCTTCTGTCAAAAAGAGCCTTTGATCAGCTAAATTCAGGAAGGGGGAGATATACCAGATCCCTCTCACCCCTCTTCCTGGACAACTTCAGAACTTCGATGGGAAGGAAATTCCTGTCGAGGGGACTGGGAATTTAGAAATTAAAATTGGGCGACACAAGGTGAAACACCCGGTCATAGTTGTGACTCCAGATGGCACACCCTGTTTACTGGGGAATGACATCCTGCGTAGATTGTCTCTCCTGATAAATTGTGTAAACAAGGTCCTCTGGACCCAGACTAAACAACCAATAAAATTAAAATATAGCGTCAACCATGTAGTCTAAATGGCACGTGCCACATGGTTGAAAAAAAACCTGACCAAATTGAATCAAAACAACCAAAACCCTGATGTGACAGTAATTGCAGTAGGACAACAAACTGGTGATGGGAAGCACTCTCAATTTCTGAAAATCAACCTTTCTTCTACAAAATGATGAGAAACCAGCTCAAAGATTGACTGACATTCAGAAAATCTGAGAACAGTTGTTCATCCCTATTCATTTAAATGGGGGGAAGGACTCTCGCCCGAGTGTGTGTGAACAACGATAAGAGCTTCATCAGCAAAGCCATGTTCAGAAAACTCCCAAAAGAGCCAGCCATTCCCACCTTTAAATTGATAGACAATTGGGAAATGGACCTGGAAACACCCAATTCCAAACATCTCCTGCCTAGCAGGTGCATGCTCAAAATTTCCATAGGCAACAAGAGCACAGTCCATAATTGTTGCGTCATGCGAGATGTCCCTGCCGCATTTTATTTAGGCAGTGACATTCTCAATCGCTTTGCCATTAGTTTGGACCTAAAAACTTCAAAGCAGGTCCAGATTAGCGGGTAATCCCATGGACTTTGATGATCCGGAGAAAGCATTTTGAACAGCTCAACTGCTGCCATATGCAGTTGAAGTTCAGATTGGAGAGGAAGTCACCATCCCAGAACGGACCCCACAAATCACACTTGAAGTAAAAATTAAAAGAGGACAGAAACTGAAAAATCCTGATGCATATGTTCACCTCAATGCCCATTTCTGACAGCAAGGGTTGGAGTTAAACCCAACACCACTAGCCAATATAGAACACGACACCATTCCAATAGTGGTGGATAACAGTGACCTTAGGAGTATCACTCTGGGCACAGGCACCATTATTGGAATGGCGGTTGATGACCAACATTTTTCCATAGATTTAGGTAATGAAGTGATAGGACCAATCCCCAATGACTGTTTTGACAGTGATAGCAACAATGACACAACACCAGGCAGGATCTTCACCCGGCATGGGGGGAATTTCCTGGTGTATTCTTCCTGCCCTTATGGTAAGGAAGAGGTGACCTGTGACTTCAGGAGGGATGAGTTGATCTTTCAAGTCCACCAGGACTGCCTTCCCCACCTGAAGCCATCAGTCCAAATTAGTACTTTAACTAGGGACTTTACCATCCACCTTGAGGAGGCCGTTGAGATAGCCAAACCAGACGTCTCTCTGGGCTTCGGGCAGGTGGTTGAAGAGAGAGTCAACCTAGCAGATGCCTGTGAGACTCTGGAGCAAAACAAAACATTGAAACAAGTTTTCTTAGATTTTCAAGATCTCTTTGCAGTGGACTCATATGACTGCTGTTGCACCGAAATCCATACAACAACAATTCCCACGGACCCTGGCATGACTCCTGTGTTTGTGAAGCAATATCGCTTGCCACTCGCAACCATAGAGTCCCTTACAGAAATAATTAAGAACCTTGAGTCGCGTGGGATTATTCGTCCAGTCCACAGCACTTTCAATAATCCAGTGCTTGGGATTTTGAAACCAAATGGCCAGTGTAAACTCTGTGCTGACCTAAGGGAGTTGAACAAACAGGTCCACACTTCCCGATGGCCTCTTCCCTTCATTGACGAAGGGCTGGCCTAGATCCAGGGGTCAAATGTATACACTGCCATTGACCTGACCAATGGGTACTGGACTGTACCTGTCAGTAGGGAGGACCAATATAAGCTGGCCCTTACCTTCAGGGGGCAGCTGTAAACTTGAACCCAGCCTACCTTTGGATACATCAACTCCGGCAATTCATTCAATATCTTCTTGCATAAGGCCATGCCCGACTTGGGCAAAAGGGGTAACCTGGCCTATTTAGATGATGTCTTAATCGAAAGCTCAACTGTGGAGGAACGCATAGCAGAGATCCACACAGTGGTGTAGGACCCGTGTCAACTTCTTGGGGCATGAGATAACTCCTGAGGGTCTCTGTCCCCAGGAAAAGAAAGTAGAAGTGCTCCAGAAACGAAAAGACACCCAAACTCTGCGGGAGCTAAGGAGCCTCCTTGGACTGACTAATTACAGCAGAAAGTTCATTGGGGATTACGCAGAGATCACAAGTCCCTGATCCATTTGATGAAGGGGTGGGTCAAGTGGGAGTGGGGTCCAGAACAAGCTGAGGCAGTAATACAACTCAAAAGAAGCCTCCCAAAAGCGCCTTGCCTAGCTTACCCTGTCAAAAACAAGGAGTTCTTCTTGGAGACACGGTTCACAAATACATGCTTGACTGCAGTATTATCCCAAAAGAATGACAAGGTCAATAAAGTAATCTCCTATGCCAGTAAGATTTTATCCTCTGTGGATGAAAAATTCAACGATTGTGAGAAGACACTCCTGGCAACAATGTGGGCATTGAAGAATTACTGCCCATACATCCAGGGGGAACACATCATAGTGGAGACTCCACACCAGCCTCTGCAATATCTTCAAAGTGACAGAATCCGGGTCGGAAATGTGAGCAATTCCCGAATTACTTCCTGGATTCTGTCAATGCAAGGCTTTCCTGTGGAGGTCAGATATGGCCAAAACAAGAAGAGTCCCCTTGCGCAAGGTCTGGCTTACTTGCATGATTGTGCCAGAGAAAACTGTCTCGAGGACGAAAGTCTTAAAACCAAGGACAACATGGAGGCATACCTTAATTCCCCACACAAGGTCTATGAAGAAGACAAGTGTGAGGGAATGCCCACTGTCTATGTGGATGTGTGCTCCTACCACGTTGACAACAACAGGGAAAAAGAACTTGTGACCTGCGTGGGGAATACATGGGTGAATGATGCCCCAGAACCCTCCGCTTAGTACAAAATCGGTCCCCATAGTAGTCAAGTGGCAGAACTGATGGATGTGCATCAAGCCGTCCTCATAGCTGTCCATCACCAACTCTGCGAACTGGTCGAAATCACTGATTCAGATTATGTACGGAACGGGATCCTGGAGCACCTGGTTAATTGGAAAACCAGAGGCATGTAATGTGCTAACAATAAACCACTAAAACATGGAAAAGTAATACAGAATATAGCGGGATACCATCTACTGGAAAAAGATCAAAGGTCATTCTAAAGTAGAGTATCCAGACAAAACTGGAAATGACTTAACTGATCATCTGGCCAAAACCTGAGCCATCCAAGGGGAGCTACTTGAGATCGAGTCCCTGTTCGGGGAAATCCAGGTCACTGCTAGCACCAGGTCAAAGACAAATTTATTTATTTATTTATTTATTTATTCGCATTTGTTAAGCGCACAGAATCAGCCCTGAGGCATCGTGGCGCTGGTTACAGAATAGCGCTGGTTACAGGGAAAGCGCGTCTTAGTTACAGCATACAGAGGCATACATGCATACAGTTTGGGCAGTAGCAATAGTTAGCAGTGTGTGCCTGAATGGCAGTAGGTAGAGGAATTTTAGTTAAAGAGAGAGGTTTTGAGTTTTTTTCTAAACGCTGTGAGGGAGCCTTCTGCTCTTAGAGCGTGGGGGAGATTATTCCAAAGTTTTGGTGCTATGTAGGGGAAACCCAGCCCCCCGGCTGTAATCTTGTGGATGCGTGGTACAGTGAGTTGGTTAGTGTAGCAGAGTCTGGTAGGTCTGGATGAGGTCTGTCTGAGAATGGTGTCTGAGAGATATGATGGTGCAGTGTGGTGGATACATTTGTGGGTAGTAGTCAGTACCTTGAAGGTGATGCGTTCTTTGACAGGGAGCCAGTGAACTGATTGCCTTGCCAGTGAGATGTGGTCCCTTTTGGAGATGTTTAATGCTGCTCTTAGAGCGTTATTTTGGGTGACCTGGAGTTTGTTTAGGTTTTTTTCAGAGGTGCCGGCTAGAAGTGCATTGCAATAGTCAAGTTTAGCGCCTATGGTAGCTCTTGCTATTGAAAGGCAGTTTTCTTTGGAAAGGAATGGTTTAATGGCGTTGATGAGTTTAGTGCTTAGTGCATATGCGGAGACAATGGCACTAACTTGTTTGTCCATGGACAGGGTTGCATCAATGTAGACCCCTAGCGTTTTCACAGAGGATAGGACTGGGATAGTGCAGTTGTCGATGTTGAAATTGGCATAGCAGCTGTCTAGCCTGGCCAGTGTGGATTTTTGGCCGAGGATAAGGATTTCAGTCTTATCCCCGTTAAGACATAGGCCGTTAGTGGCCATCCAGGCTTGAATGGTGGCATATATGAGTTTTAGAGCTAGGGCGTCTTTGTGGTATGAGCCTGATAGAGGGAGGAGCACTTGGGTGTCGTCGGCGTAGTTGGTGTAGGCAATCCCAAGTGCATCAAGTTTCTCGAATAGGGGCTTAGTGAATAGATTGTAAAGCGTAGGTGCTGTACAGGAGCCTTGAGGGACACCGCAGTGTATTATGGATGGTGTTGCGCTCGAAATGTTTGAAAAGACTTTCATGGCCCTCCCTTCAAGAAATGAGGTTATCCAGGAGGTGGCTTGGTCAGAGAAATGTGCGGAGTGGGAGAGGTGTGAGGTGAGGGTCTTGTGGTCCACTAGGTCGAATGCCGCAGAGAGGTCGAGGAGAAGTAAAAGGGCGGGTTTACCTTTGTCCAATATCTTGGTTATTTGGTTTTTTAGGTCCAGCAAAGCAGTCTCTGTTCCATGACCTTTGCGGAAGCCTGACTGTCTGGTGCCTAGGATGGAGTTAGATTCGAGGTATAGTTGGATTTGGCTGTGTGCCACTTTATCTAGAATCTTGAGAAGGAAGGGGACAGTTGTTATAGGTCTGTAATTGTTAGGCATCGTGGGGTCGAGAGTGGGCTTTTTTAGAAGTGGGCGCACCCAAGCTTCTTTAAGACTGTCTGGGACAGAGCAGGACTTGAATGAGGCATTAATGAATGCGGTAATGATTGGGGCAAGTGGTTCAGCGCAGTCCTTGATTAATTTAGGGGGGCATGTATCGGCTTTGCAAGTCGATGGTTTCAGATGTTTCAGTATGTCCAGGACTTCTAGTTCTGAAACTTCTTTAAAGGCAAATTTGGGAATGTTAGTGGTTTTGCTATGGGATTGGGAATCTAAGTGTCGACTCTGTTTTGGCAAGGTATTGTAGTGGTCGCGGATTTTGTTTTGTAAGAGGTCTATTTTGTTGAGCATGGCGCCTTGGATACTGTTGCACCAGCCTTCATCCTTGATGATCTCGTCAGAGGAAGTGGGAGGCACTGTGAGCTCTTTAAAGATAGAGAAGAGTTCTCTTGAGTGGCACTTTGAGTCTAGTATTCGACGGTTGTATGATTCAGATTTGGCATTGAAGATGGCGGTTTTGTATTTTTTTGCAGTGACTTTGAATAAGTCTTTGGTGATGTCGCATGGGTTGGCCTGCCAGTTTTTAAGTGCTTGGCGCTTTTTGTCACGCAGAGCTTGGAGGTCCTCTGTGAACCATGCGTTTGAGTGGAAGGATTTTTTTTCTTTTTTCTCTTCTAGAGGAGCGATGGAGTTTATAGCATTGGTGAGCGTATCCTTGAGTATGTCTGCTAGGATGTTAGGATCTTGAGGGAAAGGAGGGGCGAGGCATGGGGTGTTGAGAAGGGGGAGTAGATTGTCTGCAGTTAACTTTTTGGAGCTTCTGGCTAGGGTGGCGGATTTATGTACTGGTGTTTTTCTGGTAGGTAACGTAGGGATAGAGAATTGTATGCAGCTGTGATCTGTCCAAGGGAGGAATGTGTTGGATGTGATAGAGGAGTTACAGTTATGGTCGGCCAGCCAGTCAAGAGTTCTGCCTTTGGAGTGGGTGGGTGACAGGATTTTTTGTGTGAAGTCTAGGTTGGAGAGGTCCTTGAGGAAGGAGGTTGCTGTTTTGTCCTTTGGGTCATTATAGCCTAGGTTAAGGTCACCTAGGAGTAAGGTTTTGGTGGATTTTTTTAGGTTATCGCTGAGAATATGCGTGATTTGCCCTTGAAAATCGGTTGGGAGTCCTGGAGGCCGGTAGATGACGTGAATGTTAATGGTGTTGTTGTGAGAGAGGGATAGCTTGGCCGATAGTATGTCTGCATTCCCTTCCCATGTGTGGGGTGTGGGCCTGATATGGTGGATGTCTTTATAGATTATGGCAACCCCTCCCCCTGATTTTGTAGGTCTGTCTTGTCTAAGGATGGAGTAGCCTACTGGTACAGCTAGGGTAATGGCGGGGCCTGAGGCTTCATGCAGCCAAGTCTCTGTGATGGCTAGCAGATCTAGGTCGAAGCTGGAGATGAGCTCGTTGATTTCTAAGGCATGGGCAGTGAGCGATCGAGTGTTAAGTAATGCGCATTTGAGTGTAGGTGCTACCTGACTTCTGTTGGGAGGCCGCTGTTTCGTTTGTTTTTTCAGCTTGAAGTTGGGTGGGGTGGATGGTATAGTGGTGGGTGTGAGGTTGGAACACGGTGTGGGGATGTGGGGAATCCTACCCACAAAGTTGTGAGAGACAGATGTGCGAGAACCTAATCTATAGTTTCTGAGTGATGCTGGGATGTGTTGCGATGAGAAGGACCTAGGTAGTGTGCGTGTCCTCAGTCTGCACAGTCTGGTGCAGCTATTAGGTGTAGAGGTGTGAGGATGCGCGGTGTTGGGGCTGGGGTGAGGTGTCGAATTTGTGTTGGACTGCATCATGATGCTGGGGCTAGGTAAGCACGAGTGTAGATAGTGTCGTTCATATATTGCATTGGCGAGGAGTGCGCCTATGAGTAGTAGTGTGCTAATCTGGTGGTGCAGCCCTGGTAGCATGCTGGAATACTCTGTAGTGCACGTGGAGGGAGGCGAGACTGAGCAGCGATGGTTCTAGTAGTGCAAGGCGCTAGTTGCCTAGAGGATGTCAGAATATAGTGGTCTCTGGGCGACCATAAAGGCACTACGCAATAATACAGTGGTCTATGGGCGACCATAAGGCACTACGCAATAATACAGTGGTCTCTGGGCGACCATAAGGCACTACACAATACTACAGTGGTCTCTGGGCGACCATAAGGCACTACGCAATAATACAGTGGTCTCTGGGCGACCATAAGGCACTACACAATACTACAGTGGTCTCTGGGCGACCATAAGGCACTACGCAATAATACAGTGGTCTCTGGGCGACCATAAGGCACTACACAATACTACAGTGGTCTCTGGGCGACCATAAGGCACTACGCAATAATACAGTGGTCTCTGGGCGACCATAAGGCACTACACAATACTACAGTGGTCTCTGGGCGACCATAAGGCACTACGCAATAATACAGTGGTCTCTGGGCGACCATAAGGCACTACGCAATAATACAGTGGTCTCTGGGCGACCATAAGGCACTACGCAATAATACGGTGGTCTCTGGGCGCCAGAGCCTCGCTCTGGTGCCGCTATGCGCCCGCCATTGCTGGGCCAGGCGGAAGAATCTGACGAGGTCGGGCGAGACTCAAGAAGCGTTACGCCTCAGAACTCGCCGTACAGCTGGCAATAATGAGTGTGCACGATGGGCATACCTGGCTGTGAGAAGATGTCAACCCTCGCCTTTGAGGGAGTTCGATGAGGCAGGGTGATCTAAGCACGGCCGAACCGTGTGTAGCAGAAGATGCTCCTCGGTTCAGGGGCTAGTCCGTTGTGTGCTGTTGCGGCCGGAATGGTGAGGGCAGGGTCCGTGGCCCCTGGCTCCTGATGCTCCTAACAGGCTCTCAACAGGCCTTAGAGTGGCCTTTGCGCTGGCCGCCGGCGTGATCCGCCTGCCGGCGGTTACAGCTGATTTTCACGAGGCTCAGCCTCGGTTTCAGCCCGCGCTGCGCCCGGCATGCGTGGGTCAGGCGGCGTGTGGGGACAGGGTCAGGCAGGCCCTGTCCGTGTTGCTCGTGGTCTCGTGGCTTCTCTGCTGGGCTGGGGTGCTGGGGGGGCTCCTGCCCTCGCCCCACGGTGAGGAAGAGTGAATGAGGGGGTGAGCAGGCTCTCAACAGGCCTTAGAGTGGCCTTTGCGCTGGCCGCCGGCGTGATCCGCCTGCCGGCGGTTACAGCTGATTTTCACGAGGCTCAGCCTCGGTTTCAGCCCGCGCTGCGCCCGGCATGCGTGGGTCAGGCGGCGTGTGGGGACAGGGTCAGGCAGGCCCTGTCCGTGTTGCTCGTGGTCTCGTGGCTTCTCTGCTGGGCTGGGGTGCTGGGGGGGCTCCTGCCCTCGCCCCACGGTGAGGAAGAGTGAATGAGGGGTCACAATGAACTCTCAACTGCCCAATGGAGTAAGGAGACCCCCGATGCTGATTTGATTACGGCTGAAAAGGGATCCAATAATTGGTAAGTTTTATCAACACATTGAAGACCTTGCGAACTTTCCCATGACGGATACTGATTGCATTGGGAAAGAGGACCTCAGAGTGTTGGTGAAATATCCAAAAATGTTCTGAATCTAAGACGGTTTGTTGGTGAGGAGATACATATCTGGCTATGACCAGTGGGTGGTCCCTACCTCATTCCAATGCCTGATGCTAAGTCGCGCCCGTGATGAGGCCACAGGTCATCAGGGTTTCATACGACTTTAGAAATCTTGCAATAGGTTGCATACTGGCCACACATGGGGCAGGACCTGGACCAATAATTGAAGGGCTGTCTTGTGTGTGTACAATTTCAGCCAACATCACTCACACACCGTGCTCCCCTGCAAAAGAGGGGGATGACACTGCCTTGGTCAGATTTGCAAGTCGATTTCATCGGCCTGTGATTCGCTCCTCTAGGGGGAACAAGTACATGTTGAAAGTAACATGCTTGTTTACTAAATGGGTGGAATGTCTCCCGGCCCAAATTGCAAGGCAGAAACAGAAGCTGGCCTTATTATCAATCACATCTTCTTCCATTTTGGACTACCCCAAAGGATTGAGTCAGACCAAGCTAGTCACTTCACTAGCGAAATGATGACAAAGATGTGGGAGATACTTGAGGTAAAAAGGAAATTACACATTGCATACCGCTGTCCTCTAGTGGTGGAGTTGAGAGGTACAATAAAACTATTGTGCGCATATTAAAAAAGTTTGTGGCAGATTCTGGGCCAAGTTGGGATATTTGATTTCCCCTTGTCCTGATGGCCATCAGATCTACCCCTTCATCTGCAACAAAAATGTCTCCATTTGAGTTGATAACTGGATGAAGGATGGTGCGAATACAGCATCTGCTCTACAGAACACAAGAACAGACCTTGATAAATGCCTCCACAACTCATGAGTATGTTGAGAATCTGTGAAAACACCTTCAACATGCTTTTGCGTATGCTCAGCAGAATCTAGAAAGATCTGCAGACAGTATGAAGACCCACTATGACCTTAAGACAACTAAAAAGAAATATAAAGTAAGAGACTGGTACAATTTCCAAAGGAACCAAGCCAAGGAGCGCAAATTCCTCCCAAGTTGGCGGGGTCCTTTTGAAATTGTGAACATAATCTCACCAGTTGCCTACCGAATATGCATCCCCAAGGGCAATTTGACAGAGGGGGAAGACAAGTGGGTCCACATAAATCAGTTAAAGAGTTGACATCCCAGGCATAGCTTTTCGGCAAACAGAAGAGCCCACCAGAAACCCAGATGGGGAAAATCAGGAGATCTAAAAAGAATTAGTAAATGTTCATTGTGTAAGTGCAAGGAGAGTGTTAAGACCATTATTAGATATAGGCTGGGAATACTGTAAATTGTATTCAATGCATGCATCCGCCCCACTACAACTCGGGAAACAGTAGTGGGGAAATTTCCATAACTGTGCTATGTTCTGTTTTCTAGTACTGTAACTAAAAACCACCTAATCACCAAGGAGGACATCCTCGGTGCCAAGGAGGAAAAAACCCAAGAGCCCGGAGTGTTGCTCCACTCTTCCAACCAGAACCAGCAAGGAGAGCATGTCGCATCCATTGCTGATGGGAGAAGCAACCGGATTTCTTCACATGGACCGAAGGAAAAATAATCCCATGTGCTCGACTCCCCAATGTCTGGATGTCACGCCGGAGTCGGGTGGGAGGTTGTGGGATATTTCAACCCATGACAATGCGCCACACTACATCCCTTTGCCAATGGGGGAAATAATCTGCCAAAAATGGAGGCGCTAAGCACTGTGCGTGCTAAATCTGCAAAAACTGTGCATGGTTCATAAACCACAAAAGAGCTGCACACCCTGCCACGACCACACATGCAAAGTGGGTGTAAAAATAGGAGTCACCTGTCACAAGGCCACAGAAGCACTAAAAATCCAAAAATGCCTTTAAATACAGCTTTTTAATCAATTGAAACCTTCAAAGTGCTGTTTTGGTGCTATATTCTGTCCTCTTTCCAGTGAATTATTGGAAGGAAAAGTGTGATGAAATCAAAGATTCTCCAGACAGTCAGAGGAATCCAGGCCCCAATTCCTGACAGCTGTTTAAGGAAATGAGCTGTCAAATTCAGTTTAAAAGTGTTTTTCCTGAAGAAGTGAACATTTTTTCTGTGAATGGCTTAATTCCTTTAAAATATCAAAATCCATTATAAACTCGGTTCATTTTATATCTTTTAAATAAAAGATTTTAGGTTAATCTTACAGTAAGCCAATGGAAGTAGCAGCTACATTCTGATTGGGCAGTGCATGGCCTGGGAAAGTTGACATCTCAGTGTGACCCTCCCTTGAAAACAGGAAGCCTAATGGTTCCCGCATAATGACTACAAGCAGCACAATGGGACCTCAGTAGACTTTCGTCTGGGGCTGAGTCAAGGACAATGACAAGCTGCCCAACTGATCTCTACACAGGAGCTTCCCTCCAGGAAGGGGACATACCTCCCTGATCAAAGGACTGGACAGCTGCTGCCTGGGAAGGCGAGGTTACAAAGGAGAACTTTAATGTTAAATTCTTATTTGGGATTAAAGTTGAAAACTCTTTAACTGAGCAACCTAAAGAGGCATCAATCTGAAAATTGCTAGACATTAACCTAATTTCAGGCTCTTGATTTGAAGACATTGATGAAACTTGTACCATTTAAGCACCAAAGTTATGAAAAAAGTCTTATTATAGCAGAACGATTAATGTTGCAAACCCAAGATTGTATGTACATGGTCCACTGATAAGCGCCCATAGATGTACCCAGTTAGAAATGACTAATCCAAATTGTTATGTTTAAAATTGGTAGAATTCTATAGAATGAAAAAGACAGCTTGCACAAAGACGGGGATTGAATGTGAATATAGACAATCCAATATGAAATGTGGGTGTCCAGTTTTATTATGCTACATAATGTTAGAAATGTACATTTGTGCAAAAGTTATGTTTTGGTAAAAATCAAAGTGGGAGTTCCTAAATACCACCGTAAAGATGACAGCTCGGTTCAGACTGCCAACCAAAACAAATCATGTGCCTCCAGCCACTCACAGCCATGGGGGTGTGTTTTTGAAATTTTGCCCACACCATAAACTGGGGGATGGCATTTGACAGTATAAATATTGGAGTTTCACTACACACAGCAAAGACTGCTTGCAGAAGCCATCAGATTTCAGCGCAGCACCTCATTCCACAACTCTTCATCTTGTAGCTTACTCCAGAAATCTTTGAAGATCCAGATTTCTTTGAAGAATCCAGACTCTAGTATTGCTGAACTATTGCTAGCTAGACCCAATTACAAACCTCCAAAACTTAAAAGAATAATTCTGATTCAGCTTGGCTTGCTACCACTAAGGCTTGCCCACTGAAACTTGCATCCTGTCATCTGACATGTCCAGTAACCAGAAGGGCCCATCCTAATCTAGCCTGAGACTCAGTCCAAAATTTACCAAAACCGCACCACTGATCTAATCCCTCCCGAGGTGTCCTGCTGCCGGTAGAGCTGCCTGATCCAATGACCAGAGCTGATGGTCCTATTTAATTACAAAGGACTGTAAGAACAGTGGCCCATAGTATATCTGCATTGTATCTTCCCAATCTCAAACCATCCCATCTTTAAATTCTGAATCCTAGTATTGTTAGAATCCTTCTTGCGCTGATTTTTTCCACATCTGTGTTACAAACCCAAAACTGATTTTGAATAACTAAAGCAAATCACAGAAATTGAGTATCCACCATGGACTGGTTGCGTTGGCCACGTAGCTGTGAAGTTTCATGTGTGGTATCCCCTTTTTCATATTCCTTAATATAGTATAACAAATCCTACCTGCCATTTTTAAAATCGAATTTCTGTTTTAATATTCGCGCCTATTTTGCAAAAACGCCTCTCACTAAAACCTCTATAACTTCTTCAATTTTAAAGATAGAAAGGCAATTTCAACTCTCATTGATACCTAACACCCTTAGCTACAACTCAAACCACATCATAAAAGTTTGCCGCAAATTTGCAGATTTCAAAAGTTTACCTGTGTCTTTTTCCCATTTCAAAGTGCTTCTTCCATCCCATCCTGATCTCAAGTGTGTACTGTTGTTTATATTATAGCTCATGTGTGTTAGCACGTGTTTAGTGTTGCTTTCCTCGGAATTCCACTCCATTTATGCATTTTTGCACCCTTTTGCATTATTTTACAAAGCAATTTTCACCTGTCAGTTTAAAAGTGTCATTTTACAAAAACGGTTTTCTCGCTTGTTTGGGGGAGGGAAGATTGCATTTAAACTCTAGACATTGTCTTTCATTCCTGAATACCTGCTGATTACTTACATCTGTGTAGGATTGCTCATTTGTATCTAAAACACTTTGCAGGGGGAATATTAACCTAAACACTATCTGTTCACAACTCAAAACTGTTCCTTTTCCTGCTGAAGTGGGAAAATGGAAAAACAGACTCCCCTCTTTCCCCTCTCGCGCCTGGCCTAAAGGTTCACGGCCCAAGCACCCGCCACGAGAAGAGTTTGCCCATCTACCAGACGACCAGATACCCTGGTACAGGAACATACGGATGTGTCCATCTGCCTGCCCAGCAGCCCGCCCTGCCCATGCCGATGCCTGCGGCATGGATCAACTGGACTAAAACTATACGTCGTTAGAGATGCCATGACGACCTAGCCAACGGATAGCACACCTGTGCCAACATACACACTGGACACTCCCGCACCAATCTACATGAAGAATATACTCAGTGCTATGACGTAGGTGACAGACATACTCACGGACGTGCATCTTTATTATTTTCCATATAGGCTTTCAGAAATGCAGAAACGCAAGACGCATCATGAACTCATCTAAAGAGCTTGCTTACGCTTCTCCTACACTTAGGTGCCGTAATGAGAATTATAACAAAGACACGATACTGGTCATAAGACAATATGAGACTATAACCTAAAGCGCCTGTGCACCAGACGGTCCCACCTATATACTAGGCCTGAGTAGGCCGCAAGCAAGAGCTCTCATGGACGATTAACAGAACAAGAATCAGGTTGCTGATCCTGCAGAATGAGCCTGGGGAAAGCAGACAGCCAAGGTCGTAATGTTGCAAACCCACAATCCAAAAGCAGACCATCAAGGGCACGATGTTGCAACCTCGCACGCCGCGCACCAACATCAAAGTCGCACCTGCAATCAAACCAGACACACAGTGGAAAAACAATATTAATTGTGCAGAATTCTGCCTCAAACACGGTCCCATCCCACGTGACCAAGCCGAACCTGACGAGATGCCAAACCCAGGAGGAAGGAGGCGTCTGGATCCCTCGTTACAAGACACAGGCAGATACACTTGAAAGGATCAATGGACATCTGCAACGGTGGGAGTAGTCGGCCGTCCAGCTCATGAATAAGTCTTCACATTGTCTGCATGTACCAATAGTGAAACATTGTTGCAAATTGCAGGTACACCGAGAGCTGGGAACAGCGATGGTCCCAGGCTGGGAAGCACACGGGCGCACCAATCAGAACATGGGGCTCTTATCACTGACGCCATTAACATCAACCAACCATTAGGAGTCTTCATGTAACAATTCTCATGTATATAATTGTAGGGACAACCCAGATATATCACCTGACTAACCCTCGGCCACTCATATTATTCTCTATACGTATGCTATACTAACCCTACCACTCGAGCAACCAATTAAGAGTGGCGATAGGTTTTTTTGTTAATTTTCTAAAGTGACGCAGGTAGCGCGTCATACTACAGTAAAAAGGGCCTGCGAGCCCCACGATTGTGTGTCAGGTCAGACGCGTATGATCCTTGACCCATCCCTGCCATTTGTGTTTAATAAACAGCAGAGTCACATTGCTTCTTGTGTGTGTCTCATACTCTATCTCCTTTGGGATATACGGGAGGAGTTGGGGCCTCCCTGCCCGGAGGTCTGCGGACAGCCCGGCCGACCCCGGCAGAATTTCCCCCGACAAGCCGGAGGCACTGCTGAGATCTGTTTAAGATCGGCATTTTTACTTTTACTTTTTCCAGGCACTCCAGTTGCGAGAAGGCCCGGCGGGCGGCCCCCTCTGCCGTCGCCCCCTTCTGAGGACTACAGGACCGTCGCGGAACTGCGAGAAGACCGGACAGCGCAATCCGAATATTGGCCCTCGGGAGCCGGTTGAGAAGTATCCCGCCCGCGGTTGGCGAGTGTCCAGACGTGGTCCAGACGAGGGGAGGTGGCGAGCCGCTTGGAGGGGTGCACGCAGTCGAGCGGCCCCGCATCAGGAGAACTTGGTGAGCATGCCACGCACAACAAACTATGTGAAATTGTGAGGGAGGGGGGAAGAATTAAATACGGTAGGCGGGAGGTGTTGCACAGGTGAACGGCGAAGGTTTGATAGTTTAGTGTTAGAAATAGAATGAATGATAGTTGAACAAGCGCGAGAGCAGTTGGCAACGTAACGTGAGAGAAGGGGGCGGAGCACGAAAACATCACGTGCGGACGCTCGTAGAAACTGATTGGCCTAGGTCGCGACTACGTGTAAAGGTGTGTTTGTGTGTGTGGTTTCCTACGATTTGGCATTTATTGATCAATGAGTAGATGAGGATCCCTATTGTTCGAGCAAGACACTCGATAGGTAGATGACGTTTCCCTGTAGGCGGTAGCTAGTTAAGTTGCCTAAATACGGAAGATAATTGGCTGGTTAAGCCTTCCTGTCGAGGGGCGTAACACACGCGAGGCGACGCAGCGTGCGCAGTCCGATTATAGTGTTGATTTGATTACCTTGTTCCAGGAGTGACAGGAAGACAGCTGTGGGGATAACGGGGGTAGATTGCAGGTGTATTCTGGATTTAAAGAGTATATGAAGAACTTACCAGTAGCTCTACGTGATCGGTGACGTCACCAATAGGGTTTTCATAGGATATCGCAAACACGAGGCATCCTCGTTGTGAGAGTGTTGAGGAAGAGAACGGTGGTAAGGGAGTAGAAACGGAGATAAACGGTAAAACGAGTTGATCGAGAAAAGGCGAAGGGGAACGTGGCTGCGCACGGAGAACGCCGGCCACGGCAAGTGTAGAAGGGGAGGAGCCCGTGAAAACAGGACGACTGTATAAGCACGTAATAAGGGGTACGCAGACGCAGGAGGCTACGTGCGCCTCAGCCGCAGGGGGCCATAAGGGTGTTGTATAAAGGAAGAAGGGCAGAGGAAAATGTACAAATGTAACATACTATATTTTTATAATTTCCCTTAAGCAGACTATCGTAAGTCCCCAAACTTACGGGGCCAGGTAACGATATAAGGCTGTATATTGTAAACTACTAAGTGGGATAAACTGACACCAGATTAAGGGAGGGTAGCGAGTGGAGCGCTACTATGTCATACGGAACAGGATCGGGAGGGTGGGGGAACACCCTCACCACGCCACTACAATAAATATGCACAACACTGCCACCCCATAGGGAGAAACTGATTAAGTATAGCATAGAATGGACCCAGGGGATGGATAACAAAATGCTAACACCGTGGCCGCCTAACGGTAGCTTCGATCCATATGCCCAACATTCACTATTAAATCATATGCACAATACATATAAAGGGAAGAAGTTGGCAAACCACATGGAGGTGTTTAACTTATGGAGGATGTTCCAGGGGTCCCGACCAGGACCAAATGGAATATTCACTATGGGGGAAATACCAGAAGAAACAGAGATTAAGGAGGAAGAAGAGAATGGGAAACAGGGGTATGAGGACCCAAAGAACACAGGGAACAGAGGTGAGGGAGGAGAAAAGAATAATAAAGCAGATGAAATAAAAAAGGAACCGAGCAATGATATACCCATAGCAGCGGGAGTAAAAACAGAGGGAGGGGGGTTGTACCCTTTAAGAGAATTGGGAGAAATAGAAAGAGGACAGTTAAGGGCGGCTGAGGGATACTCGAACCCGGCATACAGCCCTCCACCATATGTAGCTCATAGGAAAATGCCAGCAGGGGAAGGGAGGACTGGAGAAGACCAGACTGTGGAGATAGGAAATGATGAATGGGTAGCTGCACAGATATTATTAAAATTACGAGGTTCATTAACGGGAGAAGAGAGGGAGGTTGTGAAGAAAACAGATGAGGATAATACCAGGGAGAGTGAATTGAGGGGGGAAGAGCTGTTAAGACAAAAGGAAGAGATTTTGGAGGAACGATTAGCAAAACTAAGGGATGAACAGAATGAATTGACCAAGCAGCTTGAGAGGGAAGAGAGAGAGAGAGCGAGGAAAAGGAAAGAAGGTAAGAACGAATTGGAAAAAATAAGGGAACGAACTGAGGAGCAAAGGAGAGAAGCTGACAGGGTAAAAGCAGCAGCAGAAAGGGTATCAAGAGTAGTACTGCGGGAAAAGAAAAGGGAAGAAGAAGAAAAAGAAAAAGAAATGGCAATATGGAGGAGGAGGTTACTATCAGAATCAACTAAGAAATACGAAGAAGAGAGGGTGATGGAGAGTATAGTAGAAAAAGAAAGGGCGAAATGGGAGAGGGAGAAAGAGGATGAGAGAATATTAGAACAGATGAGAAGTGACGTGATGGAGGAGTTGAAAAGGAAGAGGGAGGAAAATAATAAGGAGATGGAGGAAAGGTATGAAGGAGAAAGAGGAGATAGGGGAAGAGAGAGTGGAAGATGGGAGAATATATATTATGACACAGAAGTAGCAACAACATCAGCACAAAGGGGAGCGGTTGACATAAGAGAAAGAGGAGAACTGGACCTAATAGATTTACAAACAGTAACGATCAGGGGGAAAAAGACCGAGTGGGGGGTGCCGTTTATAAATAGCTTTTGTAGTGAGGAAGAGAGAGAGTGGAAAGTGAAGGGAGGAAGAGTGAAAGGGAAAGCTTAGATAAACTATACATCACCCGGACCAATATGGACTCACCATGGATCAGTAGGAGAAAGGATGACATGGAGAGAAGTGAGGGGGGAAAGACAGGAGTAGAGGAAAGACGGGCAAATGAGGACGCAACATCCCCATCCCCATCATCCCCATCACGCCCTCCCCTATCGCACCCTACAGGCTCAACCACCTCACGTTCGTTACGCAAAATAAAACTAGCTCCCTTCACAGACGAACTGACACCCTATACATGGCGTCTTAGAGACCTCCCTAGTCGCAGGCAGGAAAGAGGTGTACACATGCCTACATTAAATACAGAGGAAGATGGAAGAAGGGGAAAAGATGGAGAAGAAAGAGGTATGAGCAGGGGAAATACAAACGAAAGTGTAAATGCGGAAGAAAGAGAAGAGGAGGAAGGGTGTGAGGACTCAATATTATGGAACACAAAGGGCGAAACGGAACATAATTTAATGCCACTGTTGGAGAGAGGTGGGGTTAGATCACAGTATGTTCCTTGGAAGCATACCGATAAAGAAAATATCAAATGTAGGCTCCCATCATTAAGTGGAGGTGCGGGTAAATGGATATATGAAATGGAAAAACACACCGCAGGACAGAAGCTAGCAGTAGGAGATGTAAAGGGCCTTTTAATATCAATATTAGGGGATAGAGCGGATGACATATGGAAAAGAGCGGGATTTCATTGGGTAACAATAACAAATACATCGCACGATGGGGCACCGTTCGCAAACTGCAGACATGCGCTATGGCAGGCATTGAGGGTACAGTACCCAGACACCTCAGATATAGGAGCAATTACATCTCGCAAAATGCATGAGAACGAAGATCCTGTTGATTATATTCAGGAAATCCAAGAGAAGTGGCGCATGGAAACTAGAGAACAATGGGATAAAACACCAGCAATATTTTACCATATACTGGTACAAGGGCTCCCGGAAGGAGTTCAGAAACAACTAAAGAAAGTAGTGGGAATGGAAGCAAAACCATGGCCCGAAATACAACTGACTATAGTGCATCATTGTAGGACATGGCAAGGACAAATGAAACAAAAGGAAGAGGACAGGAAAACGGAAGAGGCTAAACTAGTACAGAAAAAGCTTACTAAGTACACAATGGAAGGGGCACTAATAACTACACCTCCAACAATGACCCAAAGCCCCACACAAGTAGTGGCTGCACAAGATTCCTCACAAATACCACCTTCACAGATTACGACACAACAGGTGCCGCCACTCCAATTATACATGCCCAACATGGGAGGAGGATACCCAATGCAAGAAGCTGGATATTACAATTATAACAGGGGGAGAGGAGGACTTATGAGGGGGAGAGGGTACGGGTATGGTACCCAACCGCAGGTGGGAGGATTTAGAAATTCCTATCCCAGAGGGCAACCAGTATACCAGGACAACACAGGGAGCTTTCCATGGCAGAATAGGGAACCACTGGTGTGTTGGAGCTGTGGACTATTGGGGCACATGTCGCGCACGTGTAGAGTTAGACCAGGAACACCATTATGGAGTAATCAGGGACAACCACGGCCCGCACAAGTACAGCAAGGCATACCACAACAGCAATTGTTGCCACAAGGAAATGAACAACAACAACAATTAACACAACAACAGCCCCAAACATTGCCACAACAACAGGTAGCGATCACACAACAACCACAAATACCACAAACGCAATTGGGTAGGGTGACGGTTTTGGGACAAAACCCTTATACCGGGAATGGCCAGTCGTTGTACCCCCAATAGGACAGCCCACAGACGGCCTTGGTGTGTCCCATCCTGTCAGTAACACCTAATAGTGCGGAGGAATCACGCATAGAGGTAACGATAGGTGACAAAAAATTATCATTCCTTGTTGACACCGGGGCGACCCGGTCTTGCATAAGGGAAGGTAAATTTAAGATGTCAGGTGAGACCATGAACACCCAAGGATTCTCTGGGGCTAGAGGGTTGGTTCCCTTTACTGATAACATTCCCTTATCTATTGGAGATTACGATCTGTCAGTTCCACTTTTATATTATAGTGCTTCACCAGTAAATATACTGGGGAGAGATATAATGAACAGGCTGAATATGACGATCTCCTTTACTGAGGACGGCATACTTTGCTCTACTCCAGGGATTAACATGCTCACAGCATGGCAAATTATGCAGGCATATTGTGGACAGACAGCGATTAGGGCGGAGCCAATAGATGGTGAACTGTTCCAGTATGGAACCGACAATTGCATGGATGCCAGGGATAGAAGGGAAAATATGGAGAAGGCCAGCAGCCTATCTCTTCAGACCAGAAACAACTGTTAATGAACCAGAAGGGAAGGTGGTTTCAATGGATATTGAGAGCATTATTGCAACAGCTGATTATATTGCTGTACATGCCCAAGACAAAGAAGGAAGAGCATGGAGGGCAGTGATAGCATTAGCAGAAGGATGTAGGCTCACCCAGGTGTCAGATGAAGAGCTGTTTTCAGATGAAAAGGAGGAAGGTGAAATGGTGTTTATGATGAGTGTGGAAATATGGCTAAGAGTGGCCTACAAACAAGTAGCACAGAAAATTGCAATGGCACTTGAGGCACCCACATGCACCCCGGTCCCTTTCTTTAAGGACGATATGTCAAAGGTACCCAAATCATTGTGGACTACTGGCCCCTATGACGTGGGCTGCATAAAAAGTATAGGGGGAGTAAAAATAAAATTGAAAAAAGGTGCAATACTCCCCAGAGTAAAACAGTACCCACTATCAAAAGAGGCAGATGAGGGCATATATGAAACCATAACGGCCCTTATAAATAATGGTATATTGGTCCCCTCAGAATCACCATGTAATACGGCTGTGTACCCAGTGCGCAAGGCTAAAGGAGGGTCTTGGCGCTTTATACAGGACCTCAGGCCCTTGAACAACATAGTAGAAGCTGAATATTCCGTAGCTGCAAACCCGGCCACAATATTGTGTGGCATTCCAGCAGAAGCATCACGATTTACAGTGATCAATCTTAAAAATGCTTTTTTCTCAATACCATTACACCCAGACTCACAAGATCTGACGTGCTTCACTTACAGAAACGCTAAGTGGAAGCACACCAGATTACCACAAGGGTATTGTGAATCACCTTCAATTTTCAACAGAGTGATACAGATGGATTTGGGTAACATTGAAGTAGAAAGTACGGTGTTGCAGTACGTGGATGACATAATAATTTGCAGTAAAAACGAAAAAACATGCAGAGAGGACTCATTAAAGATGTTGACAATATTGGCTGACAAAGGTTACAAGGTAGACATGGAAAAGATACAGTACTGTCAGGAACAGGTACTTTAGATTGGTCAGCTTATATCCCAACATGGAAGAAAGATCGCACCACAAAGAGCACAAGCTATTTCGGCCACTCCAATGCCACAAACTGTGAGGGAACTGCAGCAGTTCCTGGGGCTCTGCAACTACTGTAGAGGTTGGGTATTTGATTACAGTTCATATATAGGGCCCCTGCTTGAGGCGTTACGGGAAGCTAATAAAGGGGAGAACAAATTGGGGTGGACGAGGGAAATGAAAGAAGCTTTTGATGAATTAAAAGATGCAATATCAACTGCTCCGGTGCTGGCATACCCAGACTATGAGCGGAGATTTTTTATATTTTCACATTGCGACTCAGCTGTAATGAAGGCCGTGTTGGCTCAAAAAACAAGCATGGGCTACAAACCAGTAGCATTTTACAGTGGCCACTTAGATCCTGTAATCTTAGGCCACTTCCCCTGCGAACAAGGTCTCGCCGCAGCCGCTTTTGCGGTGGAGAAAGCATCAACAATAACCATGGGTTGCCCGACTACACTATTTGTGGAACATGCACTTTTTGCAATATTGAATAAACCTAAATCCACCCTAACCACGCAAAGGGCATCAGGTTATGAGATCATTCTATCCAGAGCTGAACTATCAATTGTTAGATGTAGCACGGTCAACCCTGCAAGGTTCCTAGCAGAAGTAATTGAGGAGGGAGACTATGCCCATGACTGTACTGAAACAACTGAAATGTACTCATGTACTAGAAAAGTTGAGGAAAACGCACTAGAGGGGGGTGAGCTGTTATTTATTGATGGGTCATCAACCATCGATCAGGGGGATGGTGTGAGGAGGACTGGGGCAGCAGTGGTGAAAATGATGGAGGTACCGGTGTGTGTGGCAGTGAAATGTGTACAATTACCACAGCATTACTCCGCTCAAGCAGCTGAACTGGTCGCACTGATCTTGGCGTTGAAGGAAAGCTTTGACAAACGAGTGACTATATATTCCGACAGCGCATATGTCACGTCAACTGTCCACTCAGGGTTGTCGAAATGGAGAAGAAGAGGGTTTAGGAGAGCTGATGGCACCCCAGTGCAACATGCTCTCTTATTGGCTGAACTGATTGAAGTAATAAATGACCCCCAGGAACTAGCTTTAGTAAAATGCACCGCACACACCAATGGTGAAGATCACGTCTCAAAAGGGAATGCAGCAGCAGACGCACATGCGAAGTATGCTGCATACTTTGGTGAGATATGGAACCCCCCAGAGTCACAGAGAGGGAGAGGGAGGGGAATAGCAAAAGAGATGTTGTTAAGAGGAGGGTACACCCATCTCCCAGCCACACAGATTATGGAGCTACAAGCGGCTGCACCAATGGCCGAAAAGGAAATATGGATAAAAAGAGGATGTACAATGTCCCCAACTGACGCACTATGGTGCCAGGGTGGCACTGGAAAGGTTGTAATACCATTGGCACTTTTGAACACTGCCCTGAGCCAACTACATCATCCAGCCCACACAGGAAAGGAAGTAATTGCAGCACGAATTAGGGAAGACTGGTTCTGCCCCGAGTTAAATTTGCATGTGTCGAATTTTATCAGTAACTGTATCACATGTCAACAGTTTACGGCCGGCCACACTCTAAAGGTGATAAGATGTACTATACCCCGGCCAGAGGGACCTTTCCGGCATCTCCACATTGACTATGTTGATATGATCAATATATGTCAAGGAAATAGGTATATGATTGTAGTAGTATGCCCATTCTCTAGGTGGATTGAGGCAGGGCCCTGTTCACACCCAGATGCATTTAGAGCAGCCAAGTTCTTAGTGAGGGAGGTCTTCCCCAGGTGGGGAGTGTGCGAGGTGTTAAGGTCAGACAACGGCCCACATTTTGCAAACGAGATGTTTCAGCACATCACATCGCTGCTGAACATTAAATATAAATTTGCATGTGCATACCACCCACAGGCCAACGGTGTATGTGAACGCCTGAATGGCCTATTAAAGGAGGCAATTGCAAAGATACAGCAAACAACAAAGAAGAGTTGGTTATATTGTCTTCCATTAGCATTATTTGAGCTGAGGAATAGGCCAGGGTCCGACCACCACCTCACTCCCCATGAGGTGGTTACCGGACGTCAAATGCGCCTTCCCCTAACGCCAACGTCTCGAGCGCACACGGGGCGGGTCTAATAGAAGCCAACAAGAAGACGCGGATAAAGAACTGGAAAAGGAAGGTCTGTGTAAGGTTGCTAAAGGTGACCACGTACTACTTCGCAACTTCAATAGGAGATGGAATGACCCACGCTTTACTGGTCCCCATCTGGTAGAGGAGGTATCAACAAGAGCAGTAAAGTTACAGGACAAGCGTGCCTGGAACCACCTACACGACGTAAAGATCTACGGACAACAGACCCGCCCCAGCGCCACTGACAGGTCCATTGAGAGAACAGCAACAACATCGACAACAGAAGAAGGAAGTTCTACCACAGCCAGCGGCCCAAGTATTACCATACCCTGTCACTCCCCAGACTCCCCAGAGACAATAATTGAAGAAGAAAGGGGTGATCCCCATCCAGCCCACCCCATGATCACACGCTCAAAGAGTAAAACAACGCCCACCGGTTGAACCCAAACACCCCCTGCCCACCATCTACTGACCCCTGTACCCATTACAGTAGTAACTGTACTAAAGGACATTGCCTCGCACAAATACACATGTAAACACGTGAATGCTCTCTTTTCTTTTCTCTCGCACATGCAGGAACCGCGTATTATTGTATTGCTAAGAAGTAGATAACTAACAAATTCACTGCCCAGGAGTAGATGGTACCCTCAGACGATAATTACCCAGAAGAATTGTCACACCAATTTGTATATGAAATAAAAAGGCCAACGTACCTGAAAAGGAAAAGGGTACGAGTTTACTACACAGCGTTCCTTTTGGCCATAGAATATTCGATGCCCCACCTCCACCCATACTTACCTGCCCTAAGAGATAGATCGCTCAGAATAGCGTGGGAACAGCTCTTCGCCTGGGCACTGAATGACTATTTGATAGGGAGAGCTTAACAACTAACATTAACCAGCATATTAAGAATTTTCAGGCGGGCAACTCTAACATCGCAAGAATTCGCTGCCGGACTGCAGCAAGGTAAGAGCATAATGCCGGTGAAATTAGCATATGTAATAAAAGTAATAGGGATTTTGATAATCACCGGGTTCGTAGCTGCCTCTGTATGGCAGTACAGCTATGCTACCAATATTATTGCTGTACCCAAACCTAACACACCCCCATCCCCAGCTGCAACAGGTGTTACGTCAGGTGATATTAGCAAAATTGCGCACAAGCAGAATAGAGTACAACGCAGCACATACTCAGATAATAAAGGTATTGACAATTATATACAAGATTCAGCACACGTCTCAAACAACATATGGTATCAACACATGACCCGCATTGGTAAGCAGACAACAGAAGACAGCTGCTACGTTTGCTCATTAATACCATACGCCATGAGCGCTTCTCGAACATTTGTTGCCACAGAAATAGACGAAAAAAACGGCACGGTGCATAATATACTTGGCACTGTTCCAAACGAAAGGAAGATTTCAAGGAACAGTGGTGCATATGACGTGGAAAACACGAGACTCATACCCATACGAAAACAACTTCCTCAAGACTTATTTGAGTTACCACAAGAGCAGTTTACATGCTGAAGCATTTAGATACATAACAAGTGGTCCTGCAAAAGGAGAAACAAAGAAAGTAACACTGCAGTATTTATCATGTGATTGGTACACCACTGAAGTCCCTGGTAAATTAGGATGCTGGGAGAGGCCACTGGTGACGATAACAGGGAAAGTATACTTGGACAACAAATGGGAGATAGGAGTGGTTGGCAGCAACATGGTAACAAAAGAAACTATTTCAACTATCGATGCGCACAATCACAGATGTTGGACAACTTGGATCAAATACGTGCCCATGCTCACATGGATAGAAACGGATGAAGACCCGATAACAATACTGCCGTTGACTGCGCCTAAAGTATGCTACCAACATAAAGGAGAGGTGGACGTAGGATATAAAACCAATTGTGGAAGCGTGATGGAGTTACCTGAGGGGGGAGCAGGAACAGCAGTGATAATGGACCATTACTGGGCCTGTGGAGAAAAGGCATATCACACGCTGCCCCCTCTGTGGAATGGTGTATGCACGATGGTGCACGTCAATGTACCATCGCTAGTGGTACCCCAGAAGCATGTCAATGTGGCAAACTTTCCCAAAATGGATGAAGGGGACAAGAGAAATAAGAGATCTGCACCGCCTCAGGGGGAGCCAGGGAACAGGACCAACGGCAATGAAACTGTCCTAAACAGACGGAAAAGACAAGGGGAACCTCTGAAAGGAAATTACCTATGGGGAAGGTCGGAAACGGCACTCACTTCGATTCCGCCAGAACACAGACTATTCAGCAGAGCAGCAATGTTCTTCTCCTCAATAATACATCCAGGATTGCAGGCTTACGCGAACGCAAAATGGCTCCAGATAACTAGATGGGAACTCATGATGACCATCAATTCTACAGTAAACGGATTCAACGCAATAAAAGAAGAGCTGCGAGCAATAAGGATGGTAGCACTGCAGAACAGATATATATTGGACCTCCTCACTGCCATGGAAGGAGGAGTTTGCGCAAAGATAGGACAATCATGCTGCACATTCATTCCTGCCAATAATGCTGACAACGGTACACTGACAGAAGCAGTTTCACAACTGGCCCAGTTACACTCCAAAATGGTGGATGAAAGTAAGGGTGTGAAAAAGGATGAGAGCTGGTTTTCGCTATTATGGTCATGGATGCCATCTTGGCTGTCAGATGGACTGAAAATTATAGTTGGCTGTATTATTTTGGCTGGAGCTACCCTGATCATAATAAGATTTTGGAAAGCCCGGAAGGCACGCACCACTGATGAGTTGCTTGAAATGGTCGGTATGCACCCACTGATGCCAGCAGATGACGTCCAACACACAGGCATAATAACACAAGAGAGAGAGAAATTGCGCAACCAGATAATCACCAACCATCTGGACCCACCATCGGTGAAGGTCGAGAACCCAAGAAACCCCAGGAGTTACATAGGGAAATGGGTATACTGTACTCCTGGAGGAGCCTGTGAGTATATGTATTGGTCATTTGAAGATCATGTTAACCATTATGGACATTTAGGAGGAATAACTAAAGTGTGGAGAGTAAGAGGAGATAACGAAAAGGATATGTTTGTGGTCGACAAGTCGACCAGAGGGGGGACTGAAGTGGGAAAATGGAAAAACAGACTCCCCTCTTTCCCCTCTCGCGCCTGGCCTAAAGGTTTGCCCATCTACCAGACGACCAGATAACCTGGTACAGCAACATACGGATGTGTCCATCTGCCTGCCCAGCAGCCCCTGCCCATGCCGATGCCTGCGGCATGGATCAACTGGACTAAAACTATACGTCGTTAGAGATGCCATGACGACCTAGCCAACGGATAGCTCACCTGTGCCAACATACACACTGGACACTCCCGCACCAATCTACATGAAGAATATACTCAGTGCTATGACGTAGGCGACAGACATACTCACGGACGTGCATCTTTATTATTTTCCATATAGGCTTTCAGAAATGCAGAAACGCAAGACGCATCATGAACTCATCTAAAGAGCTTGCTTACGCTTCTCCTACACTTAGGTGCCGTAATGAGAATTATAACAAAGACACGATACTGGTCATAAGACAATATGAGACTATAACCTAAAGCGCCTGTGCACCAGACGGTCCCACCTATATACTAGGCCTGAGTAGGCCGCAAGCAAGAGCTCTCATGGACGATTAACAGAACAAGAATCAGGTTGCTGATCCTGCAGAATGAGCCTGGGGAAAGCAGACAGCCAAGGTCGTAATGTTGCAAACCCACAATCCAAAAGCAGACCATCAAGGGCACGATGTTGCAACCTCACACGCCGCGCACCAACATCAAAGTCGCACCTGCAATCAAACCAGACACACAGTGGAAAAACAATATTAATTGTGCAGAATTCTGCCTCAAACACGGTCACATCCCACGTGACCAAGCCGAACCTGACGAGATGCCAAACCCAGGAGGAAGGAGGCGTCTGGATCCCTCGTTACAAGACACAGGCAGATACACTTGAAAGGATCAATGGACATCTGCAACGGTGGGAGTAGTCGGCCGTCCAGCTCATGAATAAGTCTTCACATTGTCTGCATGTACCAATAGTGAAACATTGTTGCAAATTGCAGGTACACCGAGAGCTGAGAACATCGATGGTCCCAGGCTGGGAAGCTCACGGGCGCACCAATCAGAACATGGGGCTCTTATCACTGACGCCATTAATATCAACCAACCATTAGGAGTCTTCATGTAACAATTCTCATGTATCTAATTGTAGGGACAACCCAGATATATCAGATGACTAACCCTCGGCCACTCATATTATTCTCTATACGTATGCTATACTAACCCTACCACTCGAGCAACCAATTAAGAGTGGCGATAGGTTTTTTGTTAATTTTCTAAAGTGACGCAGGTAGCGCGTCATACTACAGTAAAAAGGGCCTGCGAGCCCCACGATTGTGTGTGTGTCAGGTCAGACGCGTATGATCCTTGACCCATCCCTACCGTTTGTGTTTAATAAACAGCAGAGTCACATTGCTTCTTGTGTGTGTCTCATACTCTATCTCCTTTGGGATATACGGGAGGAGTTGGGGCCTCCCTGCCCGGAGGTCTGCGGACGGCCCGGCCGACCCCGGCAGAATTTCCCCCGACACTGCGTTTTCTATTCCGCATCATTATAAGTGAATTCGATTGCTTTGCTTATTTCCTGAATTGTATTGTCACCGTTAGGTGATTACTGTCCCATATATATCTATTTTTTTAAAATTAAATTTTTATTGTAATTTTTAGTTTAGTTTACAAAAAAACAAACTTTTTATTACATAGTTCCATATGTCCTTTACTTGACAGTCCATCATGTTGCTGCTTGTTAGTTCTGGCCAAAACCTCATCAGATTTCTGGCAGTATTGAGTCTATATAATTTATCACTGCACACGTCAGCCGTGTATTTGTTCCAGAGATTAAATAGCTCCACCACTGTTCTAAGTTGTTGTCTATTGGAGCATAGCTTGCAAGATGTAATGTCCTTTGGACTTTGGTAGCTGGGCATTCAATTATCAGATGTTTGGCCGACTCTGCTGCATTGTTTCAGTATCTGCATTGATTGTCAGTAGTGTCAGAGTCGCGCCTCATCATAAGAACTGCTTTGGTCTTGTAGAGGTTGAAGAGCAGTCTCATGAATTGTTTACGATGATGTTGTGAAGGGAATTTACATAAGTACTTAGGGGTTTCATCAGGGCCATGCGACGACGTTCCCAGATCTTGAATAGATGTCAACGTTTTTCGCCTTTCATCATTCTGTATCCAATTCCAGTGTCTCAATTTTATTTTGGCTCTTTGTGGCATTTTTATGACGAGCTCTTCCGTCAGATCTGCAGATCGCATGATCACGAGCAGTTTTTTTTCCCACACGCTTATTAGATCCGCCGTGTTAGTGTTGGAGCTTTTTTGTAGGATTTCGTAAGGGCCAGCTACTGGAACCATTCTCATTTTCCGCCATGCTGAGAAAGACTTCCACAGCACTGTGCCGTATAATGACTCATGCCGAGTTCATAGCGGATCACTGTTGTTGAGAGGTTCTGTGGTAATCGTAGCACTTTCCGCCAAAATTTGCCCTCCAACTTGCACCAGATGTCTGCAGGTATCTTCCAACCACCTTCACTGCCAAACGTTATGGCCGGTACGACTTTTTGTAAGTAGAAGGAGAGTAATGGTTTTAACATGAATTTGCCATATGCAGCATGAAGTTTCAATCCTTGTAAGGCGAACATTGTCATTCACGTTAGCAACTCTTGGGTCCAGTTCCATTTACGTATTGAGGTGTTGAATTGCACTCCTAGATATCAGATGGAATTTGTAGCATCTTTTTTTTCATTGTTTAAGAACCAGCTGAAGTTTTTTTTTTTTTGCTTTGTGGGCTTCCACTGATGATTGACATAATCTTTGCTTTCTTTGTGTTTATTAGTAGGTCGTTATTCTTGCAGTACTTTTGAAGTGCGTCTAATGATATTGCAACCCAATTTGTGTGGTATCTAGCAGGACTATGTCGTCAGCATATGTGACCCAGGAAACGTGATGGTTGTTTATCTTTGGGGGGAAAGTCCTTGGCTCCATTAAAGCAACGGGTAAATCCGATATGAAAAGTTTAAACAATAGAGCTGCCAGTGGGCTCCCCTCTTTGTGAAGATTACATCAGATAGGTCTCCTTTTGCATTCAGTCTTACACAGAAGGAAGTGTTAGCATGTAGTGCAATGATAGGTTGCAGTACCTCCAGAGGACATGCCCATGATATTAATTTCCTCCATAGTTTATGGCGGTTGATAGTATCAAAGGCTTGTTTCAAGTCTATAAAGGCAAGGAAGACATTTTTTCGACTCTTCATGGATTTTAGTTTTATGGTGTTTAAGATGATTAAATTCACTTCTACACTGACCCACTTAGTGAAACCTGTTTGGCGTTTGTCGATTACCTTTGCCTGCTCGGCCCAGAGCGCTGGTTTCTTTTGAAGAAACGCAGCAAACACTTTTCCTATTGTATCGAGGAGCATGATGGGCCGATAGTTTGTTGGATCGTTGCGGTCACCCTTTTTGAAAATGGGCATGACTATTGCCGTACTCCAGGATTCAGGTAAGGTCTTACTCGATGCAATCCTCTCAAACAATGTGGATATGAACTTTGCCCATAGAGAACTGTTTGTTTTTAACATTACGTTAGAGATGCCATCTGGCCCTGTAGCTCTAGAGTTATTTAGTTTTTGAACGGCACATTTTATTTCCTCCGATGTTTCAGCAATTAGCCAGTTACAGGTAATTTCAATCTCTGGTATTGTGCATGCAATGCTCTGTGAGTCAAAGACGGCTGTATAGTAGAAGACCCATCTTGCATCCTTTACCCCATTTGCCATGTCGTCGGCTGCTTTTACTGAGCCGGTGTTGATTATTTCCCATAGCAGTCTCGTGTTTTTTCGCATGATGAGCTGCAACATGGTTTCTGCTTGCTCCTGGTCACACTTGATATTAAATACTTTTAGCCAATTTCTATATTCGAGCCGTCGTTTTTTCATTTGGGTAGCATTTTCTTTTCCTTTTCCTTTTTTTATCTTTGTTAAGTCACTGTGCAATTGTTTCTTTGCTAGTCAGAGGATTGCACTAAAGGAGTGTCTATTGAATATTTGATGTGTGCTTTGATTTGAAGTTACCACTCTAAACTGCATCAGGAGCGGGCTGTAAGAGGATTCAATTCAACACTACAGCTAAGTCAATGCCTAGTCTGGGATACTGAATGGAAACCCTTATTGATATATGTTTACGTCCAGTTCATGAGTTCTGGATGACTACCCCTATATAACACCCCTCTCTTGGAATCCCCCTGACCCCACTGAGCCACGAAGTAGTTCTGTTTTGCAAGTTTAAATGGTTTATTTGATAATTTAAACAATATATATATATATATATATATATATCACACTTTATAATAAATTAATAATTGAATATCACACTTAATCTGAGCAGTAATCAATAATGGATAGTCCGGCACTAGCACACTTCTTTATAATCAATGATGAGTGGTTATAGGATGGATACGATAGCAACAATACTTTTATGGTTTCAAATGGATGCAATGTGGAATGAAATGCAGTACAGAAAATAACTTGATAGGATTTCAGCAAAAGACAATGTAATCACTTTCTTGGACAATTCACCCCCCCTTTTATGCACTGTAAGGAGATGAAGATGACACAGTTCTTAGGAATGCAATCAAATAGAATTCAGTTCAATTCCCCCCCAGCAGCTTATACAACAGATAGGAGTTTTGAAACACAGGCAAAATGCTTTGAATGTGGTGACAATGCAGTGAGAAATATGCTGAAAATGGTTTTAATTCCCTTTAGGAGGTTCAGGGTGAGTGAAATATACTTGGGATGAGTTCAGGCTCACTTTAGCAAGGATCTAGGAGTAACTAGCAGGTTAAACAAATTTTTGGCAAAGGAAAGCAATGAAGCTGCTGTTTTCACACGTGGCTGGATTTTTAACCAAATCACAAATCGCGGTAAAATTCGCGAGTGCGAGAATCGTGATTATGGCAAAAGTAGCAAGTTGGCTCTAAGCTTGTTGTAAAGCTGAGATTCTAAGCTTTCAGAGGAAAGTTAAACCAAGTTCCTAGCCCAAATGGTTCCAGAGATACGGACGATTAAATAAAGGTAGTTTTTCGGATTTGAAATTTTAAAAGTTCAAAGCGACAGGTTACAGCTTGCAGCTAGAAAATGACAAGTGACAGCTTTGCAAATGACAGGTGACAGTTAGGAGGCAGTTCTGGTTAGATTAAAATAGATTGAATTATATTATTTTAACTAAGAGATTGGTTCTGCACAGTTCTGCTAGGTACTCACAATATATTTAGAAATAGGCCTCGCCACGGATCTGGTCAAAAGGTTTTCTTCACTCGCCACGGACGGTTTCTGCGCACAGCGTCTGGGTCAGCTCTACTCTGCTGGTCTGGTCTGGGTCTCTGGTTCTGATCAGGTCTTTGGGTCCGGATACAGCGGTCTCCGGTTCAGCTGGTCTCTCTCTGGATACAACACTTCTCTCGGGCAAATGGCAAGAGTTCTTGCAAAGAATTCAAACAGCTCGCCTGGCTGTGAATAGTGGCAATGATTGAGGCCTGCTAAAGAGGGATTTAGCTTGTAGTTGACCTCTCTGCTACAAATTCTGAAGTAAAGCCTTGGTCTCTGAAGGTGGATAGATTGAAGTCTCTATTTTGGCTCTCTGGAGGTTGATAGAGGTAAAGTATGGATTTTCCCAGCAGAGCGTCCCGCAGCAGATGGAATAGAATGTCCCTATCTGTCCTGACTGTCTGCTTTTATGTGTTTTGAAAGTGGGTGGAGAGGCTAGCTTTCTAGGCCCTACCCCTCTCCACTTGTCATTGGCCACTTCCTCCTCTTCCCCTTGATTGGGGGAATGAAATGAAGTGTCATCATGATGAGGTCTGTTTATGATACAGAGAACCCACCCCTGTCAACTTTACACACAATCTATATTTGACCTAAAGACATATTTCATAGATACACAGTGGTTTGAAATGACATGCACCCATCACATATCACATGAGGTAGCCCCTGTTCCAATTCTGCTCTTCCTGGGGGCTTGCATTCAGAAATGGCAACCTTTGGTGCTTTTTAGTGGGTTTTGCAACATCAGATTTTTCTCCAGATTTATACACATGTACACGGCCTGTCCATACATACTCCAGTAAATTACCATGTCTCTAGCTTAAACACAGAGTCTGTAGTATACATAAATAGCAGGGTTTTGCCCCGGAACATCACACAAATTGGAGTTTGGGCTTGAATCGAAGGTACATTTTTTAAATGAAGGCTCTCAAAGTTATACATTCCTGTCATTTGATTACAAAGAGTTATCAGTGTTTCTGTAAAATATATATTTATATATATATATATATTTTGCTTTCAATTCAGTTCTCAGAGTGTTGGAGTCCGCCTCCAAGACTTGGGTGGGTCAGTGATCACATGTGTCTTCTGGCAGGCAGGCCTTTGTTGACAGGAAACAGTAAAAATCAACATATTCTATTCAAGTGCAATAGCCTATTGTGTGGTCTCCAGGAGGTTGAGGTCAGCAGACCAGGGGGTCACTTTGCATTTGGTTATTATGACCATGTGATATCCTGGGCTGTGGTGTGAATCTCTTGAGGTGAGAGGGTTTCCCAGGCTTCTGGCCTCTGGGAACAGCAGGTGGCTAATTTTTAATTAAAATGCAGCCTTTGAAGTCAGCTGAGTCAAATCCCTTTGTCAGCAACTGCACTTAGTTCTCCTGTCAGAGTTTAGACTGCTAGCGCCGCCTTGAAGATTTTGTTGGTACTGCATCCATTTTTGGGATCTTTCTTGGATTAATGCATTCCAAACAGGAATGGTTCTTACGTGGTAGCAAATAATCCTTGCTTAACATTGTTTTGATGGGGATCCTTACAGTAAAATGGTTATGTGGAACCCCACAAAAGGCTTGAATCTTTAAAGTGGTCCGGTGAGCCACGATTTCAGCAACTTTTTCACATCAGTAACAGTGGATTTTGTTAACAAAGATCTTTCTTTACACTGGTGGGTGGCAAGTGAGGTAACCATTTTGGTGTGCGCACAAACTGCGTGGTTCTCCTGGATTCTGGCGCACTTGTGGGCTTTTTGGCCATCTTGGATTTTCTAAGCGCACAGCACCAAATGTTGCAGCATGATAGCTCAAACGTGGGTCAGGACACCCAACAGGGCTATAGTTCAAGTTTGAAGCCAGTGTAGGGATTGTTTTTTCAGTAAACGTGTTCAGTTGTTTGGTATTAATTCTCAACCTTGATCCTGAGTGGTTTGTTGTTATGGGTTCCGTGTATTTGGCTTCAGGACTCGGCATCACCATCTCATACCACATCATCACTAATGCATCATGATCGCTTTTTGTAGTTTTTGCTGTCCCATATATATATATATATTAAACTCATGAGTAATTTGAATATTAAATAAATAAAATAAATGTTTACCTTTACAAACTAGCCTGATTCCTGGTTCAGTGTGAACTGTGGGGTATTTTGAGAAGGGTGTGATATGAGTGGTATATCATTCAGAATATTTAATTTATAGACACAAATAAAATAAGAGTTTCATTGCACACTACATACTAGGCGAGACCTGGGTGTGTGCCTGATTGAAATCCTTAACAAGCACCACGTGTAATTCTTTGAAATTAAATGAGTAAATTGGACAAGTTGTGCAGCGTTGGACTCATAAATATTAAAAGGCGATGGCCGAAGCTTGAGTGGGTGTAAACAGACTGGCCCACAGTCTGTAGTTAAGAATGGATATGACAGTATACCCAATTGTCATGTGCATGTCAAATTTTGATTTGTAATTATAGCTATATATCTTCAGTCATTCTAATGTTTCAATACGTCAGCAAGCCAAGCTAATGTATAATGACTGCACTGCAAGAGCACCAAGGGCAACTGCAATATGTTCAGTAAGAAATGTAATCATGTTTTCCATATGATATTGCGATCCTGGTCCTTCCCACTTGTGGTTCAGTATGTGAAGTGGAGGACATGCTTCAAACACATGGGATCTTTAAAATGGTTATGATTTGTAAGTGATGGTAAGTGAAGCAATCAGTTTGAAGAGACCTATGTCCTTTTCCATGTATACATTGACTAGAAAATACAGACTATGGCACGGGTCACGTTTTTGTAAATGTATTACTTTGAGTCATCCTCTTCAATTTATCATATAAAATATATACAATAATGATTGTGAGCAGTATGGAGACAGGAACTATTGGCATACAGAGGAGTTTAATTTCTCCTTATCACCAGAGCTTTAAACATTTTCCGTGGGCTTATTATGTAATAGATGACTTCATGCCTTTCATTGATGTGGGAAATGGCCTTCTCACTGCATTCACTTTCCACCGGGGGTTTCTTTGATGAGTTAAACCATCAAGGCTGCAATATCAGTCACAGGGGCTTTATGAATAAAAAAGGTCAAGGCTTCTCCAAGGGACACAAAGAACTCATTAGCCATCATCATTTCAAGCATGCTCCCTTCTATGTATGCCTTGCACCATTCACAGAATAAACCTCAGCATATAGTATAAAACATTCGTTTTTTCAAGTTCAAAGTACAATTGTTGCTTCTAAACTGCTTCTGGCTTTGGATTTTGAGTGATGTGATTCTGTTTAACAGACAAGCTCAGTAAAGTATCCTAAGCATCCACTTGTGATGTACAGTGTGTCAGCTGGCTATGACCTACACAAGTCAGATGCTTCCTAAGACTTTTTTTTGTGTTTTTTGTTTTCTTTGCCAACAAATAGAAGAGACACATGAAAGAAACATATTTTTCATCATGTAGGTTTAACTGTTCTTTGTCATATCCCTGTTCAAGTGACTATAACATCTGATGTTCCTTCAGAAATGTAATATTAGGTAAGAGATCATTGAATGAAAATAATGTGTCATCTATGCCACACTGTCAACCATAGTGTTTGCCAGTTTGTAGAGCTATGTGTAGAGAGGCAAATGTACACATCATTTATAGAGCCCACCAACTCCACTCTGTCATGTTGAAATAACAGCAAGAAAGCACTGTGTTTGACACCTGGTATCAAAGATATGAAATATTTTAAGCGCTTATACATCCGTACCAAATGTACCCTCAAACTGATGCAGTAGACATGAGCCTGAAGACACCACTGGATATAAAAGAACTATAAGTAAAGTCTGACAGATGAAATGTGACACACTGAACTCGATGTATGGATATCTAAAGAATGAAGATGTAATTGAAGCAATGAAGTAAACACATATGAAACTGAAAATGAAAACCATATACACTAAGAAGAAAAGGGATAAGAGCTGTAATCGATGTATATACGCATAAACACAAGGTAGTCAAGACAACATAGAAGCTTGATAAAGTAGAAAATAGAACATGAGTAAAACAGCCATGTTGAGAAAATGGACATCGGCATTGTATAATACTAAGTGTTAAGCCTCGAGAAAGAGAAACCAAAGCTGAAGTGCTGACAGGTACTCAAATACAGATTTGTTTAAGAACAAAGGATATTTGGTTGGCTCATAATCAAGGATGCCACAGCAAGAAGAAACTGCATGGCTTGAAAGTGTTCGAAGAGGATAAGCTACATACACAGGACATATTTCTCTTACATTAAGTAAAGGAGCAAACAGTTGCGAGTGCCAAGTATTGTTCAATCAAAGATGCAAAAAGCACATGCAGGATGTAGCAACCAAGTTTCCGGCCAGAGGCCAAGAAGAGTAATAGCACCCAATATGATTGAATCAAATGGCACTAAATAGAAAGACAGAATGGACAAAAATCATGGTCTCATCACACGTGGTATAAGACCAGAAGGCAAGGCCAAACTATAAAGCTCAAGACAAAGATAGCAATGTACCTTCACTCCCTTTAAAGTTCCAAGGTAGAGAACAGTTAGCAAGGTCCACTACAAAGAAGAAGCCTTGGCTTATGGCCTGACTGATGAGATATGGTAGACTAATTAGCTAAGGAAGTCAGTTGCCTAATGTTGTTCTCTTGCTCCTGGGTTTTGTTGTTTATGTGCTGCTAACAAGCCGAATTTCCAAGGTTGGTAAGAGATTGTCAACAGATCACAAGGGTCTATGTAATGGTGGATCATACATTGTTGCACAGGACTATCCACTGCTGTTATTACATTATTACATTATCTGTATTTTACATAGTTAGATGTAGTTCAAGCCGTGCCTACCAGATAAGGGCATCCAATGAGGGTACTAGCATTAATATAAAGTATATGTATATGTTTCCCTTAGCCAATCCCTTCAACCAGTAGGTTTTTACTGCTAGCCACGTAGGATGATGTCATAACTGACATATGTTCAGGTAAATATCCTTTTGTGAAACTGAAAAAAAAAAAGAGTGTGTGAGCTACAATCTGTATGATTGGTATAAAGATCCCTGAGTAATCAAGCGTGTGTGTAAGTGTACAAGCATCAATCCGATGTCTGCCAGATGACCCTGTTTTATTAAAAATATAATAAAGTATTACTTTGCCATATTCCTTGAGTCTGTCTGCTTATTTGGGCGTGAGATCATTTACTGTGGTAATCCCATTCGGGACTTTGGAATGCTCCGGGTGCTATTGCATTTATGCATAACAGTTGTTACTAATCCCAAATTTGACAGTACTCTTGGAATTAATTAAAGGCTGTGTCGGCCGTGCCAAATTTTGAAGATGTGACATTGACGGTGAACACAGATCTCAGCAACAGACATTTAACTCACTGAGCTTTCTGGATTTTTTCTGTAATGCCATTTCGCATTGGGAATGATGACGTCTTCTGATCCATCATATTGTATTGAGGTCTCCGAATTTTGGTTCAGTTCCTTCTTTTACCTCTGGAATGTCCTCACCCATTCACCTGTAGACAAAGTGGAGAAAGACCTCAGCGGTTCCCTGCTCCGCTCTTTTGCACTGTCTCGGGTTCTCCTGGTTTTTCCAACTTCACAGGGTAAAACGTTGTGCTCTGTATACCACTGACATAATCTGTGACTTCACTTTGCAAGTGGATGGCCCACGGTGTGTGTGTGTGTATTTGTGTGCATGTTGTATGCCAATCTGCTACTTGCAATCAAGATGGCTGTCCTTCTTTCTCTTCGTGTGTGCTATGTGTATGCATAATGCATTTTAATCACAAGGATTTGGACTGGCGCAAATCAATAGATGACCAAGAGCACCCCAGAGTTGCATTTGCCTCCTCAGACCTGATTCACATAGCCCACAACTGGAGGCAATCTGCAGATGCTCGGAACATCTCTTAGAATCCTTTTAACATGTTTAGTTTTGGCTAATAGGTGGCACTGTAGGCGCTACCTCTAAGCCGAAACTGTTGCCATGGGAATGAAGGTTTAAGACAGGAGATGGCATGTGAGAATTGATACATCACCTGAAAGTGTTGTTTGGTTATGCGGCCAACCATTTGACACTGCTTTGTAACTGAACTCTTTGCGAAGTTCCGAGCATTCATTTCTGCACACAACCACGCCCATAGGGATCTCATTAACTTAATTCTTTCCAAGACAACTTCCTTTTGCACCATCGGTACTGCCAGCCTGTTTTAAGCACACCAGGACACGTTAATGAAACAGCAGCAATGCCAAAGCATCGTTTAAACGAATATGTTGAACGGGACAACATTTTAAAAATGAAGCTGTTTATTTCTTTTGTCAATTATAAAGAGCCTAGCCGTGTCTTTTCAGTGCTTCTTGCCCATCTGAATTGCTTGATATTTCAAACAAGCATGTCACGAGGCAACGTTATACAGGCATTCAACATATTTCAAACATGGGGTATGAAACAGAGCGTTATTGTTCCGAAATGTATGATGCTTCCCTAAACTGGCAGCTGTCCTTCCTCTGTGGTAGTCCATCAAACACAGAAGTTAAAAAAGGCACACTAATTGCCTTCGTCCGTTATTCATGTTTTTTGTCCTCGTACCTCTCCCTCTGCATGAGACGAGCTTCATGACTTGAGGGAAATCCGTTGTGAGTCAGTGGTGGGCCCCACTCCCGCGCACTATACACATCTCATACGATCTCAGGGGATAATTCTACATTTGAGCTGACCTCAGACAGCAAATACACATGGTCAAAATAAATGAAGAGTACTCGCATGGCAGAATACACATTTCATGCTAGCTTTGCTCAGAAATTACGTTTGCAAACATGAGAATCCAGAAGCACCTAGTTCGTAATAAGTTCACTCTCAATTATGTGAGAAGGGCGGTTGCCATTCGGAACACTAAATGAATGCACCGTCATTTGAGAAAACAATGAAGCATTGTGTTACACAGAGCGACGACCTTGTGTTCTGCTGTACCAGCCCATCATTGTAAAGGAGTTTGAATGACTAGAAACGAGTTTCTATAATCGTATTATAAACACTGCAAGTGTAATGTCTCTTTTATTTAGATCTGCATTCCCCTTTCGTCATGAGCAGTTGTTGCGTTTGTGGAAGGGATCTGATTTTATTCTATTTCTGCATAACCCTTCCAGAGTTGCCATGTGCGATCTTGATCAAAAGGGAGAGAGTGGAATAAAATGGCGCTGCCTTTAATATGGCTGATGAGAAAGTCGAGAAGAGTAAACATAATCAATGTTTCACCGTTCCAAGATCACATGTTGTGCCATTGCTGAAACACTTACATGCCAAGTTTTTGGAAAAGTATCACTTCCACCCTAGGATTGATTACAAGCATCAGAAATGTGTCCCGGCGCAAATACATCATCAACGTTTTATGTAGCGCTCTGTGGCATTCCTCCCACTTATAAGCATGGTAATAATAGTTGTTTATTATTACCCAATAATCTGGTTAAGGGGTTGTGTTTGAAGAGAACTACATATGTCTTTTTCTGGTTTATTCTTTTATATTATTACTGTTAGTACTTACTTTTTCATTTTGCTATGTAATTGGGTGAATTTTGTTTTATTTACGTATGATCGCTTGATTGTAAATGTTATGGTCTTATTACCTATATCTTAATTGCTTTTTGTGCTCTAGCGCCTTAAATCACCTCTTGTGCTAGATGGAATTACCAATAAAAATCCCTGACCAAATAACCTGTTAGACTCAAGGAATAAGGCAAAGTACTACTTTATTTCCATTTCAATAAAGCACAGTCATCTGTCAGACATCAGACAGATGTTTGTACACTCACATACAAACTTGATTACACATGGGTTTTATACCCCAAGATGCATCATCTATAACGTCATTCTGCGTGACAAGCTATAAAACCAATTAGCGGGAGGGATTGGTTAGAGGAACATGTCTAATTATAGAAGGTACATAGGTCAGTACTTCTTTGGCTGTAAGATAACCCTCGAACCTCCTCTAAATACTTACAATACTGATTATAGTGAACAAAATGGCAGCAGATTGGTCTATGCAATATTGTTTAGCAGGTTGCCCCATCGACCCACCAATTGGTTAGCATTCTCACCCAAACTTGGACTTTCGACTCGGCTAGCAGCATGTAAGGAAAGTGAAACCCAGGTGCTTGGATCCAGTCGGATAACTCCCTACTTTCCCAAATAGTCCATCATCTCTCATCAGTACAGGCATGAGCCAAAGATTCCCGTCTGTAGTTCACCTTTTAGCCTGTTCGCTGTTCTAGGACATTCAAGGGGGTGAAAGCAGATCATTACCTTCATGTGAGGCTTAATGAACAGCCTGTGTTTTCAACTTCTGAGTAACATGTAAAGAGACCATGAATTTGTCCAATTCAACCTCTTATTTACTGCTACTTGATTTAATTATACTAGGTACCATTGCTTCTCTTGGCCTATATAGACTTGCAAACTTTTCCTTGCATAGATTATACACTTTAATTGTCCAATACTTAGCTCTTGTAAATTTTTTCTTCTTCTTTAATCTTAGAGAAATATACTTATGTCCATGACTCTTCCATCTGCCTCCCTTTATGATTTGCAGCTATGCCTTAGAAATAGCATCCTTGATGCCAAGCCAACACTGACTCATCTTTGTTTCTCACACAAAGCTGTTCTACCGTCATCTCCTGGCTCTTTCGATCATGATCGGCTTCTGAGGTAGTTGAATTGAATAGTAACATGAGCCAGCGTCCATTTTCCAATAATGCCATCCTAGCCACGTTACATGTCCCTTGATAGCAAGCTTCTATGTAGCTTTTCTACCTTGTGTTACTGCGTCTTTACACTTATTGGTCAGCAAGTTACTTCAATTTTTTTGAATTCATGAATACTTTATAATTTCGTACATGTTTCTCTTATTGCTTCAATTAAATCATCACTCTCCAGTATGTTCATATAGTTTCAGTATGGCATTGTATCTTCTTGATGACATCACTCTGCCCTCATCAGATTTCACTCTGCGCTCAATGATGCCCAATGGCGCGTGCTGACATCCTTCCATACAACATCCTTCCACAATTTTAGTGCAAGGGTACATTTGATACAGTTATCTAAGTGCATATCATCGATTGTACACTTGATGACGTATAGGCATAACTCATGGAGTCTCACTCAGGGCCCTTCCCCTGCTGTTCCAGTATGACAGTGGGAATTAGGGAAAATGTGTTCACCTGCTCCTCTACACTTTTGTAGAATATGAATATTCTTTTCTATGTTTATGTATCAATGTGAAACGTTCTTCAGAACTTAAACACATTCAATAATAAAAAACATTAATCAAAGTAACAGTAGTCTGCTTATCAACCTCTGAAAGATGAAGGGAGGAGTCAACCTGTTGGGATTCAACCTTGCCAATTGCTGGATTCCCCTAAGTCTGAGGTGAGCACTAAAGTCAAGGAGAGATCCACCTTGAGACTGACGCAAGTTCAGTATATTATGGTGTGCCCTGTTAACATGAATGCTAAATAACCATCTATAATGGGAGCTGAATGTTTTTTTTGGTCTCTCTTCTTGAAAAAATCCATTACTACCTTGTGATTTAGGCTGCTTTAAAGATTTTTAGTTTTGTCTATTAGGTGGTGCTAAAGTGCCACATATAAGCTGAATCTATTGCATTAGAGTACAGCTAGTGGGAGATGGCTTATGAGGAGGGGTATAGGGCGTATAGGTTGGCTATTTAACAAACGCATTGAATGCCTGTGGCCATTCGAATCCATATGGCAATTCCCATCCACTTCCTGACCCTCCCCCAAACACAACCATCCTCCTGGGATGTCTTTGAGCTAGCTTTATAAAGTCGTACCATAATACTTTGAGCTCAAAGAGCCTGGCAGTGTTTTTTCAAATCCGTCTTCTGAGAGTCAATGGCCCTCATTCCGAGTCTGGCGGTAGGGGATACCGGACACCGGTAAGGAGACCAGTGCTGGTAATCCCCTACCGCCTGATTCCGAGGTCCCCAAACGCTACCCGTAAGGTACGTTTGGTCAGACCAGACGTACCTTACGGGTCCCGTTAGGGGAACAGGGCGCAAATAACGGGCTTGCCATTCGCGAGCCCATTATTTGCGCCCTCCCCATTCCCATTGAGCCCTATGGGGGCTCAAATGGGGAATGGCATTTTCAATGGGGACTTACCGGTCCCGCAAAGGTCAGACTACACCGGTAAATCCCCATTGAACTACACCGGTGCCGGACCCGTTATTAGTGGCAGCCATGGCGCAAATAGCGCCATGACTACCACCAACCTCGGAATGAGGGCCCATGACTTAATTGGAGTTCTATAGCACTACTAATGTCATTAAAATGTCTTGTCCAGGTCTGCCTTTAACTACTCAATAGATAAGCACTACTCATGTCCTTCACTGAAGTCCGGTTAAAAACAAACACTGGCAAGGCAAAGATTTGGACTTGTGTATACATATTAGGCATTTGCTAGGCACTGCCATTATATACCCAGATAATTGTGTCATTGTGCAGCTGCTACCATTGATGACCAGTTTATACCAATAAATGGCAGTGCCTGGAAAATACTTTTCCTATGCCTACACAGAAGTCAAAACTGTTGGCACTGATAAATTGGCCCTCATTACGAGTCCGGCGGTAACCGAGCCGGAAACACCGGCAGGTTACCGCCAGACTCGTATTACCATTCCGCCTCTGTGATTCCCGGAATTACTGGGGCATTACAACCCCTGTGACCGGGAATTCCAGAGGCGGAATTCTGTAAGTCCCATTCCCATGGAGTCCTATTGGACTCCATGGGAATGGGGGAGTGGAAACACCGGCACCATGCTGTAATGGTGCTGGTGTTCCCACGTCCATCTGTAGGTGGGTGGTGTTAAACCCACCAGGTCAGACCTGGCGGGAGTGACAGCTCCCACCTGCAAAACTCGAGATCAGCCGGTCCGGAAAGAACGGTGGTGGCGGATTTACCACCACCGTTCTTTCCGGACCGGCTGACTTTGTAATGATGCCCATTCTGTTTTCATTGAGAATCACAGTTTCACAGCACAATAAAAGTAGCTTCAGGCATATCCAAACTTTAAGTCTCTGGAGATCAGGAATAAGGTCGTAGGTGCAAAGCTGAATTGCTCATTGACAGCTCATCAGTTGCTCAACTGCACCTTTGTGTTAATCCACCCAAACATGTCGTATATAATCAGCCTGCATAGAAATTTTGGCCAATTCATCCTGCAGCCAAAAGCTAAATATAATGTTCAATAAGTGAACTGATTATTATTAAATAGGTGTTCATATGCAGTGCCTAACCTCATGAGCTATATCAGATAATTCTCCATCTATCAGCTGATCAAAAGCTTGTGGTTGGCTGTGTATAACCTCCTGGTTTCTGCAGCTGATATGCAAGAGTATTGGGGATACATTTCTCCATTCCCTTCACTCAATCCTCAAATATCACCCATCTCACAATGTGTAGCTTGAATCTAAACATTTGTAGTTCAGAAGTGTATCGAAGATGTAATTAGGTCGATTGTCCCAACTGTCTGTTTATTCTGCTCCCCATTCATATTTTACACTCCTGCTCCGAAGATGTGTACCGTCAGTCAAAACACTCCACCCAAAAAAACAATGATCGAAAATTAAATCTAAAAGTGTTGTGACAAAGATGATAATGAAGATGATCAGGAAAAGCAATGCTCGAAAACGTAATAACTGATTAATATCAGCATCATATTTTGATACTGGAAAAAAGAACATCACATGCGGAAACCTTTTTGTGGTAGGAAATGTATCTGGAATTGAAAGGACGTGTTATCAGGGGTTTTATCAAGCAACAAGTAGAACGATCTGGGCAAGTGAGATGAATTATGTAATTAAGAGGAATGTTATAAGTACTGAGAAGAATGTTATTACGTGAAAGGAATGCAATCAAGATCTGAGTTGAAACTCCTTTAGTACTTGATGGAATTCTTTAAAGAAGTGAGAAGGATATTATCAGGTGGCATGAACAATCCTATATTGTGGTCTTCTGTTATCGGGGTCTAGTAGTTAGGTGCATGCCTCAATGCTATGAGAGTAATGCTCTTAGGAAGAGCAATTACTGTTACTATGCACTGAGACCAAGGTTATCATGTACACAGAGGAAAGCTGTCAAGTAATTAAATGCATTTGATCAGGAAGTGGAATATATATTATCAGGCGATGCTGCCTTATAATAAAGACTGAGCATTTATAATTCACATTATTTAGTATTGGAAATGTGTCCACCTTTACATTTGCTGGTGATTGGATGGATAGTGCCCTTGCTCTTTTATGTTGGATATGATCTGTTACTGCATCTTGTGCATTGCAGTTCAGCCAATTGAGATGCATTTGGGTGGAAGGCTCCCTGTTGTTCGAACCTTGTGCACCACCACTCTAGTTCAGATCTGCACAAAGCTATCCACAATTTCAAATGCATCTGGTCACTAACAGAGGCAAGAGGGTATGTTTCAGTGGAGTTCACCAGAAGATAGGTTTTCCCAGGGAGAAGTAGCATTGTGACTACAGTGTGTGTGATCTGAATATGTCCTTAACCCAGGGACCTTAGGATGCCTGTATGTAAATCTTAGTGTGGGGAATCAGTGGTCAGAAGTGATGTTATTTCATGTCTTGGAACCCTGATGTCATGTGTGGTGTACTGCATGATTGAATGTGTAGTGATTCTGTTCTCGGGGTTGTAGTGGGTGTGTGGGCAATGTGAATAGGTCTGGTTATGAATTTGTGGGATTGGCTAGCAGCAGTGTTGAGGTTTGCGAGTAGCTGGATGTGTTGATCAGTGTTTTTTCTGGTTAATGATTGGTTGTCTAGGTTTAGTGGTGGCAGTTCATGTTTGATCATGTTGGTTGGTGGCTGGACATTTGGAGGCTGGAAGTGTGAGTTGATTAGTATTGGTGCGGGGCGTTGAATGACTGTTGATAGGATGCACTACCTGCTGCATTTTATCCACAATAAAGCTTGTGTGTGCACTGCAGACAGCAGTGATAGAAGTGTACCAAAAAAGTAGTGGAACTGGGACTCCCGCGGGGGACTGAGTAAGAAGAAAAGGAGCAACGTCCAACACATTCTTCATGGGTTGCTGTCATGCTGGTTGACAACCAATTGAGTTGAAACAGATTCAGTTTAGCTGTAACTGATATCCAGTGGGAAAGTGGAGTAGTATGCTTTAACTTCATAAAGTACAGTTCCGGAATGACGAAAATGGTTGCAAAAAGTAGTGGAGCTGTTAACAGGAAACAAAATAACGGTAGTGGAACACTACTCTCAACCGCCCCCGTTCACTTGGATCACTGGTAGACAGTGTCAAATGTGGCCTCATGTTGGCAGGCCACCTATAATGTCTGATTGCCCTATAAGTTATTTAATCTGGAGCATGAAAGAGCGTGAATCAGACTTGAATGCTCCTTTTTGATATTCACAGTATCCATCTTTGTCATTATGTAGTAGTAACATATTGATGTATTCCTAATATCGTCAGATATCGACCTTCTCTCTGCAACATCTTTTTCTGGGTGTAACTGTCACAGCACCTAGCGGTAAACTCACTCACTCACTCACTCACTCACTCACTCACTCACTCACTCACTCACTCACTCACTCACTCGCTCAGTCGAAGATTGCATACGAAAATAGGAGGAAGGGCACTGTTTGTTGCCATGCATAGAGCATGAAATGTGCAATTCAGAGAAGCCTCATCCCCAGAAGATACGCGCTTACCTCTGTCAATATTTATTGCAATTTGTGCGATTGCTTATCATGGCATAACCGAGCAACAAAACCTGGGTTTAGGCATATGATTCTTATTTATCTTCAAATGATGATTAAAGAATTGAATTACTGCACCTGGATAAATGATAATAGTCTCTGCTCAGCAATTGGGAGTTGATTGATGGTAAACGCTGATCTTGCCACTTGGACAGGATTAACCGTGGATGTTGCGTGATGCAAGGTTATTCATTCAAATTAACGGGCAATTTAAGATCTGTCAAGTTAATAGAACGTACACGTGTAGCTCCAGGGCCCGAACGGTGGGGAACATTTAAACAGCTAATTTTATTTTCTTTGAATAATTTCTGGTGTTTAGAAGCTTGCATGCTAGATGTCTTTTGTCTATTAGACGAATCAATGTAAACCATTGTTCTCATTCATTTTTTATGTAAAACGTAGTTCAAAAAATGTATGTTCATCCAACAACAGAAACAGAATCCGCAGGAGGGGAACCAATATGTGAGCTTCGTATTGATGCAGTGCCCCGGCAGAGTAGTGGGTGGTAGAATGAGTTAATACGTTTTGGTTAAGGACATGATAAAAGAAGCACTTCTGCAGAATCTCTAAATACACTCCAGATTGCCACATTAGAGGTTTAAATTCATTTATCAACAGGCCTCTAACGGGGCGAGCTGGTTATCAGCCTGGCTAGAGTGATTTTGCCAGGTGGATTAGCTACGCCATCAGGTGGTTCTCATCCTCTTCCTCTTCGTAGTTCTCAGGGACGCAGATGGGTCGGGGCCACCTCCTTGCATCTCGTTAGATTTGGGAAACCCTTTCAGAGGGCCCCTGACTGGCTGTGCATCCCAAAATGGCCACCAGGCATCCCCGCATGTTTTCTGGGCCCAGGGAGATGATGGCAAGAAGGTGATTTCAAATGAAAGCTTTAAATAGGGCTCTGATACAGACTGCAATCATTGCAGGGCAGTGTGTGGCTTTAGACCAGTGATACATGCCCGCCAAGCACTATGGAGTGTTTCTAATTAAAGTTCATTGTCCTGCTGATGGGATTCCTAACAATGCTGCTCTTCTGTGTTCCAGGAAGTATGACGTTGCCATGACAGATGTTTGCTGAGTGTGGGATTGAGGTTGGCACAAACAGTCAGGGATTTCACCAAAAAGGACACCACTCCTTTTTGTTGGGCGTAGATGAGGTGGAAGGTGGTCGTCAGTTTATGTGACAAAGGATTGACGCAGCTAAAGAGCACCATGAAATCTACTGAAGGGTCTACATGGTGTAGATCCAATCGGATTTGTGAATATGGTTGATGACCACTCGTTTTAATACTACTTTGATGACCTGACAGAAATGACTATTTCTTGATGACCTGCTTTTTGACAAGCTGCATGTTTCTTTTTTTGTTTTTTTCTTCTTCATATTACCTGCCCTTAATGCTTATTTTCCTCATTCTATATTGCCTTTTGTCTTTTTTTATTTTTATTTATTTTTATTTGATTTGGCTGAAAAATTCAACCTTTCAATACAGAATACATTTGCTTCATTTCCATCATTACTCACATGTTTAACTGCTTTACCAGACCATTACTATGCTTTTCCAGGACACATTTCCTGTATAACAGGCATACCTTCCATTTATAAGTGGCTTGTATTGATATCAACCCTAGTTCATGCCTTATAAGGGCTACGGGTGTAGATTGAGGGAGCTTTAGAAGATTTCTCCAATAGGACCCCTCTTTCTTGTCCCAGTATTTACTGGGTTTACATGTTCTTGTTTCAGCCCCATATAACATTATTGGGATGGCCTTTTCTTTATAATATATTAGCAACGGAGCAATAGTAAATTTACAGTATTTGCCACTAATTATTCTGGATTGTGAGGTTAAGCTAGTCCATTTTAACATTGAGGCAGTTTCATATGGTGTATCCTTTGGGTTATTATTGATGAGTACTCCTAACTGATTCAAGCTGTTGGTCATCTAAAATCCAGTGATAGTTTTTGTTTCTTTGTTGAGAATTTCCAAACTGAATCACTTTCGTTTTATTTATGTTTATGGTCATGTGATTGGATTTGGCATACATCTCTAATGCCTGGAGCAAATTACGTAACCCCCAACCCCTGGTGTTTTAGAAAGTACAAGGAGGTCATCGGCATATAGAAGCCATTTTATCTCATGTTGACCAAGTTTTGGGGAGTCAGTTATGATATTTTGGAATTCTTTTCCCAGGTCAAATATGAAAAAGTTAAAGATTGCTGAGGCAAGTATACATCCTTGCTTGAGACCTCTCGATGTATCAATAGGGTCTGTCAGCAATCCTTCGCTATTTAGCCTTATCTGCAGAGAGGTACCCTGGTGGAGCTCAATGATCCACTTCAGAATGTTCCAAGGACAATTGTTTCGCATTAACTTCATAAAGAGTAACTCCCTCGAGATAGAGTTGGATGCAGTTCTAAAATCGACAAATGCAACATACAAAGGTGATTTCTTGATGGATTGTTTGGAGATAATAGCATTTTTTTGTCAAAAGATTAACACCTGTGCCCAATCCCTTGAGAAAGCCTGTCTGCCATGGGTCTCTCAAATTTTCTCTATCTAACCAAGCATTGAATTCACGCAGAAGCAGGTGGGCAAATATCTTCCCTGGAAAATCAATGAGGGCTATTGGTCTATAAGAGGCAGGATGAAATCGGTCCCTTTCTTGAAAAGCGGAATCAATATAGATTTTTTCCATGATTCTGGTAATTTCCCTATGCGCATCACTGCTACAAATATTTTCATGAGGATTAATGACCATACTTCTGCTTCTTATTTGATCATTCTATTGTCAAGCCCATCAGGGCCTGGTGCCCTAGAAGAGTTCAACTTGGAGATGTAATTCAGAATATCACCTTGATCAAATTTTATTTCATGATCCCAATTTGTACCTATAAGGGACATGCGAAAATTCAATATTGGTGATTGATACATTTCCAAAAAGTTATTACACCAGATTTTGGGCAGAAATTGAGTTGACTTGAACAGAGATCTGGTCTTTGTATGTAGCTTTGTTCAAGATATTCCAGGTGGCAGCAGAGGACTTTGAAGCGATCTTTTTTAACATGTCCTCACTGTCCCTTTGGTAACATAACGCATTTCTCCTTGTTAGCCAATTTTTGTAAACTGACTGTATATGCTTTTTTGAGTCTGTTACTCTTCCAATGTGGAATATGTTAACAGGCGTATCTGTCTCCTCATGTCAGCTTTTTTGGTTTTAACATCGATGTCAAAAAAGACATGGGTAAGTTTATAACCATTTCCTTTAGTACTATCGCTCACATGTGTGATACATAATCCAGTTCTGTATTTATAAAAAGATCTTTATCAAAGTCCCACAGTCAGTCATTAGTCCATTTGATTCTGTTCCTTCTATTATTTGCGGTTACAGCACCTTTAAAGGTGCTACAATCGCTTTGACACTGCGTTTCCTGCTGTTCCCAGACTAAACAGAGTTGACTATGATCACTTTCATTATTTGATTTTATGGTCATCGATTGAACTCTGTTCAACATTGCCGTATTCACAAATATGTAGTCCAGAGTCGTTTCAAATGGACCATTATGCCATGTACTAGCAGCCTGCATGTCACCTTTCACTGACCCATTTAGCATGAATAACTGCATGTTCTCCATAACTGTGGACCATTTTTGCTCATCAACCGTTGCTTTCCTTTTGCCCTTATTCGAGAGATGAAGATTAAGGTCACCCATGACCATTACATGATCAACGTTTTTTTCCTTAGCGACCATCTCTAAAACCTCTTGTAATAGGTCAAAAAAGCAATCAGGGGTCAGATGCGCCTTGCCCCAGTAAATGTTACCAATTAGAGGTAAGTATGAGTTATTACTCAACTTAACGGTTTGAATATAGGGAGTAATAGAATCATACATTGATGCTTTAAATCCCTTTGATTTCTTAACTGCTATCAGGAGGCCTGCCATTGGTCTGCCACAAGGAAGACATATGGCTGGCTGTACAAATATCTCGTACCCATCCCATATGGGGGCCTCCGTCAACCAGGTTTCTTGTAGTACCACTATGTAAAATCTATTTAGTTCCGCATTTTGTGTATTCGTGAAGTGTGAGAATCCATGAGTATTCCAACATATAAGTTGGCATTTTTCTTTTAACGTGGATTGTTATGAACGGGCCAGCTGATTGGTTCCTCCCTCGATTAATCCAATGGAATTACAGCCGTAAATGCGTGGAGTCCATTTCTTGGAGCCCAACATGGCCCATTCAGATGTTTTAGTGCCTTCTTGATATAAATTGAAGCCCATTTGATAAAGAGTATCCTTTGCATGCCATATTATGTCTGCAAGAATGTTCAAATTAACATAAATTCGAGATTGGGACAGATCTTGATCATCCATGAACTCTACTCTGTCAATATCTGACAATGTTATATTCTTCAATTGGGATATCTCCCTGCAAATGTTTATGACACTTGATTGATTCAGGTCGAATTGCTGAAATGGAGCATCTCTATATTCCAATATAAAGCTATGACTATTCTTTTGAATCATTGCACTCGACTTGAACATGTGTTCTTTTGCCGAACTCATGTTCTTTTGCCATTGTGCTGTTTTCCTCGTGTTGGTCGTATCTGTCTGCTTTCTATTTGAAATGGTCATGTCAGATTCAAAACCTCTCTCTGCAGGGCATTGTGGCCTGATGTTTTGGGCCTTTTTAATAAAGCCCATTTCCATAGGTTCCTTTAGCTTATTAGTGATGTAATTTTCAACAGTTTTATTTATTTCTTCTCTCATTTGGGCCTCAATTAGCCCATTCCACCTTGGATCTACTACTTCAGAACTGAAAGGTCCCAGCAATTGAGATCTTTCTTTCTCTCTCATGGCTGATTCTTCTGCTATTAGATCATTTAACGGTTTATAAAATAGGCTTGGGGTGATTTTGCTCATATCATTCACAGGCGGAGGCGGAGCTCTTAAACGACCTCTAGTTGCATTAGTGTTTTTTGGTTTTCCAATAGTTTCTTTTGTAGCACTTACTATCTTCAGAATTCGTCTATTTTTGGCTCTGCCTTTGCCAATCTTTTCCACTGCCATTGCCCTTTTTGTCTTGTTTGTCAGAGATTGGCCCTTTTTAATTTGTTTATTCTGATGTACATTCAGTTTTAGAAGGTCATTGGGCACCTCATGCAGTGTTTCCACATTAGCACTATCTTCAATGATTGCTACTGTTTGTTGCTTGTTTTTAAACAGCCCAACAGTGTTGCATTTTTCACCATTCTGCAAGTGATTGTCTGAGGTTTCTGCTGGTTTTTTGATGATGAGAGCTCCATTGAAATTAAACTGTTTTAGCAGAAACAGATTCAGTCTGAGTTTCCGAGTCTTTTGACTCGCAATGTCTGAAGATCTCATATTGTTGGAGACACTCTCCCTGTTCACTCATAGTTTAATTTATGGTCCATAGCTTCATACAGTTTTGCTAAAGATAACAAGGCTGTGTTCATCGCTAATAACATTGAGCTATCTTCAACCTGGTCTCTATTCTCCTCTACATGACTTCCCACAAACATTAGTGAATGAGACTCTTCTTCAAGACTTTTTTTTTTCCTTCCTTGGCTGTCTAGGAGTTGGGGGGAACAAATGATAACGAATTCACAAAAGCTTCTTCTTCAGAACATTCTGACATGTGAAGAGATGTTTTTATTTTTTGATTTGCTTTGGTGGCCATTATATTTTCCTCCTCAGCTCTCGGCATGCTAGTGTTACAGGAGTGTTGCTTAGGAATTGGAAACAGATTGTCTACTTGCATTAGGTCACCTGTATTTGAATGTACAAATACCACTTCCTCTCCACTTGTGGAGGTAGAACTTAGATTCATAAAATTAAGTGCTTCCTCATCTACTTGACCTATGATTTGTAGATTTTGGTAAGCTTCTCTCAATTTCTGTTGGGCCTCTACTGAGCATAATTTGGGCGGACTCTCTTCAATTCTTTCAAGTATTTTAAGTATAGGAACGCTATCATTCTCACACCGTTTGCTTTCATGCTCCATCGTAGTATCAGATATTATGTTTCCCACACATGAGCTTAGCAACGCTGGCACATTTATTTTGATAGCAGTTACTTCTTTTCCTTTTCTCTTTTTGTTTTCTGCCTTTTACTGACCCCATTGTATTTTTGTCTATGGGCATCAAGCAATTCATCAAAAAAAAGTTGTCATTGAGTGTCATTTTTATTTTGCTCAAACTGCCCATTCCTCTTTTTTAAAAATATTCTGAAGAGTTATACAGTTTGACCTTCACCTGAGGTTGGAGGTCAAGATTGGAGGACTTTCAAGGCAGAAGGTAGTGCATTGGTATTCTTATTACAAGTCGAATTCCCTTTGAATAGCACCAGCGGAAATGAATTCCATACCTTCAATATGATAAGTGCTAAAACAGGTGTTATTTAATACAACCCATGTTTGCAATACCTCCAAACTCATAATGGAGCCCACATATTGTAAATTCCAGAGAATAATGCATAGAAAAATGTAACTTATAAGCTATAGATACCATTTACAAGATCCACTAGCAGATCAGAGAATACAATAGGATACTTTGAGATAGAATCTGATTATCTATCTAATATGGATAGCAATAGGTCTTTAAAATACCATTTATTTAGAGGCCCATTAATGGCAACTTACCAAAAAAATGTGTAATCATTGTCAAGGCACGGTTTTGCGACCATTATTTCTGGGAAGGCCTTGATTTTGACAGTTAGTGCATTTGGAATGAGGTTCTTCTGATGAAAATTGCCTTTGACCTTTAAAAAGTTTTGAATCTCACCTCTCTAAAGTAGAATTTTGCAGCAGGTTTGTTTTTATGCCATCTCATCTGCTTTGCTTCTCTGTGTGGAAGCTAATCCTGTGCAAACATTCTCAAAGGTGATCCATGGGCTCCCAGGAATCTACTAATGAGATTCTGGTAGGTTGACAGTTTGCTGTTAATTTTTCATACAACCCGAATCTGTCAGAATCTCCTTTGAGAACCATACATCTTCAGGGAAGTTCTGGAGACTTTCGGCCAGGGTTGGGCTGATTCTTGGGACTTAATATACACAAAATAACTTAACCTTTTCAGGACGTAGGGAAAGGTTATTGTAAAGAGAGAGGTCGGGTGAGTCTGGATGGATGTTAGCAATAGGAAATGCAGTCACTTTCATCTGTGAGTGTTATCCAAGTAGCATAGCATATTAAAAACAAGTAAGATAGTTCAGTAGATTAAATTGCTTACTGCAAAGATCTATGCATGACCTATAGGTCGCAGGTTTGAATCTGTTTGAGAAGAAACCAGCCTTTCATCCTTCTGAATTTGATAAAATAAAAATTGAAGTGGAGAATTGTAAGATTGCATATCAGACCAGTCAGTGAGCAACATAACAGGCATGCTTGGATATGCTTTTTATTATTCAGGGGTCGACACATTGGGCCTCATTACGAGGTTGGAGGTAGCCTTGCCGGTAAGAGCGGCAAAACTACTTCCATACTGCCATGAAAGTCTGGCACCCGCGAATGGGCAATTACTGGGTATTCAAGCCCCGCCGGACCCAATAATTGCCCTTTCACGGGTGCCGGTGCCGGCAGATCCCCATTCCCATTTCAGCCCCATAGGCCACAATGGGAATGGAGATGCCTGTAGCACCGACACTGTTCATAATGGTGCCGGTACTATAGGCATGCTGTGCTGGCGGGTGCCTTTCATTCAGGACAGACCTGGCAGAATGAAAGACACCCGCAGCACAACTCAGAGTTTGCCGGTCCGGTAACAACGGTACCAGCAAGCATACTGGTACCGTTGTTACCAGACCGGCAATCTTGAAATGAGGCCCATTGAGTATTATTGAGATTTATAATATTACAATATAGGGAATCCATAAGATATGGAACTCTAAAAAGCCAATTTCAGATGGAAAAGTGTCATTCACACATTAAGGGTGAGTACAATTCCATGGTGCTGATATTATTTCCATGAGGACTAGGGAGGTAATGCATTAACACAGAGATCCCATGTCTGTGGGACAGTTACCTCTGAAAATATAATAACATAATATAGTACAGATGATGCAGATTCAGTCACATGTCAAGCATCTATGGTGTCAAGAACTCTGATGTTCCATAAAGCAATGCCATGTAGGAAGGAGTGTAATGGTATACACTCTGTATCTGGGAAAAACACATAACATATATTTGCAGTAAGACACCTTTGCTCAAAAATGTTGTTGGTGCAAGTGTTGAGATGTAGCACCTAGGCTTTCCTAGGGTGCCACCACTGGAAACATTCCCCTCCATAGAGGTGTGTTTGCAGCCCTCCCTCTTTATCTCCAGCACGTGCAGAGAATTATAAAGTCCATGGGCCTCATTACGACCCTGGCGGTAAGGGGTTTACGCCAGCGTTAGCTGCGCCGACCCCTTACCGCCATTTACGAGGTCCCCTAGCGCCATGGCGCTTTTAACACCTGCTTTTAGCAGGTGTTAAAATCCATGGCGCTAAGGGACCATGGAGTTAATTACGCCACCGTAATTTACGGTGGCGTAATTAACGCCTTCCCCACTCCCATTATGCCCTATGGGGCAAAAATGGGAATGGGGAAGGGTAAATGGGGATTGGGGACTTACCGCCCCGCCAAGGTCGGAATGGGGCGGTAAGTCCGCCAACCACCATGGCGTAAGCGTAGTTTACGCCATGGTGGTAAAGTCACGGCCCAGGCGGTAATTTACCGCCTGGGTCGTAATCAGGCCCCTTCTGTTTCTGCCCCTTATACCTCTGCTTCTGCTTTGCTCGTAACACCCTTATCTCTGCTAGAAGGATCTTCCTTGGAGCCAGTAAAATCAAGTATCATTTTACTTGATAGCATTTACTACCAGTGTATTGCTATAGATTCTGCAGTAGAGTAATTTTGTGGCCATGATTTTATCAATTTTTGACATCAATTAAAACAGATTTTGAACAGCACCATATTCCTTTGCACTTATTTCGCTCATGGCGCTTCTGGCCCATCACGCTCACACTGGTGGGTGGCAGGTCAGGCGACCATTTTGGTGTGCGCAAAACTGCGCGGCTTTCCTGGATTCTGGCTCAAATGTGGGCTTTTCAGCCATCTTGGATTTTCTAAGCCCACAGCACCAAATGTTGTAGCATAATAGTTAAACGTGGGTCAAGACACCTGACACACTTTCTCTCACCAACCAATACCCCACTTTTTGCACAAGCCACCTCCACATTCCTTTCCAGTGTCCTTCCTCCTCTGGTCTCTAGTTCCTCCTCTTCTGGCCTCACCTGAAAAATCCACACCTTCCCTTTTCCTGTTCCTGGATTTATCGTCACCCTTCTTTCCCCACTGTTCCTCTACTGCTGGTTTCCATGGGCAATCTTGTCTATTCTTCCTCACAAAATATTGGATACAGATTGGTAAAAGCAGAAAAGGGAGGCCATGCCCCACCCATTTCTCCTTTGCGGGCCTGCCAGATAACTGAAATGGCATCCTACCATGTCTGAGTGTGTGTCATGTAGCCGCTCCGAGGATGTGCCATATGGAAGTGGCTTGTGCAGTGGGTGCAAGTTCATTTCCCAGAGCCACTCTGTGGCTGAGCCATAGGGAAGCACATTGTATTGTAGCAAGCACAATTCTTGTCAAGGAGCTGCTCCGAAGTCATGCTGCAATTATAGGAGTCTGATCTGTGGGTGGCGAGTAGTCCTCTGTGGCGCCACTCCTTAGTGCAGCTGACATACCTCACCTTAGTTCTCTCAGGTGCTGGTAGGAGGCTTTTCACTGATGGTGGTTGCCTTGCCTCTGAGAGTGATCTGTCAGGGCATTTTGTAAAGTAATTCAATCAGGCGATGTACCCTGGTCTCAGCCTAGTATGCAGCACACAACCAAAATGCCTATTTTATTATCTATATAGGTTCAATATTTTGAGCGATACACCACTCATATCAGACCCCTTATCAAATAACCCAGGTTACGATGGACCAGGAAAGAGGCTGGTTGGTAAAGATAATATATATTTATTTATTTAAAATTAAAATCAAACATATACTTTTTAATAGGGAGCAGCAATCACCAATGTGGTGACAATAACAGTTAAGAAGGTATGTAATGCACTTAAATTCACTCTTTAGCAACACACAATAGAAAACACCAGAGAAAAGAACACTTTTGGCTTGTTTGTAAAAATAGCACTTAAGTTAGGATTTCCCCCTGCAATATTCCTCAACCCACAAATAAGCAATTCTAAATAGATGTAAGGAAGCAGCAGGTAATCAGGAATAAGGAATAATAAACAGAATTTGAATACAACCTTCCCTCCCCCAGACAAGAGAGAAAAACAGATTTGAAACCCTACTGTTTAAAATGACATTTTCGAAATGGCTGAATAAAACACTGAAAATGTGCAAAAATGCGTAAATCAGTACACATTTCTATGGGAGCAAAATTGGAAAGATACTAGCAATCATGAGCAGTAGTTTGAGCAAAAATATACACTTCAAATTTGAATGGAAGGTTGAAAATAATTTAGAATAAAAATCACACATGTAAAACTTTGCAGAAATGTTGATTGCCGCCTAAAATGAACCAAACAATTTTTAATGAAAATGGGTAAAATTCACCAAAGAGCGACGCAGTAAACTCTGGAGTAGATTCATGACTTGAACCCCAGATCCCCAGCGCCTCCTCTGGCGGAACCAGACCGACCACTCGAAATAGGATTGATAATTTAGTATTTACACCAGATAAAAATGACTAATGAAATGGCGCTTAGCAAGATAAATCAAAAACAGGATTGCAATAGGGATTCTGAAAATGTTACAGGTTATTAAAGTAAGGATAGGATGCTTTAGAGATTGGGATAGGACAAGGCAAGGCAAGGTATGCTATGGTTTTCTGGTCAGCACATGGATCGGGTCTAACCAAGGACTGCTGGGCAAATCTGGCAGAACAGGATCAGCTGGGCCGTTCTGGTCACCAGACTGCACTGAACTGGCCCTTCTAGTTACTGGATATTACAGATGCGTGGGGTAGCGAGTTTCAGCAGGCATGCATTTAGTAGTAGCAAGCCAGGCTGGATCAGGATGCTTCCCTTGGGTTTTTGGGATTTTTAGAATTTGAGGCCTAGCTGAAAAGGGGTTCAGCAATGCATAGGCCTTAGCTTTACAATGAAAATCTGGAATCAGGATCAACCAGGATGAAGAAATCAGGAACAGGACGCCACGCAGGAATTCAGGAAGAAAGTCAGGAATCAGTCTGTTTGTGTGTTGTCAGGTGCCCTTATTTATCCTGCCAGATGACATCACTACAGTATATGGTAGGGGTAGGCTTACTACCCACACCCATAATGCTACGATTGGGCAAGAGAATAGTTTCCACTTTGCCCACAGCTGATTGGATCACAGAAACAGGGTGTCATGTTTATGGGGTTAATTTTACAATGTCTACAAACCTCCCCTAGCTACTGGAACCAAAATCCAATTTTGCCATAAATACATATTTATGCAGTTATAACCTCTGAGAAAATCAGATACACAGGTTACATATTTTGTGCGTCATATTTCAATCCAAACCCCAAGTCTGTGGTACCTCGTTTTGCCTTTCTGCTATGTTTTGTCAATTTTAACCATGAAAGATTCTCCAATTTTGTACACAGATGCACATTTACCCTAGGGATGTGTGTACAAAATATTATGTTTGCAACATCAATACTTTCCCTGCAATCTGTTATTCTTTACAACTTATGTTCCTTATGCATTAGTGAGTTCTACCAAGTTTTCAAAGAAAGAACATACAATTAGATTTAGATCTATGCACTTTTCATATTTTTCCTCATTCTTGCTGCAAAGTTAAATTTCTTTTAAAGTTCAGTTACAAAATGACCTTTAAAACAAAATGCCACTTAATCAGTTTTTTTCTTTTTCCGTTGCCCCAAATGCAAGCAGCTATCAATTCCTATGAAGCAGGATGAGGGGCCTCTCTCTTGATTGAAGATTTTATTGCCCCCACACTTGACAGGTGAGAGTCTCAGCCTGCTATTGTCCCAGCGTGCAGGAAAGACAAATGTCTGTTGAGTTGGGGAAGTCCCTTTGTCCTGGTGCATTCAAAGTCCTCTAAGCTAGCAATTAGCGCTTTCCTGTCCCAGAGGTTTATGAGGTGTCACCCTTTCTCAGGGCTAGCAACTGGCAGAGCAAGCTTTTTTTTAATGTAGTTTGCCAACTCAGCCTAAAAGTTTTAACATTTTGATTTAAACCTATGGAATCAGAACAGTTTATAGATGTACTTTTACCAACAACATATCCTTTTAGATTTCTCAATAAGCAGGCCTTTACACAACAATGTACTTTTAAATAGGTGATTTGCTCTCTTCAGTCAGAAGAAGCACATTTTACTGTTTCTTTAAATTCAGTTTTCATCTCCAGCAAATACACACTTTCTGCAGCTATAGTTCTTTTCTGGAGTGCTTGAGTTGTTTTGCAGCATGCATACATTTAACAGGCATCTATTTAGAGTATTTCTCTGAACAGCAGATTCCTGATACTCTTGCAAAGAAAATAGACGTGTTTTCTGTATAAAATGAAAACAAAGCCCCTTGTTGATTCTTTAAAGATACTTTTGACAGGAGCTGTCATTCACATGAGGCCCAGTTCCTCTGAGGCCTAATGAATTATCCTGAACATTGCAGGGTCTTTTTAATCACAGTAGTTCATGGTAAATGGATGGATTTAGTGCCAAACAGCACTTTTAAGGTTGAAAGATGTCATTTTAAAGAGGCATTTTGGTTTTTCAGCAAAGTAATGCTATGTCTTGCACTTCTCTCCAGTTTAAATGTTGCAGAGCATAATGGCACATTCCTGCAGTGATTACTCTGTTCCACCCACCTGAAATGGGTGTGGCAGGGTGGTGCAACAATTTTTTCTTTGTTGCAAAAATGCAGTTTAGAGATCTTGGTGTGCACAGGAGTCCGCGCGGCCGTTTTGCTGTTTCTTGCACCAAAGCAGCAAAGTGATGTAGTGATGTAGCATGGCACAGCTGAGTGGGTCAAATTATCCCGCAGTTTGAATCACGGAATTTTCTGAATATAATACGACTTGACAGCTTCCTTGTCAAGAGGTATGGGGTGATTACCACTAGTATTTTCACACATATATAGCAATTTAGGGAACAGGAGCTGGGGCCCTCCCAACTGCCACCTTTCGGACCCTGTCACATAAGACATCAGTAACTTGAGAACACTGTCTCTCGCTGTCACTATGTGTTACCTTGAACAAGTCCCTCTATGTACCTATATGCATAGCATTCCATGCTACCACATTTCCCTGTTCTCCTATCCCCCTACCTCTCTATGACAACCCCACAGCTCGTATCTCTCCCACATGATCCTAAAATGTAGAACTTCCTCCATTATTCCATTCCTCTTTAACTGTTTATAAGTGCAGTATGATTCTGTGTTCAGTGAGAGGTCTTTCTCTTGATGGTTAAGTACATATGTCTATGGTCAGCCCTCCCACCATTGATCTCATTTTGTGTGTTGCTGTCATTGGTAAGAACTCCATTTTTATTTCACTTTGCTCTGTGGTCTGGGGAGGTTACTCTCTAATCACTCTCATAAGTTAGGACATACTCAGGCTGTGAGACCTGAGTAGCCTCTTGATAGATAAAGGGGATGTCATGGGACTGTTGAAAGTTGCTGGGTCTAGGGGGAGCTATGAGCCTGTTGAGAGATAAGGGGATGTTTAGAGATGAAGGCACCTTGACAGAAGAGAGGCTGTGAGGGCTGATTGCAGGGGCTGTTGAGAGATTTGCTCTGGATTTGGACAGGTAGTGCGGATTTTGGGGATAGGAGTGAGGGTGAGATAGCTGAAGGGAATAAAATGAAATTTGGGGAGGAGCTGGAGCAGTAAAGATGAACTAGGACATTCAAGTGGGACTATAAAATGACATCCTTTTATTGGAGTGTTCTTATGACCAAAGAATTTTGTTGGGGAGAGGTGATTGGACACTGCCATGCGAGTGCCCGAAGAACATGCAAGTGCTAGGGGAACGCTCTATAAATCCCAATAACATAATATAACATGTTGAGTTTGTGGTCAAGTTCTGTGGCTGAGGATAAAGGGTGGGCGGTGGGGAGGTTGTGAAGATATGCAAGGCAGTAGGTCATCTATGTTGCTAGAGGAGATGCCCAAGCATTTGAAAACTAACAAAGGAAGCTGTGGATACATTATCAGATTTTGGGGAGATACTGATGCTGTGCACAGGTGATGTAGTTATGGGTAATACCTAAGGGCTGTGGAGAGATGTTAGGTGTGTGACATGTGCTGGGCTGTGGACAGATATATGCTGAGCCCTAGGCAAAATCTAGGGCAAGGCGCATTTGTTGTGTCTGTGGATATGGTGGGCCTGTGTAGTTGTGAACCTGCTGAGGAGGCAAATGATCCTAGTAATGGCTGCAGCCTGCTTCTTACTCATTGGCCTCATTCCGAGTATGGTGGTAAGGGATAGCGGCCACCGGTAACGAGACCGGTGGCAGTGATCCCTTACCATCATACTCCGAGTTCCCTTTGCGCCCTCGCCCTTAACGCCTGCTTTGAGCAGGTGTTAAAGTCGAGGGCGCAAAGGGGCCTCCAAGCCAATAACGGTGACCGTAATGAACAGTCACCGTTATTTGCATCTTCCCCATTCCCATTGAGCCCTATGGGGGCTCATTTGGGAATGGGGAAGAGCCTTGGTGAATGGGGAATTACCGCCCCGCCAACCTTGGAATGGGGCGGTAATTCCGCCATCCACCAAGGCGCTGCCGGTCCGGGTACGGCGTCAACCAAGGCGTTAATAGCGCCATTGGTTAGCGCCGTACTCGGAATGAGGCCCATTGTCACTACTTCGCACCATAGGCTAGCAGTTGTTGTTCAGGTAAGGGACCAGGGCAGCCTATAATTAGAAGATAAAGCATATTTGATAACTGCTTATTTGCTTATACCATAGAGACTTTTGCCGTGAATCAATTTTCCTTGAAGATCTTCTTAAAATGTCAGCCAATAATTTCATAGCAATTAGACAACTCAGAGCTTCATAGCCTACAATGCAATGTGCCTTATTTTCTCTGCACTCTCATATGCGAAACAGCAAAGGATGGCTTCCGAAGAACATTGCCACATCCTTTGAAAATGACCACAAGCAGATGATTTTACCACCACCCACTACGGAAACTGACAAATATCAAACAACTAAAGTTTTAAACAGGTGAACAATATAAAGAAAACAGAAACATCTGTTTACATTCACTTTACTCTAGATCAGTGCAGTTCAAAACAGAATCTCTAAACACACTTAAAGAATGTTTTTTTTTTGGGAAAATGTACAACAATGGGACGGATTGACAGACATCAATCATGTGCACACCTTTACATTTTGATAATTCCGATTTGACGTGTTTCCATCTCTAACACTTCAAATACTAATTGAAGCAGTCATTAAAGCAGTTGTCTCGTCCAGTACCAGCAGTTAAAGCGATGGCATCGACAATAGGAAAACTCAAAAATAAAACTCTGTTCAGGCCCAAACCAAGCCACTGATCGTCATTTAGAGCAAAAGTCTGTATGAAAATATCACAAAAAAGTAGCAAATGCCTCTTTAAAAAGTGTGAGCATTTGAGCCACCTCTGAGCATTGTTTCAGGGTGGGAAATAAATGCAGGATTTCTGTTGAAATGGTACCCACGAGTTGCCACATGAAGAATACTACACTTTTCTTGAAAGATTATGGCCCTCATTACGACCCTGGCGTTGGACGATGGTGCTCATAGCACCATGGTCCATGCCGGTAACTTACCGACTCCGCCATGGCGGAATGGGGAATTACCGCCCCATTCCGAGGTTGGTGGGGCGGTAATTCCCCATGCTGCCATGGCCCTTCCCCATTCCCATTTTTGCCCCATAGGGCTCAATGGGAATGGGGAAGGCGCTAAGTACGGTGCCGCAAATTGCAGCAGCGTACTTAGCACCAAGGTCCTTTTGCGGGTTGGTTTTTAACGCCTGCAAAAAGCAGGCGTTAAAATCGCCAACCCGCAAAGGGACCTCGTAATCAGGCGTTAAGGGGTTAACGGCGCCACCACCTTTTACGGCGCCGTTAACCCCTTAACGCCAGGGTTGTAATGAGGGCCTATATGTCCAGTGAGATTTGTAAGGCTTTGAATTGTTTCACGTGAATGCTATACACTAGACCAGCTGTAGGGGGTTGTTATCACAATCGTGTGGGGAAAGTATTTACTTAGGTGTGCTGCAAATTTACAGATGAGAATTTTGATATGGAATGAGGTTAGAAATTATGGGAGGGGTACGGGAGTCAGGCACACCTTTTAGGTTTCAGTAGGGAGTAGCAATCCCACCTTTGAACAACAGCCCATAGTGCCAACATGACCGCTGTGGTACTGTACTCTAGAGCACATCGTTTTTTTTCAATCAAATTGGGTCTTTGGTTATCAATAAAGTAAAAATATCATGAAAGCTATCTTTTCTGTTGGAGCCATAATTGTTAGCACAATTGGGGATCACCACCCCTTCTTTTTTTTAAGAGGGCATTTGTGCTTCACATGACATTGATCACCTAGATCACCAAAAACAGGCAGATGCATGCAATGATTGTTTGTAAAAAAGATTTAATTAGCAAAAAGATTGCACAATCACTATCCACAGAATCCTAGGAGCCATCGGATGATAGTGATGTCATTAAGTCAGATGGCTTGTCAATTCGAAAAACTTTCACATGTGCATGAGTTTCAGAGGAGTCTGTACATTCTCTGCTCTCTAATTTAAAACTCACCAATGACACTCTATTGGTGATTCCATCATCAGTAGCAAAAGGATGAGCGTCGGAGATCACCCCCTTCATTACGGATTGTTTAAACAAATCCCTAGCTACAGGCATTGTGCCGACAAACCTGAAAAAGACAGTAGTCACCCCACTTCTGAAGAAAGCAAAACTAGATCCCACAAACCTGCTGAATTACAGGCCAGTGGTAGGATTGCCATGGCCTGGAAAAATTTGAGAGAAAATAGTAACTTTACAGCTACAGGAGTATGTGGGAAAGGAGGAACTACTGGATCCTTTACAATCAGGTTTTTTTCCTGGATTTGGTATAGACACTGCATTATTGACAGTCTGGGATGATCTTCTTAAGACAGCAGATCAGGGGGACATATCACTTTTGATGGACCTAGCTGCCACATTTGATACAGTCCATCACAAGATCTTATTGAGACGTCTTGAGGAGGTCGGAAAGGTCTCTGTACAAGCGCTAGAGTGGTTTAAGTCATTCTTGACCGGCTGAGAATAAAGGGTTACATTTGGAGGATTCCTTTTGGATGCCTTTATGCAGACTTATGGTGTTCCACCTGGCTTTTCATTCTCCCCTCCACTCATATGCTGATGACACTCAGGTATTTGTGAGAGTGGAGAGATCGGAGGGGATGTTCAAACTAGTGGAACACTGCCTAAAGGAAATGCAAGCATGTATTTGTGAAAATCAGTTGTTAAATGCTGATAAGACAGAGTTAGTGTTGTTTGGTTCTAAACATCAATTGCAACACAAAAAAAGGTTACCGTCACCATGCTTTTTAGGATTGAAATTGGACCCCCCCGAAGATAAAAAATCTGGTTTGTATTTGGGAAGATGATATGTGGAGTAAGGGAGAGGTTAGTGCAAAAGTACAATCTGTATTTTATACCCCATGGTTGCTAAGACAGATCCTGCTGTTCATAGCAGATAAAGACTGGGCAACAGTCGTGGGGACTCTCATCAACTCACGACTGGAATATGGTAATGCATTGTGACAGGAAGTTCATCTACCCAAATTCGGAGACTGCAAGTGGCTCAAAATGCAGCAGTGAGATTGGTGTTTAGGGTGGCAAACGCATCCTAAAACAGACATTAGACTGGCTAGCCACGAAGGAACGCATAGATTTCAAAATCCTTTGTGTTATCTTTAAGTGTGTGAACCGGCTAGCACCTAGCAATTTGTCAGAAGAAATTAAAATCTTTATTCCAGGCCACCAGCTATGATCTTGAGATAAGATGCTGTTGCAAGTGCCACGATCTAGATATTTGATTAAAGGGATTGAAGGTTTGGCGTGTACAGTCCAAAACTCTCGAACAGCCTCCTGAGAGTTATTTGAGAACAAACAACTCTGATTGCATTCCGAAAGGTCCTGAAGACCTATCTATTTTGTTAATTGAAATATAGGTGTTTGGTCACTTTTCTGCGATTCTTCTGAACTGATAAATATCTTCATTGATGGTAGACTTGGTCACCGCTTGTTACATCTGCACAGAGATACGATTAGCTTTGTCGGGAGCGTGTTTATAAATAATTTAAAATTCAAATCATTTCAAATTAGATGCTAGGGGATCAATGCCATGTGAAGCACAAGTCCTAGAGTATGTTTGAGGGGTTGTTCCCACAAGCCCACATCCATCTTCTTTGAATTTGCAACAAAAAGCTACTTGAATCAGACAAGTGACATTATTATACAATGTTTACCTGTGTTCTCCAGCTTTATACATGAAGATTTTGAGGCTCCAGGCAGGCACACCTTTCAGATTTCTGGCGAGAGCCGCATTCCGCATTCCACAGAAACAGCAAAGTTTTATAATTCCACAGGGGCCTCTAGCAATGGTATATGGTGCTGCACTGCAGAAGATTAGCTTTGAGTAACAGTGACCTCTCATAGCAGTTTGTGGTACTGCACTCTAGAAGAATGACTTTGAACAATTATTGCCACAATCCAAGGGGCAGCTGACGAGTAGCACTCCTCTAATATTTTGAGTGGTCGGTCTTGTGGATGTGGAGAGGTTTATTCTTGCAGAGAGGTATGGAGGGGCAGTTTGGTGGATAGACTTGTGGGTCAGTGCTAGAGCATTAAAGAGTACTCGCTCTTTGTTTGAGAGCCAGCGAGCGGTCGTGATGTGCTCCCATTTAGGAATGCTGATGGCTGCACGCAGGGAATTGTTTTGAATGACTTGTCATTTTTCCATGTTTTTTGAAGATGTGCACATCTTTTTTGTCAGGTGACAGGAAATTATAATCGATTTGTGTGCAGTTGTCTATAGTAATCAATTTAGTATTGGCAAGTGCAGCTTAAATGGGCCTTGTGATAATATGCTAGAGCTAAATACTTTCAATGTGTCCAAAGTGTTCTCCATTTATAATCAAGTCTTGTATCTGCCGTCACCTTTGGCGAATACCTCACGTTTCAATTACTTCCTCGCATTCACCTTCGTATAATTGGATTGCATTCAAGTGAGTTGCTAAGACATGACATCCATGCCACTTTCATAATTAACTTTTCATCTTGTCGCCTCTCTAATGAAAATGCTGACAGCCTAGTGAAAGAAAAGTCACTCTACAAAAAAATTGGGAGTGGGAACGCTAGAAGCTTCTAACAGTACATGTTTTGACGAGATTGTACTTAAACCTCAAAAGTGGATTTAAAAAAAATGCGTTCATCAATTCTATAATTTGGCAATCTAGATGTGCTTTTATTGGAAAGTACAAGTTCATCATTTAAGCCAGCATTAGTCAAATATCACAATATTTACAAGAAAACCTCATGTACTGTGATAGGAAATAGTACATCTAAAGGGATATACATAAGGACATTGAAAACCTTCCTAGATGTACATGCAGGGCTGCGCTGCTATGGTTTCTGGCTTCTCAGCACTGAAGGCACTAGAAAAATCAATTGTGGGTGGTTGCGCACAAGACAGTGTGAGGATTCTGATGTTCGATGGCCTGGAGTCAGAGGCGTTGCTAGGGGGGATATGGGGTGTATAACTCCAGATGTTTGGTTGTAGCCCCAGAATCTCAGGGGCTACAAACAAAAGACTAGCTAGACTCGAGTCCCGACAGTCCTGACAACAGTGTAGCCCTGTATCTTTTCCAAACCTAGCAACACCCCTGCCTGGCGTTCACACCTTTGGATAGGTTTCCAAGTACAGTACTGAGGCCTAGATTGTGTGGCAAAGGAACCTTCATATCTGAAACAATGACAGGGGCTTGCAAGCCACCATCTTAGATGGAAATTATCAGACAATTTGGCAACAGTCAATGGTCATGTTATACGCTCCCTACTTCACATACGAGAACTACTGTAATTTAGGGTATGATAGGCACCCCTTGGGACCTCAAAATGTTTCACAGATCTGATTGAAGTTAATCATGCTCCAGGGAGGAGGCAATATTTTTTTACTGCATCAAGAATTGACATGCACCTGCAGGCACACGCTCACCATCATACAATAGAACCATGACTCTTTATGTTGCTTAGGGGAAAGGTGTACACTGACCCACAACTAAGCAAAAGGTTTCCTGAAGTATTTTCCTGGCTCACTTAGTGGTAGTTGAGGCTGAGGAGGCAAGGTGAACTCTTAGGAGGGAAGCATTACTGTAGACTATGAATTCAAATACAGGTTGAATGGACCAACTACTGAGCTACATTTCACCATTTGGTGTCCCGCTTTCGGAGGGTCAGTAAGTCTTGGGCCCTCCACTGTAAGTGATTTCAATCTGGCACACATCCAAGTCAGGCCCAGCATGTAGTGCGCAAATTGTACCCTTATTTATTTTTATCTATAAATTCAATATTCTGAACGATATACCACTCATATCACACCCTTCTCCTGAGACCCCTGCCCCCCAGTCACACTGAACAAGGAATCAGGCTAGTTTGCAAAGGTAAATATTTATTTATGTAGTTAGAATTTGAATCACAATTTACTTCAATAGGTAAAAACAATCACCAATGGGGTGAAAGAACACTGAATACTATTTTTAATGCACTTTGAATCAAGTAATGAGCACACAAACAATGCAGCACAGAAAATAATACTTTTGGATTGGTTTAGAACAAATGGCACTATGGTTAGGAGTTCCTCCTGCAACACCCCTCAACCCACCAATAGGCAATTAAATAGATGTGAGGAGAGAGCAGGTACTCATGAATAACACAAATAAAACAGAATATCACCCCCATCTTCCCCCTCCAAACACAAAAACAGAATTCACTTTTCAACTGTCAGATGGCTTTGAATTTGTCTTTGGAATTGGTTGAGCAAAAACACCAAATGTGGTCAAAAATACTTACATTATTATAAATTCCTATGGAAGCCGCTTTGAACAGATACATGCAATCAGGAGCAATGATTTAGTCAGAAAAAAACATTTAAAATCTCAAAGTCAAAGTAGGAAATAATTTAAAGCTAATTCACACGTTTAAAATTTTTCAGAATGTCAAATCGCTGCAAACATTTCCTTGTGCGTTCATTTCGCTATAAAGGGCCAATCGCTTTCGATAACTAAGGATGTTAGGTACAAGTAGGAGTTGACATTCCGCTTCCATCATATAAACTGTGGGAGTTATAGAGGTTTTAGTACAAGTCATTTTTGCAAAATAGGCGTGGAAATGGAAAACAGAGATTCAGGTTTAAAAATGACAGATAGGTTTTCTTCTACTATCTTAAGGACTACAAAAAAGAGAATGCTACACAGGAATCAGTCATTCACAGCCACTCATAACCATTCCTGTGCGATACTCTAGTTTCTGTTTGGTTTGGGAATTAATTTTCTTAATCAAATCAATAAGAAGTTAGGGTTTAGTAACACAGATGAGAGAAAGGTCACCACACGGATAGTTTTAGCAATACTATGGTTCTGAATTAAAGAGGGGTTGGGTTTGAGATTGGGATGATACAATGCAGATATATTATGGGTCACTGTTCTTCCTATTAATACTTACAGAATAAGTTATTAAATTGGACCGTCAGTTCTGGTCATGGATTGGGTCTGTTAAGAAAGGACAGCACATCAGGCACGGGACTGGATCAGCTAGGCCGGTCACCGGATTTGCACAGAATCTGCCCTTCTTGGTTCTGGGTATTTCAAATCAGCTGGATAGTGAGTTCCTCAGGTAAGCTTTGTGGTGGCAAGCCAGAGAGTTTCAGGATACTAGTTCAGAAGGCTTTCCCACACCACTGGGTTGTGAGAATAAGTTTGAGGATTTAGGCCTTGCTGAAAGTCAATACTTCTCTACTGCTTGGCAAGGTTCTTGGCATCTATATCTAGAAGGAAGTTAAAGACTGGAACAAAGTTAAATACTGGAACAAAATGCTTTGCTGGAATCAGGAAAGTGAGTGAATTAGTGAGTCCCTATGTGTTGTCAGCGATCTCTATTTATCCTTTCAAATGACATCAAAAAATGGGTGTATGGGCCGGCATAACTAAGCTTGCCCCTGTGAGATTGGATTAGATCAGGTCCTCATCTCCGCCTTGCACCTGAGTGATTGGATCAAGGTTGGATGATGTCACATTTATGGTTTAGATTTACAGTCCCTAGAAACCTCCCCTCAGCCACTAGTGTCAAAATCGTATTTTATCCTAAATTCATATTTCAACATTGGTCACCTCTACACAAATCACACACAAAGATTCCATATTTTATGTAGCATCTGTTCATCAAAATCCTGCGGATGTAGGATCTTGTTTCACCTTTCTACAGAATTTTGTCCTTTTCGCCATGAATACAATTTCCAAACTTTCTGCAAATTTTCACAAATATGTGTGTTTAACATAGGGATGTTTGTGTAAATGTTCACAATTCTAGTATTAATACAGTTCACATAAAACCACATATATTGCCATTCCTGTCCAGAATATGTTACACAATTCTACCACCACTTGAAACGTACAGCCAAAATTGGACTAACAGATCTGTCCTTTGTATATTTTTCACCACTTTGAATCACAAGTTATGAGTGTCTAAAAAATGTTCATTGTTCATTCTTAACAACAAATGGTCCGCCCCTTTGTCTCTCCCTGGAGTCCAGGAACAACCCCCTCCTTTGGGGAATTCCTTCCATGAGCAGTTTAGAACCCTTTCACACATCTGTTTCCTGGGCTGAAGGATCTGCCATTGTTCCTTCTCTTTTTGTAGACAAAAGTCTGGCCTAACCCACAATGATCATCTACCAATGAGTTTCTGCTGAGCGGATTTCCCTCCCCTTGGGAGAAACCTGTTTTTCCACTTCTTGCAGCTCAGCCAGGCTTATTTATTCTTAATTCCCAGCAGAACCAAACTTGTTGCATCAAACATAAACACATTACTTTTTTAGCTTTAAATCTGTGGGATCAAAAACACAACTGAGATCTGTATTCCTTTTAGCAACAATCCTTTTATGTTAGCTAATCCGGCAGACTTTTAGTTTAGATACTTTGAAGTTTCATCAGGAGCTCTTCTGACAGCTGTCATTCACAGGTAGTCCAGTGTACTACACACAGATTTTGACAGGAGCTGTCAGTTTTAATACAATCCAATTTGTCTGAAGAATTGTTTTGCTCTTTACACTTTAGGACTTTGTATATTCACCATGCTTCATTAGATTACATGAATTTTAGCGCTAAGCAAGATTTCAAATGTAGAGAAAGGTTATGTATAGGCATTTTGGAGCTTTTAGCAACAAAGCAAATGTCATTTATAGGCACATTATGGAGTTTCATTTGCAAAGTGCTGCTTCTCTCTCTGCACTCTGTTTGCTGGTCATGGAGCCCACTGCCACCTTTTCTGCAGTGTGTGCTCTATCCCACCACATATGCACCATGGGTGGCAGGTTGTGCATCAATCTTTTTGTGCATTTAAACACATGGTTTTGGAGGTTTTTGGTGCATACAAGAGTTTTGCCGCCATTGTTGCTGTTTCTAACGTTCAGAGTGATGCCGCATAAGATAGCGGAGGGGGTCAATGCATCCCACACCACCCATACATATATTCTGTGGACTACCAAACAAACTTTTTTTTTCTCCTGTGCTGGCAATCTGGTCAACTTGTGGCTGTGCACTCACAGGTTAATTGATGTGGCTAGAGATACATTAAGTATTGCAAATATACAAAAAAGAAGCACCCTTGAGACATTAAGGGCATGTTAGTTATCACCCACATATGAGGGTATGGCCTCTACAATTGGAAATAAAAAATGCTCCTCATATTCTGAGACCCTCCAAGTAATCTCTATCCATTAAGGCAGAAATGTGTCTGCCAGTGGGTGGACGCCCTTCATTTTTGCTCTTGGGTAATGCAAATGCACTCTTAATTCAGGAATAAGGATTCCAAAAAAATGCAAATTCATATTTAGAAACTAGATTCTGACCCAATCTATCATTCAATTTGTTTTATATCTAAAACACTACACATAGGATTAGAATACAATTTCATATAACATTCAGAAGGTATAAATGTAAGATCGAAAGCCAAGGTTTATGCTGATTACACCTTACTGCTACACTTCAAGTCTAGGGGAAACACATCTCTTCATACCTACTCTGCATTCAAACGGATCCTACCCTTTAAATCAGCATAACATTTTTATGCTTCAGTTAAATCAATAGATTCCTTTGGAATTTACCATTTTTTCCACCGGCTAAAATCAGATGGCTTCTGTTTGAATCTGTGGTTTTCTGCCATACATTAATGGTAGGTGCCAATTACACTTTAGTTTACAAAACGGAGAGTAAAGAAAGAAAGAAAAGTGATTACACCTGTTTTTACACTTTGATTATTAACTGTTTTGCGAATGGGAGAAAACTGTTTATGCCGAGGACACAACAGCACACAAATGCTAATGTTGGCAGGCCCTCCATGCAATTAACACTTTTTGTAAAAAAGACACCATTTGCAACTCCAAAGTCCCAATGTACTTCATGATCATCATCGCCAACATTTATAATCACATACTTCTCCTTTATGAGCCTGTTTAACTACTATTGAGTCAATATTCTCAAAGTATTCAGCATTGTTCTGATTATAAAGAAGTGTTTTGTTTAGTTTTCCTGTTTTAATTTAGTTGTATACTTTTAGTTTTTTAGTTTAAGTTTTTAGTTTTATAATTTATTTGGTTTTCATTAGGTTTTATTTCATTTTTCATAACACATTTGTGAAATGTCTGAATATGGGTGAAGTTATTGGCGGGTGATTTGCGCCGTTTTCCCTTTGCACTTCAAAACAATTGTGAATACAGCTTCTCTCTTCATATCCAAATCTTCAGATATCTTTTCAGATTATGTTGAGACACTGGTTAAAGTCCACCTGGTTGTCAACATAAAATAATACACACAATACACTCAATAATACACACAAAATGGCATCATATAACATAACATAACATACCATAACATTGCCCCATGAAGGACTGTTTTATTAAACATTGTGATTCCCAATAGTGATTGAACATTAGCACCCTGGCGGGGCAGCCAGCCAATCAGGTAGCTAGGAATTTGTGCTTTAAACCAGCAGTGAAAACCTGTGTTCCATGCTGGCTGACGGCCACCTCCACCCACCGCCATCTTCTCCCCACCCTCCAAGTTATTCATTTGCTAACTGGAGTTGGGCCTCAGTCCCCTGTAGAATAAGCCCTATATGTCTGCTCCCATCAATGACTTTCAGTGGCAAAGACCGGACGTTACCATCTCAAAGGGCATATTTAAAAAAATGAAATATTAATTTAGGTGGATTATCTTCCCTCCATCTCTCGCCTTAATTCTCTACAATCCTTGTCAGGTTGTTGATTAGTATGCCACTTCAGCATGGTTCTAAATGTCTGTGTCTTGCATTTCTTTATTCTCACGTTACTGGTGGTTGCACATCCTTTTGACATTTGCTCCATGAACACAATGGGGCAGTCATTACTTTACTGGACTGTAGTGAATAACGCTGTTGGACGTGTCTACGAGGTTGTTGGATCACTGAAGCACAATGCAAATAAACAGGACAATATAAAATCCAGAGTTTCTTGGTTCATTCCTACTGTAGCTGGACTGCTGATAGGTCACCTTGACTAGCATTGTTCTGGCTCTAGTACCAATGCACATGCCAGAAGCATTTGGCTGCAGGCCTTTACAGAAAAACTCTGAGATGACAATTAAGAAATGCTCGCTACATAGGATAATAATTCGAAAAATAAATGTGGCCCACAATCTGTTCATTTTGTTCCCCTTACAAAAAAGAAATTCAACCTTCATTTAGCCCAGTAAAAGCTGGAGTGTAACAGCTGGTATTGACCCGATACGCACTTAAAATTGAGTAATTTGGGAGACAAGGCCTAGCCGCATACATTAGTCTCTTGATATTTTGATTGTAATTGAGTTTCCATTTCACAATCATTTTTAATTTTCGGTCAAATGAAAGAATTAGAAATAGACTTTGGATGTTCGTATGTGTGTGTTTCCCCGCCTCATTACACTCAACGAATAAGGTGGACCCGCCATTCAAGTGGAATTGCTTGCAGTTTTCTGCCAGCATCGGTTGGGACGATAACGTCCATCTTTGTGCATTTTCGTGCACAGAGTGCATATTAATATGCAGATCAATTGGGCATTAATTATAATGTCAATTGTTTTAGAGATATTCTGCTGGCTGGCTTTTAGCAGTGCATGTTTTATTTTAATTTTTCTGAGGGGACCTCGCTTTCATAGAACCCCAAGATCTACTTCTTAAACACAAAAGATACAGTTCACTGAAATATGTTGTCACTTGGGAGGGAGCGCATTTGCGTTTGTGCAGGAGCACATGAACGACAATGTGCTTCATTTACAAAGTGTTTTTCAATGGGATTTGCCTTTGCGAATATAAATCAGGCCCAATGTGCTTCGGACATTTCAGAAAGGCCACTTGTTTGGTTGCCACTGGATAAGCGAACACACCCGTGTAAATCTGACAACATGACCAAATGTGCAAGAAACATCATTTTCACTGAAGTGGCCTACATTATTGCATCCCAAATACATATAAGGGCTGATTCACAAATAGGTCTACGCACAAGTTTGTTTAGGGGGCAGGCTCTGGCAAACCAGGAGTCCCGTGTGCCACAAGCAGCAGAGTAGATAGCACAGCGAGCTGAGTGTTGGTTTCTGACATTGTGCGTAGCCTGCTGATGCAGGTTTAAATCCCTGTGGGCCCAACTCAACCATTCCTTCTTACAAGGTCGATAAATTGAGTACCGCGTGGTGGGTAATGATATCAACTGTTATTACAGCGCTTTGATGCCCTTGGGTGAGATAGCACTATATAAAAACTGGTTTTTATTATTACTCATACAGGTAGACTTCTCCCTCTGCCTTTATTTAACAAGTTGAGTACATGAAGTTAGGTTATCCAGGCACCCAACAGCATCAGCCGCCAGCATCAGTCTCAGCCCCAACTGTCTTCCATGGAACCTTTCCACCTACCACCCTCTAGAAAGGGGGCCGGTAGCCTTTGGCTCACCAGAGGTTTTGGATTCTAACTCCCACGATCCTTCACCATTGAATATGTAGGCTAGGCCTCATGGTATGTGTAGTTGAAAACATCTAGAGATCCAAAGGATGCAGGCCCCTGATCTAGTACCCTCCTGCCTCCCAGGTTCTGAGTGTCTGGGTGCCAGAATGAAGGAGACAGACAGGAAAGGAACACAAAGGCATGCCTGGTGTTACAACCCCTTTGCCACGCATGGTAGAAAGAAAGGTGTACACTGCAGACCCAGCAAACAACAGGGTACATATAACTTTGGAGTGGACAATAATAGAACTTGAAGGCAATAGAAACCCCAAGGGTATACAGACAGTCACCCTCTGACTCAAAACCTTCCCTTATTTCACACTCTACCACCCCCAACTCCATGGCATCTGCCAACACCCTAGCTACCTCCTGTGGCCCTCAGAAGCCTTATTCTCCATTACAGACATAGTTAGGCTTCCGCACACTCACTTCCTCCTCTATTGCTATGTACCTCTCCTTGGCACATTTGAGCTGGTCATACCTGAACTACATAAGACCTGCCTTTTTATTCACCCTTTCTCCCAGATGATCATGAACCCATTCAGCATACCCCGCCCACCCCAAGCCTGGGGGCACACTGTCATGCTTGGCTTCTTTTCCTTAGGAACTCAAAAGGAACATGACCTGTGGTGGCATGGGGACCAAACTCTATGCTACAACTTTCCTCCCCACTTCACTCTCCCACTCTCCTCAGATGCTACCGCAATTCTCACTGTATTCATCAGGGTGTGGTTGAAACGTTCAACAGCATGTTAGTGTCAAGGTGGTACTTGTTTCTTGTTGTGACCCACTCCAACATGCCACAGTAAATTCTACATCAACATCATGTGTGCTCTATTGTGTGTCAGGATCATACAAAGAAACCCCTAAAATGGAATATATAAAAAAAAATCTAGCTGCTTCGTTATCCACCTTGGGTGTAAGTCCCAACCACTTGGAGTTAAGCTATATCAGCAACATGATCCATTGTATCCAGCCTCTCACACCATTCAAGAGTTACAGCACCTTCCTGACAATGTATTCCCATGGTAAACTTGGCAATTCAATAGGCCTCAAGAGTTGCTCCTGGGTTCTCAACATTGCGTCTGATTGGAGCGCAACAAGCAAACCTTCACAAGTCTCTCTATGTCCCCAAATACTCCTGGCCACCAGTAGACTTCTCACACTCTCTCCTTTGACTTGGTGATACCTAGATCGTGATTGACTGAAACAACTACTGTCAGACACCTTTAGATGGAACAATATTGTGCCCTTTTACAAAAACTCATCGTCAATGGGCAATTCATTTCTGATAAATTAGTAAGGTTTCAGGCCTAAAATGTGTTGCCCACAGCCGCTCTCCAGGGAACACCCGTCTTTGGTCATCTAACCCTATCTTCCCTAAGGAGGGGGTGTTGACTCAAGGCGTCATGCCATTGACTCTCTGCAACAACACATACATCCCTCCAGCTGGAGGTCCTGCTCCTCCACCAGCTACTGTTCTGACACTTCCTCATCCCCTGTCCATCTATCTTAATAGATGGAAAGGGTGATGGGGGTTGCAGTATAAGTATTTATCCGTTACATTCTCCCTGCCAGGGATGTGCTCAATCTCAAGCTCTGTCTCTGCAGGAAGGTCCCCCACCTCATAATATTACATGCACTTCTATCCAAGCCCTCAGCAGAGACGATTCCCATACCATACTGGGGCACAGACAGTGTAAGGCCTGAGCCGGTAAGACCCACAGATAATATCTGTAAATGCCCACTCAGCAGCACTATGTGGGCATTTACAGATGCTAATGAAACTCTGGTGGGCGCAACTACATTAGCTCCAGGCCCCACTTGCCACACCTCTGATACCATACATTTATCATAGGGACCAATGAATACTGATTATGCTAAGTTTCCTTTCCAAACAAGAATGTGCAAAATGTTTTCACTTCCCATAAGCAACACAATGATTAATTCTCAATTACTGAGAACGTGGATGTCACCCTCACCCTCCCAGATTCTGTGAAAGGCATATTCAATGACCCTTGCACATCCTCTTTGGTTCTGGAGAAGAATGACACTCAATCGGATTCACTGGCATCCTTCATGACTCTACAGTCTCAATCAAAGTCAAATTGTCTGAAAGCTGGTGCCCTGATAATGGCTTCCTTGATCTCCTGGAAAATCATTGGAAAACTCCTTGGCCCTTCTAAATTCTGTGTCGTTCTTGAAATACATACAAATGGTCAGGATGATGTCAGCAAGTGGTCAACAAACTTAGCATAACATTCTATCAGGCCCAAGAAGGCTATAACTCCCTGGCAGTTCTTGGTCTGTGATACCTCTGCGATGGGCTGGATAAAACTCAGCCGGGTTCAACATCCTTTCTGGCTAGGAGACGCCTAAGGTGGTGTATTACATCCAGGCTGAACTTTCTCTGGTTGCAGAGTCAAAACTGCTTCCTCAATTACCCTTAGCAGTCAGTCTAACCTCAAGTCATGTAAAGTAAAAGGTATGTAGACCTCAATTGGTATGTCTTGGAAGACCACAGCAGTGGAGTGTAACCTGAGCGGAATCCTCCTGAACTGCAAAGTGCCCCCAGCATGATAAACATTGAGTACTTATGGGAGGAGTGCTGCTTCTTGACTTGTTGGTAGCTTGAGGCAAGGTCCAAGGTAATTAACAATTTTCGCTTACCAAACTATGTTTTCCATTTCATGGACATTAGGCACCAGGAAATGATCCACCAACACACAAGGGTTCAAGTCACAAAAGTCAACACACAGATCAATTTAACCTATGGCTTTGCCCACCAATATGACAGGCGAAATCCAATCCAACGCTTCTATGGCTAAATGACCCCTTGTGCTTGCAATTCCCTTAGCTCTTAACCAATCTCCTTGCACAGGCATGTGGGGACATTCCTCATATGGGTAACCATAGGAGAAGTGTCCCCTTTCAACCTAATTTGGTGCTGGAAGCTCTTAAGCCAGCCTAGAGACTTTGAGAAAGCTCTTTTGTATTTGTCCTCAACCTTCCAGGTTTTGAGGGTCTGAAAGTCAGTATGAAAAAGACATGCATGAAAGGAAGCGGAAGGTGGCCTGATATTTCAAACTTTTTCTGAGTAACTCTGACTTAGGGCCTCATTCCGAGTTGGGCGGTAAGGATTTACCGGCACCGGTAAGGATGCCGGTGCCGGTAAACCCTTACCGCCCTATTCTGAGGTCCCTTAGCAGGACCCACAAAGGACATGTGGTCTGACCACACGTCCTTTGCGGGTTCCGCTAAGGGACCAGGGCGCTAATTATGGGCTCGCTATTTGTGGGCCCGTAATTAGCACCTTCCCCATTCCCATTGAGCCCTATCGGGGCTCAAATGGGAATGGGGAATGATTTACTGAATGGGGACTTACCGGGTTCTCCAAGGTCGGAATGACCCGGTAAGTCCCCATTCAGCCAGACCGGACCCTGGTTTGGAGATTGCACCATGGCTACCTCCAAACTCGGAATGAGGCCTTAGTCTTATTGCTAGTAAATCAGGAGTATATTAAAATTACTCATAGCATAATCTTTGTGAATTGGTCCTCTAGAGTGTGATTCTCATTCTTATATCACCTGTATGACGAAGACCTTAGTGCATGTGAAAGCATTAACAACACATAGGCATCTTGAACCATGTCTGGTATATCATGGCATAATTAAACTATGTGAATATAGCACACGGGACGTGTTGCACTGCACTGGTTGTGATCCTTTTTGCAGAACCACCGTCACAATGAACACTGTGTACATTTGGAAGACAGCTCTTCGAGCGATCACCCCAAGGTTTTTATCTCTACTATGCGATGGATGGATACCTGGTACAACGGTAGAGGCCAGAACACACACACACATACGCACACACACACGCACATATGTGTAAGAAAGGGTGTTTTAGAAGCAAGAAACTGGCTGTCCACTCCAACCTCGCAAGGTGATAGTCACCTTTCTGGATACGGTTTTCTGTCCTTTGTTTGCAAATTACAACAATCTTTACAAACAAACCCCTTACACTTGGAACGAATGATCCCTCAAAGAGACCATGATGTTCAGCTGCGTCTCATTGAATGTAGCTCTGCATATCAGCGTCTGCTGGAGAAGTGTATATGTTCATGAATAACAGATCAGCATCAGCAAAGTATACACGGATTGCTTCTTGTCAGGAACACTGTCATTAGTATGATAAACGATTGGGCTGGGCTGTTTGCATAGAACTGTGCGGCAGGCAGAAGCAGAACAGGGCTTTTGAGAAAGTTATTTATAGGAATGGAAAATTGAAGTTTATAACCCTACCATGGACATTTGCTTGCAGCTTAATCTTTATGCGCCGCATCAAATGGCCAAGTAGTAGAATGCAGGACAATCTAAAACACTAAAGGATGTGTCTGGCTGACCTTTATTGCACATTATGAACAGCTATCAAAAAATACAAATCCATGTCGGCGCCGCTCTTAAACGACTCGCTTCTAAGCAGGCGATTTCATTTTGTAATCACATTCTGCTCCATCAGTCATACAATGAGAGCGCCCTCTTTCCTCATTTCACAACAAAATGGCCTATGGAAAAAAATGAAAGGAATACTGTTTTTTTTTTTCTTTTGGAACCAAGAAGATACCCTGCTTTGTGGATATGGTTAAAAGGTGTTTCCTCGCCTAATAAGCCAGTTCCTTTGCTAAGGGACCTGCCGCTGTGCTGGGAGCCAGGTTCCACCTGAATGGACATTATTGCAAAGCTTAAGAAAATACTGCTTTGTTAAGATGATTGCTGCCCGGAGCACATGCATAATTTGCATGTAAACATCTAATTAAGAAGTTTAAATTTACAAGGATCTCATTTCATTCAAGTAAAAGCTTTTCGGACTGCGGGGCGATTTGGGAATAGCTCTCCTGGTATTTCTTTCAGGCTCGGGGTTAATGTTACTGCTTGAAAGAGTGTGAGCTTCATTCATCACCATTCTGTGCTTAAACACCGTGGGATGAGTGCAGGGTAGTGCAAGATGATTCAAGACCAAAAAGCCAGCCCGCGCAAGTGCAGCGATAGTACAACAAGAATGGAGCATTTCAGGATCAGTAGCATTGCAATGAATTGCTCTTCTGTACGCTGCACAACACTGTGGCTAATCTGTCTGCTGTTCAGCACCTACTTACCACTTTGACGCTACCACCCCAAGCTCCAACCCCTCCCCACCTTCCTTATACCACCCATCCCTTAATTGCAGAAACACAATGACTTCCCCAAGAAGTCATTTGAAGTAATTACAGCGAAGTAAAGTACCTCCAAGTTATTTACTTCGTTAAAACAATGACATACAATTATGAGAATTATACTGAGTCAACATTACAGCAAATAAATAGCCATAAAAAAACAATTGTGGTCTTGATGCCAGACATTGGATGCGCATTGGTGATTTTCCTGGGTCTGCATCCTGTTGTTCCACGGATGTTATGGACTACAAATCCCATGATCCTACACCATTGAATATTATGAGTATAGCTTTTGGGGGCTGTAGTGCAAAACATATGGATAGCCAAGGGTTGCAGAGACATGCCCTTGATTGACAAAATCAGTTGTCGAGTCCTGAAAAGTTAAAAGCAACTCTGTTTCATTGAGTAAAGTGAGAAACCTATACATGACAAGATTGTGATGCAAATCGACACTAAGCTTATTCTATGAGGAAAACAAACATTCTGAATAATGTGCAATGTCCAAATTCAACCACTTCCCACGTACTGCTACGTTTCGCAAAGACTTTGATTTACCTAGGATCACCTGCTTTTGGTCAAATAGGGAAACCATTTTAAAACCAACTCGTCCAGTATTCCAAAACAACTATTCCATAAGCAGACAACATCCACACTGCATTGCTTCAACACCAACGCACTTGAATGCATGGCTGCATACACCCCCCTTTTCATAGTTGTTCCCATGCTCATGAAATGATGATCTACTGATCACACCAATGGTAAGGTACCCTCTTCGAAGTGTGATGGTCTGTGTCTCAACATTCTGAAAGCCATTACTAGCGCCAGCCTTTAGGATATTATCGGGGTGCCTTCCATTGAGACAGAGGGTCATTGTTGAAAGGTGTGGTTGAACCATAATTGTGGAAAAAGGCTACAAACCTACACATGCAGTTTACAATTGCTTTGTTTTCATTGCCTGTGTCGCTTTTATTTACTTCTAAGTTATGTGTCTTAAAATATGCTATTAAGGGAAGAATAGATATGTGTATAGAAATGGGAGTGGTGCAAGGGTGGACTCGGAACAAAAAGAGGTCTGTTAAGAAATAGGGTCCGTGACGAGGTTATACTCTGAAGGTAGGCTCCAACTGACCCATAAGAACTCAACATGAAGAATAACACTCTAATACAGAATCTCATGACATAACAATGTATGTGAAGCAGAACATCCCAAAGCTTACCATTCTACTACTATTTAACATGTTTATGTGATTACTATAAAGTGAAACACCACAACACATCTCCTTCCTTTAAAACAAAGAAATATTCACTCAAGATAATAATCTCTTAACCTTAGAGGTTTGTTCCTGATCCTCTCTGAACTCATGCTCATGTTATATCCATGCATATTTTTACTCACATTTGGCTCATCGTCATCATTTTCCTCACTTTCCTCACAATCCTCTGCTTCACCATTATTATTGCATTTAACTAATCTGGACATCGACCAGCATTCACCACCCTACATAATGACCACATTCCCTCTTATCACAGAAATCCTCTTGGGACCAATGCACTTGCTCTCTGTACATTTAGGGGACATCCTGGGATTTTTAACATAGACCCAGTCACCCTCCTTCCATGATACCTCCTTGAACTTCCTTCTAGAATTGAACCTCTCCTTGTACTCATTTTGAGCTTCCTTGATGAGTGTCATAATTTTGTCCCTGTTCACATGTACACTCTTCGCCAACCCTAACCAACCCGGGCATAGTTTTGTCCCCGGCTGCCTTCCTTCAGAGACATAAAAGGTGACACTCTGGTGACAGTATGTGGGGTAGTGCAATAATTCCACACCATTTCCCTAAGAGCTGTCTGCCACTTCAGACCTGATGCCATTGCTAACTGCCGCCCCCCTTTTATAAATCAGTTTGCCCTCTCTACAAGACCATTAGCCCTAGGCTGGTAGAGAGCCGTTCTGTAGTGCTTGATACCAAACCTTCTGAGAAAATCTACTATCCTATCTGAACAAAACTGAACCCCGTTATCAGATACCAGTTCAGTGGGGAATCCCTCCCTGTAAAATATTTCTTCAAAAAATAGGATAATTTGAGAAGTGGATGCCGCCCTAACCGCCTTCCACTCGATCCAATTCGAGTGGTAGTCAACCAGAACAATAAGATATTTGAGATCCTCTCCCAAATCCTGCAGAGGACCTATTAGGTCCACCGCAAGCTTCCTCCAGTGCTCCCCCGGAACACTCACAGGCCTTATGGGAGTTTCTCTAATGACTTTACTCTTGTCACTCCTTTCACATTCCTTGCATGATCTCACACTCTTCTCCACTTCACCATCAATTCCTGGCCACCAAAATAATTGTCTGATATGCCTTTTAGTGCCCCCCATGCCAAGATGAACTTGATGTGCAATATCCACCAACCTGGATCTAATATCACAGGGGGGAATTACCCTCAACCCTTTCCTGAGCTGAAACCCATCTTCAGATAAACTCAACTCCTCCTTTACGCTATAATAGCAATCATATTTCCTGTCAACAAGCTCCTTCCTGGGCCACCCAGTTTTGGTCCATAATTTGATTTGTTTTAACACCTCATCAGAATCATTTGCAAGTGCCCACTCATCCCTTCCTATAGCATCACACCCAATCTCACAGATGCCCAAAGCACAATCAGAATTCACCTCAGTAAAGTCACAATCTTGTACCGGTAGTCTCGAAAGACAGTCCGCTACAACGTTTTCTCTTCCAGGTATGAATACAACTCTGAAATCATACGCTAGTAAATCAATCATCTATTTCGATATTCTATAGGACCCTTTAGCCCAATCTGCACTACCCAACAATTGAACTAAAGGCTTGTGATCTGTCTTCACAGTGAAGGTTTGACCCCATAGATAGAACTTGAAGTGTGCAACAGCCCATGCAACTGCCAAAGCCTCTCTTTCTACCACCGAATAATTTCCTTCTGCCCCCCTCAAGGGTCGGGAGGCAAAAGCAATAACATGTTCAGCTTTACTAGCGTCATACTGTGAAAGAGCAGCCCCAAGACCCAAAGTGCTTGCATCCACAGCCAACACTGTTCTTCTACCAGTAACAAACCCCCCCAACAAAGGCGCTTTTACAATACTTTATTTGATTTTGTGGAATGCACCATGGCACTCATCGGACCACACATATTTTGTGCCCTTTTTAAGTAATTCTCTCAATGGAGATGACATAGCAGAAAAACCCTCTACAAATTTATGATACTAATCCGCCAACCCCATGAACGAGCGTATCTGCTCTTTGTCTTGTGGTTGGGGAGCACATCTAATGCTGTCCACTAAAGATTTCTTGGGCGAAATGCCATCAGATGAAATTCTGTGACCTATGTAGTCCACCTCATTGACAGCAATTTTACATTTTTCTCTTTGGACAGTCAAACCAGCATCTCTTAGTCTAATCAGAACAGCCCTCAACATTTTATCATGCTCAATTTCATTGTCAGCGAAAATAAGAATGTCATCTTGGAACACAGTTACTTTCTTCAGACCCCTGAGTACTTCCTCCATTATCTTCTGAAAAACTGACGCCGCAGAGGCTAACCCAAAAGGCATGCGGTTGTACTTAAAAACACCCTCAGGGGTGATGAAGGCCGTCAGGTGCTGGCACTCCTTGGACAAAGGAAACTGATGATAGGCAGATGATAGGTCAATAATAGAGAATAACTTTGGCTCCCCTAATGTGGTCAGAGTTTCTGAAATATTCGGCAGTGGATGCCTCTCTACAACTATGTTTTGATTAAGGCTGCGCAAATCAACACACAATCTCAATTTCCCATTAGCCTTAGACACCAAAACAATAGGAGATAACCACTCTGTTGCCATCACCGGTTCAATTACCCCCTTGTTGACTAGATTATCTAACTCTTCTCTTAGTTGACCTCTCGCTTTCAAAGGTACTTGGCGTACTGTGTGCACCACAGGCTGTGCAGAGCTCTTGAGTTTTATGTGATGCTCAAATTTCTTGAGTTTCCCCAAGCTCTCCGAAAACACTTCTGGAAATTCTTTGGTCCAAGTATCTCCTATCTCGGCAATGGTGACAGGATTAGGTGCACTGGCTTGCACACGTACTCCCAGCTTCCTCTGTTCTTCCCATCCTAACAGGGAAGCTCCTCGTTTTGCTATTAGAACATTGGCTCTACAGTCTCTTTCCTTGTAATGTATTTTTGCAGGGATTTCACCCAGAATTTCAATCTCCGACTCTCCATAACCACAAAGCCTCAAGTTGGTGTGGCAGATTGCCGCATCACACTTTCCCAGGGTACTTACTAATGTGTCTCTCGATACTATAGTCCAAGGAGAACAAGTGTCTACCTTCATAGTGAGTTCGTACCCATCGATAGTAAAAGTGTCTGCTGGACCCTCGTTTTCCCCAGAAATGGCCGAAATTTAAAAAAACATACTTGGAAGTTGACTCTTGCGCCTCTGATACTTCTTGAATGTTATAGCTTCTTCTCACACTATCCTCCTCATTTTCTCCTGTCTTGAGTTCTACCATGTTAACTGAATTGGCCTTGCAAACGTTGGCGAAATGCCCCTTGCCTTTGCACTTAAAACATCCTGCGAACCTTGCAGGACAGGACGGGAAATTCGCCCCATGTCTAGAGCTTCCACAGCGAGAACATGAGTTCCTCATGTTCTAGTTACCTTTCTTTCCCACAGGAAAGTACACTTTTTTCTTTTGATCAATGGCACACACGGGCGCCAGTGACACGGCTGGTCTGTCCACCCTAAATTCCTTAAGGTATTGTGACGTTTGTTCAAAGCTCCTGACCAACTCAATCGCTTCATCCAGTTTCATATCTTTAGCTAGGAGTTTCTCTTGAACTCTGATATTATTCGTGCATCTCACTAACTGATCCCTGATCAAGGAGTCAGTTAACTATTCGAATTCGCATGTATAACTTAGAGACCTCAAACAGGCCACATAAGATTCCACAGACTCTGATTTTTCCTGCATTCTCTGGAAAAATGTGTGCCTCTCAAAACTGATGTTCTTCCTTGGTTCGAAGTGGTCTCCCAGCAGATTAAGAGTGAGAACATATTTATCAGCATCACCAGCTTCAGGTACTTGTCTCTTGGCTAGGCCATCATATATTCTGCGGCCCTCTACGGCCAAATTGTGAAGAAGTAGGGCTTTCTTGCGTGTAGACGAGAACCTGTCACCCCCCAGGGCTACCAAATAATTTTCAAAACTGTCTGTAACGCTCACCTGATTCCCACGGGGGCGCTGGTCTAGTCTGGATTGCTGTGGCCTCTTCTAGCGTGATGCGCAGGACCCGGAACACCGATTGGACAGGACCTCCAAATTGTGCTTGCCTGGCCCGTAGGAATATCCTTCTGCAGATGAGAAAGGGGATTAACAGTCTGCAGAATAGTGTGCTAGCTCCCCCTTTCCCCCTTCGTCCCTCTCTAACTTCCTCCAAACCTCGGTTTAAGCTCACCTTATGGTTTGGAAGGATGAACTCTCCATCCTGCTTCTGGTGCAGGGGCGCGTGTTCGTCCAGTTACTTCACTGGTTTTCAGAATGGAGCTGGCAAAATCCACTTGACTTTCCTGAGCGATGCGCCGTAAGTATGAAAGTTCAAAGTTCAAGTGAGGCCCCCTTTATGTTGGTTTTCTAACCTGTGATCTGTCCTTTATTTCAGGTGCAGAATGAAGGCGATGCGTCGAGGGGTTAAACTGCCGAGGTGAGTAGTGATGAGGGTGATCCCTCTAAATGTCCTTATCATTCCCCAGAAATGTCTCTTGTCCTTTCCCCATAGGGGCCGGGGTACGGTACCTGCCAATGGGGCGGCGCCGACCCGAAATGTGGAAGAAAAGCCGGTAAGTATTATGGCTGTTAATCAGGCTTTCCTTCTGTGTTCCTTCTGCTCACCTTTTGTTTCTTCCTCTCTCCCCTAGGTGCAGAGATGTGGCGTCCGATGCTGACAGCCGCGACGGAGCCGGGAGATGTCTCGAGGACAGGTGAGTGAAGCGTGGCGCTGCAGCGAGCAACGCAATGCTTTTAAATGGAAGTCTTTCTTCAGGGATGCTGGCGAGAAGATTCCGGATGCAGGTAAGAAGTTTGAAATAGTCCTTGGTTTTCACCTTTCTCTTCTCTTCCTTCCTTGCAGGTCTTCCAGGTTCGAGGCGGGCGTGGCTGGAGTCCAGGAGCAGGAGCAGACACGGTGAGCGTTAAGCTGCAGGAAGCAGAACAACGCGAAGCATGAGCTGCTGTCTGGGCGTGGCTTAAATAGCCTCCAAAGAAGTCCCAGGTATGTATCCTTCCCCAACTAGGTATGTATCCTTCCCTGGCCACGCCCGAGTGAAAAAATAGTCCCTATGAAAAAATAGTCCCTTTCAGGTCCCAGGGAGGCCTGAAGCGTGCAGCATGGTCTGCATCAGGTAAGTGCACAAAAAACCTCCCTTTATGAGCCTGGCGCCTATGGCACCAGGACTGATGTCCAACATGAGCCTGGCGCCAAAGGCGCCAGGACTGAGTCCAAAGAGCCCCTATAAGGGGCCGCTGGGCTTTTACCCGAGGGCATGATGCCTGCTTCCGGGGGTGCTGGGCCTGGCCTGGTGCTCCGGGGGTAGGCATCATGACAGCACTCCCCCCCAAGGCCCCTCCCAAGGTCGTTCCTTCTGGAGGTTTCGGTTTGTTTGGGAAATTCCGATGGAACCTTTTTACCAGCCAAGGTGCATGTACGTGATCACTGGGTTCCCAAGACCTTTCCTGAGGCCCGTACCCTTTCCAATCAATTAGATAGAAAAGTTTTGATTTTGAGATCTTAGAATCCAAAATGTTCTTCACCTCGAATTCAGGCTCCCCATCTATCTGAATCGGTTCTGGTGGCTTTGTTAATCTGGTTCCTGGGTGCACTGGTTTCAAAAGTGACACATGAAAAACGGGGTGAATCCGCATGTTAGCTGGTAGATCAAGCTTGACTGCCACTGGGTTGATTATAGCTTTGATCGAGTAAGGGCCTAAATACCTTGGATTAAAAGTTTGAGGCCCCTTGAGTGATAGGTGTTTGGTAGCCAACCATACTTGATCCCCTATTTGGTATGGAGGCGTCTCTCTTCGATGCAGATCCGCATTTTTTTTGTATTTCCCTTTCGCATGTTGCAAATGTGCAGTTACATCCTTGGAGGCTTGAGTAATCGTAGAATGCAAATGGTCCACTGCGGGCATTTCAAGGCTCAGAGGTGAGTCCAAGTCTGAAGTACGAGGGTGATGTCCATATAGGGTATAAAAGGGGCTCTGACCAGTTCCAGAGTGTATCGAGTTATTGTATGCATATTCAGCCACCCATAAAATGTCCTTCCAATTACCCTCCGATTGGTGCAACATACATCGTAGATATTGTTCAAGGGTCTGGATCGTTCTCTCCGTCTGACCATCGGTCTGTGGGTGGTGGCTGTTCGAGAGTCTTACGTCGATTTGTGCCAGTTGACAACACTTTTTCCAAAAATGAGAAATAAACTGGCTTCCCCGATCGGAGACTAGTATGGACGGGAATCCATGCAAACGGATGATATTTTCGAGGAATTCCTTGGCAAGAACAAAGGCTGAAGGTAATCCTTTCAACGGCATAAAGTGGGCCATTTTGGAAAATAAATCCACCACGACCAGAATAGTATTGTAACCATTACAAGAGGGCAGGTCCGTGATAAAATCTAGTGACAGGGTGTGCCAAGGTGCTGGTGGAATGTCTAAGGGCTGAAGAAGACCGGCGGGCCTTGTCTTTTGACCTTTGTTTTGGGCACAAACTCCACAGGACATCACGAAAGATTTAATATCCTTTCGCCAGGAAGGCCACCAGAATTGTCGTTTAACCTTTTCCTCTGTTTTGGCAATGCCAGGATGTCCTTCCATCAGGGTATCATGATGACGGGAAATAACCAGTTCTTGCAATTCCTTTTCTGGCAAAAATAAGCGTCCTTGGAAGTAAGGTAAGCCATCCTTGACTGAAAAGTTAGACCCCCTTTTGATCCAATCCTGCAAGGCTGAAGAGTCCAGGAATTGTTTCACTCGTGCTTGAATGTCTTCAAGGGTTTGTAAAGTGGTTATCCCCAAAATTCTTTGTTCGGGAATTATCGGCACAGGTTCTGAGTTTGTGTCTATTTCTTCCATTCGAATTCGGGATAGAGCGTCCGCCTTACCATTCTTATAGCCGGGGCGGTAGGTGATTACAAAATCGAACTCAGCAAAGAACAAAGCCCATCGGAGCTGTCGAGACGATTGAGCCTTGGCAGTTTTTAAATATTGTAAATTTCAGTGATCAGTGATCATGGTGATGGTATGCCGGGCGCCGAGGAGATAATGCCGCCAAGCCTTAAAGGCGGACTTAATGGCTAATAGTTCCTTATCGGTGATCGCATAATTTATCTCCGGCGGCGAGAACTTTCTGGACCAAAATGCTACGGGGTGCAGTTGGTTGGTTTTAGGGTCTCTCTGAGAGAGGACAGCTCCCATGGCTAAGCTGGACGCGTCGGTTTCGACTATATATGGGAGATCGGGACGCGGGTGCTTCAAAATAGGTGCGGACGTGAACTTAGCTTTCAACTCCTGAAAGGCCTGTTCGGCTTCCTCGGTCCATTCAAAACGTTTATTTTTTCGCAAGAGTGCAGTGATGGGTTGCACCACACGTGAAAACTCCGGGATAAACCTGCGATAAAAGTTGGCAAAACCAAGCATGCTTTGGACACCTTTCACCGAACTAGGTGATGGCCATTTGAGGATGGCATCCACTTTCCGTGAATCCATTCGGACCCCTTTAGGTGTCAGGATGAATCCGAGAAACTCAACCTCGGTGGTATGGAAAACACATTTTTCCAGCTTGGCAAACAGTTTGTGCTGGCGCAGTTTCTCTAGGACGGCCCTGACATGCTTTCTGTGATCAGATTCCGAAGAGGAGTACACAAGAATGTCATCGATATACACGACAACACAGACATCGATGAGTTCCCGAAGGACATCGTTCATGAAGAATTGGAAGGCTGCAGGCGCGTTGCACAACCCGAAAGGCATCACCTGGTATTCGAATAGTCCATATTTTGTACGGAAGGCCGTTTTCCATTCGTCGCCTTCTTTTACTCGTACCAGATGATAAGCCCCGCGGAGATCTAACTTGGTGTATACGCAAGCGTCCTTCACCTGGTCAAGGAGTTCAGGGATCAGAGGCAGAGGGTAACGATTTTTAACAGTTATCTGGTTCAATGCGCGGTAATCGATACAAGTTCTAAGGTCGCCTTCTTTTTTAGGCACAAAGAACAAAGCTGAGGATGCCGGGGACTTTGACGGGCGAATGAAACCATTGGCGAGGTATTGATCTAAATATTGTCTCAAATGCAGATTCTCTGGTTCAGTAAGGGCGTAAATCCTGCTACAAGGGGGTTGTGCACCGGGCACCAGATCGATTTGGCAATCGTACGATCTGTGGGGAGGTAACGTGTTGGCCTGTTCCTTTTGGAAGACGTCCTGAAAGTCTTGGTACTCTGGAGGTAGTTGCACGGGGACAGAGGTTACTGATGCTAGATTAATCTTTGGATTTTCTGGGTAGCAGGTTTGTGCACAATCCGGGAAGGTTATTCTCTTCGCTCGCCAATCAATTTGAGGATTATGTGTCTCTAACCAAGGGATTCCGAGAATAAGCTGAAACTGTGGAGCCTTGATTACATCAAACACAACGGCCTCCCGATGGCCATCCGGACCTACAAGTGTCACCTCAGCTGTGGAATGTGTTACCGGTCCAGAGGCAATTTCAGTTCCATCTACTGTGGTGATGACATCTTTGTTGGTTTTAGGACGGAGAGGGAGGTTTATCCTAGAGACCAATTCTCGATCCACATAGTTTCCTATAGCCCCGCTATCGATGTATGCCTTTATAGCATGCAACCGTTTAGGCTGTTCCGGATCTACGAGGACCATTGGCACAATGAAATGCGAGGTCGGAGAGTTAGTTTTCAAGCTCAGCAAGCGGACCCCTACGTTTGCCGGGCGTGGTCGTTTCCCGATACAGAGTTTCCATGGATTTTATTAGTGGCTCCTACCACCTTCTTGGGCGGCTTAACTGGGCAATCTCGTAGAAAGTGTCCAGAGGACCCACAATAAAGGCATAATTGCATCTGTCGTCTTCTTTCTCGTTCTTTTTGAGTTAGGGGTCCTTTAACCCTTCCGATTTGCATAGGCTCCGAGCCATCAGCCCCCTTGGGGTTAGCGTGGGTCTTGGCCAACACCCGGGTTTCAAACTTGGACCGATCTGCTTTTCTGTTTTGCAGCCTGTGATCCAATTGGACCACTAAGTCTATATATTCGGTGCATTCTTGGGGCGGATTTACAACTTGTGCCAGGACATCTTTAAGTTCTCCGCATAGACCTCGATAGAATAACGTGATTCTTTTATCCTCTGGCCAACCAGTTTCCACAATTAGTCTATTGAAGGTTGCAATGTAGGATAGAAGGTCGTGATTGCCCTGTCGCAGAGATACAAGTTCGTCATCCAGAGCCTGTCCCTGGGAGTGTCGAGCAAATAACCTTTCCATGCTTGTTTGAAATCCTTGAAAATCACGAAGAATCGGGTCATCTTGAGTTACCAGTGGGACTGACCAATCGGCAGCACAGCGGCTGAGATATGACAACACAAAGGTTACCTTGGTCTGATCATTAGGGAAGGCCCCAGGTCTGCATAGGAAGTGCAAACGACACTGATTCATGAATACGGCAATTCGTTTGGGGTCCCCAGCAAAGCGTTCAGGTGGGGCCAGCGGCATGTTTCCAGGTAGATTAATCTGCACCGAGTTACTGGAAACCACAGGAGCGGGGTTCCCCCCGGAACTAGGTAAAGGAGTTTGTCCAGCTTGACCTTGCAAAAGCTGTCTAGCCAGGTCATCAGCTCTATCCTTTATTACAATCACTTCCCACCTGAGGGCACTAGTCTCTTGACGAGCGGCGTGTACTTCGGCCCGTAATTCCCCCAGTAATTGGGCCAACTGGTCAGTTTTGGAAGTTTCCATAGTGCCTGGGTGAGAATTTGTAGGAAGGCTTCGCGTTCTGTAATGCTCACCTGGTTCCCATGGGGGCGCTGGTCTAGTCTGGATTGCTGTGGCCTCTTCTAGCGTGATGCGCAGGACCCGGAACACCGATTGGACAGGACCTCCAAATTGTGCTTGCCTGGCCCGTAGGAATATCCTTCTGCAGATGAGAAAGGGGATTAACAGTCTGCAGAATAGTGTGCTAGCTCCCCCTTTCCCCCTTCGTCCCTCTCTAACTTCCTCCAAACCCCGGTTTAAGCTCACCTTATGGTTTGGAAGGATGAACTCTCCATCCTGCTTCTGGTGCAGGGGCGCGTGTTCGTCCAGTTACTTCACTGGTTTTCAGAATGGCGCTGGCAAAATCCACTTGACTTTCCTGAGCGATGCGCCGTAAGTATGAAAGTTCAAAGTTCAAGTGAGGCCCCCTTTATGTTGTCTTTCTAACCTGTGATCTGTCCTTTATTTCAGGTGCAGAATGAAGGCGATGCGTCGAGGGGTTAAACTGCCGAGGTGAGTAGTGATGAGGGCGATCCCTCTAAATGTCCTTATCATTCCCCAGAAATGTCTCTTGTCCTTTCCCCATAGGGGCCGGGGTACGGTACCTGCCAATGGGGCGGCGCCGACCCGAAATGTGGAAGAAAAGCCGGTAAGTATTATGGCTGTTAATCAGGCTTTCCTTCTGTGTTCCTTCTGCTCACCTTTTGTTTCTTCCTCTCTCCCCTAGGTGCAGAGATGTGGCGTCCGATGCTGACAGCCGCGATGGAGCCGGGAGATGTCTTGAGGACAGGTGAGTGAAGTGTGGCGCTGCAGCGAGCAACGCGATGCTTTTAAATGGAAGTCTTTCTTCAGGGATGCTGGCGAGAAGATTCCGGATGCAGGTAAGAAGTTTGAAATAGTCCTTGGTTTTCACCTTTCTCTTCTCTTCCTTCCTTGCAGGTCTTCCAGGTTCGAGGCGGGCGTGGCTGGAGTCCAGGAGCAGGAGCAGACACAGTGAGCGTTAAGCTGCAGGAAGCAGAACAACGCGAAGCATGAGCTGCTGTCTGGGCGTGGCTTAAATAGCCTCCAAAGAAGTCCCAGGTATGTATCCTTCCCCAACTAGGTATGTATCCTTCCCTGGCCACGCCCGAGTGAAAAAATAGTCCCTATGAAAAAATAGTCCCTTTCAGGTCTCAGGGAGGCCTGAAGCGTGCAGCATGGTCTGCATCAGGTAAGTGCACAAAACACCTCCCTTTATGAGCCTGGCGCCTATGGCGCCAGGACTGATGTCCAACATGAGCCTGGCGCCAAAGGCGCCAGGACTGAGTCCAAAGAGCCCCTATAAGGGGCCGCTGGGCTTTTACCCAAGGGCATGATGCCTGCTTCCGGGGGTGCTGGGCCTGGCCTGGTGCTCCGGGGGTAGGCATCATGACACTGTCTTTCCATTTGTCCCACGCAAGTAAAGGCCGACCTGGTTCATTCAGGAAGGACAGTGGGGGCGGAATGGATGTAGCCATACTGGGTTGATGTGGGGTGAGCAGGAAGAAGGGGAAAAAAAAATAATAATAAGTGTTTCTTCTTTAAGTCTTTTTTTTTTTGAGCAACAGCACAACAATCTGACACTGGCCCTCATTACGACCCTGGCGGAAAGTGACTGACCTGACCGCCATAGCGTAAATAGCGTTTCCGCCATTGCACGACGGAGCAAAGTGCGGCTAATTCCGACCCATCGGGCACGAGCACTACGCCATGGCGGAAGTGCAAAGTCCGCGATGGCGGAAATGTCCCCAAAACGCCCCTCACCGCCGTCGTACGGCGCCCTAGGTGCAATTCCGCCACCCATCTTAGCGGTCACCGTAATGAGCGGCAACCGGAAAGTACGGTGACCGTAAACATACGGAAACGGAAGTAAAAACATGGGCCCGGAACGGGAAACAGCACGCCGTACACCTATAAAATCAGAATTCCCACACAACCATTCAAAATACTACCCTGAGACACATCCCAACCCGTCATCCACCCTAGTGAAAGCAATAGAAATGGGAAAAGTAGCGAAAAAAGCGTGCGACCGCAAGAGGCAGGTCCACTTCTCCCGTGAGGAACTCACCGTGCTTACAGAGACCCTCCAGGAGAATGCTGCCGTCGTCTTCTCCACGCAAATGACCAGGACGGCACTTGCGAACAAGAAGGCCATATGGGCCCTGGAGGCACAGCGGGTAAGTGCGGTGGGGACCGCACCCCGCAACCCACAGCAATGCAGAAAGCGATGGGACGACCTGCGGATACGCGTACGGAGCATACTATCTGCCAATCGCAACATTGCCACAGCTACCGGGGGAGGATCGGAATCACCCATCAAGTTGACCCCCTGGGAAGAAATCTGTGCCTCCACCATTGGAATGGAGAGTATAGAGGGAGTCGGAGGGATGGAGAAAGGAGTGCAGACATCCGAAGAATCCGGTAGGTGGGCCAACTAATACAATGCCAAATCCACAATGTCCAATCATGTGAAGTACCATGTGTCCACATAGTGCAACAGTAACACATGTCCAGGAGAACGTCCACATACATTGGCCTGATAGCGCACTCTAAAACTCACATTAAATACATAAATAATTAAAAATCCTAAAAACACCCTCTACACGTGCAGCAGGCACACCCTAACTGCAGGCTGCAAAACAACTGCATCCTCATTCCACACAAAAATGAAACCACCTCCAAGGCCCCGACCCAAATCACCCTCAGGTACCACCCCAATGCATGTGATACATTGCCATTCCAATTTCAACAGACCCATGAATAACGCTTGCCCTCCTTTACTCCACCACAGGGTCCGATTCAAACGACGAGCTCCAGGACACCCCTACCAGCACACCTGCAAAGAGGGCCAAGACCAACGGCCAAAGACCCTCCACCTCAGCTGCACGCATCAAGACACGGCAGCAGCACAAATCAAGTGGCAGCACACAGGAGGGAACATCAACAGGCACCCCAGCAGCCAGCATGCCCACAACAGCACCACCACATGTCCCCCCAATGGATGCCACAGAAGGCACTGCCTCTGGTGGCAGCAGCACCATAGGTGACACTCCATTAATGGCAGCATGCTCCGACACAGAAGACGGGGATGTCGAAGTAAGATCCATCCATGACCTGTCTCAATCCCCCTGTTTGTTTCATCCCGTACACCATGAGGATACCACGCAGGGGCACCCACAAGACGACGACTGGCCATCCCCCACAAGCCCTGTGGCAAGGCAACATGAGGTGACCAGCCCCTCTGTGACACCACCGCAAATGGCCATGGCACAGCAGAGGCAACAGTCCCTCGACCAGGTGATCGTGCAACAGCAGCAACTGGCCACGCTCCTCAAGGACCATGCTGATGAATGTGGGGGTACTAAGGCAGCCATAGAAACATCAACTGAGACGCTTAGGGCAGAAATGGAGAGAAGCACCGAGAGCCTGAGAGTACAAATGGAGAGAAGCACCGAGAGCCTGAGAGTACAAATGGAGAGAAGCACCGAGAGCCTGAGGGGGGAACTGCATGCGACGTCCAAAGACGTATGTGCTGAACTTGCCGCTGTGCGCCGTGTGCTCACTGAGCTCTCACAAACCCTTAGGGACATGCATGGACGTGAGCAGGCAGAGACATCATCCGTTGCAAGTTCCGTCCAGGGCAGCCCCCAACGTA